>NC_030815.1:54223714-54883714 GCF_001704415.2 Capra hircus | reverse complement strand
CTTCAACCCATACTCTATTATTCTCTATTCAGGTTTATTTTTATATTTCTATTAAAAATGATATGTGGGTAGATGTAAGCTTTACTTCTTTATTTTGGGATTTTTTTTTTGATAGCAAATAGAAGGTATTAATTGGGCTTCCCTGGTGGCTCAGACAATAAAGAAATCTGCCTGCAATCTGGGAGACTTGGGTTCAATCCCTTGGTTGGGAAGATCCCCTGGAGGAGGGCATGGCAACCCACTCCAGTATTCTTGCCTGGAGAATCCCCATGGACAGAGGAGCCTGGTGGGCTACAGTCCACAGGGTTGCAAAGAGTTAGACACAGCTGACCAGCTAAGCACAGCATAGCACAGAAGGTGTTAATTGCACAGTTAAATCTATCAACACTTTCCTCTGGGATATATCCATTGATTTTGAACTTGGAAAGTTTTCCGTATTTCCAGAATTATAATGAAAAATCACTGCCTCTTCATCTTAATTTCCTTTTAATACTTTGAGTTATTCTTTTCCTCCTTACACTATCTATAAATTTTTATGCATCCTGTGAGGTATGTATTTAGATATTCTTTTTTCCTAAATACATAAAAAACTTTTTAGTAATTGTTTATTGAATAATCACTTTCCTCTATTGATTTGTGACTTTACCTTCTATACGTATTATCTACCAGCATATCCTAGAGTCTTTTCTGAGCAAAACAGCTGCACATTGGATAGTCATCAATCTATTAAAAAAATGTAAGTAAGAAAAAATTCTGAGTGAGATGGTTAAACATTATTAAATGAGGCTCTTAACTCTCGCTCTATCATTAGGCTTTAATTTTTTGTGTTTTTCTGAGTAAACAGTAATTTTATAAAACTTGATTTGTGCATTTGTGAACTCTAGTCATAAGCAGTTCCTTGTCTCTGAGGTTTATTTTTCATTTTTTTGAGGCATAATTCATTCACAATCCTCGCAGTTTCTTGTGAGCAATTGTAAATAAAATATTCAGCACATATCCTGAGTATAAAAGGTGTTATATGGAAATATAATCTATAAAATAGGATGAGTAGAATCTGTCATGAGATATAGGTAAATCTGACCACAGTTCATGTGAAGACCAGACTGCCAATATTGTATGAAAGTGGGGTACTGTTTAATCTATTATTCTTCAAAGTTTTATAGGTTCTCAAAGGAGGTTGTAAGAGAAGAGAAGCAAAAAGAGCTGCTGGTCAGAACACCAGATGATGCAAAAAGTAGAGAGTAACTCACAGAATACATTTCAACTCCTATAAAAGTTTAGTAATTGATTTTCATTGTGGGGAAGGGAAAGGTAGCAATGGAGGAGAAAATGAGAGAAAAGGTAAGCCACAATCTTTAAACTGTATGTCAGTGAAAATACTTTTCTTCAGTATGTCAATAGAAATATTTTTCAGATTGACATTTTAATACTAGAAAAAAGTATAAGGATGCATACTTTAAACTTTCATAACAAATTTATAATTATTTTAGTCACATAAATAATTATAAAAAGTTCAGTTGCTCAGTCGTATTTGACTCTTTGTGAACTCATGGAATGCAGCACACCAGGCTTCCCTGTCCGTCACCAACTCCCTGAGCTTGCTCAAACTCATGTCCATTGAGTCAGTGATGCCATCCAACCATCTCATCCTCTGTTGTCCCCTTCTCCTCCTTCCTTCAATCTTTCCCAGCATCAGGGTCTTTTCCAATGAGTCAGTTCTTCACATCAGGTGCCCAAAGTATTGGAGTTTCAGCTTCAGCATCAGTCCTTCCAATGAATATTCAGGACTGATTTCCTTTAGGATGGACTGGTTGGATCTCCTTGCTGTCCAAGGGACTCTCAAGAGTCTTCTCCAACACCACAGCTCAAAAGCATCAATTCTTCAGCACTCAGCTTTCTTTATAGTTCAACTCTCACATCCATACATGACCACTGGAAAAACCACAGCTTTGACTAGATGGACCTTGGTCGGCAAAGTAATGTCTTTGCTTTTTAATATGCTGTCTAGGTTGGTTATAGCTTTTCTTTGAAGGAGTAAGCGTCTTAATTTCATGGCTGCAGTCTCTGTCTGCAGGGGTTTTGGAGCCCCCTCCCCATCTGTTTGCTATGGTGTGATGGGACCAGATGCCATGATCTTAGTTTTCTGAATGTTGAGTTTCAAGTCAACTTTTTCACTCTCCTCTTTCACTTTCATCAAGAGGCTCTTTTAGTTCTTCTTTTCTTTCTGCCATAAGGGTGGTGTCATCTGCATATCTGAGGTTATTGATATTTCTCCCAGCAATCTTGATTACAGTTTGTGCTTCATCCAGCCCAGCATTTTACATGATGTACTCTGCATATAAGTTCTCCTATATAAAAAGTCAATGATGATTATTTATAATTAGACCATTATTTCCCGCCCTTATTATACCACTTCTGTCCAGTTTGGACTAATTTTAAAAAATCCCTACCACATTAGAATAAAAATAAAGATAGATTAATCCCTGCTAAGTATTTTAATAAGCTTAACACATGCCCCTAATACTATTGCTACTTGCCTCTTTCTGTTAACTGTTAAGTCACTTCAGTCATGTTCGACTCTGTGCGACCTCATAGACGGCAGCCCACCAGGCTCTTTCTAACACATCCTTTATTCGTTTAAAGGAGTGATCTTTATGATTCAGAAATCAGTTACTATTCCATTTATTTAACAGAATAAAGTAAAAATGCCTTGGGTTTATGTATGTATAACCTGACCATTAGCTTATTTTCTCATTTTAATCTCTAGTTCCTAACAGGCTTATACTTTATTCACTCTGAAAAAATCATGTTGTGTGAACATCTTTCCAAACCCTGTGCCTTTGTATATCTTTCTACCTGGACTGCATATCTGCAACCTGTGCTTCTAAAGAATTGCTAATGGAATGTAAAAAAATATATAAGTCTTCTAATAGTGCATTAGAAATAGACATAAGCAAAGAAAAATCAGCCTTGCCAAATAAACTGAACCCAAAGTCAAGGACAGTGAAAAAAAAAGTCAAGTCAGCTTAACCCCAAATGGCATTTACAAGATTAATAATATGGTTTGCAGTGTGCTTGGAGGGAAACCAACCAACTTTAACAATTAAGTGCTACCATCAAGAAAGGAGTGTTCAGGTGCCAAATAAGGTTGTCTGGGACAACAAAGCCCTCTCTGTCTTACAATGCCATACAAATACGAAGAACTTAAAGAGTGTAGCCCTGACAGTGTTTGTGATATTCTAATTCTGACTGAAGGAAGGCTTAGGAATCTAGATGAAGGAACGAAAGCAAACAAGGGATACATGTTTTATTTTTTAAAATTTTAGGATGCAAATCCAAGAATTTAATGAATACTTAAGACCTTTTTATTCTCTCTCTGACTTTCAGTGATTTCTTATAGGCAATAAACCCTGTAGCTGCCTACCACACTGTCTCAGCTCTTCTGCATAAAAGAGAATATAGACCAGGATGGAAAGAGTTAGCGCTTCTGGTATGAAAAATGAGAGCAAGCATGTTAGCATCCCCTTACCAGTCCTCAGGAAGGCTGGGTCCACCGAGCAGTGTTAAGTGTAGTAGAATCAATGACTACTACCTCATCCTTTAGAGCCAGCTTGAAAGTCTTTTGTTCTCTGGAGTTTTAAGGGTTGTCCTTGCTTCCTACAGACAGGTATAATTGCTTCTTACATTTGTCTATAGCATTTCATACAAACTTACAAGATAGTACTTGGCATCATATGCTTTAAACAAATATTTGAATTCTTTAAAGGTAGAGTCTAGAACTTTATCTTTTATAGTTTCAATGCCGTTAATAGAGTCTGAATTAGAAAAACGTTCTTAAATGAATTTATCAAATTAAGCTATGAATCTAAAACTTTCCAAGCCATGTTCAATCCTTTTATTTTTCAAGTTAATCCCAGTGGTTTTATGAAGTCCTTTTGCACTGCAACCTGTTACCCATGACCCTTTTTCTCTAAAATCCCAATGACTTTATTCTTAGTATCTCAAGGCTTAGAGTTTAATTATTTCTCACATAGTTATTCTCACTTCCTTGGTAGATCATTGGATTCTTAAAGACAGTAATCAATTTTTATCCTAAGAAATATCTAGCACAAAACTGCCATCTGAGAAATATCCTGTAAATACTTTATTGGTATACTCAGATAACATCCTAGTTTTTATCCAATATATTAACATCTAATATTTATATTTTAATAGTAATGGTAACAACAAATCATCTGCATATCTAAGTCAGGTATTACAATATTTTTTGAACTGTTTACTCTCCTGGCATCATGGTTAAGAATAATACTCTGGAATCAAACTGACACTGATGAAAATTATATCTCTGTCCCTTGTGACTTACATGACCTTTAGTTTAATCTCTTTAAACCTTAGTTTTTTCATATATAAAATGAGGATAATAAAAGTCACCACAGCACAAAGTTGTTACATGGGTTTAGTGAGATAATACATATAAAACACATAGGCAATGCCTAGCCACAATAACTGCTTCAAGGAAGACAGATATTCTTATTCTTATTACTGAGGTTAAAAAAGAATCTATCAGTCCAGGGAAGTTTGTGTAGACCTTTAAATTGCTTACAATGTTTTTCACTTAAAATATTATTTTTCCCTCTAGAAAAATACCTGACAATAAATGATGTAAGGCTACTGGAAATAGAGGGAAACAGTTGATCCTTGAACAATGCAGAAGGTAGGGGGAAGCTGAAAATCCACAGATAACTTTATAATCAGTCCTCTGTACCTGCAGTTCCATATCCATGGATTCAGCCAACCAAAGATCATGTAGTATTGTAGTATCAGTTCAGTCCAGTCACTCAGTCATGTCTGATTCTTTGCAACCCTATGGATGGCAGCACGCCAGGCCACCCTGTCCATCACCAAGTCCTGGAGTTTACTCAAACTCATTGCCCATCAAGTCGGTGATGCCATCCAACCATCTCATCCTCTGTTGTCCCCTTCTCCTCCTTCCTTCAATCATTCCCAGCATCCGGGTCTTTTCCAATGAGTCAGTTCTTCGCATCAGGTGCCCAGAGTATTGGAGTTTCAGCTTTAGCATCAGTCTTTCCAATGAATATTCAGGACTAATTTTCTTTAGGATGGACTGGTTGGATCTCCTTGTGGTCCAAGGGACTCTCAAGATTCTTCTCCAACACCAGAGTTCAAAAGCAGCAATTTTTCAGCACTCAGCTTTCTTCACAGTCCAACTCTCACATCCATACATGACTACTGGAAAAAACCACAGCTTTGACGGACCTTTGTTGGCAAAGCAATGTCTTTGCGTTTTAATATGTTGTCTAGTTGGTCATAATTTTTCTTCCAAGAAGTAAGCTGCTTTTAATTTCATGGCTGCAGTCACCATCTGCAGTGATTTTGGAGCTCAAAGAAAAATAAATTCTGCCACTGCTCCCGCTGTTTTCCCTCTATTTGCCATCAAGTGATGGGACCAGATGCCATGATCTTCGTTTTCTGAATGTTGAGCTTTAAACCAACCTTTTCCCTCTCCTCTTTCACTTTCATCAAGAGGCTCTTTAGTTCTTCTTCAGTTTCTGCCATAAGGGTAGTGTCATCTGCATATCTGAGGTTATTGATATTTCTCCTGGCAAACTTGATTCCAGCTTGTGCTTCATCCAGTCCAGCATTTCTTATAATGTACTCTGCATATAAGTTAAATAAGCAGGGTGACAATATACAGCCTTGATGCACTCCTTTCCCAATTTGGAACCAGTCTATTGTTCCATGTCTAGTTCTAAGTGTTGCCTCTTGACCTGCATACAGATTTTTCAGGAGGCAAGTCAGGTGGTCTTGTATTCCCATCTCTTCGAGAATTTTCACAGTTTGTTGTGATCCACATCGTCAAAGGCTTTGCTATTGTAGTATACAGTTACTGAAGAAAATCTACATATAAATGAACCATGCAGTACAAAGCTGTATTATTCAAGGGTCAACTAAATTTTTATTTTTAAAAATTATACAAAGAGAATAATATCAAATAAAATAGTGACATAAGGAATTCCAAAAGACTACCTCTTCATAAAATACAAAAACTGACAAAAATTCTAAGTATCAACATTGTGTATCCCTGGAAGCTAATTAAAAACTTGCAGCAATCCAGGCAAAGCTGAGTTAAAAAATATGGCTGAGTTCATTAAGAAGAACAAACTTTCTCCCCTTTTACTTATGCTAATCCCAGCCCCATTTGCAGCATAAAACTATAAGGAAATATTTTAGTGGCTGAATTAATGTATTTTCTGTTTGAAACTCATTTATTTACCTATCTTATTTAAAAGTCAATTGCAGAAAACATTTATAAACTTATATTGATGGGCGTACGATATATAAAGATGTAATTTGTGACCATAATAGCTGAAAGAAGAGGGGGAGAGAAAAGAGCTCTATAGTATACTGGATACTATCAAAATTATTTTAATATTAAACCAAAATTTGAATCTAAATGTTGTAAGTTTTTAATTGAAATCTCCATGACAATGATTAAGAAAATAACTCTAAAATATATTAAAAAAAACAATAACAACTCACTTCTGTTGTGTCTGACTGTTTATGATGCCATGGGCTGTAGCCCACCAGGTTTTTCTATCAGTGGGATTCTCCAGGCAAGAATACTGGGCTGGGTTGCCATTTCCTCCTCCAGGGGTTCTTCCTGACTCAGGGAACAAACCCACATTTCTTATGTCTCCTGCATTGGCTGGCGGGTTCTTTACCACTAGCACCACCTAGGAAGCCAATAAGGGAATTAAAAGTGCACAGTAGAAAACATCAGTTTCACTGGAAAGAATGCAGTAGTGAAGGAATAAGATGTATAAAAAGATATAAGACACATACAATATAATAACAGAACTAAGTCCTCTCTTACATGTAATTACTTTAAATACAAGTGGATTAAACTCTCCAATCAAAAGGTAGTGATAAGAAGAATGGAATTTATTTTTTTTTTTAATCATCCATCTGTATGCCTTCAAAAGACATTTACTTTACATCCAATGACATAACAGGTTTTACGTGAAGGACTATAAAAATATTTCATGAAACAGTAAACAAATTGAGCTGGAGTGGCTATTAATATTAGATAAAATAAACTTCAAGTCAAGAACTATTATAAGATACAAAGGACATATGTAATAGTAAAAGGGTTAATCTTTCATATAATGATAATAAAAATATATACACCTAACAACAGGGCCCTAAAATACATGGAGAAAGACTAACAACTCAAGGGAGAAACAGTTCAACAATAACAGAGATATCAATACCTCACTTTCAGTAATTGATAGAACAACTAGATAGATCAAGAAGTCTGTAAAAGACTTGAATAACATTATTAACCCAAGAGACCTAATAAACAATTATAAAATACTCCAGTCAACAATAGCAAGTAAACATTTTTCTCAAGTGCACATGGAATATTCTCAATGTAGACCACATGTTAGGTCACATAACAAGTCTCAATACGTTTAAAAAGATTGAAATAATACAATTATGTTCTTTGATGACATGGAATAAAGTTAAAAATCCATAACAGAAGGAAATTTGAAAAATTCAGAAATATGTTAAATTAACATATCCTTAAAAAGAAAAAATTAAGAGATGTAGAAAATATTTGAAATGAACAAAATGTAAACAAAACATACTAAAACTTATTGATAGTAGTAAAAGCAGTGCTCAGAGAGAAATTTATAACTATAAATGCTTACATTAAAAAGAATTAAGGTGTCAAATCGATAACCTAAACCTCCACCTAAAGAAGCTGGAAATAGAAGGGCAAACTAATCTCAACATATGCAGAAGGAACAAAATAATAAAGATTAGAAAAGAACAGAGTGTAGGAGATTAATATAGAGAACCAATTAACTCAAAAGTTTGATCTTTGGAAAAAAAATATATATATAAAGACAAGATTTTATATAGAATCATCAAGAAGGAAAAAAGGGAGAGAGAGAAACATATATCACTATAATTTAGAATGAAAGTGAGGACATTACTACCAACTTGACAGACATAAAAAGATTAAAACATGTTACTGTGAACAACTGTATGCCAAAAAACTAGATAGCCTTGATGAAATAAACAAATTAATATATATAAATTACCTAAACTGACTCAACGGAATAAAAAATTTGAATTGACCTCTAAGGGAAAAAAAAAAATGAGTCAGTAATTAAAGCATTTCCAACAGAGAAAAACTCAAGATCATGTTGCTCTAATGGTAAATCCTACCTCATGTTTAGAGAAGTGAGAAATTCAAACTCCTGCAAAAGCTGAAAGAAATGGGAATTTCCTAAGACATTATATAGGCCAGTTCAGTTCAGTTCAGTTCAGTCGCTCAGTTGTGTCTGACTTTTTGCGACCCCATGAATCGCAGCACGCCAGGCCTCCCTGTCCATCACCATCTCCCGGAGTTCACTCAGACTCGCGTCCATCAAGTCAGTGATGCCATCCAGCCATCTCATCCTCTGTTGTCCACTTCTCCTCCTGCCCCCAATCCCTCCCAGTATTATCCTAGATATCAAAGATAGAAAAAGAAATCAAAAGAGAAAAAAAACTGGACCAGTGTCCCTTATGAATATAGGTGCAAAAACGCTCAACAAAATACTAGTGAAACAAATCCAGTATCATATTAAGCCATATGAACCAGTAATCTCCCTTTTATATATGTACCCATAAGAATTATGTTTACACAAAAATCTATACCTGGTTGGCATCATTAATTCAATAGCCATGAGTTTGAGCAAGCTCCAGGAGATGGTGAAGGACAGTGAAGCCTAGTGTGTTGCAGTCCATGGAGTCGCAAAAAGTCGACATGACTTAGTGATTGAACAACAACAAAAATGCTTACAGCAATTTTATTCATAACCACCAAAAACCAGAGCCAACCAAGATATCCTTCAACTGGTGAATGCATTAAAAACAATAGAGGTTGATGGCCAAAGTTGATGCTTGGAGAAATGATTTAGAGAATCAGCATTATAAACTGTGTTCGGCTGTCCTATACAGTGAAATAGTCCTTATGTATATATGAAATATTACAAATTTACAATAAAAGCGATGTATAGGGAAGGAAAAAATATCTTCATATCTTGGAATACTACTTGACATAAAAAAGGAATAAACTATTGATTCAAGCAATAAAATAGATGAATCTTAAATGCTTTTTTCTAAGGAAAAGAGTCTGCAGCCAAAGGCTATATATTACTTAATTTAATTTACATGACACTTGGAAAAAGGCAAATTTTGAGGAAAGAAAAGGAGCAGTGTGGAGTGGGAGAGAGGTTGTCTATAAAGGAGCAGTGTGAGGAAATTTTGAAGGTGATGGAGCTGTTATGTACAGAACAGTGTTAGATATCTTACTGTATGCATTCATCAAAATCCATAGAACACACACCTCAAAAAACTGAATTTTAATATATGGAAATTTAAAAAATCAACCAGGATACAGGAGAAAGATGGGCTGCAGATTGTAACAAATGTACCTAAATGTGTGCATCACATTACAAATGAATTTTAGGAATGAAGAAAAAAGGGGATGGAAAAATCATATTTTGACTGATACTATAAAGTTACAGATGACTAAAACAGCCTGTATAAGTACTCTAGTTTTTAATCTCATAGCAATATGGGTTATGAATTATGAAACCACCTTGTTTGTATATTAGGGCTGAGCAAATTAGTAGATATACTGTAAATAATCAGAGTCAGCTTTCTCATTATCAGAGAGAAAAGTTCCATATAAAGAGACAAAGCTAGAATGAACCTTGCAGCGCTGGACTGGAAATGGAAAGTGTTAATATAGGTCTATGATACGTGTATGCATGTATGCATATATGTGTACTGTGTGTGTGAGTGTAATACAATCAGTTTCATAGTTTGTGGATTCATGTGCAAATTTGCCTACATATGACCAAGGGCTCGTAGGAACCTAACCCTATGTTTTCCTTAGATACAAAGATTCAGCATTTATTAACTCAGTGTTCAAAGTGACTTAATGCAGCACAATTACTGTGAATAATGAGTCAACTCTGTATGTGTGTGTGTATGTGCATGTGCGTGTGTGTATTTTCTGTTTCTTTTCATGGTATCCAGGCAATGATAGTATTGAAATTCAGAATGTATTAGTAAAAATGCAAATGTTTCAGGCAGGATACCTGTATCGAATCTGTTTTGTTTAGTTTTATTTTATTTTTTGGCTATGAATGTATAGACACTGTTTATATTCTCTGAATTTAAGAACCAATCTTTATAACATTAGGGTATTAGTATACACCTCTCAGAGTTTGTTGCAACATCTTACTTAATTCTTAAATGCATAATCAATACAGCATTCATTAAAAACTTACTATATATTTCTACAAACATATATAAAATGAAGTGAAGTGAAGTCGTTCAGTCGTGTCCGACTCTTTGCAACCCCATGGACTGTAGTCTACCACAGTCGTCCGTCCATGGGATTTTCCAAGCAAGGGTACTGGAGTGGGTTGCCATTTCCTTCTCCAGAGGATCTTCTCAACCCAGGGATTGAACCCAGGTCTCCCGCATTGTAGGCAGACTCTTTACCATCTGAGCCACCATACACACACACACACACACACATAAAACTACTGCCTTTTAGGTTACTATGACTATGAAAACTTGAGATTTCATATTAAATATATTTCTGAAGGTTCATACAAACTAAAGCAGTAACAAAAAGGAGAGCATCATTATAATCTACAAGCCAGAGAATTCAATTGGACAAAATCTGGGTGATTTTCCTATTAATTAGTTATAGAGGTAGAGCAAGAAATAATGTCTAAAATTCAATGCATATACTTTTTTTTCTGATTCATCCATAAAAGTATTAATATCTTCTAGAAATGGGTAAAATCTTTGTTTATTATATATTTATCACTAACTCCAAGATTAAGAGACAGCACCAGGTGCTGCCAAACTATTCTGCTTTAGCTAGGAGCGTCTCCACATCCTTCTTCATATGCTCTTTTATGGATACTGGAAATAACAACACCTGAGACACAATGTCCTACAAATTACAGAGAGTCAGGCAGGAGAGTAGTGCTCCTTCAGATGCTTAACCCCTAAAGAAATGTTTTGTAAGCAGGACTAGAGGTGGAAAGAGAACTAGGGGGCAGATCTTTAATAGATGGGAGTCATTTATTAGGAAATATGTATTGAATATCTTTATGTGCCAAGTGTTCTAGGAGCTAAGGATACAAGGGTAAATGTAGTCTTGGTCCTAAATGAGTAGGAGAGAGAGAGTAAACAGTAAATCTTCTTTAAATATCAGTTTACTGTTTACAGTCTAATACGTTTTAGACTGAAGCGCTAAGAAACTAAAATAGGATTATGTAATTTGAATTATATATTTAAAGTAGAGGTACTCAATCCAAATAAAAAATATCAAATGTATATATTCTCTAGTTACTGAGAACACTAGAAATACAAAATGCAATGATCATTTAATGATGTTTGCAACGGCCATGAGAAGGGCATTCCAGCTTCAGAACTTTGTATTGCTGACACTACTCTAGAGGGAGAAAAAAGCTATTAATATTAAAACTAGAAACAATAGCCTCCACATTATTTAAACTTATTTTAAAAAATTTTCACACTGGCATGAAGAAACAGATACAGCTTTTATTGTATCATTAGCTGTAGATGATAAAATTATCTGTCTAGAAAAGCCAGATCATGGGGGAAAACTATCAGAACAAAATATTTTAATATGTTCAGTTCAGTCACTCAGTCATGTCTGACTCTTTGCGACCCCATGGACTGCAGCACACCAGGCTTCTCTGTCCATTACCAAATCCCTGAGCTTACTCAAATTCATGTCCATCGAGTTGGTAATGCCATCCAACCATCTCATTCTCTGTCATCCCCTTCTCCTCCTGCCTTCAATCTTTCCCAGCATCAGGGTCTTTTCCAGTGAGTCAGTTCTTCACATCAGGTGCCCAAAGTATTGGAGTTTCAGCTTCAGCATCAGTCCTTCCAATGAATATTCAGGACTGATTTCCTTTAGGATGGACTGGTTGGCTCTCCTTGCTGTCCAAGGGACTCTCAAGAGTCTTCTCCAACACCACAGCTTAAAAGCATTAATTCTTCAGCACTCAGCTTTCTTTATAGTCCAACTCTCACATCCATACATGACTACTGTAAAAAACCGTAGCCTTGACTAGATGAACCTATACATGACTACTGGAAAAACCATAGCTTTGACTAAGTGGATATTTGTTGGCAAAGTAATATCTCTGCTTTTTAATATGCTCCCTAGGTTGGTCATAACTTTTCTTCCAAGGAGCAAGTGTCTTAATTTCATGGCTGCAGTCACTATCTGCAGTGATTTTGGAGCCCAAGAAAATAAACCCATTTTAATATGGATTTAATGCAAAATAAATGTACAATAATTACTAATCTTTATGCTGCTGCTGCTAAGTCACTTCAGCTATGTCTGACTCTGTGAGACCCCATAGACGGCAGCCCAACAGGCTCCCCAGCCCCTGGGATTCTCCAGGCAAGAATACTGGAGTGGGTTGCCATTTCCCATCACTATTAGAAAATGTGAGTCAAAATATCCTATCATATTTACAGCGATAACAAGGTAGAGGTTTTATCAACAAGAATGATATGAAGTAACTCTAGTATGTAAGAAATAAGGGAATCATTAAAGATATATGTTAAGCTCCTGAATAGAAATAGGAGTTCCACTTAATATTTTCAAATTAATTTGTGATCCAAGTTGCAATTCTAATTAACATCACAGAAAATTTTACAGAAGACATTCTGAGGTACATTTAGAAGAATAAACAGGTAGGATTGGGCAACAAATTTTCTGGAAATAAAATGGGAGGACAGAGGGAATAATGCCTACAAGTGATGAAACTTAGAAGAACAATAATCAAAACAGTATAGCAGTTAGGAATCCACAGAGAGGCAAATCAATCAGAATAAAAAACCCAAAATAAAAATGATTTTTCTATGCAAAAACTAAATACATGATAGAGGTGGTATCATAACTGAATGAGAAAATAAAGCTTCTTTTTCCCTCATGACATATTTGTCCTGATAAAATTGGTCAGAATAATAGAAAAAAAAAAAGAAGAAGACAAGTTCACTCCTTACAATACATACTAGATAAGTTCTGCATGACTTAAGTAGTCAAGTATAAAAATGAAAACAAAGAAATTATGGGCAAATCTTAAGTAGGTTTACAAGGGAAAAAATAAAGCAATGGAAGAAGCCATGCATTTAAAGAGCTGATATATTATGTCTATATATAAACTTTAAACTTCTGAATGCAAAATGAAGATCATAAAGAAACTTAAAGGAAATTTACAATGTACCACAAATTTGACAAATTAATTTGTTTCAAGATTCCCGTGATATATTTATACTTTAAAAAGAGTCTTTAAAAATCAGGAAGAAAAGAATACAAAGTACAATATAAATTGGTCAAAATATGAAAAAGGAAATACAAATTGAAATGATAAACAAAATATGAAATAATTTAATATGGATCCTTTGTTCTAGAAAGGATAAATATAGAGTAAAACAGGCTTCTTCCAAAAGCCACCATGAGGACAGGATCATGGGAAATAAACAGACAAGCATAACTTCATCAAGAAGTGATAATTTAATGGCATTGCTGGCTTTCAGCATGGTTTTGATCTCAGAGGACATCAAATGGTGTAGAAAACTATTAACTAGCATGGAAGTCATCATCAGGAAGAATTTCAGAGGTAAAGAAACAAGGCTAGGTCACTAAAATCCCTCCCCATATAACAATGATAGCTATTCAAAGGAATAGACCTATTATGTAAGATAATCTCCAAAGGATGGTATAGGTAGAAATCTGGATAAATTAAGGAATGGGAACATATGAAGTAGATGATTTTCTGGTATATGTAGACACGTCAAGAGTGAACATTGACATTTTAGGAATCAATGAACTAAAATAGACAGGTACGGGTAAATTTAATATAGATGATCATTTTATCTACCACTGTGGACAAGAGTCCCTTAGAAGAAATGGAGTACCCTTATAGTCAACAAGAGTTTGAAAAGCAATACTTGGGTGCAATCTCAAAAAATGACAGAATGATCTCAGTTTGTTTCTTTTTTTTTTTTTCACAATATAACTCTTTTATTTTATTTTTTTTTATGTTCAGTTTTTTTTAATTTTTATTTTTACTTTATTTTACTTTACAATACTATATTGGTTTTGCCATACATTGACATGAATCCACCACGGGTGTACTAAGGCAAATCATTCAATATCAGAGTAAAAAGTTTAGGTCCCAACTGCTAATGCCAAAGAAGCTGAAACTGAATGGTTCTGTGAACATGTACAAGATCTTCTAGAATTAATACCAAAAACAGATGCCATTTTCATCAGAGGGGATTGGAATACAAAAGCAGGATGCCTGGAGTAACAGGCAAGTATGGCCTTGGAGAACAAAATGAAGCAGGGCAAAGGCTAACAGAGTTTTGCTAAGAGAACACAATGGTCATAGCAAACACCATCTTAGAACAACACAATAGATAATTCTGCACATATACATCACCAGATAGTACTGAAATCAGATTGATTTTATTCTTTGGTCTGTATAGGCAAAACTGTGGTTTCTCCAGTAGTTATGATGGATGTAAGAGTTGCAACTGTAAAGAAGGCTGAGCACCGCAGAACTGATTCTTTCCAACCATGGTGCTGGAGAAGACTCCTGAGAGTCCCTTAGACACCAAGGGGATGAAACCAGTCAATCCTGAAAGAAATAAACCCTGAATATTCATTGGAAGGACTGATGCTGAAGCTGAAGCTCCAATACTGTGGCCACCTGATGCAAACAGCCAACCCATTGGAAAATACCCTGATGCTGGGAAAGATTGATGGCAGGAAGAGAAGGCGGTGACAGAGGATGAGACGGTTGGATGGCATCACTAACTCAATGGACATAAGTTTGAGCAAACTCCCAGAGATAGTGAAGAATAGGGAAGGCTGGAGTGCTGCAGTCCATGGGGTCACAGAGTCGGACATGACTGAGGAACTGAACAAGACCAGTAGATCTTGGAGGACTTCCTAGGGGGCACTAGTAGTAAAGAACCCTCCTGCCAAATACAGGGGACATTAGAGATGTGGGTTTGATTCCTGAGTCGGGAAGATCCCTTGGAGGAGGGCATGGAAACCCTCGAGAATATCCTTGCTGGAGAATCCCATGGACAGAGGAGCCTGGTAGGCTACCATCTACAGGGTCGGAAAGAGTCAGACATGACTGAAGTGACTTAGCATACATGCATGCATAGATATGGGAATCCAAATACTCATATTTGGGAACCTGTTATTTCTCATATTTGTCAAATTTCTTGCAGACACTGAGCATATTAAATAATTGTGAAATTGCAGAGCCACTTCACCCCAACACCATATGTGGGAAATGGTGGACAGGGAAACCATGATAGTAAATTCTCCCACTGCTCTTTGACCTAAGAGTACAGGCCTACAATGCTCTCTTTGTTCTTACCAGGATGCACTAGTGGTAAAGAAATCAAGAGTGCAGGAGTATCAAAGACAGAAGTATCAGGCTGACTGTTTCTTGGTTTCTAAAGCAGGAATAATCTTACTTTAATCATTTGTGCTTTTCCCATTCCTGGACTTCACTGTGTGTGTGCATGCTAACTAGCTTCAGTCATGCCAGACTCTGCAACTCCATGAACCATAACCCTCCAGGCTTCTCTGTCCATGGGAAATTCCAGGCAAGAATACTGGAGTGGGCTGCCATTCCCTCCTCCAGAAGTCCCTCCTCCAGAAGATCCTCCCTACCCAGGGTCTGAACACTGCTGGTCACCAAAATAGTAATGAAACTAATCACATGTCACTTTTTCCTGTGAAACTGGCAAAATGTTTTTTAAAAATATACAGACTTGGGAAGTGCACTTAGATGCATGTATTATTTTTTTTTTAAACTATTTAAATATTTTATTTTTTTAATTTTTTTAAATTTTTTTTTATTTTTTAAATTTTAAAATCTTTAATTCTTACATGCATTCCCAAACATGAACCCCCCTCCCACCTCCCTCCCCACAACATCTCTCTGGGTCATCCCCATGCACCAGCCCCAAGCATGCTGCACCCTACGTCAGACATGGACTGGCGATTCAATTCTTACATGATAGTATACATGTTAGAATTCCCATTCTTCCAAATCATCCCACCCTCTCCCTCTCCCTCTGAGTCCAAAAGTCCGGTATACACATCTGTGTCTTTTTTTCCTGTCTTGCCTACAGGGTCGTCATTGCCATCTTTCTAAATTCCATATATATGTGTTAGTATACTGTATTGGTGTTTTCCTTTCTGGCTTACTTCACTCTGTATAATTGGCTCCAGTTTCATCCATCTCATCAGAACTGATTCAAATGAAATCTTTTTAACAGCTGAGTGATACTCCATTGTGTATATGTACCACAGCTTTCTTATCCATTCATCTGCTGATGGACATCTAGGTTGTTTCCATGTCCTGGCTATTATAAACAGTGCTGCGATGAACATTGGGGTACATGTGTCTCTTTCAATTCTGGTTTCCTCAGTGTGTATGCCCAGCAATGGGATTGCTGGGTCATAAGGTAGTTCTAATTGCAATTTTTTCAGGAATCTCCACACTGTTCTCCATAGTGGCTGTACTAGTTTGCATTCCCACCAACAGTGTAGGAGGGTTCCCTTTTCTCCACACCCTCTCCAGCATTTATTGCTTGCAGATTTTTGGATCACAGCCATTCTGACTGGTGTGAAGTGGTACCTCATTGTGGTTTGGATTTGCATTTCTCTAATAATGAGTGATGTTGAGCATCTTTTCATGTGTTTGTTAGCCATCCGTATGTCTTCTTTGGAGAAATGTCTATTTAGTTCTTTGGCCCATTTTTTGATTGGGTCGTTTATTTTTCTGGAATTGAGCTGCAGAAGTTGCTTGTATATTTTTGAGATTAGTTGTTTGTCAGTTGCTTCATTTGCTATTATTTTCTCCCATTCAGAAGGCTGTCTTTTCACCTTGCTTATATTTTCCTTTGTTGTGCAGAAGCTTTTAATTTTAATTAGATCCCATTTGTTTATTTTTGCTTTTATTTCCAGAATTCTGGGAGGTGGATCATAGAGGATCCTGCTGTGATTTATGTCTGAGAGTGTTTTGCCTATGTTCTCCTCTAGGAGTTTTATAGTTTCTGGTCTTACATTTAGATCTTTAATCCATTTTGAGTTTATTTTTGTGTGGGGTGTTAGAAAGTGATCTAGTTTCATTCTTTTACAAGTGGTTGACCAGTTTTCCCAGCACCACTTGTTAAAGAGATTGTCTTTACTCCATTGTATATTCTTGCCTCCTTTGTCAAAGATAAGGTGTCCATATGTGTGTGGATTTATCTCTGGGCTTTCTATTTTGTTCCATTGATCTATATGTCTGTCTTTGTGCCAGTACCATACTGTCTTGATGACTGTGGCTTTGTAGTAGAGCCTGAAGTCAGGCAAGTTGATTCCTCCAGTTCCATTCTTCTTTCTCAAGATTGCTTTGGCTATTCGAGTTTTTTTGTATTTCCATACAAATCTTGAAATTATTTGTTCTAGTTCTGTGAAAAATGTGGCTGGTAGCTTGACAGGGATTGCATTGAATTTGTAAATTGCTTTGGGTAGTATACTCATTTTCACTATATTGATTCTTCCGATCCATGAACATGGTATGTTTCTCCATCTATTAGTGTCCTCTTTGATTTCTCTCATCAGTGTTTTATAGTTTTCTATATATAGGTCTTTAGTTTCTTTAGGTAGACATCACAAGCACGGAAATTGAAACGGTAATCAGAAATCTTCCAGCAAACAAAAGCCCAGGTCCAGACAGCTTCACAGCTGAATTCTACCAAAAATTTCGAGAAGAGCTAACACCTATCCTCCTCAAACTCTTCCAGAAAATTGCAGAGGAAGGTAAACTTCCAAACTCATTCTATGAGGCCACCATCACCCTAATACCAAAACCTGACAAAGATGTCACAAAAAAGGAAAACTACAGGCCAATATCACTGATGAACATAGATGCAAAAATCCTCAACAAAATTCTAGCAATCAGAATCCAACAACACATTAAAAAGATCATACACCATGACCAAGTGGGCTTTATCCCAGGGATGCAAGGATTCTTCAATATCTGCAAATCAATCAATGTAATTCATCACATTAACAAATTGAAAAATAAAAACCATATGATTATCTCAATAGATGCAGAGAAGGCCTTTGACAAAATTCAACATCCATTTATGATAAAAACTCTCCAGAAAGCAGGAATAGAAGGAACATACCTCAACATAATAAAAGCTATATATGACAAACCCACAGCAAACATTATCCTCAATGGTGAAAAATTGAAAGCATTTCCCCTCAAGTCAGGAACAAGACAAGGGTGTCCACTTTCACCGCTACTATTCAACATAGTTCTGGAAGTTTTGGCCACAGCAATCAGAGCAGAAAAAGAAATAAAAGGAATCCAAATTGGAAAAGAAGAAGTAAAACTCTCACTGTTTGCAGATGACATGATCCTCTACATGGAAAACCCTAAAGACTCCACCAGAAAATTACTAGAGCTCATCAATGAATATAGTAAAGTTGCAGGATATAAAATCAACACACAGAAATCCCTTGCATTCCTATACACGAATAATGAGAAAGTAGAAAAAGAAATTAAGGAAACAATTCCATTCACCATTGCAACGAAAAGAATAAAATACTTAGGAATATATCTACCTAAAGATGCATGTATTCTTAGTGTATTGTTGTTATATACTTATGTACGTTTTATGTTGAATAAAATATATCAAGGACCATACTCAAATCCATAAAACTTCCTAAAGGAAGAATTAATTCAAAGACAATAATAATAGCTACAATAAAGATTTATGTTAAAACATTTGTGTTTTTAATAATAAACTACTAAAAAAGAAAATAGAATATATTTAAATATGCCCTACAGAAAAGAAGAAAAAGTCTTGCTATAAAATTCGTTTCATTTTTTCACATACATAAAATATTTTAATTTGAAGTCCTTCGCACATATTGCCTTTTCTTTCCTTCTTCAGTGGAAGTTTCAATCATGAATTTTGAGTTTTATAATTTAATAGATAAATAATTCATAATGAGCACTAGGTCTTCCAAGGTGGTGCTAGCAGTAAAGATCTCACCTGCCAATGCAGGAGATGTAAGAACCTTGCGTTCAATCCCTGGGTTGAGAAGATCCACTGAAGGAGGGTATGGCAACCCACTCCAGTGTTCATGCCTGGAGAATCCCATGAAAGAGGAGCCTGGAGGGCTACAGTCCATAGGGACACAACTGAAACAACTTAACATGCACGCATACCATGAAAAATAATTTACACCAGTCTCATCAGAAAGGGCTTTAAACATTAGGAAGCTGTTAAGAGAGTTCCAGAGAAACATCTATTTCTGCTTCATTGACTATGCCAAAGCCTTTGACTGTGTGGATCACAAGAAACTGTGGAAAATTCTGAAAGAGATGGGAATACCAGACCCCTTGACCTGCCTTTTGAGAAACCTGTAAACAGGTTAGGAAGCAACAGTTAGAACTGGATGTGGAACAACAGACTGGTTCCAAATAGGAAAAGGAGTATGTCAAGGCTGTATATTGTCACTCCACTTATTTAACTTATATGTAGAGTATATCACAAGAAACGCTGGGCTGGAGGAATCACAGGCTGGAATCAAGATTGCTGGGAGAAATATCAATACCTCAGATGTGCAGGTGACACCACCCTTATGGCAGAAAGTAAAGAGGAGCTAAAAAGCCTCTTGATGAAAGTGAAAGAGGAGAGTGAAAAAGTTGGCTTAAAGCTCAACATTCAGAAAACAAAGATCATGGCATCTGGTCCCATCACTTCATGGGAAATAGATGGGGAAACAGTGGAAACAGTGTCAGACTTTATTTTTCTGGGCTCCCAAATCACTGCAGATGGTGATTACAGCCATGAAATTAAAAGACTCTCTTGCTCCTTGGAAGAAAATTTATGACCAACCTAGATAGTATATTCAAAAGCAGAGACATTACTTTGCCAACAAAGATCCATCTAGTCAAGGCTGTGGATTTTCCGGCAGTCATGTATGGATGCGAGAGTTGGACTATAAAGAAAGCTGAGCTCTGAAGAATTGATGCTTTTGGACTGTGGTGTTGGAGAAGACTCTTGAGGGTCCCTTGGACTGCAAGGAGATCCAACCAGTCCATCCTAAAGGAGATTAGTCCTGGGTGTTCATTGGAAGGACTGATGTTGAAGCTGAAACTCCAATACTTTGGCCACCTGATGAGGAGAGCTGACCCATCTGAAAAGACCCTGATGCTGGGAGCGACTAGGGGAAGAAGGAGAAAGGGACAACAGAGGATGAGATGGTTGGATGGTGTCACCAACGCAATGGACATGGGTTTGGGTGGACTCCAAGAGTTGGTGATACACAAGGAGGCCTGGCATACTGTGGTTCATCGGGTTGCAAAGAGTCGGACACAATCGAGCAACTGAACTGAATGGAACTGAAACTCACAGTAGCTAATATCAGTTTTTCAAAATTCTAATTTTCACTTAGAAATTTGAATTTTTTTTGTTACAAATATTATCCATTGTTTGCCTTGAATCAGCAAACTTTCTTGGTTGAAATTCACTTCCATGAAAGTGACTGCCAGATACCCTTCTGAACAATTGTAGTTTGTCTGTCAGTTCTTCATTCAAATAAAAATGGTATTTCATAAATAAAAACAACTATTTCTGTTCATAACTCAATCACACAAGTGTTGTTCTTTGCTGCTCAATATGCTGTTGAAATACTTCATGCTTAATTGCAATTTTATCACACAGAATATTAAAAAGATATGCACTCAACAGTCAAGATTTAAGAAATTTAATACTTTTCACCTGTTTATCAAGGACATTCTTTGGTAAAACTAGCTTTTTCTATTTTAACTGCAAGTCCCAGGTGGTAAAGAATACAGAAACCATATTCCAATGTGTCTGTCTGCATTTGCGTTAAAGCATCAGCAGTTTTATCTTTCATTGCATTTATACCAACAATGCAAACATCTCTACAGACAAAAAAAAAAAAAAAAAAGAGGTCTTATTAACTATTATAAAAGTAGTTTTGACTTGCAGATACCCTGAAAGGATCTCAGGGGCTCCCACTGGTCCCCGCAGTGGACCACACTTGGAACTGTTGCTCTAAGATGTATGTCTAGAAAAGGACTTACAGGGAGAGAGGGAGAAGTTGGTCTGCTTTATTAAATTTGCTAAACTGTTGTCTATGTTTTTAGAAGTCATAGTTAAATATTTTTTTTCTTTCCATCCTTGATAACAGTTGGCAATATCACATTAATAAAATTTTGCCAAGCTGATAGGGCTGTACTGGAGACCCAGTTCAGTTCAGTTCAGTCACTCAGTCGTGTCCGACTCTTTGCGGCCCCATGGACGACAGCATGCCAGTCTTTCCTGTCCATCACCAGCTCCCAGAGTTTACTCAAATGCATGTCCATTGAGTCGGAGATACCACCCAACCATCTCATCCTCTGTTGTCCCCTTCTCCTCCCGCCTTCAATCTCTCCCAGCATCAGGGTCTTTTCCAATGACTCAGTTCTTTGCATCAGGTGGCCTAAGTGTTGGAGTTTCAGCTTCAGCATCAGTCCTTCCAATGAATATTCAAGATTGATTTCCTTTAGGAATGACTGGATTGATCTCCTTGCAGTCCCAGGGACTCTCAAGAGTCTTCTCCAACACCACACTGGAGACTAGGTTGTTTTAATTTTACAATGTTTGCCAGCTTTGATAATTTTTATGTATCTATTATCCAATTGGGTATCTGATTTGAATTTTGTATCTGTAAACCATTTATCTATTTTCCTTTTTTGTTGCCTTTTTCTTAGTTTTCCTTTGATGTTTTGTGTATACTTTTGTTACTTCCAGTTCTTTGCATGCTTTATATTTTGCCAATACATTTTTTCAGCATTTACTGTCTTTTACATTTCTATTACATCATGCTTTCCTTTATTTGACAGAAGATTTATATTTTGATTTGATCAAATTATGAGTCTTTTAAAATTTCTACTTTTGAAACTTATTTTAAAAAACTGCTTATAATTCCAAATTCATAAGCATAATTCTTTTATATATTCTTCTAATAGTTTTTTTCTTCTAATAGTTTTAAAATTTTTATACACTTAACTCTGTAACCAAATAAACACACTTAGCAAATCAGCCTAGTAATTATGTTACCCAAACTTAGAACTCTAGCATGACAAACTTTTTCAAAATCTTTCTGAGATAGCAATGGGTAGAATATCTGTCTTTCTTTTTTACTGAAAGTTCATTCTTTTGATTTATGTGAATTTTCCATTAAAATTTTTCATTTTTATCTACCCAGTTCCTCATCTTCTGTCTCTTTCTGTACATAATTAAGTGTTGAAGAGCCACCGTTTGATTCTCTTCATTGCTTCTGAAACATTATATTTACCTTCAGGCTCTTGTTTCTGCTTTGTTTTTGGCTGCTGGAAATTATTCCTACTTATGAATTCTACTATGTGTTTTAAAAGATGTTTGCTATCTTTATCTGAAATATGAAGTTACTCTATAATTCAGGCTTTTTCATATTATCTAGCATTACCTTTTAAATATGTAAAACTATTGTAACTTTTAGTCAATAATTAATTAGATTTATAAACATTTCTCAAATGTTCACACTTACTGTTTTATGCATTCCATTTTTTTCTATTTTTCTTTTTGGAAAAGGTATATTCCTGAGTATTCACTGGAAGGACTGGTGCGGAAGCTGAAGCTCCAATACCTTGGCCACCTGATGCAAAGAACTGACTCACTGGAAAAGACCCTGATGCTGGGAAAGATTGAAGGCAGGAAGAGGAGGGGACGACAGAGAATGAAATGGTTGGATGGCATCACCAGCTCGATGGACAGGAGTTTGAGCAAGCTCTGGGAGTTGGTGATGGACATGGAAGCCTGGAATGCTTCAGTCCATGAGGTTACAAAGAGAAGGACATAACTGAGAGACTGAACTGAACTGATTCATTATTTCAGGATATTTCAGGGTTTGCAGGAAATTTTATTTTTTAAGTATGAAAAACAAATTGTCATTATTTTTCCTGCACTCTTGAATGACAGTTTAGCTGAATATTTGATTCTCTTGACATTTTATTTTTCCTCAATACTTTAAAGATATTAGTTCATTGTTTTCTGGCATCTATTGTTGCTAATAAAAATCCCCTGTCATTGTAATTGTCACTTTTCTATATAATTCTAAAAGAAATATCAAGATATAAAACTGCATTCATAATGTAATTCCAAATTTCTGAAAATATTGTGCCAAATGCTTTGCTATCTAATTCCTAAATTCTCATAGTGTGAGTTCAGATAGCAAAGAATATCCATTATCCAAGTTCATTCTGTTCCCAAATTCACACTATACGCAGTGGATATTTATGAAACTTTCTTAAAACCAATATGATTACATATTAAGGGACTTTAAAAAGCTTAACCCAAAAATTTCACTTAGAAAGAGATAGGCATTTATTTATAAAATCGGTCATTGCTAGATTCCATGTCAAAAAATGAAAATATAAAAGACCAAAATATTTTAGTGGGATATTATTCAGCCTTTAAAGGCATCCCTCTGAAAAACTATTAATTATATAATTAATTAAATGTAGAGTCACACATTACATTGTTAAAATGTGATTTAAAATATCAAACAATTTATGTGATCACACAGAGAAAATGTTAAGTAAACATATATTTCTATGTCTGCAACTTGTTAAGAATGACTTTTCCTGAATGCTAAGGCTGTATATAGCATTTATTTTCTTTTTAATTAATTTTTTCCTAAGTATTATGGTAAAGAATTCCAGTTGAGCTATTTCAAATCCTAAAGATGATGCTGTGAAAGTGCTGCACTCACATGCTAGCAAATTTGGAAAACTCAGCAGTGGCCACAGGACTGGAAAGGTCAGTTTTCATTCCAATCCCAAAGAAAGGCAATGCCAAAGAATGCTCAAACTACCGCACAATTGCACTCATCTCACACACTAGCAAATTAATGCCCCAAAATCCATAAAGCCAGGCTTCAGCAATATGTGAACCGTGAACTTCCATATGTTCAAGCTGGATTTAGAAAAGACAGAGGATTCAGAGATCAAATTGCCAACATCTGCTGAATTATCAAAAAAGCAAGAGAGTTCCAGAAAAACATCTACTTCTTCATTGACTATGCCAAAGCCTTTGACTGTGAATCACAACAAGCTGTGGAAAATTCTTCAAGAGATGGGAATACCAGACCACCTGAACTGCCTCCTGAGAAATCTGTATGCAGGTCAAGAAGCAACAGTTAGAACTGGACATGAAACAACAGACCCACTCCAGTACTCTTGCCTGGCAAATCCCATGGACGGAGGAGCCTGGTAGGTGGCAGTCCATGGGGTCACTAGGAGTCAGAGACGACTGAGTGATTTCACTTTCACTTTTCACTTTCATGCATTGGAGAAGGAAATGGCACCCACTCCAGTGTTCTTGCCTGGAGAATCCCAGGGATGGGGGAGCCTGGTGGACCGCCTTCTCTGGGGTCGCACAGAGTCAGACATGACTGAAGCAACTTAGCAGCAGCAGCAGCAGCATGGAACAACAGACTGGTTCCAAATTGGGATAGGAGTATGTCAACATTGTATATTGTCACCCTGCTTATTTAACTTATATGCAGAGTACATCATGAGAAATGCTGGGCTGGATTAATCACAAACTAGAATCAAGATTGTGGGGAGAAATATCAATAACTTTCACATATGCAGATGATACCACCCTTATGGCAGAAAGTGAAGAACTAAAGAGCCTCTTAGATGAAAGTGAAAGAGGACAGTGAAAAAGCTGGCTTAAAACACAACATTCAGAAAAGTAAGATCATGGCATCTGGTCCCATCACTTCATGGCAAATAGATGGGGAAACAATGGAAACAGTGAGAAACTTTATTTTGGGGGGCTCCAAGTTCACTGCAGATGGTGACTCAGTTCAGCTCAGTTCAGTCGCTCAGTGTCCAACTCTTTGCGACCCCATGAATCGCAGCATGTCAGGCCAACCTGTCCATCACCAACTCCTGGAGTTCACTCAGACTCACGTCCATGGAGTCAGTGATGCCATCCAGCCATCTCATCCTCTGTCGTCCCCTCCTCCTCCTGCCCACAATTCCTCCCAGCATCAGAGTCTTTTCCAATAAGTCAACTCTTCGCATCAGGTGGCCAAAGTATTGGAGTTTCAACTTTAGCATCATTCCTTCCAAAGAAATCCCAGGGTTGATCTCCTTCAGAATGGACTGGTTGGATCTCCTTACAGTCCAAGGGTCTCTCAAGAGTCTTCTCCAACACCACAGTTCAAAAGCATCAATTCTTCGGCACTCAGCCTTCTTCACAGTCCAACTCTCACATCCATACATGACCACAAGAAAAACCATAGCCTTGACTAGACGGACCTTAGTCGGCAAAGGAATGTCTCTGCTTTTGAATATACTATCTAGGTTGGTCATAACTTTTCTTCCAAGGAGTAAGCATCTTTTAATTTCATGGCTGCAATCACCATGTGCAGTGATTTTGGAGCCCCAAAAAATAAAGTCTGACACTGTTTCCACTGTTTCCCCATGTATTTCCCATGAAGTGATGGGACTGGATGTCATGATCTTCATTTTCTGAATGTTGAGCTTTAAGCCAACTTTTTCACTCTCCTCTTTCACTTTCATCAAGAGGCTTTTTAGTTCTTCTTCACTTTCTGCTATAAGGGTGGTGTCATCTGCATATCTGAGGTTATTGATATTTCTCCCCGCCATCTTGATTCTAGCTTGTGCTTCTTCCAGCCTAGCATTTCTTATGATGTAAGTTAAATAAGCAGGGTGACAATATACAGCCTTGACATACTCCTTTTCCTATTTGGAACCAGTCTGTTGTTCCATGCCCAGTTTTAACTGTTGCTTCCTGATCTGCATATAGGTTTCTCAGAGGCAGGTCAGGTGGTCTGGTATTCCCATCTCTTTCA
Source organism: Capra hircus (assembly GCF_001704415.2). Classification (NCBI taxonomy): domain Eukaryota; kingdom Metazoa; phylum Chordata; class Mammalia; order Artiodactyla; family Bovidae; genus Capra; species Capra hircus. Next base: position 54,857,589 of record NC_030815.1, on the reverse strand, counting down.
GAATGTTCCATAGTTTATTGTGATCCACACAGTCAAAGGCTTTGGCATGGTCAATAAAGCAGAAATAGATGTTTTTCTGGAACACTCTTGCTTTTTCCATGATCCAGCAGATGTTGGCAATTTGATCTCTGATTCCTCTGCCTTTTCTAAAACCACCTTGAACATCATGGAGTTCACGGTTCACGTATTGCTGAAGCCTGGCTTGGAGAATTTTTGAGCATTAATTTACTAGCATGTGAGATGAGTGCAATTGTGCGGTAGTTTGAGCATTCTTTGGCATTGCCTTTCTTTGGGATTGGAATGAAAACTGACCTTTTCCAGTCCTGTGGCCACTGCTGAGTTTTCCAAATTTGCTACAGCCATGCAATTATAAGATGCTTGCTCCTTGGAAGAAAAGCTATGTTCAACCTAGACAACATATTAAAAAGCAGAGATGTTACTTTGCCAACAAAAGTTTGTCTAGTCAAAGCTATGGTTTGTCCAGTAGTCATGTATGGGTGTGAGAGTTGGATTATAAAGAAAGCTGAGCACTGAAGAATTGATGCTTTTGAACTGTGGTGTTGGAGAAGACACTTGAGAATCCCTTGGACTGTGAGGAGATCCAACCAGTCCATCCTGAAGGAAATCAATCCTGAATATTCATTGGAAGGACTGATGTTGAAGCTGAAGCTCGATACTTTGGCCACCTGATGTGAAGAACTGACTCATTTGAAAAGACCCTGATGCTGGGAAAGATTGAAGGCAGGAGAAGGGGACAATAGAGGATGAGATGGTTGGATGGCAACACCCACTCAATGGACATGAGTTTGAGTAAGCTCTGGGAATTGGTGATGGACAGGGTGGCCTGGCGTGCTGCAGTCCATGGGGTCACAAAGAGTTGGACACAACTGAGTGACTGAACTGATATAGTGAAGAAGGTACCATTTTTATAATTAAAAAATAAGTTGATATATGTACATAATTACCATTGCTACTAAGTAACTTAGACTGTAACATTATCATATTATTAATTTATGACAATGGGAGTACAGTTTCTCTACAGATATGGAGAATATTTTTTTCTCACGCTTGAATGCAGGCTAGCATAGTTCCTTTATGATGTTTCCACCAATGGTAGAAGTACCTGGATTATCACATGCCCCCTTCATAAACATAAGATGCCGACTTCTTGTCCTTAGCACACTGCTTACCTTCTGCCTTCTCTCTTAACTGTTCTTTGCCTCCCTCACCTTCACCCCGTTACATAACTGGCATGTCACCTTCTACTTTTAACTCCTCATTGTCTCCATTATCTTCAAGTTATTGTCCTTCTCAACTAAGACTATGCATATCTTCTTGATTTTCCTTTCTCTATATTTCTGATTCTTCCTCAGTTACCTAAGGCAATCCCCCTCCTGGATAATCAGACTGTCTAGATAATCCTTATCATTTTTTACTCTGTTTTCATCTCTTCTTTTCCACCTATCTATCTTTTCAGCTGCTATCATTATGCAATGGCATATTATGCATAAAACCAATTTATCGAACAAATGGGTTTCTTTTAATTAAATACTTCAGCAAACTAAAGATAAAATTATTTCATTCATGTTTCTACATTTTTAAAAACTACAATACCTTAAATCTTGAAAGTGCTCTATTTTTAGTGAAATATATAAATGGGGTGAAAGATTTCATTTCGGTTACCATTATGGAACTTCTTGTTTTTCTTTTTGCCAAGGTGAACTGATATAATCCAGGATTTTGTTCTTTTCAAGAGAAGATGAGCAACTTTATAAGAAATCTTAAGGGAGAGGGGGGAAAAAAGCCTTGTATAACAAGTGCAGCTTGGGTAACTGATATTTTTACATGAGGATTTTTGGCTCAGTGTAAGGAAGAGGATATTTTAGCCCTAAATAGCAAACCAAAATCCTTCAAACTCAGGACAAATTTGAATATTAACAATTCTGTATGATTTCTTTTTAAACTAGACAAAATTGAATTTTGATATTTTAATTTTAAAAATTAATCTGTCAAGAGAACATGAAATAATCATACACAAACTGCATAAAATCTGAGTGTTTCAGTGTTTCCTATTAAAAACTACATTATTTTTATTAACAATATTAAAAACTAGAGATGTACAAACTGGATTCAGGCTTTGGCTGAGTTATTTTATGTGCTTCATCTTTCAGGACGCTTTTTTGGTAATGACTATTGATAGCTGTCTTTGTGTCTTCACAGAATTATTGTGAAGGGGAAAAGTTAGATGATGCATGTAGGATGCATTCTAAGCTTTCAAGTGCTCTGTTGATTCATGATTGATATCTGGATTGGACACTCTTATTTATGAAATTTTATGTAACAAAAATATACCTCCTCCATGTCCAATTAATTCACCTTGGCCAATAAATTTTTTTACGCAACTGACTTGAATATTCAAACACCAATTTTCTTACCAGAAATATTCTATGACTTTCTATGGGTTAAGAAGATTCCCTTTAGCTGTCACTTCTCTGCTTCCCAGGTAAAAACTAGTGACAGCAATGCCCCAAGGCGCCATGATCACTCTATAATTTGCCTAGAGATAATACTAATGACAATAACAGTTAACGTTTGCTGTGTGCTGTCTGTGCTTTAGACACCATTCTAAGTACTTAAACAGACATTATTTTATTGAATGCTCAAATTAACCTGTTAAATTCAATTATGAGTATTCACTTTCACAGTGAGGAAACTAGAATTTAGATTCTTTCATTTGTTTATTTAAAAAACGTGTGTTGAGTGCCGAATTTGTACCAGGCACTGAACTAGATGGAGAGAAAGAGAAATAATAAAGATTGAAAAGGTCCTTGAACCCATGGAATTTACACTATGATCTAGGGAAAGATAAAACAAAAACTGTGTACAGAAAGCTATAAGCACTCTGCAAAACACTGAAACTGAGTGGCTACTTTGAAGTGGTGGGGGAAGACTTTTGCAAGGAAGTGTCCTGAAAGATGCAGCTTGAATGACAGGAGGAGTCCAGTCATTTCAAGAAGGTCAGCAGAGTCTTCTGGGCTGGGAAAACGATAAGTAGAAAGATCCCAAGTAAGCATGAGGTGATGATAATGATGAAAAGATGTGGACTAAATGAGGCTATGTTTTGGAATTAGAATTGAAGAATTTTCTCCTGGGAGAAAAATGGAAGTGAGGGAAAGAGATGAATCAAGAGTGAATACTTTGCTGGTTGGTCAAGATTAAAGTAGGTTGCTGATGTACTCTTGGGGGAAGATGATGAGGAATGAGCTTTTCCTTTTTAAACTTTTTTTTTTTTTTTTTTTGCTCTGGTAAAGCATACATTAGATTTTACCATCTTAACCATTTTTAGTGTATAGTTCAGTGGTATTAAGTACATTTTATATTGTTATTTAAACATCATCATCATTCATCTCCAGAATTTCATCTTCCCAAGCTGAAAATTCCATCCTCATTAAAATATAACTCCCCAACCTTTCTCCCTCAAGCTTCTAGAAACTACCATTCTATTTCCTGTCTCTATGAATCTGACCACTGTAGCTACCTTATATAAGTGGACTCACACAATATTTGTCCTTTTGTGACTGGCTTTCTTCATTTAGCCTAATGTCTTCAAGATTCATCCATGCATCAAAACTTCCCTCTTCATTCTTTCTTTCCCCCTCCTTTTTTTTAAAACAAAACAAAACAAAAAACCTTTATATTTGAGAGCAGTTTTAGGTTCATAAAAATGTTGCACAGCAGGTCCTCATATACTTTCTGCCCCAACCATACACACACACACACACACACACACACACACACACACACACAGCTTCCCTGCTATCAACATCTCCTCCCAGAATGCTATGTTTTTGTAGCTAATGGATATATATTCTACAGATTAATAATTCTATAGGTTAAAAATGATTGGGTCCCAATTGGAGTGTAGGAAGAGCAGGAAGTTAATGAAAAATGTTTCTGATTGTTTCTTTCTCTATAACAATTCTACCCTTTATAACAGCCACTAGCCACTTGTAGCTGTTAAGTAGTACGAAGACTAACTAGCTATTAAGTCAGTCTGATATACTCTAAGTAAAAATTAAATAACAAATTTTAAATATTTAGATACTTAGTAAGAAAGAAAAGAAATTATGACTTCAATAGTATTTTTATTGGATAATTGGACTTCCCTGGTAGCTCAACTGGTAAAGAATCCACCTTGCAATGTAGGAGACCCTGGTTCAATTCCTGGGGTGGGAAGTACCCCTGGGGAAAGGATAGGCATCCCACTCCAGTATTCTTGGGCTTCCCTGATGGCTCAGATGGTAAAGGATCTGCCTACAATGCTGGAGACTTGAAAAATATTTTTATTGGATAATTTATTTTCATTTTTTAAAATTGTGAAAAAATATATATAACATAAAATTTATCATTCTAACCATTTTTAAGGCAATATGTCCATTCACATTGTTGTACAACCATTACCATCATCGATTATTGCCTGTGAGCATGCTCAGTCACTTCAGTCATGTTCGACTGACTTTTTGTGACCCCATGGACTGTAGCCTGCCAGGCTCCTCTCTCTGTGGGATTCACTAGACAAGAATACTGGAGTGGGTTGGCATGCCCTCTTCCCAACCCAGGGATCAAATCTGTGTCTCTTATGTCTCCTGCACTGGCAGGTGGGTTCTTTACCACTTTCACTACCTGGGAAGACCCTCATCCATTTATAGGACTCTTTAATTTGCAAAATTGAAACTCTGCATCTATTAAAACATAACTCCCCATTCCCTTCTTCTGATAAAGCCCTTGGCAACCACAATTTTACTTTTTCTGTGAATTTGACTAGGTTAAAATGATACTATTTGGGATTTATTGGGTTAAATAAAACCTATTTTTTTTTAGTTTTTTATTTTTTTAATTTTAAAATCTTTAATTCTTACATGCGTTCCCAAACATGAACCCCCCTCCCACCTCCCTCCCCATAACATCTCTGTGGGTCATCCCCGTGCACCAGCACCAAGCATGCTGTATCCTGCGTCAGACATAGACTGGCGATTCAATTCTTACATGATAGTATACATGTTAGAATGCCATTCTCCCAAATCATCCCACCCTCTCCCTCTCCCTCTGAGTCCAAAAGTCCGTTATACACATCTGTGTCTTTTTTGCTGTCTTGCATACAGGGTCGTCATTGCCATCTTCCTAAATTCCATATATATGTGTTAGTATACTGTATTGGTGTTTTTCTTTCTGGCTTACTTCACTCTGTATAATCAGCTCCAGTTTCATCCATCTCATCAGAACTGATTCAAATGAATTCTTTTTTATGGCTGAGTAATACTCCATTGTGTATATGTACCACAGCTTTCTTATCCATTCATCTGCTGATGGACATCTAGGTTGTTTCCATGTCCTGGCTATTATAAACAGTGCTGCGATGAACATTGGGGTACATGTGTCTCTTTCAATTCTGGTTTCCTCGGAATGTATGCCCAGCAGTGGAATTGCTGGGTCATAAGGTAGTTCTATTTGCAATTTTTAAAGGAATCTCCACACTGTTCTCCATAGTGGCTGTACTAGTTTACATTCCCACCAACAGTGTAGGAGGGTTCCCTTTTCTCCACACCCTCTCCAGCATTTATTGCTTGCAGATTTTTGGATCGCAGCCATTCTGACTGGTGTGAAGTGGTACCTCATTGTGGTTTTGATTTGCATTTCTCTAATAATGAGTGATGTTGCGCATATTTTCATGTGTTTGTTAGCCATTCGTATGTCTTCTTTGGAGAAATGTCTATTTAGTTCTTTGGCCCATTTTTTTAGCCTTTTTAAAAATGTGGCTGTTAGAAAATTAAAAACCTCATGTGTGGCCCACAATATATTTCTGTGGAACAGCACTACTTGTCTCATATGGCTATTTAAATTTAATTCACATAAAATAAAATTAAAATTTCAATTCCTCATTTGCAGTAGCCAATTTTCCTGTACACATGTGGCTAATGGTTACCATATTGAGCAATGCAGATATAGAACATTTTTATCATTATAGTAAGTTCTCTGGGACTGTACTGTTTTAGAAACCCCAACTAAAATGGAAACAACCACAGAAAAACAAGAAAGTCTGTAACATGGTGAGGGTGGCTGAGCAAATAATTCTTGCAGGCAACAAGGCAAAGTGATAATTAACTGATTATACAAAGATTAAAAAGTATTCTGAAGCTTGCAAGTTCCATTTTTTACTCTAAAACACAGGGTCGACAACAGACAGCTTCAGATGTTTTCCCATGAAATTTTAGATGTTGCCACCAAATGTATAACACACAACTGTGTATTGTCATAAGTCAGCTAAAACATGAGTAAACATATGTCATGTCACCCATTAAAAAGAAAGGTGTAATTATACTTTTAAATGTGGCAAAGCATTTTGAAAGTAGTGTATAATTTTCTAGAGCAGGAACCTTTGTGAACATGTCTTTCCCTGAGTGCTTATACAGCCTGACATCTTCAGGTTTGTTCAAATCAAGAGCCCCACTGTGAAAAAGCCAGAAACAGACAAAAGAAGCAATTTTTTCTTTAGGTGCCATTTCATTGAGAGAGCCAGAAAGAAGCAGTGAGGTAAGCACAGAGTCACAGACCAAAAAACAAGATAGGAAAGGATACTACCTGATCACAGCAGCAGCTGAAAACTTGGTAAGAACTGCTCATATTCAAGGAACAAACATTTAATTATTGCTTATGACTAAGATGCTACACAACATATATAGAGTATTCCTATAAGAGCTGATGTCTTTATTTTTTCACAGCTCTGAGGTATATCTGATGTACAAAAAATCTGTATACATCTAATACATACAATTTGATGAGTCTGGACATACGCATACACCTGTGACATCATCATCATAATCAAGGCAGTAACATATCCAGCACCTCACGGAGTTTTTTCTCTGCCCCTTTGCCTTTTTATTGAATGTGTAGTGAGAACACTCAGCATGGGATCTACCCTCTGAAGATGTTTTTAAGTGCCCAATACAATATTGTCAACTTCAGGCACCATGTTGTACTGCAGCCCTCTAGAATTTATTTATCTAGTATAACTTTATGCCCATTGAAAACTTTCAATTTCCCTGTCAGCCCTTGGCAACTACCATTCTATTTTCTGCTTCTATAAGTTTAACTGTTTTTAGATATCTCATATAAATAAAATCATGCAGAAGTTGTCTCTCTGTGACATTTCACTTAGCAATAATGTCTTCTAGGTCCAACCATGTTGTTTCAAATGGTAATATTTCTTTCTTTTTAAGGCTGACTAATATATTACACAGGCTTCTCTGATGGCTCAGGCAGTAAAGCGTCTGCCTACAATGTGGGAGACCTGGGTTCAATCCCTGGGTCGGGAAGATCCTCTGGAGAAGGAAATGGCAACCCAGTCCAGTACTCTTGCCTGGAAAATCCCATGGATGGAGAAGCTTGGTAGGCTACAGCCTATGGGGTCACAAAGAGTCAGACATGACTGAGCGACTTCACTTTCACTACACATAATTTTTATTATAAGTAATGATGCACTATATTAAAATAACATGCTATTTTATATTATTAATTTATATAGCATACATACTAATATATAATTATATAACATGAATTTTATTATATATAAATATACAATTATATAATAGTATGCAATTATATATTATATATATATCATGTTTTCTTTATCTCAGATTCCTCTGAGGGTACTAATTATACTCCTTCTAAACTCTCTCCTGGATTAGATTATGAATCATATTTTCTTATACTTTTAGTTCTTCTTCTTGTTTTTTCCAGTATATTGTTTTTCTTAAAATATATGTGGTTCTTGATCACATGCCTGCATTTTATTTTAATACTCTTGGTGTGTGTGTATTATTAAGGGTGTCATTCAGCACTCCCTATTTCTTTTATCATTAGGGAAGAAGATTCAAATAGACATTTTTCCAAAGAAGACATACAGGTGGCCAACAAACATATGAAAAGATGTTCAACATTGCTGAATGCAAATAAAACTACAATGATATATTACCTCACACCTGTCAAACTGGCCATCATCAAAAAAATCTAACAAATGAAGAAGATATGGAAAAAAACCAATCTTCCACCACTATAGGTGGGAGCGGAAATTGGTGTAGTCACTACGGAAAACATGGAGGTTCCTCAAAACATTAAAAATAGAACTAACATATGATTTAGCAATCCCACTCCTGGGTTATATATCTGGAAAAAATGCAAATACTAATTTAAAAAGATACATGCACCCCAATGCACAGCAGCACCATTTACAATAACCAAGAATACATGGAAGTCACCCAAGCATCCATCAACAGACAAATGGGTAAAGAAGAAATTATGTTATAATGGTTATCAAAGACTGTAGATCTGCCAAGTGCTTGGTCTGGCATATATAAGCTATTTTAACCACATGGTTGCTTTTAATTATGGTATTATCTGCTCTACAGATCAGCATAATTGACTAGAGGAAATCAGATCCTGAGAAATGGGAACACTCATGCAACAAGTTGCCTGCAGATGTTGTCTTGAGTTCGGTATATTTGTAGCTACCCTCTATGTCTACTGTTCTTTCTCTGTGTTCCCTTGCATGAGGAAGGAAGATTGCCCCTTTTGGGGTTACTGGGAGAAGAATAAGGAAGATAATAAAGGAAAAAAAAATTCCACTGAAATCAAAATTGCACAATACTCTTCAATCTATATCAGTTTAGAAACACCCCTCTCTTCACAGCAATGTTCTCTTAGCCTTATTTATCAGACATTAAGATTTTACTAAGATATGAATCACCAAACATTTCAAAATACTACTTCAACATGATGAGTCCTGTTTTTGTTCCAGAACAAATGCTTCTCCTCATCTTGAAGAATGATTTGTATGTGTATTCTGGTCAGAAACCTCTGAATTTTGTATGTAACTGGTTTCACAGCTTAGATCACAGTTTATCCTTAGGGAAGTGTATTTGAACTCTAGAAGAATAATTTTGTTCCTTCTAACGGCCAAAGTACCTCCTCAGTTATGCTTGGAGCATCTCCATGGATGTCAGTTATTGCAATAAAATGCATCACAATAAGGCCTTTATCAGAGATGAGGAACTGGGTTATTTACAACTTAAACTACACAGGGACTATCTTCTGGAACCCCTCCTTTCTTTTTCCTTACATTGTCCATGGTTGTTTGGGGCAGGAGAAGCCTGAGCTATTATCATGGCTATTTAACTGATATTCCCTCAGCTACTGCTACTCTTCGTTTCCTAAATCAACCTATTTTTATCATATGAAATCTTCAGTCAACAAGCTTCAGTGGTTCATAAAAGCCAAACTCTCCTTCCTGTACTGAAGTTGATGCATTAACCCCTGGTCCCTAAAATATATCTCTTCACCAGTCACAACTGACATTCATTTTATTCCTCTAAGGTGCCTTAGAATATTTTCCCTCCTTGCTTTCCTGGTGCAGTTTATTAGAGTGGAATGCTTTAATGCATCCTTTCCATCTTTGAAAATTCAACCCACACTTTCAAGCCTATACCTTTTCGCCTAATCACCTAGGCAGTTATGGTCTCCACTGACACTTTTTTTTTTAATTAACTGAGGTGTAATGGACATATAATAAGTATAAATAGTAATTTAATATTTGTATACATCACAAAATAATCACCACAAGAAATCTAGTTAATATTTATCACCATACATACTTACAAAGTCCCTCCTACCCCACTGATCTCTTTTAATATCATTCCATACAAATTGTAATATAAAGACCTTAATGCTTCTTAATAGAATGCTCAGTAGTAGTCATATTTGATACTTAGCTTCTACTTTTCTCTCTTTATGGTTATGGGTTCTCAAGGGCAGTGACCATTTCCATCTCATCTTTGAACCAGCACAGTTTGTAACCCAGTGTCTACTCATGGTAGTTTCTCAATGAAGACTTGTTCAACAACTTAAATAGCGCCATTTGTTATTCACTGGCAATTGCTTCTAGATTTTCTCCATTGGAATAAATTGAAAAATATTTACAAGGAAGCTACCTGTTCACTGAATATATAAATATGGCATTGCTATTGTCAATTAATGTTGTCCTTTGGTACCAATTCATTATAATGGCTGAGTCATAATAACATGTTTTTTTCTTTGCTCTGTGGATCACAATACACTGTGGAAAATTCTGAAAGAGATGGGAATACCAGACCACCTGACCTGCCTCTTGAGAAATCTGTATGCAGGTCAGGAAGCAACAGTTAGAACTGGACATGGAACAATAGACTGGTTCCAAATAGGAAAAGGAGTACGTCATGACTGTATATTGTCACCCTGCTTATTTAACTTCTATGCAGAGTACATCATGAGAAATGCTGGGTTGGAGGAAGCACAAGCTGGAATCAAGATTGCCAGGAGAAATATCAATAACCTCAGATATGCAGATGACACCACCCTTATGGCAGGAAGTGAAGAAGGACTAAAGGGCCTCTTGATGAAAGTGAAAGAGGAGAGTGATAAAGTTGCCTTAAAGCTCAACATTCAGAAAACGACGATCATGGCATCTGGTCCCTCACTTCATGGCAAATAGATGGGGAAACAGTGGAAACAGTGTCAGACTTTATTTTTCTGGGCTCCCAAATCACTGCGGATGGTGACAGCAGCCATGAATTTTTTTTTTTTAATATAGTAGTTCACTTTTTTTTTAATTTTAATTTTTACTTCATTTTACTTTACAATACTGTATTGGTTTTGCCATACATTGACATGAATCCACCATGGGTGTACATGCAATCCCAAACATGAACCCCCCTCCCACCCCCCTCCCCACAACATCCCTCTGGGTCTTCCCCGTGCACCAGCACCAAGCATGCTGTATCCTGCATTGGACATAGACTGGTGATTCGATTCTTACATGATAGTACACATGTTTCAATGCCATTCTCCCAAATCATCCCACCCTCTCCCTCTCCCTCTGAGTCCAAAAGTCCGTTATACACATCTGTGTCTTTTTGGCTGTCTTGCATACAGGGTCATCATTGCCATCTTTCTAAATTCCATATATATGTGTTAGTATACTGTATTGGTGTTTTTCTTTCTGGCTTACTTCACTCTGTATAATCGGCTCCAGTTTCATCCATCTCAACAGAACTGATTCAAACGTATTCTTTTTAACGGCTAATACTCCATTGTGTATATGTACCACAGCTTTCTTATCCATTCATCTGCTGATGAACATCTAGGTTGTTTCCATGTCCTGGCTATTATAAACAGTGCTGCGATGAACATTGGGGTACATGTGTCTCTTTCAATTCTGGTTTCCTCGGTGTGTATGCCCAGCAGTGGGATTGCTGGGTCATATGGCAGTTCTATTTGCAATTTTTTAAGGAATCTCCACACTGTTTTCCATAGTGGCTGTACTAGTTTGCATTCTCACCAATAGTGTAGGAGGGTTCCCTTTTCTCCACACCCTCTCCAGCATTTATTGCTTGCAGATTTTTGGATCGCAGACATTCTCACTGGTGTGAAGTGGTACCTCATTGTGGTTTTGATTTGCATTTCTCTAATAATAAGTGATGTTGAGCATCTTCTCATGTGTTTGTTAGCCATCCGTATGTCTTCTTTGGAGAAATGTCTATTTAGTTCTTTGGCCCATTTTTTTGATTGGGTCGTTTATTTTTCTGGAATTGAGCTGCATAAGTTGCTTGTATATTTTTGAGATTAGTTGTTTGTCAGTTGTTTCATTTGCTGTTATTTTCTCCCATTCAGAAGGCTGTCTTTTCACCTTGCTTATATTTTCCTTTGTTGTGCAGAAGCTTTTAATTTTAATTAGATCCCATTTGTTTATTTTTGCTTTTATTTCCAGAATTCTGGGAGGTGGATTCAGCACCACCAAACCAGCTCTCCAACAAATTCTAAAAGATATTCTCTAGACAGGAAACACAAAAAGGGTTTATAAGCCCGAACCCAAAACAATGAAGTAAATGGTAATGGGATCATACTTATCAATAATTACCTTAAAGGTAAATGGGTTGAATGCCCCAACCAAAAGACAAAGATTGGCCTAATGGATACAAAAACAAGACCCCTCTATATGCTGCTTACATGAGACCCACCTCAAAACAAGGGATGCATACAGACTGAAAGTGAAGGGCTGGGAAAAGATATTCCACGCAAATAGAGACCAAAAGAAAGCAGGAGTGGCAATACTCATATCCGATAAAATAGACTTTAAAACAAAGGCTGTGAAAAGAGATAAAGAAGGCCACTACAACAGAGCTGATATCATGAATCAATGGGTAAAAAGCAGACTATTTACAAAAATGCATGCTAGAAAATTATATATCTGTGTGTGTGTGTGTGTGTGTGTGCATACATATACATACTAATAAAACCAGGTTCCTATCTCACATTATAAACAAAAAATTTTGCACTAGATCCTATATATAGAAAATCTCTACATATTTTAGAAAAGATATACAGAAAAACTGAACTCAGGTAGGGGAGGATTTCTTTCTTTTTTTTTTTTAATTTTTAGTTTTACTTTATTTTACTTTACCATACTGTATTGGTTTTGCCATACATTGACGTGACCAAAGCCTTTGACTGTGTGGAAAAAAAAAAGAAGGCCACTACATAATGATCAAAGGATCAATCCAAGAAGAAGATATAACGATTATAAATATATATGCACCCAATATAGGAGCAACGCAATATGTAAGACAAATGCTAACAAGTATGAAAGGGGAAATTAACAATAACACAATAATAGTGGGAGACTTTAATACCCCACTCACACCTATGGACAGATCAACTAAACAGAAAATTAACAAAGAAATGCAAACTTTAAATGATACATTAGACCAGTTAGACCTAATTGATATCTATAGGACATTTCACCCCAAAACAATGAATTTCACCTTTTTCTCAAGTGCTCATGGAACATTCTCCAGGATAGATCACATCCTGGGCCATAAATCTAACCTTGATAAATTAAAAAAAATCAAAATCATTCCAAGCATCTTTTCTGACCATAATGCATTAAGATTAGATCTCAATTACAGAAGAAAAACTATTAAAAATTCCAACATATGGAGGTTGAACAACACACTTCTGAATAACCAACAAATCACAGAAGAAATAAAAAAAGAAATCAAAATATGCATAGAAACTAGTGAAAATGAAAACACAACAACCCAAAACCTGTGGGACACTATAAAAGCAGTGCTAAGAGGAAACTTCATAGCAATACAGGCATACCTCAAGAAACAAGAAAAAAGTCAAATAAATAACCTAACTCTATACCTAAAGCAACTAGAAAAGGAAGAATTGGAGAACCCCAGAGTTAGTAGAAGGAAAGAAATCTTAAAAATTAGGGCAGAAATAAATGCAAAAGAAACAAAAGAGACCATAGCAAAAATCAACAAAGCCAAAAGCTGGTTCTTTGAAAGGATAAATAAAATTGACAAACCATTAGCCAGACTCATCAAGAAGCAAAGAGAGAAAAATCAAATCAATAAAATTAGAAATGAAAATAGAGAGATCACAACAGCCATGAAATTTTAAAAGACTCTTGCTCCTTGGAAGGAAACTTATGACCAACCTAGACAGCATATTAAAAAGCAGAGACATTTCTTTGCAAACAAACGTCCATCTAGTCAAGGCTATGGTTTTTCCAGTAGTCATGTATGGATGTGAGAGTTGGACTATAAAGAAAGCTGAGTGCCGAAGAATTGATGCTTTTGAACTGTGGTGTTGGAGAAGACTCTTGAGAGTCCCTTGGACTGCAAGGAGATTCATCCAGTCTATCCTAAAGGAGATCAGTCCTGGGTGTTCATTGGAAGGACTGATACTGAAGCTGAAACTCCAATATTTTGGCCACCTGATGCAAAGAGCTGACTCATTTGAAAAGACCCTAATGCTGGGAAAGATTGAAGGTAGGAGGAGAAGGGCACAACAGGGGATGAGATGGCTGGATGGCATCACTGACTCAATGGACATGGGGTTGGGTGGACTCTGGGAGTTGTTGATGGACAGGGAGGCCTGGCATGCTGTGGTTCATGGGGTTGCCGAGTCGGACATGACTGAGCAACTGAACTGAACTGAACTGAACTTATATCTTATGTAACTTTTGAGATATTTAGTATCACAACTATATTCTCTCCATATTCTTATCTCATTCTTTGTATTTGATGTTACTATTTCTCCTCACAGAATGGACTTGGTTCCTCTTAACTAGACTTTTTGGGGTACACGGGTCTTTTTTGTCCCATTTCCCTTAGCTCTATATCCTCTCAAATGCCCCAATCCTTGTTTTCTCAATGAAGTGACAAACTTGGGCATGCCTAACTTTCCATCTTTGTCAAAGAGGACTATACCTGCTTTATTTCCTAGACTATCAGGGAGGGAAAGAATGAGTCAACATGTAAGATAAGGTAAAACTAAATCAGAGTTATACCACTCCAGGGTGTTATTTTAAAATTAAGCTAATTAAACATATTCCTTGGTCATATATCTTCTGCAGCATCTAACAATGCAGGTTATCCTCAAGTAAGAAAAATATTTTTTTTAATGCAATTTTTTTTCTTGCATTAAATTCTCTGTTTAGTTTTGTCTCCTTTGTAATGGCCAGACCTAGACTTTGAACTTGGCATTAATCAAGGCAATAATTACAATTACAGACACTGAGCAAAAAAAATGAGTCCCCTTTCCAGTTAGATTAATGGGAGAAAGCTTAAACCTCTGACAGAAAAATTCTGGAAGCGTACATGAAAATCCCTCTTACTGGGTCACCGTTACTCAAAGAGGGTCCTGTTGAAAATAAGAAATTCACAGCTGTCCTGCTGACATGGAGAGAAAGAAAACATCAAAATAAACCTTGGAGAAGTGATTTTTAAAGCAGCAGAGTTGAGGTTTGACCCAGTAATAGATTTTGAAAGGGTGTTTGGTATCTCTGCAGTAAGTCAGGGTGTCCAACAGACGAGGCTCCACACCCGAATACAACCCGGCTGGAGGCACCTTAATAGTGATATTGATTGACTATAAACAAAGACAGGAAAAAGTAACCAGGATAGCAGAGAAAAATGTATTTGGGGAAAAAGGTTATTATCCTCCTTCAGGATGACTAATACCACAGCCATAGAAATTCATTTTACAACAAATATTTTTTGAGATCCTACAACATGCCAGGCACTGGATAAGAAACACATTTCTAACCCTCAAGGCATTTTCAGGCTCGTTTATGTGTTTTAGGGAGGTCGGTAGAAGGAGGGAAGAATCCATGGCTTATACACAAAAATCAAACCTGCCACTTTAGCATTATCAGTAACCTACACTCTACTGAATTGCTCTGGAAAAAAGAAAAAACAAAACTATACCATACAGAACGCCTCTCATTTTGTTTCTGTCATAAAATAGCTGGGTAACATCAAGCAGTCACTTCATTTTCCTGGGTCTTAATTTCTTCTTGGCCAAATACAAGGAGCAATAGGGGGAGGAGAAAACAGTAAACAAAAGTTATTTCTTTCCCTCTTTCTAATTCCAGAATGCACATTTGGTCCATAATTGATATGCATCTCAATATTAGAATGTGATTTCTAATGATCTCTGTGAACAGAATACAAACTCTCATTGTAAGAATCAATCTGTAGCAAACCTGTGGGTGGACTTTTTGAGGACAAGTGGGGGTTTTACCACAGTGCCAGTTTTCTTGTCATGAGCACACCTATCACTGGTTTCTGGGTTCCTAGCTCTGAGATACAGAAGCAATTCAAAATCAATCAGGGGGAAACATGGTGCTGAGTAAAGCACCTTTTCCTTTGCTCCCTTTGAAGGATAGGATATTTCCCAAAGATTAAGATTTAACTGATTACCTTGGAATCACCCAACGTGGAATAACTCTGCAGAATAGGATGCTTAATGGTGCCTGGGGTTTCTTTTGATTCGTGTATAGAATTACTTTCCAGTCCTTGAAATGGTCTTTGGTCAGTCTGCTAAAGCTAGACCATCTTCCAAACAGTAGACAGGGTGAACCACAGCAATAAAAGTACCAACAACCCAAAAAACCTAGTTGAGACAATTGTCTCAAAAAGGCAAACTTGCACAATGCAGATGTTTAGGACTTTATGGTCACTTGAATTTAAAAATGTTTAAGTACCTAGTATGAGGCAAGTAGTGTTGTAGGGTTGAAGTGGTGGGCATTAAAAATAACCAGACAATTTGATTTTGCAACCTAAAGGGTGAGAGAGGCAGCACACACGTGTCAAATCCAACAAGAAAAAATACTTTTGTAGAGATGTGGATGGACCTCGAGTCTGTCAGAGTGAAGTAAGTCAGAAAGAGAAGAGCAAACATTGTACTTTAACACACATATGTAGAATCTAAAAAAATTGGTACAGATGAACCTAGTTCAAAGCAGGAATAGAGATACAGATGTTGGACAGGTGAACATAGAGTGGGAAGGGGTGGGTGCGATGCCCTGAGAAATTAGATTTGGCATAAATATACTACCATGTGCAAAATAGCTGGTGAGAACCTGCAGAATAGCACAGGATGCCCAGCTGGCTTTTCTGTGTTGACCTAGAAGGGTGGGGTGGGGGATGGAGTGGGAAGGAGGTCCAAGAGGGAGGGGATATATGTATACATATAGCTGATTTACCTCATTGTACAGCAGAAACTAATACAACATTGTAAAGTAATTATATTCCAATAAAACAACCAAAACAAACAAACAAAAAACTATGACACTGATACGGTTGTGCTGTGCTGTGCTAAGTCACGTCAGTCGGGTTCGACTCTTTGCGACTCCATGGACTATTGCCCTCCAGGCTCCTCTGTCCATGGGATTCTCCAGGCAAGAATACTGGAGTGGGTTGCCATTTCCTTCTCCACTGTTATGGTTAGGACTTTGCAAATATCTATTCAGCAAAATAAAACAACGTTGGATAGCAAATATTACAAATTACAGTTCCGTACCTGATTCTAGTTGTGATTGTGGCAATGGCTTCTATGTGAGTTTCATCCACCTTCCTTCAAGTGCAGCTTGCTGGTGCCTCTCCTTGGGCTTGATGTCTGCCCTAGAGCTTCTCAGCTTGGCTGCCCCAGAAGCCTGCTAACACTCACTCACAGAATTGCTACATTGACCAATGGGTGATGGATGATAAATGTGCTTCCAATTTCATCTCCATAGAGGAAAGTCTTCAGCTGCATTTCATTATAGGCACCTCAAGAGGTTCCACCAAATTGAAGAAACATTCCCTTATTTTTATTCAGGAAGGAAAACTAAGCTTCCTTCACTGTTTCATCCTCCTGTCCCTCACTCTGGCTTCTTGAGACCATTTCCAAATAAACTGCCTTCATAGAAGCTTCTCTCTAGTGTTCTGCTTTAAGGTGATAGCTAGGCTACTGTATCGCACAAAATACGTGTACTTCTTCTCTGCAGTTTTGTCTACCAGTGTACTCCTTAGAGCATAGTGGAATATATTTGGGGTAGGGATGGTACAGGGTTCGGGGCTGGGTGGAGGAGAGAAGAGGTGTGGTGAGGGGGTTGAAGAAAGAGACTCATGAGGCAAATATGAAATTTCTTTGAAGTTACGTGGTTTATATCATGTGAATTTTGCCTTCTTCACAATATTTCCATGTATGTTTCAACATACAAATATTAACTTTATACACACCCACCCACATTAACTTTGCAACATCTCCATAATAACTAAAGTCCTGCAAGAGCTTATTGGCTGGCCTCACTGTCTCCAGCATTGCCACATCCAAACTGTGCTTCACAACATCCTGAAGTGCAAATCTGATCAAGTCATTTATTTTCTTATAACTTTTAGAGGGACAGACCATTTGATGAAGTTCTAATGAAGTTCAGACTCCTTAACACGATTGATAAGGTGTTGCATAATTTGGCCCATGTTTCCCTCCCCAGCCATTTGCTGTCTCCTAGACATGTATCATCCAGCCATAATGAATTTCTTTTACTCCCTTAATCTCTCCATGCTCTCTTGCCTCCAGGCGTTTGCCTGTTCTGTCCAATCAGTCTACTGTCCTCTCTTCACTGCTCTTCAACCTACCCTTCCACCAGCTCTCCATTCCTCAGCTTTCTCCTAAAAAAAGAATCGCCATCTTTGTTTAAGTTAGATGCTGCCACGCACTCCTTTTACATCCTAATCTTCCCCATCACAGCACATGTTTCACTCTTTTGTTTTTGCCTATCTGTCTGAATCTGCCACAGAACAGAAGCCTAGAGCAAAGTTCACTTCATTTGTCCCTGTTGCCTAGTGCCTTGCACAATCCTGGGAACAAAGCTAATGACTGTAAGGTAAGGTCCTTAGAGTCCCTGAGTTCAAATATTGTTTTTCACACCTGCTAGCTATATAACTGGAGAACTCTTAGAAGTGCTTCTAGTCTTAGTTTCTTCATCTGTAAATTGTGGAAAATAATAATACCCTGATTATAGGATCATTAAGAATAAATGAGATGATTTATGCAATTTTGTATAATAATAACTGACCCATAGAAAACAACTAATAAATGATAGCTACTATTATTCTAATAACTATAGTTATTAGGTGTTCAATATACAAATATAAAATGAATCAATGAATATAAAATAAAAGAAAAATATTTCATACCTTTTTCGTTTGTTAATAAACAATTTATTTTTTCATTGTTTATCCATTTCTTAAAAACACAGCTCAACTGAAGAAGCTAATAAAACATGTAAGGTTCAGCATCTAGGAAATTTTTCTTCACCACTACATTGTTACAAATGTATATACACGTGGATATCGTTGGCATCAGTCTTGTTCTGTCTTCTTATTACAAGGTAATTAGAATAACAGAGGAGGATCTGGTCAGCTGAATAATGCTCTTCTCCTCTAAATTTGTCCATGTCCTAATTCCTGGACTCTCTATGCTACTTACATGGTAAAGGGGACTTTACAGATATGGTTTAACTAGAAATCTTGAAATAAGGTGATTACCCTGCATTCAATATATAGGTGAGCCCAGTATAATCACAAGGGTCTGCATAAGAGTCAGGCAGGAGGATCAAAGTCACAGAGAGAAGATGATGTGATAATAGAAGCAGGGGACAAAATGCCCCAAGAATGTGGGGCCAGATGCTGGAAGAAACAAGGAATAGAATCTTCACTTGGAGTCTCCAGAGGAGTCAGCCTAATGACACCTTGATTTTACCTCCATAACTCTGAGGACAAATTTGTATCATTTTAATTTACTAACACTGTGGTGATTTATCATAGTAGCAGATGGAAGCAAAAACAGACTTGAGACACACAGTATACTGACTACAAACTGGTTTGTCACAGTGTTTTTTGGATTTCTGAGAACAGAGAGATTGATGAGCATAAATTGATACTGAAGGGATAATCTCTTATTATGTAAAGAGAACAGAAGACACTCCAAAAATATAATTCCATCTTTTGCTGGCTATGAAAATCAGTGGGAAGTGTTAACCTATTCTTATTCTAAACTCCAGTATACAATTTAAATATATTTGGATCGAACCATGCTGTTTTAAATATTGTGGTTTTACATTATATTTTATTATATGGTAAAATTAGTTTTAACTCATTATTTTTCTTCAAAAAGTTTCCAGCTACTGTATATTTATGCTTCCAAGTTAATTTGGAAATATTCCTCTCATCTTAAAACAATAGTGTTTTAATTTTCTTTTGGTTTTATTTGGCTTTGGAAGATTTGGAGGAAGTATAAGCATCCTAATTTTATTGAGTATTTTATTAATAACTAATGGATATTTACACACTTATCCAATTTTCCTTCCAATCACTAATATCCTTCCTAGATTTCCTCCTGCTGTCTTTCCTCCTTCCAGATTACTATTATTAGTCACATGTAGATATTCTGAAAGCCTGCATGTGCACAAAGTTTTATTAAGTAGCTCTGTAAAGGTCTCAGAAGTATAAATTCTTGATAAACCTAACAAAGACAGTTGTGAATTTTACTCAATTTCTTATATGATTTACAAACATTTCTTTTAAAATTATTTAGAAACACTGATTCATATTATATATATCATTAAATTTGCATGTGCATGATATGATAGAAATAACCATTGAAACCATGACTAGTGAAATCAAGAATTAGGCAGTAAATTTTTCTGTATAGCAAGTTGTTTGGAAAGTTGAAATGTTACCTCAATGGTGCTCAACCTTTTTTCTGCACTGAGCGCGCACACACACACACACACACACACACACACACACACACACACACATCATACTCCCATCAGCCATGTTTTAGTATATATAGTAACTCTAAACCACACATACTCAAAAGTTTTATTGAGTTGTCTTTTTCTGCTTAAAATGGATTTATATTTATTGTATGAAATATTGAAACTAAGAAGGGAGGAAACATGAGAGTCCCACTAATGAATAATTTTTTTCTTCTATGTTCCTCAGTAGTATGCTATCTTTTCTTCAAACTGGGTTTGCATATTTAACATTTGGTTTATTTTCTAGGTATTAATATTTTCCTATTGTTCTTATCAATGGAAAATTTTCTTCTCCACTCACTGCTTGCCATAGACTGAGATGTGTTTATCCTCCTAAAATTTGAATGTTGAAGTACTAGCTTCCCAGGTGATGGTGCTGGTAGGTGGGGTCTTGGGGAGGTGATTCATGAGCTCCAGGCTTCCCTGGTGTCTCAGATGGTAAAGAATCTGCCTACAATTCAGGAGACCCAGATTCAATCCCTGGGTTGGGAAGATTCCCTGAAGAAGGAAATGGTTACCCACTCCAGTATTCTTGCCTAAAGAATCCCATGGACAGAGGAGCCTGGCAGGCTATAGTCTGTGGGGTCACTAAGAGTTAAACATGACTGAGTGACTAACACACACTCATGAGGCTCAACTGTCATAAATGAGATTAGTTCTCTTGAAACAGAGGCCCTGGAGAGCTCTCTTGTCCCTCTCACCATGTGAAGACATAAAAGATAGATAGCTACTGCCTACGAATTAGGAAGTAATTTCTTATCAGATATCAAATCTGCTATTTGATCTTGGACTTTCCAGCCTCCAGAACTGTAGGACATGATATATAAGAAATATAAGTATTCTTATAAGGCACCCGGTCTATGATATGCTGTTATAGCTCTCTAAATGGGCTAAGACACATTGTCTTTTTCTGAGCTCTCCCAATTTTCTTTTCATCTCATTTTGTTGTCAAAGGAGCTCATATATGATCTCTTCCTCTTTTACTCTGGTCTCCTGAAATCTCCTTGCAGAGTCTATTCTCTTTCATTTCTATGAGAAATGCACTTGTTGCCCATAATTTTCTTTAGCTTTCTGGGATAAATATTCTGTTAGAGTAGATTCTTTATTTTATCTCTTGTGTGCCATATTCCTTTCTTTTTTGTTTTTTTACTTCTAAATTTTGTCTTCAATGCTTTCTTCCATTAAAAAAAATTAGCTTATTTATTGCTGATGAGTATAATTATGGCTATTCTATTTACTCTTTGGTGGTGGATGGTTTTCCTCTTGACCCCTCCCTGAGGTTTTATTCTTCATTGCTATCCTTTCTTTAGAATAAAATTAAGAGACGGCCTGGACCTTCCCTTCACCCTTCACCAGATCCCTTGAGAAGAGAAAGGTAGGCCAGAATAGCAAATCCTGGCAACTGCAACTGGTAAAATAGACTCTTTTCCCCCAGAAGAGTAACTTAGTATAAAAACACCTTTCTGTGATATCAGATTTTGGAAGGCATGTGGAGGTTTGTTTCCATAGTTCCAACTACTGAGGCTATTGATATGGCACACTGTTAGTGGGATCGTGTTATAGAAGACCCTTGGTTCCTGGCTGTTATCACATGTCTTTCTATGACAAAGAAATGATATTTTCAACTCTTATTAAATTTTTTCTCACCTGGTCTATATTTTTCTCAAAAAATTGTATTTGTGTTTATGATATATGCAAAATTGAGCAAAGAACACAATACTTTTGTGAGGTGCAGATGCTGTGTGATAGATGCTTTCACTGGTAAAGTGACTTTTATACAAACTAACATCTCGGTCTATGCCAGTTTAACTTCTTGCCACAGAAAAAAATTGTCTGTTACAATAGATCACAGACCTTGAGTAGTCTACAAAGATAATCAAAGTAGTCAGTCTGAGTGCTGAAGTTCCACAATATTCACCATAAATATCCAGATTTTGAAACTGCATAAGCAGGTAAGATATTTCATGATAAGCTCTAGAGTGAAGCCAGTTCAGACCATTTTGTAGATAGAAAAGAGTTATGAAAGTAAGTGTTATCATTTAAGGTAAAAATCAGTAAGTACACAGAGATAGCTATCATACAAATATAACTTAATCCTTCTGAGAAGCTCCTATTCATAAAATAGATCCTTTTTTCCCCATATAATTGTGAAAAGGTATCCAAAAAGAGTCCAAAGATTAAATAGAAATGGAGAAAGACATGATGGGGGAAATTAGAAAAGATCTGAACTACGCAAATTTTTATGTTGGTACTTAAGTTTTCTTTTTCACAGCCACGAGGAAATTACTCTATTATGCCTCATCCACTCAGTTTTACACACAGAACTAAAACAGGCTAACAGAGAATGTAAAGGTCATTGATAAAGCCTCCAGATTTCAGCTTATGGCACAGGACCACCACTTAACTGGTCTCCTGAGTCACTAGCAAAATATGAAACCCCACATCTAAAGGAAATCAAAGGATTCCAAATGGAAGTCTTCCTTTGTTCAACTTGGAAATGACACTGCCTTTATTTAAGATCCTCATGAAGTAGGTATTTGAGGAAAGAAATAGTCTTTACTCAGAAACACCTCAGAAATTTCTTCTGTGAAGCAATAGTCAATGGGATAGAGCAAGCAGACATTCAGTGATATCCTTTGAGACTTACAATCAGAAAACAAGTTTAAAGATGACTATTTCTACTTCAGAGAGGCAACCAACTAGTTTCCCAGTCCTATAAATAGGGAGAAGTGTACCCCAGGTTTTGATGTTATATTTTGTCCTGCATTTTCCGTAATCTCTCACTCTTCACACATAACTTCGTTTCCATCATATACTAAAATGAAAACAGATCGCATTTAACACAAATGAAGACACTCCCTACAAATCTAGAAACTGAGGGTAATAAGCTCTTGAACGTCTATCCCAAGCATCCTGTTATACGGCATGAAACCTCATGGCTGGAGAAGAAATTACTACATAAGACCAAGTGCAATTGTATTTGGGTGGTAATATCCTTGACTAAGTAGATGGTTGCAGTTTTCTGATGTGCCAACCTGACAGCAGCTTTTCTGACCTTTAGTTTTCTCAGTGCAGTCAACAGTAATGCTATTTCTTTGATTCTCAACATATCCCATGATTGTACTCACCACTGACAGATCTATATAGATATATGTCTTCCTTCACATCAGAATGAAAAGATAAATCTTGATGGAAAACACTCTTGAGCTGACATTTAAACGAGTAATTTTATTTGGGGGAGAGAAATAATTTTAATTTATTATCATTTTGAATCTGTATCATCCTAGAGAAAATTGATAACAAAGCAAGATTCAACTCTTCAAAAATACATATGCTTTGTATAGAGGCTATGGATAAGAATGTCCTTGCTTTTAAGGGTATGTTATTAAGATGGCACACACATACACACACATATATGTATATATGCATATGTTATATTTGTGCACCTTAGAATGTATATGTATGAAGAAAAATATGTATTAACAATTGTTGAGCTTAAGTACAGTTATGCAAGTTTACTTGTATATTTATTTGTCTTAATTCTTGAATGCTTAACATTTTTATAATTAAAAATGGTTGAATATTAATATTAATATTCAACTTTCAAGGCACAAACAAAATTTACATTAAGATGCTTCCCCCTTACGTAAGGCCATGGACCGGAGAATGAAAGATAAGCGTTAAAAATCAGGAAAGCACCCAGCCAAACCAGTTTGCTTCTTGAAAGAGGCTGCAGCATGGCATGGCAAGACTAGGATCTTGAAACAGCAGTCAAGTACACATCCTTTCTTTCTTGCCTCCACGCTTCCTGATTCCGTCTGCTGCCTGCTTCTCTGCAGTCATAGCCAATAACATGCTTGGGATAGAATCGGAACTCTTTTCAACTGGAGTCTCCCATATGTTCATTATAGAAAATGTGTTTGCATTTTCACTGCAACACACCGCATATACTGACGCTGCCTGACTGTGAATTCATAGCTGGGAGAGAAGAAGGACTGGCAGATGAAGCGAAATAAAGTTGGTGAGAAGTAGAATTCCAGCCCAAGAGAGTTTCAGAGTTTCACAGGACTTTGAAATTCTTCTGCTTGGCATCGTTCTCAGTACAGAATGCCTGGGTTGCTGTTATTCCCTCCTAGGGGCCCCTTTCCACTTAGACACAGCTTAATTTCATCAGCTATAGCAACACAAGAACTTTCTTAGTATGGGATCCTATGTGCAATAAATGTGTCTAATTTCTTATTGGTTGAAGTTTGTCTTTAAAGTGACTTTTTTTTCCTTAGCCACTGACAGTATTGATTCTTATTTCATGACTGCCTCTGGATTCAGTATCCCTGACATATTCTACTTTACCTCTGTATTATGTAGATGAATGGATGGATGGATAGAAAAAGTGAAATCGAGAGAGAGGTAAATATATTTTTGTTTATTTTGAGCTGATCTTAGAGCCTGCTATTAGAGAACATACAAGAAAGGTCTAGCATACAAAAAAATGAGAAAACTTTGTTTACTGGATCCACATTTCTGTGCTATTTCCAAGACAGCTGTTTGGAATTCTGCAGCACCTGTCTTTACTTGTTGTTCAGTTGCTCAGTCATGTTATGACCCTGTGGACTGCAGCATGCCAGGCTTCCCTGTCCTTCACCATTTTCCGGAGTTTGCTCAAACTCGTATCCATTGGGTCAGTGATGCCATCCAATCATCTCATCCTCTGTCATCCTGCTCTCCTCCTTCCTTCAGTCTTTACCAGCATCAGGGTATTTTCCAGTGAGTCAGCTCTTCGTATCACGTAGCCAAAGTATTGGAGCTTCAGTATCAGCATCAGTCCTTCCAATGAATATTCAAGACTGATTTCCATTAGGATTGTCTGAGATGACCTCCTTGCAGTCCAAGGGACTCTCAAGAGTCTTCTCCAACACCACAGTTTGAAGGCATAAATTCTTCAGCACTCAGTCTTTTCTATTGTCCAGTTCTCACGTCTGTTCATGATTACTGGACAAACCATAGCTTTGACTATAATAACCTTTGTGCACAAACTAATGTCTCAGCCTTTTAATACACTATTTAGGATTGTCATTGTTTTCTTCCAAGGAGGAAGCATCTTTTAATTTCATGGCTGCAGTCACCATCCACAGTTTATTTGGAGCCCAAGATCTACATAAAGTTCTTGATTTCCAAAGGTTTCTAACTCTTATTTATATTGACTGTCATTGCCATCAGTTCAGTTCAGTCGCTCAGTCGTGTCCAGCTCTTTGCAACCCCATGGACTGCAGCACTCCAGGCTTCCCTGTCCTTTACCAACTCCCAGAGCTTGCTCAGACTCATGTCCATTGATCGGTGATGCGATTGAACCATCTCATCCTCTGTCGTCCCCTTCTCCTCCTGCCTTCAATCTTTCCCAGCATCAGGGTCTTTTCAAATGAGTCAATTCTTCACAGCAGGTGGGCAAAGTATTGAGCTTCAGCATCAGTCCTTCCAATGAATATTCAGGACTGATTTCCTTTAGGATGGGCTGGTTGGTTCTCTTGCAGTCCAAGAGATTCTCAAGAGTCTTATCCAACACCACAGTTTAAAAGCATCAGTTCTTCAGTGCTCAGCTTTCCTTATAGTCCAACTCTCACATCCATACATGACTACTAGAAAAACCATAGCTTTGACTAGATGGGCCTTTGTTGGCAAAGTAATGTCTCTGATATTTAACATGCTGGTTATAACTTTTCTTCCAAGGAGCAAGTGTCTTTTAATTTCATGGCTGCAGTAAAAATCTGCAGTGATTTTTTTCATTGCCATATTATGACCAAACTTGTTTTGTTATGAATTACTTGAGATTTTCAGTTGCCTGATAAGTTAGTTTGCTACAGCTGCAATAATGTACCAGAAACTTGTGGCTTAAAACAACAGACATGTATTTTTTTCATGGTTCCAAAAATCTGAAATCAAGTTTTCATCAGGGTCAAATTGCCTCTGAAGATTTGAGGTAGGGTTCTTTCCTTGGCTCTTCTCAGTTTCTGGTGATTGCTGGATACTTGAAGTTTCTTGGCTGGTTGATGCATTATCCCAGTTTCTGCTTTCATCTTTACATGTTCATCTCCCTTTGGTGTGTCTTCACATGGCTTTCTTATGAGGATACCAGTCATTAGATCTAGGGCCCTCTCTAATCCGTTATGAATTTATTTTAACTAATTACAGCTACACAGACCTTATTTCCAAATAATGCCACATTTTGAGGTTCCAGAAGGGGTAAAATTTGTGGGAGATATTATTCAACCCTCTATAACCACCAAGAAATAAATATATCTTTCTAGTGCATGGGTTTCTGTTTTAAAGATTTCAGAGTAAATGTCTTTGTATAAGATTTTTTTAAAAGATGTTTTCTCGGTGTGTATGCCCAGAAGTGGGATTGCTGGGTCATAAGGTAGTTCTATTTGCAATTTTTTCAGGAATCTCCACACTGTTCTCCATAGTGGCTATACTAGTTTGCATTCCCACCAACAGTGTAGGAGGGTTCCCTTTTCTCCACACCCTCTCCAGCATTTATTGCTTGCAGATTTTTGGATCGCAGCCATTCTGACTGGTGTGAAGTGGTACCTCATTGTGGTTTTGATTTGCATTTCTCTAATAATGAGTGATGTTGAGCATCTTTTCATGTGTTTGTTAGCCATCTGTATGTCTTCTTTGGAGAAATGTCTATTTAGTTCTTTGGCCCATTTTTTGATTGGGTCATTTATTTTTCTGGGATTGAGCTGCATAAGTTGCTTATATATTTTTGAGATTAGTTGTTTGTCAGTTGCTTCATTTGCTATTATTTTCTCCCATTCAGAAGGCTGTCTTTTCACCTTGCTTATATTTTCCTTTGTTGTGCAGAAGCTTTTAATTTTAATTAGATCCCATTTGTTTATTTTTGCTTTTATTTCGAGAATTCTGGGAGGTGGATCATAGAGGATCCTGCTGTGATTTATGTCTGAGAGTGTTTTGCCTATGTTCTCCTCTAGGAGTTTTATAGTTTCTGATCTTACATTTAGATCTTTAATCCATTTTGAGTTTATTTTTGTGTACGGTGTTAGAAAGTGATCTAGTTTCATTCTTTTACAAGTGGTTGACCAGTTTTCCCAGCACCACTTGTTAAAGAGATTGTCTTTACTCCATTGTATATTCTTGCCTCCTTTGTCAAAGATAAGGTGTCTATATGTGTGTGGATTTATCTCTGGGCTTTCTATTTTGTTCCATTGATCTATATGTCTGTCTTTGTGCCAGTACCATACTGTCTTGATGACTGTGGCTTTGTAGTAGAGCCTGAAGTCAGGCAAGTTGATTCCTCCAGTTCCATTCTTCTTTCTCAAGATTGCTTTGGCTATTCGAGGTTTTTTGTATTTCCATACAAATCTTGAAATTATTTGTTCTAGTTCTGTGAAAAATGTGGCTGGTAGCTTGACAGGGATTGCATTGAATTAAAAAATAAATAAATAAATAAATAAATAAAATAAAAGATGTTTTCTTCTTTTCAGCTAAGAAAATATTTCCAGGATTCCTTCATATCTTACCCATCTACAGATTGAGTCTCTAAATTTCATTCTGGTTGTGAAAGAATATTTCTCAGAATAAGCCCATCAATTTTGATTATTCATTCCTCCAGAAACAAAATGTATGGACTGACATGAGAGATTAGAATTGAGGGTTCTAATTCCACCGCTACATCCTCCTCTGTGAAGAAGGAAATCAAAGTACACCAGATCCTGATATTAATATTAGCTGGCTCTTTATTTTTATGCCTTTCTGCCCTCCCCATGTTGTTCCTTGCACTTGTAATATACCTCCACCAGTATTATTTTCATAATCCTATCCATTCTTCAAAGACTCAACTAAAAGGTCTCTTCTCTCCCTAATTCTTTCTTCCCAACTCAGCCTCCCAAAGATTAAATTGATTGCTCCATCTTCTACTCCGCCTATCAAAGAAGTCAGTCTTTGACCAAAGTTTCACTGGGGCTATCTTCATGTACCACTATTCTCTACCTGTGTGACTTCAGAGAATTAGCCTTTCTTGGGCCTAGTTAAACTGAGGATAATAATATCTACTTTTATATAAATTTCTTAAAATAATACTTGACATAAAATAAGAGGTTAATGAATGTTATTTCTCCTTTGTAATCATCTTTGTCCATCTTTCCATCTTTGTCCTGGGGTTATCTGTGAACAAACGTGCACGCACCACTAGGCAGGAAACTACTGGAAGCCAGGGGTTGTGCTTTATCTATCTTAGCATGCCATATGCCATCAAGTACATGCTTGCTATGTAGCTGTCTGTGTTCAGTACGTTTTTTCAGACTTAGTAGAGAAAGGACCCCTTTTCAGATTCTTTCTTAACTAACATGACAAGTTTTCTCTTGTTCTTTAATGCGGAGCTGGTGAAAAACTTTTCTGTGTGCACAGATCACACATGAAATACATTCGACAAACATTTTGTATAGTTTCTTTTCTCATGCATACAAGGTAGAAAGCTTCCAAAATAATCATAATGCTAATACGTTTGTATTTATTAGACACACCATGCACCACACATAGATAATATGTTTTCTCAGCTCACATCCTAACAAGAACCATGCAGCATTTTGCCATTATTCTTGATTTACAGAAGATGAACTGGAGTTAAGAAAAACTAAACCAGGTATGGTGCCAAAGGCCATGGTCAGAACAAGTAACAAGTCTGAGATGTGAACCTGGTTTAAGTTGACTCTAAAGTTCTTAATTTTTGTCCTATATTGTGTTGTCTTCTTTCTTTCTTTTCTTTCTTTCTTTCCTTCCTTCCTTTTTTAACTTGTTGTTCAGTTGCTAAGTTGTGTCCAACTCTTTGCACCCCACAGAGTGCAACATGCCAGGCTTCTCTGTCCTTCACTGTCTCCTGGAGTTTGCTCAAATTCATGTCCATTGAGTTGTTGATGCTATCTAACCACTCATCCTCTGCTGTCTACTTCTCCTTGTGTCTTCAATCTTTCCCAGAATCAGGGTCTTTTCTACAGAGTTGGTTCTTTGCATCAGGTGGCCAAAATATTGGAGCTTCAGCTTCAGCATCAGTCCTACCAATGAATGTTCAGAGTTTATTTTCTTTAGGATTGACTGGTTTGATCTCCCTGCAATCCAAGGGACTCTCAAGAGTCTTCTCTGGCACCACAATTTGAAAGCATCAATTCTTTGGTGCTCAGCCTTCTTTATGGTCCAATACAATACCAAAAAAACTTGAGAACTAGCAGGAATTAGCTACTATCATTTCAATGCCTCAACACAATTGCTGTAAACATTTTGCATATGATCTCCTTCTCATCTCCATTCAACTATTCTCTATCATTGATGTCATTGTACACACATCACTATGTGTCTTGATTTTTTCAACATCTTTAGGACTTCCCTGGTAGCTCAGATGGTAAAGAATCTGCTTGCAATGCAGGAGACCTGGGTTCAGTCCCTGGGTTGGGAAGCTCCCCTGGAGAAGGAAATGGCAACCTACTCCAGTATTCTTGCCTGGAGAATCTCATGGGCAGAGGAGACTGGTGGGCTATAGTCCTTAGTGTTACAAAGAGTTGGGCATGACTGAAGTGACTTAGCACTAGTGCTTTTTAACTACATATTTGTCCTATGCCATGCACCAATTGTCACCATTTTTACTTTCTCTTTTAGTGACAAATTAAACACGTGGTCAATCAAATAAAAACTTTAGTGTGCTGTTCATACTCACTAATGGGAAGATGTTTTGGAAGATTTTATTTTTTCTTTCAGAGAAGAAGGAGAATTCAGAGTGAAATTCAGCAGAGCACAGCTATAGATGGAGATGGCATCTATTCTTAACCCAAAAGGAGTAGTTTCCTGTCACTGTCTGAAAAATATTTTCACATCTTAAACAATCCTAGATTTTGGTCTCTATAGAAAGGGAAAAACAAAATAATCACATAGCAGAGAGAGAAAGGAGGATGGGAGGGTGGGGGAGGGATAAAGGAAGAGGGAAGGAGAAGGAAAAAGAGTGGGAAGGAGAGAAAGCAGCTGTTCTTGGATAAAAGAGGGAAGAGAAGAGTGATGAAAATCAGTATATGAGAATAGAAGGGAACAGAGGGGGAGAAAGGGAAGTCAAAAGGTGGGATGAAGGATGGGAGGAGGGAGAGGGTGCTGCCCTTGTCATTTCTATTACTGAAGATCAACAAATATTCTCTTAGTGGGTAAGACATTATCTTATCCACTCCCCTCTTAGGACCTTTTGATTGACACTGTTCTCTGTATGGATAATATGCCTTCTAAAAGAGCTGTTTTCTTATGCCTGGCATCTGTCCTCTAGAGGTATACCCACCACTGGACTCCTGCTCCTTTTGGGAACATTAGTGAGCTGTGGTTTGTCATTCAATATTGCCACCTTTAATTTCTAATCCAAAATTACAAGAAAATCGCAATCCAAGGGAATAATGACAGCTACATTCCCACAGCAACTATGCATACTCATAATAATAAATTTAGATAGAGATCTTTAATGTATGCAAATAAATCAATATAATACATCAAATAAGCAAACTGAAAGATAAAACCAATATGATAGTCTCAATAGATACAGAAAAAGCTTTTGACAAAATTCAACACCCATTTATGATTTAAAAAACTCTCCAAAAAATGAGCATAGAAAATCTACCATAATAAACCAACATTATAAAGGCCATGTATGACAAACCTATAGTAAACATTATTCTCAGTGATCAAAAAGTGAAAGCATTTCCTCTAAGAACAGAAACAAGAAAAGAAGGCCATTCTTGCCACTATTATTCAATATGTTTTGGAACTCCTAGCCACAGTAATCAGAGAACAAAAAGAAATAAAAGGACTCCAGATTGGAAAAGAAGAAGCAAAACTCTCACTGCAAATGACATGATACTATACATAAAAATCCTAAAGATGCCACCAGAAAATTTCTACGGCTAATCAATGAATTTAGTAAAGCTGCTGGATAAAAAATTAATATACAGAAATCCATTGCATTTCTATACACTAACAACAACAAATCAAAAAAAGAAATTAAGGAAACAATCCCATTCACCATTGCAACAAAAAGAATAAAACACCCAGGAATAAACCCACCTAAGAAGACAAAAGACCTATATACAGAAAACTATAAGACACTGATGAAAGAAATCAAAGATGACACAAACAAATGGAGAGATATATTATATTCTTGGATTGGAAGAATCAATATTGTGAAAATGACTACACTATCCAACTGCTAAGTCACTTCAGTCGTGTCCGACTCTGTGCAACCCCATAGACGGCAGCCCACCTGGCTCCCCATCCCTGGGATTCTCCAGGCAAGAACACTGGAGTGGGTTGCCATTTCCTTCTCCAATGCATGAAAGTGAAATGTGAAAGACAAGTCACTCAGTTGTGTCCGACTCTTAGTGACCCCATGGACTGCAGCCTACCAGGCTCCTCCATCCATGGGATTTTCCAGGCAAGAGTACTGGAGTGGGATGCCATTGCCTTCTCCGACACTATCCAAAGCAGTCTATAGATTCAATGCAATCCCTATCAAATTACCAACAGCATTTTTCACAGAACTAGAAGAAAATTTCATAGCTTGTATGGAAACACAAAAGACCCTGACTAGCCAAAGCAATCTTGAGAAAGAATGGGGCTGGAGAAATCTTCCTGACTTCAGACTATACTACAAAGCTACAGTAATCAAGACAGTATGGTACTGGAACAGAAACAGAAATATAGACAATGGAACAAGAAAGAAAGCCCAGAGATAAACCCACACACCTATGGGCACCTTATCTTTGACAGAGGAGTTAAGAATATACAATGGAGAAAGGACAGACTCTTCAGTAAGTGGTGCTAAGAAAACTGGACAACTACATGTAACAGAATGAAATTAGAACACTTCCTAACACCATACACAAAGATAATCTAGAAATGGATTAAAGACCTAAATGTAAGGCCAGAAACAATAAAACTCTTAGAGGAAAACACAGCCAAAATACTCTTTGACGTAAATCAACACAATATACTCTTTGACCCACCTCCTAGAGTAATGGAAACAAAAACAAAAATGAACAAGTGGGACCTAATTAAACTTAAAAGTTTTTGCACAGTAAAGGAAACTATAAACAAGATGAAAAGACAACTCTCAGAATAGGAGACAA
This sequence comes from Capra hircus, assembly GCF_001704415.2. NCBI lineage: Eukaryota > Metazoa > Chordata > Mammalia > Artiodactyla > Bovidae > Capra > Capra hircus. Next base: position 54,825,174 of record NC_030815.1, on the reverse strand, counting down.
TAACTGCAAGTGAAACAACTAACAAAGGATTAATCTCCAAATTATACAAGCAGTTCATGCAGGTCAATATCAGAAAAACAAACAATCTTATCAAAAAATGGGCATAAGACCTGAATAGACATTTCTCCAAAGAAGACATACAGGTGGCCAACAAACATAGGAAAAGATACTCAACATCACTCATTATTAGAGAAAAGCAAGTCAAAATTACATCAAGGTATCACCTCACCCTGATCAGAATGGCCATCAACAAAATATCTACAAACTATAAATGCTGGAGAGGGTGTGGAGGAAAGGCAATGCTCTTGCACTATTTGTGGAAATGTAAACTGATATAGCCACTATGGAAAACAGTATGGGATTACTTAAAAAAATAGGAATAAAGCTACTATATGACCTAGCAATACCACTACTGGGCATACACCCTGAAAAAAACATAATTGAGAAAGACACATGTACCCCAATGTTCATTGCAGCACTATTTACAATAGCTAAGATATGGAAGCAGCCTAGAAGTCCATCGACAGATGAATGGGTAAAGAAGCGGTACATATATACAACGGAATATTACTCAGCCATAAAAGAAACACATTTGAGTCAATTCTAATTAGGTGAATGAACCTAGAGCCTGTTATATGGAGTGAAGTCAGAAAGAGAAAAACAAATGTCATATATTACCACATATGAATGGGATCTAGAAAATGGTACGGATTAACCTATTTGCAGGGCAGGAACAGAGACACAGACATAGATAGCAGACTTATGGACACAGCAGAGGAAGGAAAGGGTCAAATGAATTGAGAGAATACCATATGTGAAACAGAGAGCTAATTGGGAAGTTACGGCATAACACAGGGAGCTCAATGTGGTACTCTGTGACAACCTAGAGTGGAGGGATTGGGTGGGGTGTGAGGAGAACGTTCAAAATGTATGTATACTTATGACATACAAGAGCAGGTATGGCAGAATCTAACACAATATTGTAAAGCAATTATCCTCTAATTTAAAATAAATTTTAAAAATTTATATAATGAAGAAAATTGCTAAGACTAAAGAAATTTACAAATAACCTATTTTCTTGGAAATTACTACACTTAAAGCTAAGTGAACATTATTCTCAATATATGCCCATATGATTCTAGAGAAAGGAAGAGGATAAACAAACACACATAATTTTCAAAAAATGACATCATTCTTTACACAGTATTTTATATACATCAAATGTAACATTCTTGAATGTAACAGAAGAAAATAACCAAATTTAAAATGAAATAATAGTGAAATACTCAAAAATATCTCTTTATCACTACAAATATGAGTTTTCAAAAACATTTTTGTAAGGTGAAGAAAAGTGATTATGAAAAACATGAAGGAAAAAGTCTGAAAATTTCAACCATGTGCTTTTAGACAAAAATGAGAAAATTGGCACAGATAATCTACCTCTTAATTCTCTTTCCATTCCTATATTATTTGGTACCCCTTCAATATTTCTTATGGTCAAGGTTTGTTATAATCATTTCCTTCTCTGTAACAATAATATCCATGATTGTTTAGACTTAAATTAATTTCCAACCATAATTTTTTCTCACATACCATACAATCCACCTATTTAAAGCATACAATTCAAGGGTGTTAAATATTTTCACAGACTTGTGGAACCACCACCACAATTCAATTTTAGAACACTTTTAGCATTCCCCCAGAAAACTTGTACCTCTTATCAAATCTTGCCCCTCTCCTCCCCTGCTGCAAAGTCACTTCTGTCGTGTCTGACTCTGTGCAATCCCATAGATGGCAGCCCACCAGGCTCCTCCGTTCCTGGGGTCCTCCAGGCAAGAACACTGGAGTGGGTAGCCATTTACTTCTCCAACGCATGCAAGTGAAAAGTGAAAGTGAAGTCTCTCAATTGTGTCCGACCCTCAGCGACCCCATGGACTGCAGCTTTCCAGGCTGCTCCGTCCATGGGATTTGCCAGGCAAGAGTACTGAAGTGGGTGGCCATTGCCTTCTCCATCCCCTAGCCCTCAGTTCAGTTCAGTTCAGTCGCTCAGTCGAGTCCGACTCTTTCCCACCCCATGAATTGCAGCATGCCAGGCCTCCCTGTCCATCACCAACTCCCGCAGTTCACTCAGACTCACGTCCATCGAGTCAGTGATGCCATCAAGCCATCTCATCCTCTGTCGTCCCCTTCTCCTCCTGCCCCCAATCCTTCCCAGTATCAAAGTCTTTTCCAATGAGTCATCTCTTCTCACGAGGTGGCCAAAGTACTGGAGTTTCAGATTTAGTATTCCTTCCAAAGAAATCCCAGGGCTGATCTCCTACAGAATGGACTGGTTGGAACTCCTTGCAGTCCAAGGGACTCTCAAGAGTCTTCTCCAACACCACAGTTCAAAGGCATCAACTCTTCGGCGCTCAGCCTTCTGCACAGTCCAACTCTCACATCCATACATGACTACTGGAAAAACCATAGCCTTGACTAGACGGACCTTAGTCGGCAAAGTAATGTCTCTGTTTTTGAATATGCTATCTAGGTTGGTCATAACTTTTCTTCCAAGGAGTAAGCGTCTTCTAATTTCATGGCTGCAGTGATTTTGGAGCCCAAAAATATAAAGTCTGACACTGTTTCCACTGTTTCCCCATCTATTTCCCATGAAGTGATGGGACCAGATGCCATGATCTTCGTTTTCTGAATGTTGAGCATTAAGCCAACTTTTTCACTCTCCTCTTTCACTTTCATCAAGAGGCTTTTCAGTTCCTCTTCACTTTCTGCCATAAGGGTGGTGTCATCTGCATATCTGAGGTTATTGATATTTCTCCCAGCAATCTTGATTCCAGCTTGTGTTTCTTCCAGTCCAGCATTTCTCATGATGTACTCTGCACAGAAGTTAAATAAGCAGGGTGACAGTATACAGCCTTGACGTACTCTTTTTTTTTATTTGGAACCAGTCTGTTGGTCCATGTCCAGTTCTAACTGTTGCTTCCTGACCTGCATACAGATTTCTCGAGAGGCAGTTCAGGTGGTCTTGTATTCCCATCTCTTTCAGAATTTTCCACAGTTTATTGTGATCCACACAGTCAAAGGCTTTGGCATAGTCAATAAAGCAGAAATAGATGTTTTTCTGGAACTCTCTTGCTTTTTCCATGATCCAGCGTATATTGGCAATGATCTCTGGTTCCTCTGCCTTTTCTAAAACCAGCTTGAACATCTGGAAGTTCACAGTTCACATATTGCTGAAGCCTGGCTTGGAGAATTTTGAGAATTACTTTACTAGCATGTTAGATGAGTGCAATTGTGCGGTAGTTTGAGCATTCTTTGGCATTGCCTTTCTTTGGAATTGGAATGAAAACTGACCTTTTCCAGTCCTGTGGCCACTGCCGAGTTTTCCAAACTTGCTGGCATATTGAGTGCAGCACTTTCACAGCATCATCTTTCAGGATTTTAAAGAGCTCAACCAAAATTCCATCACCTCCACTAACTTTGTTCGTAGTGATGCTTTCTAAGGCCCACTTGACTTCACATTCCAGGATGTCTGGCTCTAGATGAGTGATCACACCATCGTGATTATCTGGGTCGTGACGATCTTTTTTTGTACAGTTCTTCTGTGTATTCTTGCCACCTTTTCTTAATATCTTCTGCTTTGGTCCATACCATTTCTGTCCTTTATCGAGCCCATCTTTGCATGAAATGTTCCCTTGGTATCTCTAATTTTCTTGAAGAGATGTCTAGTCTTTCCCATTCTGTTCTTTTCCTCTATTTCTTTGCATTGATCGCTGAAGAAGGCTTTCTTATCTCTTCTTGCTATTCTTTGGAACTCTGCATTCAGATGCTTATATCTTGTCTTTTCCTTTTCTCCTTTGCTTTTCACTTCTCTTCTTTTCACAGCTATTTATTAGGCCCCCCCAGACAGCCATTTTGTTTTTTGTTTTTGCATTTCTTTTCCATGGGGATGGTCTTGATCCCTGTCTCCCGTACAATGTCACGAACTTCTTTCCATAGTTCATCAGGCACTCTATCAGATCTAGGCCCTTAAATCTATTTCTCACTTCCACTGTATAATCATAAGGGATTTGATTTAGGTCATATCTGAGTGGTCTAGTGGTTTTCCCTACTTTCTTCAATTTCAGTCTGAATTTGGTAAGAAGAGTTCATGATCTGAGCCACAGTCAGCTCCCGGTCTTGTTTTTGTTGACTTTATAGAGCTTCTCCATCTTTGGCTGCAAATAATATAATCAATCTGATTTCGGTGTTGACCATCTGGTGATGTCCATGTGTAGAGTCTTCTCTTGTGTTGTCGGAAGAGGGTGTTTGCTATGACCAGTGCATTTTCTTGGCAAAACTCTATTAGTCTTTACCGTGCTTCCAGGTGTTTCTTAACTTCCTACTTCTGCATTCCAGTCGCCTACAATGAAAAGGACATCTTTTTTGGGGTGTTAGTTCTAAAAGGTCTTGTAGGTCTTCGTAGAACTGTTCAACTTCAGCTTCTTCAGCATTACTGGTTGGGGCATAGACTTGGATTACCGTGGTATTGAATGGTTTGCCTTGGAAATGAACAGAAATCATTCTTTCATTTTTGAGATTGCATCCAAGTACTGCATTTCGGACTCTTTTGTTGACCGTGATGGCTACTCCATTTCTTCCGAGGGATTCCTGCCTGCAGTAGTAGATATATGGTCATCTGAGTTAAATTCACCCATTCCAGTCCATTTTAGTTCGCTGATTCCTAGAATGTCGAGGTTCACTCTTGCCATCTCCTGTTTGACCACTTCCAATCTGCCTTGATTCATGGACCTGACATTCCAGGTTCCTATGCAATATTGCTCTTTACAGCATCGGACCTTGCTTGTATCACCAGTCACAATACCACAGCTGGGTATTGTTTTTGCTTTGGCTCCATCCCTTCATTCTTTCTAGAGTTATTTCTCCACTGATCTCCAGTAGCATATTGGGCACCTACTGACCTGGAGAGTTCCTCTCTCAGTATGCTATCATTTTGCCTTTTCATACTGTTCATGAGGTTCTCAAGGCAAGAATACTGAAGTGGCTTGCCATTCCCTTCTCCAGTGGACCACATTCTGTCAAACCTCTCCACCATGACCCACCTGTCTTAGTTTCATTGAGTTAGACAAGGCTGTGGTCCTAGTGTGATTAGATTGACTAGTTTTCTGTGAGTATGGTTTCAGTGTGTCTGCCCTCTGATGCCCTCTTACAACACCTACCATTTTACTTGGGTTTCTCTTACCTTGGGCGTGGGGAATCTCTTCAGGGCTGCTCCAGCAAAGCGCAGACGCTGCTCCTTACCTTGGATGAGGGGTATCTCCTCCCTAGCCCTAGGCAACTACTAATACCTTTTCAACAAATTAGTAGGGCAGTGGGAAAGTGAGAAGGGAGAGGAGGTAGTCAATAAGGAGTATGTTATCAGGAGAATTCCATCATAGACATCTGGGACTTCATTCCACTGCAAAATCTACAGTTTGCTTTAAAATACATTCTCAGAGACAGTCTGCCAATAGCCTAGAAGCTGGGGTATTTAGACATCACTTTTTTTCAGTTTTCAGAGACTACTCCTGAGCACTTAATTATCTGGTATTTTTCCTAGAAATTCAAAAGAGTAGATTTATGATTGCATTGATTATTCAGTCATATGAAGGTAATTTGCAAGTAGATTCAGACTGTCCTAAGTTAAGCAAGGAGATCCAACTAGTCCATTCTAAAGGAGATCAGCCCTGGGTTTTCATTGGAAAGACTGAAGCTAAAGCTGAAACTCCAATACTTTGGTCACCTCATGCGAAGAGTTGACTCATTGGAAAAGACTCTGATGCTGGGAGGGATTGGGGGCAGGAGGAGAAGGGGATGACAGAGGGGATGACAGAGATGGCTGGATGGCATCACCAACTTGATGGACGTGAGTTTGAGTGAACTCCAGGAGTTGGTGATGGACAGGGTGGCCTGGCGTGCTGCAGTACATGGGGTCAGAAAGAGTTGGACATGACTGAGTGACTGAAATGACTGAAATGAACTGAAGTTAGGGAAGTCTTTCTGAAAGTCAAAATATATTTTTTTCTATGTCAACAATGTTCAATAGATATATAATCAAGCTACACGTATGGGCTACATATACAATTTCAATTTCCTAGGTAGACACACTAAAGGAAGAAAAAAGGTGAAAAGTAAATTATATCATTAAAATTAATAACTCAATATATTTAAAATATAATTTTGACATGTAATCAATGTAAAAATTATTAATTGGATACTTGATTTTCTTCAAGCTCTTTAATATCAAGTGTGGAAGGGTAAACCTATACATCATCTCAATTCAGACTAGTCATCCTTCAATAACTATGTGTGGTTGCTGCTGCTGTTGCTGCTGCTAAGTCACTTCAGTCATGTCCAACTCTGTGCGACCCCATGGACAGCAGCCCACCAGGCTTCTCTGTCCCTGGGATTCTCGAGGCAAGAATACTGGAGTGGGTTGCCATTTCCTTCTCCAACGCATGCATGCATGCTGTGTGGCTAGTGGTTATTTTATTGGACCACACAACTCTTTGTAATAGATACTTGAATTTTTAATCCTTGAAGTTACAGTAAAGATTATTCTTAACCTAATTATCACATTTTTAAGTGAAATAGAAATGCAGCAATTAATCCGAGAATATCAGTGAGAAAAATCTGAAAGTCTGGGGTGATTGTTACATAATTCTCTTCAACCCTGCAGTAGTAACATATTTGCTTCTCTTTCATGGTAAATGATGCTAACTCTCAACCAAATACCCATTCTCCTCTTCTTTTGAATACCTAAATTATATTCTTGGAAGAGGAGAAGCAGTAATATGCTTAGCCATAAGCCTACATTTCTCAGCTTCTCTCATGTGGATGACTATTAATGGCCAGTAAGGTAAAAGCAGAGATAGGAAGGCAATTTCAAGGCAAGTTTCACTTTTCTGAAATAATGCTGCATCTCTTGTTCTTAATTGGTTTCTTTTCCTACTTGCCTGGAATGCAGATATGAGACTAGAGGTAAGGCATGACACTGAGATGACCATGGGAATGAAAGCCACATTCTACAGATGATGGATAAGAAAGATTAAAATAAGGAGAGAATCAGCGACATAGAATTGGTGTGCCAGCCATAAACTGTATTCTATTAAACCTTTTATCACCTAAGTATTGATAATAAGCCCTTGTATAGTAAAGCCATTGCACTTAAATGCAGCAGAATGTCATTTGTAACCAATATTTTCACTTCAAACATCCAGAGTGACAGACTTTTTAAAAATACTCTTTAAATAGGCTATTTTTAGAGAAGTTTTAGATTCACAGCAAAATTGAACAGAGGTACATTGCATTCCCTACAAGGTAGCCTCTTGTAACTCAACTGCCTCATGTACAAAGCCAGAGATTAAGGTAGTGAAATCCTGAATTCCTTTGCAGCTTTAGCATTCTGTGAAACTTCGAAAGCATTTTTTTTCCAGGAGACAGGATTCACAGTCTAATTTCCCTCCATGTTTGGCCTTTGGGGCTGTGTGAGTTTAAATAGTTAGATTAAATTTTTGGCAGTAGTAACTCTTAACCATCCACCATTTTGCAACTCTGACAGTATTCCTTCTGCTACGAAACCTACCCTTTTAGAAGACTCAACTTGTTCAGTATTGCATAAAGCACTTTCGTAAAATTGCAAGTGAAAAGGATAAGGAAGTCAGATTTAGTACTTATATTCTTGTTCAGTTTCGAGGAAATAATTTTTAGTTAGTGAAGAAAACAGGGAGTATTGATACAATTTAACATATTCTGCAAGCGTGCGTTTAAAAATATTAATCTTGTTTCTTTAGTTCTATTTACAATTAGACATTATTGAAAATTCTACCTCTTTTCATTTGCTCTTAAAAATTCCCCAAAAGTCTTTTTTCCAGTTCTGAAAACTCTTGGCTAAATTCTGGTGCTATTTTCATCTTAGAGTAACTGGCAATCTCACATTTTGTAAAGTTCAAGAAGAGCAGAAACTCAGCTCCCAAATATGCCACTCTGTCAGCCCATTAGAATGAACAGAAAGTAGACAATGGAAGGCAAATTTCTGGAAGCCAAACAAGGACATGCTGAAGGCTAGAGGGGACCCAGTTCTAATCATTCATGCAGGTCATCTGTTAGACATCTCATTAAACCTTCTACTATACATAAAATAGTGTTTAAGTACTACTTATTTTAATACTATTGTTACTAAAAAGCATGCATTCTTCCTCACAATATGCCTGCAAACCATGGTTTCCAGGAGGCAGTGTTGCCTTACAGCTAAGAATGCCTAATGGCTAAAAGTTAAGAATGCAGAGATAGTAGAAAATCAGACTAGTCACACTGAAAAAGCCTCTCTTTACCAAGCCTTATTTTCCTATTTTCCATGGTAAAATGGGACAATTAGAATTTTTACCTCATATAGAATGATTTTGATGACTACATAATACATGTAAAACATTTAGTTATTCTTGATCATGGTCAATATTTGATAATTGGTAACTGTATGCTAGAATTAATATCTTTACCATTGATTGAAGTAGTAATGATATTTTATAGCATCAATATTTCTCAAAATAGTTTTCCTCGGTGATACCATTAAATACTTTATTTCCAGTATTACATAAACTAGGTGGATTTCTCAAGTCATTTCAATAAACTTAATTTTGATGTTTTTATTGGTTTCCTGAAATAATATGTGCAGGATCCTGGGGACTAACAATAAGGTTGTATTCATCATTATAAGTTCAATGTCTAATGCAGAGCTTAATGCATAAATGTTCATTGAACAAATCACTTTTGGGTGACAGGCAACAGAAATACATTCTGGTGGCAATCGCCTGCAATTTTATTCTGGTTCATAAAAAACTATTTGTTGATTCTAATGTAACAAGATGTTAAATGGGACTCTCGTTGTTCTCTTATAACTGAGTCAAACTTTATAAATGGAGAACAATGGATGCCAAAATTATCTCCTCATTCTAAAGAGAGCAACTAACGATCTTAAAAACATCGTTGCAGCTCTTATAAATGCAGGAAATCAGGCCCTGTGACCATCATTGCCTATCTCCTCCAAGCCTCAGAGACACAGAGAATTTGAGAGAATGTTGAAGTCTTGAGTCAAAGAACAAGGGCATGAGTAGTTCCATGGGCAGGAGGGCTCACCCCTACAAAATTAGTCAATGAAGAGGTCTGAAAGAGAATTATTTGCAGAAATTGATATTTGCAATAAAGTAAAACAGGCCTCTCATTTCCTGATGTGTGTGTTAGTCACTCAGTTCCCAGCTCTGCGATACCATGGACTGCAGCCTACCAGGCTTCTCTGTCCATGGGCTTTTCCAGTCAAGGATACTGGAGTGGTTTGCCATTTCCTTCTTCAGGGGATCTTCGCCACCCAGGGATGAAAATGGGTCTTCTGCACTGCAGGCAGACCCTTACCAACTGAGCTACCAGGGAAGCCCCCATTTCCTGATAGGTATCTGCTTAAATGGAAGACTTTCTGTGGTTTCTTCTGGTTTTTGAGAGAGAAAGAAAACAGAAATTGGAGGTAAGACTGCAGAGTGAAATGAGAGAGAAGGGGAGGAGCAAGACTCTACACTCACCTCTGATAAGACATGGGAGTTTCCCCTACCAAGTGGCCCAGCTTGAGCCACCTTGCTGATGCCCGCCTCAGGAGGGATCTAACAGTACAAACTGAGTGTAGCGAGTTTCTCAGTGACCTGAAACTGAAGAGGGTATGTGGGGAAGTCGAGTGGAAAACGTATATTCACAACAAGGTCCTGTGAGGTGAGCAACCATTCTGAAGACCTCACACGGCTGCCCAGGGAAGCAAATGTTGGGATGCTGCCCCAGAAAGGGCACCAGGCGGTAAAAGATTGGGGGCCTTTGCTTGACTCTTTCCTGTCTAATCCCTAAGTGGGGGACAGGCAGAAAGAAGGAACAGGCAGAGTATCCAAAGGGTGTGGAGGAGATAAGCCTTGGCTTGGATACCGGACGGAAGTTTTAAGACTAGGTGGCCACTTTTTCATATTTGAGTATTACAATTATCAAGGTGTGATGGTTGTTATGTCAAGGGTGACATGCTATAGCTGTTATCAGGGGATACGTTATCAAGCATGAAGGCAGTGATGGAAGGAAAAATAAATTTCTTTCCTATGCACCCTATGTAGTCAAGTTCATTGTACAATTTCATTCACAGCTCTAGGCAGCAAGGAGCGAGGCGAGGGAAGCATGAAGGAGCGAGGCGGAAAGGGAGGTCAGTCAAGATTAACTGTTAAATGCATCCCGTGCATGACAAAAGTGAGTTACCAAAAGTAAGGATTCTGAAGGCGAACTGACAGTGCCAACCTCTCTTTCCACCGCACGTGCACTGCACTATCTAATAAGTAAGGGCTTCCGCTTATACTGCTCTTTAAAATTAACAAAGCACTTGGGTGAACCAGTGCCTTGCCAAGAATGTTTAGTCTGAACAAAATTCTGTTTAACGAGGTGTCAAAACAACCATTAAAGATGTTTCTAAGAGCATTATCTTAGCACTGCAGGGAGTCAGCGTGATATAGAGAAAATATGGGATTGGGAGTTTGAAGCCTCCCTTTCTGGTCACAGCTCAGTGAGGAGCATTGGAAAAGGAGCATGGCTTTTGGCATCGGACTGAGATCCAAATTCTGGCTCTGCTAGTTAGCAGCTGTGTGACCTAAGGCACAATTTTTAACCTCTTTAATTCTGTTTCTTCATGCATAAAGTGGGGAAATGGCACCTACTTTATAAGTTTGCTGAGAGGAATAATGAGATACTATAAAGGCCTAGGAAAGTGACTGGGACTGAACCAAATAAAAGTCCAATAAGATATGGGTTTGATCAAATCTTCATCAGTACATTTTCTGCTCTGCTGAGCTAAGAGAACATCTGTGATGATGAAACAGAACAATATATATGAGAAGAAACTCTCTAAAGTAAAAGGTATTTGAAAATACTTATTTTTTTGTTCTCTTCCTGGGAGGCAGCTCTTTCTGAACTTCAAGAGCACATGTGAAGGTGAGATGGGGAAATTCTTTTTTTTTTTTTTGAAAACAAATTCTAGTATATCAAAACCAGTTTGCTCTATATTTCTAGGCTATAGTTACTTTTATTAGTATTTTTATATGTATCATTTATTCTCAATTATAAAATACATACATATTCTTTGTAAAAAGAGTGGGAAATATTACAGAGTATTTCCTTTCAGTTTTTTCTAGATAAGGGTTTTTAAAGAATGGGCTTTAGATGCCTATATGGGCTTCCCTGGTGGCTCAGACAGTAAAGAATTTACCTACAACCCAGGAGACCTGGGTTCAAGCCCTGGGTCCAGAAGATCCCCTGGAGCAGGGAATGGTAACCCACTCCAGTATTCTTGCTTGGAGAATTCCATGGAGGGAGGAGCCTGGTGGGCTACAGTCCATGGGGTCTCAAATAGTCGGACACAACTGAGCAACTTTCACTTAGATGTATGTACAGTTCTGTATCCTGCTTTTTAAAAGTTTACTCTAAATAACAGGACTTTTTGACTAGAACCATCTGAAAACTGGTTGACTCTCTGAGTCAGTGAACAATAAAATGAGAAACTGTCATTCATTAGCAAGATAAACAGAATGTAAAGATAGTCAATTAACGGTGTTTATTATGTGGAATTACACATACTCCCCCCCAAAAATGTAAGTGTGCAATTTATAGAAATATAAGAAAGCAAACACCTGTGTAACTACATGACAGGATTAAGAATAAATTATCTCTAGTGCTACAGAAACCCGTTTGAGCATTTTTCTTCCCCTCCACCCTTCTTCCTTACCCCCCCACCCCACAAAGAAATAACCTCTATCCTTAAAAGGGAGACTTGAAATGTGTGATAATTCTTATGGCAGGTCATTTGTTACTGCCAATAGTCTTTCCTTCCCAGAGGATAGAGAACCAGGATGTGGGAGCTATCTTCCTGTCACTTTTCCGGTATACTGTTTTCATGCCTGTTAACAAAACAGCCATTCTCCAGCCCACGAATCAAAGACTAATTTTAACTTTCAAGTCTTATTATTTAAGATATTCATTTAATAAGGCTGTAACTGCTATACAGAGAAGGTAATGGCAACTCACTCCAGTACTCTTGCCTGGAGACTCCCATGGATGGAGGAGCCTGGTAGGCTGCAGTCCATGGGGTCCCAATGAGTTGACATGACTGAACGACTTCACTTTCACTTTTCACTCTCATGCATTGGAGAAGGAAGTGGCAACCCACTCCAATGTTCTTGCCTGGAGAATCCCAGGGATGGTGGAGCCTGGTAGACTGCTGTCTATGGGGTCGCACAGAGTCAGACACAACTGAAGTGACTTAGTAGCAGCAGCATAGCTGCCATAGAGAGTGATTACCCTGATGGATCTGGGAAAAGTCAGTTACAAACCTTCTGGAAATGAGTCACCACTCTAAATGCTATTAAGGACATTCAGGATTCATGGGAAGAGGTCTAAATATCTACAGGACTTTGGAAGAAGTTGATTCCAACCCTCATGGATGACTTTGCAGGGTGCAAGATTTCAGTGGATGCGAAAACTGCAGATGCGGCAGAATTAGCAAGAGAATTAGAATTAGAAATGAAGTCTGAAGATGTGACTGAATTGCTTCAATTTCATGATAAAATTTGAGTGGATGAGGAGTTGCTTCTAATGAATGAGTAAAGAAAGTGGTTTTTTGAGATGGAGTCGGCTCCTGGCGCAGTTGCTGTGAAGATTGTTGGAATGACAACAAAGGATTCAGAATATTACATAAACTTAGCTGCTAAAGCAGTGGCAGGGTTTGACAGGATTCACTATAATTTTGAAAAAGTTCTGCTGTTGTTTAGTTGCTAAGTTGTGTCTGACTCTTTTGCAACCCCATGGACTATAGCCCTTCTGTCTCCTCTGTCCATGGGATTTCCCAGGCAAGAATATTGGAGTGGGTTGCCATTTCCTTCTCCAGGGTGGATCTTCCCAGCCTAGGGATCAAACTAGCATCTCCTGCATTGGTAGGTAGATTCTTTACCACTGAGCCTCCAGGGAAGTCCAAAAGAAGTTCCACTCCAGTGAAGCCTGAAAGAAGTGGGTAAAAGGCTATAAAACAAAATTGCATGTTACAGAGAAATTGTTGATGAAAAGAAGAGTCAATTGATGTGGCAAACCTCACTATTGTCTATATCATCACACACCCCAGCCTTCAGCAACCACCATCCTGATCAGTCAGCAGCCATCAATATTGAGGCAAGACCCTCCACCAGCAAAAAGTTACAACTTGCTGAGGGCTCAGATGATAGTTAGCAGTTTTTAGCAATTAATCATTTTTAAATTAAGGTATGTACATGGTTTTTCAAGACATAATGCTATTGCACACTTAACAGACTACAGACTAGTGTAAATGTAGCTTGTATATGCACTGGGAAAAAATTCATGTGGCTTATTTTATTATTGTGATATTCACTTTATTGTGGTAGTCTGGAAAGAAACCTGAAATATCTCTAATGTCTGTACTCCTTTCTTCTTTCCAACTTCTCCCTTTTGGAATTGAAATGTCTATCCTGTGTCTATCCCACCACTGTATTTTGGAAGCACATGACTTCTATGGTTTCACAGGTTCACAGCTGGAGAATGATTTGCCTCAGAATGAATCATACCTTGAATCTCACCCATATCTGATTTGAATCATATTTAGATGAGACTTTGGATTTCAGATTGTAGTGTTGATGTTGGAATAAATTAAGACCTTTGGGGCTGTTAGGATGTGATGAATGTATTTTGTATGTGAGAAGGATTTGGGGATCAGAGATGGAATGCTACAGACTAAATGTTTCTCCCTCAATTTCATATGTTAAAACCTAACCCCTACTACAATGGTATTAGGCGGTGGAGTCTTTGGGAGGTGATTGGGTTATGAGTGGGAAGCCCTCATGAATGAAATTAACATCCTTGTAAAAGAGACCCTAGAGAGCTCTCTTGCCTCTTCTGCCATATGAAAACACAGTGGAAAGACAGCTCTCAATGAAAGAGAGACAGGTCTTCACTAGAGACTAATTCTGATGATACTTGTTCTTGGACTTAGCTTCCAGAAATGTGAAAAATAAATTTCTGATGGTATAAGCTACCCAGTCTGTGTTATTATCAAAGCAGCTAATAAGTAAGCTAAGATAGTGTCCACGTATCATTTTATCTTTCACATCTGGAAATACAAACTCTCAGAATTGATCACTGAATAAGTAAGTCTAGGATGCAATGTTGGAGGCTTTTTTATAACTATGTATTTCAATGTGCAGACACGGTTCAAAAGTCCTGATTTTACAAAACTTTATTTGTTTGTTTGTGTCCCACCTTGCTTCAAAAGGGTTTTAAGGTGGCTGACCAGAAAACACTAAAATATAGCAAGATCAATTTAAGGCAAGTGTTTAAAAGAAAGAGAAAATTAATACTAAGAAAGTCAAATGCTGGCTGAGAAGAAGCTTATACAAAAGTCTGCAGTAGTGGATTAGCCTCACTAGAGCTCTTGGGGATGTTCCATGGAGTAAATTGTTTCCTGCTCACTGTCTTTCTCTTTCCAACTTGTAGTATCTACATGTGCATGAAATGGCTTATTTATTATCTTTGCCTTATGGATACTGTACAGAATTTATGGAAGGTTAATGACAGAATTTAACATACACAAGCACACAGACACGTTTGTGTATGTACACACTTACAAAACAAGTAACATACAGATAGAAAAAACAATCAGAAACCATATAAAGTAGGGAAAAGCAGAGAAATCTGTGAGATATTTGCTATACAGTTTTGACTGTAACTGATTATTACATTTAGATTTTCACTGACAGGCCAATAAGGTGAAAAGGGAAACATAATAGAGACTGTTCTCTGATAAAAAGAATCTTCAATCTCTTTAGGAAAGGAATTGTTCCCTGCTATTACATTCTAAGAGGAATTTATTAGAACTATCCATGAACAGAACTGAGTCACAGTTCTCCAGCCTTTATCAGAAATAGGCTTCGATCTCGCTGGTTTATAATTGTCCTTAGTTCCCTACATGTGTTTCTCCTTATTTAGATTAAGGGCTCTGTGAGAACCAGAATATGTCTGTTCATCTTCCTAATGTAGCATTTTTCTGGATGTTGTAGGTGCTAGTAGAAGTTCATCAAATGAATTAGTTAATAATAAATGATTAAGTGAACAAACAATACTTTGAGTGTCCAACTAAATGCATCTCTCAGCTCTTACCCAAAGAACTAGGTTTGGGGTAGTTATTTAAAAGTTCCTTGATTTAACAGGTATATATTGAGCACCTACTATATGCTAGGGCACTATTTTTAGTGCTGAGATATGGACAGAAAATAAAAGTTTAAAAAAAAATTCCTTCACTCACATTGTTTATATTCTAAGGTGAGCTGGGGAGTCAATAAAGAATAAAATATTTAATATGTTGATGACAAGAAGTGCTTCGGGGAAAGTAAACTGACAATGAAAAAAAGAGGAATGTAAGGAGTTCTGATCAGTGTGTGTGTGAGTGCAAGTGCATGTGTGTGTGTATATAAGAGCAAGAGCAAGAGTGCACATTCACACAAGAGAGATAACGGAACAGGATAGAATATATATTCCAGGAGAAAAGATATTACTCATATATTCTGGCTTCTCATGGAGACTGATTTAAGTAGGAGTAAAAAACACAGTGAGTTTTCTCTAATGGCTTCAAAGCAGGTAATAGTGTTGATGGAAAGAGGTTTACTTACAACCAGAAACACAAAGGAGTATGGGTATTTGCCTTATTTTGCTGCAAAAGACATTTGAGATATAGCCAAACAAGCTGGCTGAGTGCACATATTCTGGGGAGTGGGCTAGAGAGAGTGGCTGGGGAGAAGGCTAGGAGGAGGAAGAAATTCTTGGGCACAAGGACCCCTTGTAACACTGCAACAGTAATGTTTTTCAGGAAAGAACTTGAGAATTAATTTCCAATTGGAAATCTAAGTGTAATTTAGGTAGGCAAAAAGTAATTTCCAGGGCTGGATTTGAGTGAGGGCAGGGCATTGGTATTAACACCTCATCTATTGCAAAAATGCCAGGGGATCTTTAATAATCACAAGCAAGCATGGCCTCAGATTTACAGCTCTAGCATAGGCTCGTATCTTCAGAGGGCAGCTCCACTTAGCACTCTGAACAAACTCCAGGTGGTGAAGGACACATAAATGTTGCTTATTGATTTACATGTGCTCCATACTCCCATAAGCCCCAGTGTTTTTCCTAAAGAACTCCTGTGCCTAAGGACCACCAAGACTTTGCTCTATCATGTAGTGTACAAGATCAGATCAAGTGACATCACAGGAACGTTGCAGCCAAGAAACCTGAAAAATAGGAGAGGGTCAAGAGATTCTTGCCATGGTAATTGTTATTTTTAAGCAGATAAATACATTAAAAATGAGTACTACAAACATAACACAGATAGTGAACACTGAATGAAGTTTTCATCAATTCCCAAGCCGTGTACAATCCAGCAAATCACTTCACCTCTTGGAACCTCAGCTTCCTTGTCATTATGAGCTTGGAATGAAACTTAAACTACTTGTCCTCCTATGTCTCTTCTCTCCTATGATCTTAGCCACATCAGCTTTCTTTCCTTTCTGCGTATGAGTCAGACTTGTCTAGAATCAGAGCTGTGGTACTTGCTTGTCTTTCTTTCTACACGAAACCTTCCTCCTGCAGAGCTTTACATGGCTAACTTCTTATCATTTAAATACTATTATTTTAGAGGCTCTATCTCATCACCCAACCCAATGTAGCTCCTTGCTTGGCTAATTTTTGTTCTTACAGCATCCCATTTTATTAACTTTACTTTCCGAAATTATCTTTTTATGTAATTGTTTGTTTAACATCCATCCCAAACCCTTCCTTTATAGAATCAGAGTTTCCACATAGAAAAGAGTCCTGAATATCACTCTCACCAGTTCATTCCCCATATTTAGGACACAACTAATGGAGGGCAGGCTTTTAACAAATATGATAAGCAGAGGAGACTGGGCTCAATGACTGCCTTGGGCTATGCCAGCTCTGGTAGTCTGGGCGCCCATGCCATCTCAAGGAAGGAAAGCTCTCAGCTCCAGGCAGCACCATAAGCTAAAGAAGTTGTTTTTAGTGTCTTTCTTCACCTGTCCCCACTCCTACCTATTCTAGATTAAACTTCTCCCAGGGGCACTGTTCTCAGTTATAATTACATAGTGAAGAAGATTGTGGTGCAAGGGTCGCATGAGATGAAATGAATGGAAACACTTAAAACAGTACCCAGATCATAGTAGGCACTCAGTGATTTCCCCATTTCTCCCTACCTAGCAGTGCTGACATTTGATGTAATTACTAAGAAAAAATGTGGAGTAGTTGAATATGTTTATAGAAAATAAGAGCAAAAAATTAAATTATGAGAAACTTTAAAAATATTGAATAGCTGATTTGCAAATCCCATACATTTCTCATGATAGGATGGGAACCACAGGGACTGAGAGGGAATGGATGTGGTTGATACTGCACTTAAGACATCAGGGCTGTGTAGTATTAACTGACTAGAGGTGTGAGTGGGGTAAGATCCATGAATTCATTAAATCCAAGGCAAGAATGTGATTGATCATGGTGGTGGGAAGGGTGACAGAGAGAGAATGGGAATGCAGTAAAAAAAAAAAAAAAAAACAAGTGACTGATTCTTGCCAGATGAAGTAATCTGAAAAAGTTCCAAAGAGCCATATTTGTCAAAAACTATGTTTCATGTGATTCACATGGAATCAGTTAGAAAACAAAAGTTGTATCCCTCCAGTCAAGACAAAATGATTTTATCAAGATCTTCTTTACCATCTTTTCACTTGGCTTCCATTGCTAAAAAAGCAAGAAGCAAAAATCTTACAGTTAGGAACCTCTGAAAGTCAGAAATGTCAAAGCAGTAAGGCAAGACCAAAACTGGTCTAATACAACTTTTTTTTTTTTTTTGCATTTGCATTAATGAGATATTAATGAGCTTTCTGAAGCAATACTGTCTTTTTAAGAAGTTGGCTTTGAACACCTAGACTTATCTCTGTTTTGTCTAATTTAATATCTAAAATTTCCTCTTTCCCTCTAAAAAGGTACTAATATCAGGTGGGTTCTAACAGATTTCATGTGAAGTCACAGAGATAGAGAACAGGATAGAGGAAAATTATATCTTTGACTGCACCTAGACAACTTCTTCAGAGAACTTTCACATGGCAGCTTTACTAGTCAGAGACCATCTAAGAAAACAAAGCTTATCATACCAAGTAATTCACTAGTGATCACTTAAGCTGGGTTATTGGTTACTAGAGGTAAGAACTGATAGGTCAGCTAAGAGAATATGAGGCAACATAGATATTAGCAACTGCAGGAAGTTGCCACTGCCTTGAGGACTGGAGAGGATTGGACCTGGAGCCCAGGAGCCTGAGCCACTCTGGACATGGAGTCATGGGAAACCCATGGGGTAGGCCAGACAGACAAAGGTGTGTGGTGCCACAACCATTGTCAGGTATATGCCTGAAGCAGAGAGAAAAAGGAATAAATCTTTCTGATTTCTAGCCAGTGCTTCCCATTGCCCTAAAGGAGCCAGAAACTAGTTGATAACAAGGAGTAGGAAACAGAGTTTGCAGGGGATGAATCCCTACGATACAGGAGAAGAATAGGAAAAGGATCTGAGAGCTACCAGGTCCCACATGGCACAGAAGAGGGAAGAAACCCTGGCTCCTGTTCACCAAAGCATAGTCTGCCCACAGCTGACTGCTCCATCACACCTCAGGGGCTCCCTGTTTTGTTTACTTGTTTTCATTTATAAGATGTTCTTTATGGGTACGCTGTCAGCACGATATTGCCATCTCACTTTAAAAGTTCCCTTCTCACACAGGTGAAATCATTCAAGGCCATTCTACCTAGATGGGTGGTTTCTTTCCATGCCAATTTAAAATTATTTTCATAAATACATATGCGTTTAAAACCAGGGAAGAAAAGAAAAGGAATGAATTTGAGAAGAGAGTGAAGTGCTAACACAAACCAGAAATCCATTACAGTGTACTTTGCAAATACTGTAGGTAATTAAAGACTTTTAAGAGCAACTACAGTATTATTTACTTGACAGTGGAACTCTTACAGGCTATTATGTAAATACACATTGCACACATTTGAAAAGTGCATGCTATTTACTATTCATAAATGTTGTTAATATGTATTTCATTTAACCCTAAGGAGCCATTTCAGTCTCTTGTGTGAATTTACATTTATGAATGTTTTTATAAAAATTCATATTATTTACCCAATAGGCAGCTTGGCTATAAGAAATGCTAGAGCTGATTGCCAATTTAACTTCACATGAGTTTCCAGGCAATTGTTCCTTAGGTTGGCCTGCATGGTTGGGCATCCCTAAATAGCCCTTCCTTTCAAAATCCTGCAGTCCTGAGCTGTTCAAATGAAGGAATTTTCTAGTCTTTTTTTTTTGTTGTTGGTTCTGGGGATTTTAGTATCACATAAAAAGAGATCAGGATATATCTCATCTTAGAAAATAAAATAAAGAGTTCAGCACTGCAGTTGGTAGTCTATAAAGTGTATGTGTGTAATCACCTTGTTTGCTCTGTGTACTGAAGTCAACATCTTCAAAATAAAGATGAACAGGCTCTAAAGCAAGATACTGAAAAAGCGGATTTCCTTTTCTGTTTGCCCCCTCCCTTCCTATCAGGATGGAATCCTTCCTGCCCCAGTAATTTTCACTAAGATACCAATATGATCCACCACCACCCCCAACACACACACACATACCATATGTGGAATTTACAAATGGAATAAATATTCTCTGCCAATACATACACCATATGCAGAATTTACAAATGTAATCTGTTCCATGACTCCTGTACCCCTCAGCCAGATCAAAGATGTAAACAAGGATCAGAAAAAAAATTAAAGAGAACAGACTGGTAAGATGATTTCTTTGGAGAGAGACTCTCTAAGCTGGAAGTCCCTGCTAGTTCCTTTGGTTGAGGAGTGAGTGAATGAGAGTGCCTAACCCAAAGCTTGAAGGGATACACTGAAAACTTTGAAATGTTTTCACATGGGAGAAACAGAAATTTGATGCTATTCTTATGACCAATAAAGCTAATGTAGATTGAGAACCCGGGTCTGACTCCCACCCAGGAAACTAAGAGGGCAAGGGAAAGCCTGCTGAACTGTTTTAATGGTGTATCTAGGATGTTTCTGTGTTGAGATTGTCCTGCAGTTTTAGAAATTGATAGGACAAAGATATGGTCCTATTGACCAGATGGGAGATATGGTACGGAGAGAGAGCAGGTATCAGGTTGTCTTGGGTTTCATTCAAGAGGTTGAAGATCTGAAACGGGATGCCTGGGGACAAGGGGGAAATTGCAAGCAAGTACTCAGACAATAAGCGCATCTTGCAAAGGTCAAGAATAATAGACATCTCTGGTGAGGGTCCCTTGGACTGCAAGGAGATCCAACCAGTCCATTCTGAAGGAGATCAGCCCTGGGATTTCTTTGGAAGGAATGATGCTAAAGCTGAAGCTCCAGTACTTTGGACACCTCATGCGAAGAGTTGACTCATTGGAAAAGACTCTGATGCTGGGAGGGATTGGGGGCAGGAGGAGAAGGGGACGACAGAGGATGAGATGGCTGGATGGCATCACAGACTCGATGGATGTGAGTCTGAGTGAACTCCGGGAGATGGTGATGGACGGGGAGGCCTGGCGTGCTGCGATTCATAGGGTCGCAAAGAGTCGGACATGACTGAGCAACTGAAATGAACTGAACTGAACTGGTGACAATAGCCGCTGAGGAAACCATGACTGTTTCCCATTCAAGAGTCAACTTTAGCCATCTGCCAGGTCCAGGGAGCCAGAAGCCACCTAGCTGAGTCAATACCCATTCCCTTATCTCTCTTCTTTCTTCCTTTTTTGATCCTGGCAGAAAGTGAATAGCAGCCAGAGACATGGAGGTTACATGGGAGGGCAAAAAGTATTGAACAGAAGTTCACATTCTTGTGGTAGATTGCAAAATTGGCCATGATCCACCCCCTTGAAATGTAATATTACAAATTGTTTCCTCAAAAGGTGGAGTCTATTTATCCACACTTTCCAGATTGATTCACTTTGGCCAAACCTGAAAGACGCTGAAATCACTTACACGTTGGGGCTTGCCCTCTCTTGCAGGTCTTGGCAATCCTGTGACCACCATCCTGTGAATGAGCCTGGGCCAGCCTATTGGAGAATGAGATATGTGTTTTGGGGTGTCCTAGCCAGCAAACAGATATGAATGTGAGGTTACTAACCACCAGCTGACTGGTGACTCAAGAAGGAAGTATGAATGATTTCAGCTCAGACCAATAAAAGAACCGCATCACTGAACCTCATCCAAATTTCTGATCTATAGATTTGTGAACAAATTAACTGTCTAAAGTCACTGGGTTTATTATGCTGCAGGAAGTCACTGACAGACTCTCTCCCTCAGGCATATTTTTGTTTTAGTCTGAAGCAGGCCTAGATGGGGAATAGGAGAAATTCAAAATGTCTGTGGGTGTGAACATGCAAACTGAGTCTGAATTGAGACTTATTTTTGATTTAATGTGACTACTTAGGAGCATCTAATATCTAAGAATCATTAGCCTGCATTTCATGTATGGACAAGGAAATCTCACTTCCAGTGAATAAAGTTTAAAGAGATGGTAAAATTCTACACTACCTTTTGATCAAAAGTCACGTATTAGTCTTATCATGTTGGTTACATATTAATAAGCATAACACATTCAGCATGGTCTCAGAACTAAACACACAACAATTCAGAACTTCCTTAAACTCAATAACTTTGTTATTTGCTTACTGATATGGACTCAAAGATGGATTTTTCAAAGATATCAGAAAATTAAAATGAACTATAGAATGCTAGACATTAAGGCATTATAGGTTATTTTCTAAGTATTTGGTACCAAGGGAGATGTCTTTATCAATAGCTTTTAGAGTACTATTGGATTAAGTGATATGAAATAGCCATTTTTAGAAATCAACAATGTAGTGACATTAGACGTTTTATATACTTCAGTCTGACGTAAAACTGTTAATGCATAGGTTGGTAAACATGAGAAAGAATAGAAAAGAAAAAAATTTGATGAAATTTGGTAGACGTTGATTTGTTGATCAATAATCTAACACTCTCCCAATTTTCCACCTCTGCTTTCTGACACTTCCTGGAGTTTGGAAAATAAAGTTACCTTTCCAGCCATAGTCAAATATAGCCAATTGACATTTTTCTGACATATACAATATAACCTAGGGCTTCTGGAAAGACATTTGTTCTCTTAATAAAAGGGGTGGATGAGACTGGTACCATCGTGTGCCTTCTCTCTCTCCTTTCTGTCTTGGGTTTGATATTGTAGCTGTCAGCTGCCTAAAAGGTTAACCATGTTGATCAGGAGGACAGAAAGCAGCTGGGACCATGATCACATCATAGTGCCATTATATCCACTCTAGGTTTTCTACCTCCAGATTTTGTTTAAGTGAGAAAAACAAGCTTGAGTTTACTTAAGCCATGTCTGTTGGGTTTTCTGTAACATACAGCTGAAGACAAAACGAAAAATAACCAAACAGTAATAAACACAAATGTAAAAAAAAAGAAACTAATACAGTAGTAAATATGAATGTGTACGTAGACACATACAGGAGATTATTAGGGTTTGGGTAATAAGATTTTTCAGTTAAAAAACCATATCAATGAGAGTCAGGAAAAGTACTTTTTATAACAACCATTATTAGCTTATATTAACTATGTCACATTTCTCTACATTAGAGAATATAGAAACAAAAATGACTGCTTTGTTTGAGGCTTTCTTTCAGAATTCTTATAGTCAGTAGGCTATATAATCACAGACTTCTTTTAATTCATTATAAAATAATAAACAGAAATATATGAAACTATGGAATTGTCAATCTTTATGAGTCTATAAAATATGGATTTTAAATTTCAAATTATTTCTATTTTTAAGATTTTCTTTATTGGATAATTTTATGTCTCAAAAGTTGAGCAAACTCTGGGAAATAGTGAAGGACAGGGAAGCCTGACACACTGGGGTCCATGAGGTCACAAAGAGTCAGCCATGACTGAGCAAGTAAACAACAATAAATACATTAATGCGTTTCTAACACATTTTCAAAATCTATTAAAAAGCAATTAATTTTTCTGTTAAAAAAAGATGTTTAAAGCCAAGCATTCTAAGTTTATTAAATGTCAGTAACAGTGACATCATCTTTGATAAGACATTTAGTAGAATTGTATTGGTTATTTACTCATTTGTGTCAAAAATAATAAATATTATCGAAGTTTTTTTTAACAATACACTCAGTTTTGAAAGCTATTTGGAACATCAAACATAATGCATTTTGCATTAGTTTTACACAAATTTTCATTGAATTCAAACTTTTAAATAAATCTTCCAATATCTAATGCATCGTATTATCAAAGTACCAAAAAACCATTATATGATTATAAGAAGAACCTCAGAACTCACTGTCTTCAAATTTAATGGACTCCCAGTGCTTTTTCACCCCCCCTGCAAAGACTGTTTTTAAGACATTTCACAGTATTTTATACATTATAAATGGATTCCATTCTTGGCTTAGTAATTCACCTAATGGACAACGGATACAAAAAAGCTGTAACTCCAGGGACATTAAATTGGTTCTAAACTCTGAAAATTACAGCTTTTACAAAAAGAAGAAAATACTAAAAACATGTCTAATGCAACACTGCATCTAATTTTCCACTACCTCCAGATTGTCTAAAAGCTCCTAAACTTCTTAATGACACAATATGTTAAAATTGCATTTCTGTATATTTAGATCTCAGAAAGATCTCATCCATTTTATAACCCCCAAGGAGGGCTTACCAGCAAGAAGGGAGTATGTGTGTTGGGGGACAGAGGGAGAAAAAAGTGTGAGGTACTACATCGATCCTAGAGATTGAATTCTCCTTCTGGGTTAGGAAACTAGCAACCATGTAAGTCATTCTTTCATGCAACAAGGTAATTTACACAGCCAATTCCCATTTTACGCATTGGTCAATGGTATTTCAGTAAAGGAATAGTAAGGGCATAAAAAAAAATGCTTTTTCAGACACACCCCATACTGACTTTAAGCTATAAGAACAGTCTCTGATTTGATACTATTGTTCAGATCTTCAGCCATTCAGGGCACATGAGCCAATTCTTTCTGAAGCTAAGCAAGAAATTCAACACAGGGGCTAGAGAAGTTCTATTGCACTGTAAAAACAAAATGCCTCACATTTTGTGAATTTGGACGTGACTATAATAAAATATGACGTGCATCTGAGTGCAGAGTCTATGAATTGGCACAGATTTTAAAAATGAATAACATGGGGTTGGCTTGTTAGGGTCTCCTATACACTAGCTAATTTCAAAGAGGGCACTTCCCCCTCCCCTTCTCCCTTCTGAAGAAACAAGTGATGCAGAATATGATCACAGTAACCTAAATCCCTCAATTTCATTGATTTTTCTTTTTCTCTACCTTATTCTGAGATTAGGAAGTTTCCTTCTCCAAGTAATTACTTTCTGGTGAATTTTTTCCACATCATCATATTTAACATAAGCACAGTATGTAAAAGATAGCCATCTTAACTATTCCTCTGATACCTTGGGCATTTTACTTTATTGATTATTTGTGTTTGAGAAAGAATTATTTTGTTCTAGCTTTCACTCAGTACTTTTTAACTGCTAATGAAGCTATGACAAGGTTTGCACATCCTTTAGAGAACCTGTGCTTTAAATTAGCACCTGAGTAAATATCGGTAAAAACTTCTCTTTGTCTGCTGCTGCTGCTAAGTCACTTCAGTCGTGTCCGACTCTGTGCGACCCCATAGACGGCAGCCCACCAGGCTCCCCCGTCCCTGGGATTCTCCAAGCAAGAACACTGGAGTGGGTTGCCATTTTCTTCTCCAATGCATGAAGGTGAAAAGAGAAAGTGAAGGCGCTCAGTCATGTCTGACTCTCAGCGACCCCATGGACTGCAGCCTACCAGGCTCTTCCGTCCATGGGATTTTCCAGGCAAGAGTACTGGAGTGGGGTGCCATTGCCTTCTCTTTGTCTAACACCTTTTATTTCCCTAAAGGAGACCTGTTACAACAAAAATTTGCCTAAACTGGGCCTTTTGGCTGCCATCCTCCTTGTAATATGTTAATAATTTTTTGGCTGTTTTTTACCATGCTGAAGAAAAAAAACAAAAACCAGTGTCAAGTTTTAATTCCCAGTTTCTCTCTTAATTTTTATATATTCTTTCCTTAGAAGTTGCACACCACCCTGCAGTAAAGACAGCATCGATTTTAATGAGGAATTATATATTTTTGTGAGAGACTTTGTTACTTTATTCTTCCTCTGATTTGGTCTGAGAGATCTTCACAAATGAATTCCTCTTCCTTAAAACTGGATCTCTTTCCTCATCAGTCACACACACCATACCTTCATATTATGTCAGGTAACTGTGGCAAGCATTTCCCATCATTTTTATTAAAAAAGCATTTGTGTGAAAATAGGTCTTTGTTCCTCTGCATTCTCTCCATGCCCTTTGTCCTCATCCTTCGTCACCTATCATCCATTGTTCTCCTGAATGTAAACATTTGAAATAATTTGACTGTTTCTCACCACCATCCAACAATGCCACAAAAATCCTGTGAATCCTAATCTCTAAATATCTCTAGAATCTGTTCCTTTTGTTCTCTCCCTATTATTTTATTTACCTAAATGATATATAACAGGTATTGCAAAGTGTAACATTATAAGGCTGTTTTATTCAATCCTACATTATATATATATTTTTTATTAGAGAGTAGTTTTGTTCATTTCATTTCTGAGATAGGACTTTTCAGAGTCAGAAGCAAAGGTACATCTTGGTTTTTTTTTTTCCTGCTCTTTGATCTGAACATCTTACAACCCGAATTCTGAGACACCCTTTATCATTTCTAGGCTAAAGACATCAAATACATTTAAAAATATACCTGAATAATAAAATAGTTGCTTTTTTGACAATTTTATCACAATCAGTTCTCAATTGAACTATTCTGATTTAACTGATTTCTTTTTATAACTCAAATAAGGGTGTAAACATTTGGTTTTTACCTTTTACATACAGCATATAGCTGACATCCATGATACTGAATATAGACCTCTTCATTTAGAACTACAATCTTAAGGGATCAGCCACAGCAAATCTAACACCCGACATGAACATGCTCTATAAAATCATAAGACATATTTTGCTTCTAGAAGTTTATCTGTGAAATGGAATGAACTTATACGTAAGAACAAAGAAGACATAGTATAGATAACCTCTCCCTTACCCCTAAATATTTTTTTTTGTTTTTCTTGTTTTTTTTTTTTAAATTTAATTTTATTATTATTATTATTACTTTACAATATTTATTGCATCAAATCATTCCATCATTACAACAACTCTCTAAAGTAGCTACTGTTACATTTACAGATGAGGAAATTAAGGCATATATTAATTAGGTAATTGTTGGAGATTCCCAAAACAAAGGAGAAATCAGTGTTTGAACTGACTGGTTCCAGAGCCTATGCAACACAGCTTTCTTCTTGGTTGGTTGGTGTTGTTCAGTTGCTCAGTCATATAAGACTCTTTGCAACCCCATGGACTGCAGCACACCTTGCTTCCCTGTCCTTCATCATCTCCCAGAGCTTGCTCAAACTCACATCCATTGAGTCAGTGGTGCTATCTAACCATTTTGTCCTCTTTCGTTCCCTTCTCCTCCTGCCTTCAGTTTTTCCCAGCTTCAGGGTCTTTTTTAAGGAGTCAGCTCTTCACATCAGGTGGCCAAATTATTGGAGCTTCAGCATCAGTCCTTTCAATAAATATTCAGAATTGATTTACTTTAGGATTGACTGGTTTGATCTCCTTGCAGTCCAAGAGACTGTCAAGAGTCTTCACCAACACCACAGTTCAAAAGCATTAATTCTTTGGCACTCAGCCTTCTTATGGTCCAGCTCTCACATCCATATATGACTACTGGAAAAACCATAGTTCTGACTATACAGATCGTTGTTGGCAAAGTAATGTCTCTGCTTTTTAATACACTGTCTAGGTTTGTCGTAGCTTTTCTTCTAAGGAGCAAGTGTCTTTTAATTTTGTTGCTGCAGTCTTGGTTAGACTATTGTATTAATAAAATAATCCCAAAGCACTCTTCCAAACTCCAGTTTCACTCTCATCACTTCCATCTTCTACAAGGCACTAAACTGACTTTCTGAAACATAATTCTAAAGAAACCATCTCTCTGCTTAAAAAGTATTTAAGCAACTTCCCAGTGCTCAACCTTTCTGCAATCTGACCTAATCTCTCTCCTAACCCCATTTATCCCATCCTCTTCTACCCCACACAGATGCTCCAGTCACTGAAAGCATCAGCTTTCTACATCTTTCTACCTAGAGTTGCCCTCTGCTAGCAGTTGTCTTAGAACTAACCACCTGGAGCACTCCTGATCATTGTGAGCACTCTTTGTGAATGCCTGGCCATGAACATCACCTCTTCTGTGGAGAGTTCTTGAAACAGCTTTTTAGAAATCATTCCCTCCACTGGGTTGTCTGAGAATATCTTTTTAATACCATTGGAGTACATTTGTGATCTCTTTCCCTTGTTTATGAATATATCAGAGGACAAGATCATATCTTCATCATTTCTGTCTCTCCAGTGCCTGCTATATTACATGGGCACCCAATAAATATTCGTAAAATAATGCTGCCCATTCCTTCATGTTTTTCAGTTCAGTTCAGTTCAGTCACTCAGTCGTGTCTGACTCTTTGGAACCCATGAACTGCAGCACGCCAGGCCTCGCTGTCCATCACCAACTCCCGGAGTCCACCCAAACCCATGCCCATTGAGTCAGTGATGCCATCCAGCCATCTCATCCTCTGTCGCCCCCTTCTTCTCCTGCCCTCAATCTTTCCCAGCATCAGGGTCTTTTCAAATGAGTCAGCTCTCCACATCAGGTGGCCAGAGTATTGGAGTTTCAGCTTCAGTATCAGTCCTTCCAAAGAATACCCAGGGCTGATCTCCTTCAGAATGGACTGGTTGGATCTTCTTGCAGGCCCTTGGGCTCTCAAGAGTCCTCCAACACCACAGTTCAAAAGCATCAATTCTTCTGCACTCAGCTTTCTTTATAGTCCAACTCTCCCATCCATACATGACCACTGGAAAAACCATATCTTTGACTAGACGGACCTTTGTTGGCAAAGTAATGTCTCTGCTTTTGAATATGCTGTCTAGGCATTATTTTACTCCTTGAATAAATATCATATGCTTGAAGACATTACCCAGGTATCTTCAATAGGAATATGAACTTCCAGTCAGACACCCTGAGGGATGTTATTTGATAATATTTTCCCCTTGGGTCTCTTTAAAGTTTTGTCACTGAATGTTGTGCTAACTTTCTCAGTTACCAACCCTGCAACACAGTGCAGTTTTCAGTGAGTTCTGAGGACGACTGGGGGCCCTTGAGACTCAGAGACCTGTGTGGTCAAAACTATTTTCATAATAATACTAGAAGCTTTTTTATATTTTCACTCTTATTCTCTCATGAGTATCCAGCAAGTTCTCTAGTGACTATCAGACATAATATTGTCAATCCATGACTAATGGAATGTGTTTATGTATGCTTGTTTTATTTTTTAATTTTATGTTTTGTTTTTAAAATTTCAGTTTTCATTTCTAATTCAGTCAATATTGATAGATATGCTCCCATAGAAAGAAAATCTCTTTAGACTCTTCAATAACTTTTAAGACTACAAAAGATTCTAAGATGAAAACATTTGAGAACTGCTGCTCTAGCAGGATGCTGGCCTACAGTGAATCTTCGTGTATGATAAAGAATGGCGTATAGAAGGGATTCAAAATTCTAAAGGTTACACATACACTCTCATTGTATATTTTTAGTTTTGTAGTATATCCCCAAATAGTTTTATCATACTTGAACAAAAATACTTGTTGCCAAAAATCTACTTTCTAAAAAATGATGTCGGTTGTGACCCTGGATATTGTGCTTTTATAGGTAATTACAAACTACCTAAAGATTAGTTCTAGTGTCTGCCCATATCAAAGTTAAATTGTCTTCTGTGCAAGTACAAGATTGCTGCCTTATAAAAAATAAGTATGTATGCACATTCTCTTTATTCAGGCTCTTAAAGAATTCAGTAATAATAGATAGTATTTCAAACAAAGAAAAAACTAATTCCTGGTCATTGAAGTATATAGTATCTCTTTGTTTATGCAGTAAGGTAAATGTCATAATTTCCAAGGTTTTCTTTCATTTAGTCTCAATATGCAAAACTTTCTCAAAGTTATACTCATTTCAACCAGCTTCCCTACATTCTACAATTATGCACATTTTAAAGTGAATTTTCTTGTTCTTGTATTCTTACGGCTCTTAAATGTAGTAACTAGAATGAATATTTGAAAAAATGTCTATTCTAGGAAGAAACTTTATGCTTCCTTTCTAATAATTCAGATTTAAAATGTATGATTTTTCTTATGTAATTTCTTCTTTCACTAAGGCATATACACAAAAAGAAGTGCTAAGAAAGATTTCTACTTCTTTCTGCTTTCTAAAAATATCATGCATATATTCATCTTGGCTAATCTTTCTGTATGTGGTTTCAAATAGATTATAACATTTTGACTAGAATAAAAATCCTTTATGAATTTTCACTGATATTAAGCTCTTATGGGACATAAAATGCTTATAAAGGAGTGTTTGTTTCTTTTCAAAGTCATGCAGTATAAAACTTAGCCTACGTAAAAAGATGATGTGACAGAATTCAACAATAACAAAGAATAATTAGAAAACTTAAATATTTTATATCTCCTGGGATTTGGAGGTGCCATCAAAAAACTATATTGATTCTAGCAGAAAAGCAAGAAAACTATATTCCTCCCACCACTATCATTCTCATGGAAATTTCTAACTTTTGAAGATGTAGCTAAAATAGTGTAGAGAAAAAAAAATCTGAAACTCTGATCATGAAACCATGTTGAGATAAGTCTTGTCAAGTCTGAACCTTCCAGGATTACACCTAATTCTCAAGCTCATTGACACGATATAATCTTTCACACATGGCTGCCCTTTAGGGCTCTGCCCAACCCCATATAGACACCCTGTTGTTTCTCACATTTTCTTGTAATTTGAAGAGATAAATGGTGCCAGCTGGCTCCTATTTAACTCAAGGCAGGATGATATTCAGCTCTTCAAGAACTTGGTACACACCTCAGAAAACTTGCCAGAAGACAAGAGGAGTGATGGGTGTGTGTATTCTATCAGGGAGGGGGTACTTCTAGGGAGAGAAATACCTGAATTAAGTTGTAGTAGTAACATTTGGGGGGATTTAATAGCCAGATTAGCAAGAGTGCTCATAAATTATAAGTGACGCATACGGAGATAGACTGGAGTTCAATATACAAATATGAAAAAACCAAATATCTAATATATTTGGAAAATGTTTTATATCAATTTTGCTTGATTAAATCACTTGTTTTCTCTGTTGGACAGATCAGTCTGGGAAAGACGGTGGTAGAGGGCTATAATTATAGTAAATATTTAAATTACTTTTCTTAGAGGAAAATCTGTATTGAAATAAATAAATGAGAATATTTGTGGCTGAGTATCAACAAATAGCTGATACTGCTTGGGGCTTTAATATGTGGCAGGCACTCTTTGGAGAGGTCCGTGTGGAGTAACTAGTTTAAATTTCACAAACATCTAATGCCCTGAGGAACTATCATTATCCTCATTTCACAAATGAAGAAATTGAGGCAAAGAAAGCTTTAGTTCTTTCCCAGAGAGCAGAGGAAACTAGCAGTAGTGCCGGGATTTGAACCCAGGGAGCCCTGCTCCAGAGACCGTACCCTTAGTTACTTCCTATTGCCTCAAGAGCACGTACAGCTCCAACATAAAATTCCTTTTGCAACTCTTTCATGATGTTTTATGTTCTATAATTTCACAATTTTGAATGTTTACTACTTTTAAGTATGTGTTATTATTTTTATCAACATCACTCAGATCATCTTCCTTCCTAGGTTAAACAAATCAAGAGAAAAAGATCTGTAACAAATTCCATGGAAAACTCAAGACTAACTTATACATAATTGCAGGTAGGAATCCATTTTTACAGTGAGTAGATCATAGCTTAGCAATCAACATTGTAAAATACATTTTCCATTGTGTCTTTATTCACATGTATTTTTTTAAACACACATTTAAAAAGAAAAGTTGCCTTTAATTTGTTCTAATGACAAAAATATTACATGTTTATTATGAAACTCATAGAAAATACTGAAGTGGAAGGGAGCAATCCCATTCTGAAAGATCGGCCT
Organism: Capra hircus; assembly: GCF_001704415.2. Classification (NCBI taxonomy): domain Eukaryota; kingdom Metazoa; phylum Chordata; class Mammalia; order Artiodactyla; family Bovidae; genus Capra; species Capra hircus. The sequence continues at coordinate 54,793,714 of NC_030815.1, read as the reverse complement.
TTACTATCTTTTTTCTGTTTCTACAGAAAAATGAATGAGAATCAGGACTGGTCAATAGCATGGTAGAGAGGAGAGAGCTCGCTGTTACTGAAAGTGGACTTTGGGAAAACAAGGAGGTCACTTAGCCCAGTTTGTAGGTTACATAAACAACTGGATTCTGGGAGAGCTTGGGGATTTCTGATTTGTATTGTTTGCCAACTTCTATGATGTAAATAGACCCACCATGGTTGATTTCAAGCCATCGATTTATCACTGAATGTTGAGTCAGATTAGAGGCACATATGAGCTCTAGAAAACAAGTACAAGACTGACCCAGCACAATCCTGACAGTGTTCTCTAAGATTCATGCTAACTCTAACAGTCTAAGACTTCCTTATTTATTTATTTTTAATTGGAAGATAATTGCTTTACAACATTGTGTTTGTTTCTGATGTAAAACGATGGGAATCAGCTATAAGTATATACAAATCCCCTCCTTAGGCAAGGTGCTATAGTTCACAGCTCCATGATGAAATTACTTTCCTTCTCTCCTTACCAGGACCACTATATTTACCTCTCAACTGGTTCACAATATATCCAGTCCTCCTCCTATTTGTCCTTCACAAGGCAGCCAGGGAAACTATCTAAAGATAAGAATTTGAGTGTGTCATTTTTTTCTGTTTAAATAGATGTAGAGTCTTCAGTACTTGGCTGAATACTGGCCCTCAGTTATGTTGTTCTTCCAGTTATCAGAGGCTGTGAATGTTGCCCTACAAGGCAAAAAGAACTTTCAAATGAATACAAGTAGTGTATTCAGTAAGGACTTTGAGAATGGTAGATTATCCTGGATTATCTAGGTGAGCTTGATGTAATCATAATGGTCCTTGTAAGAGAGATTCATGAGTGTTCAGGGTCAGAGCAAAAGATGATGTGATGGCAGAAGCAGAGATCTGAGTGAGGCTGGAGAGATGCATCTTGAAGATGAAGAAAGGGACACAAGACAAGGAATACAGGTGGCCACTGGAACCTAATAATACGAGGAAAGAGATACTCCCTGAGAGCCCTGGAAAGAAACAGATCTGCCAACACTTTGACTTTAGTCTAGGAAAATTAATCTCGAACTTCTGATCTCCAGAACTGTAAAGGAACAAACTTATGTTGATTTAATCCACTAAGTTTGTGGTAATTTCTTTACAGCAGCAATAGGAACTAACACAATGCCCTTGCCTATACATGTCGTGTATATAATCTCACTTCTACCTGTTCTGCCATGTACCTCATCACATGTTCTGTTTTCCCTTCTGCTCCAGCTCCACTGTTTTCCCTTCTGTCCACTATATAGTGCATAACATGGCTGTCACAGCTACTTTTCCTATGCTGTTACTTTCTTGAAAGTGCTTTCCTTTCATTTCAGGGGTTCTTTCTGACCCAGGGATCCAACCTGGGTCTCCTGCCTTGCTGGCAGATTCTTTACCATCTGAGCCACCAGAGAAGCCCAAGTTAATTCTTAATCTATGTCAATTCAAGTATCACTTCCTCAGAAAGATTTTTTCTCTACTAAGTAGATCAAATCTCCATATACATATATATATTTTTTTCTCTACTAAGTAAATCAAATCTCCATATATGTATGTGTATATATATATGCTGCTGCTAAGTCGCTTCAGTCATGTCCAACTGTGCGACCCCATAGACGGCAGCCCATGAGGCTCCCCCATCCCTTGGATTCTCCAGGCAAGAACACTGGAGTGGGCTGCCATTTCCTTCTCCAATGCATGAAAGTGAAAAGTGAAAGTGAAGTCGCTCAGTCGTGTCCGACTTTTAGCGACCCCATGGACTGTAGCCTACCAGGCTCCTCCACCCATGGAATTTTCCAGGCGAGAGTACTGGAGTGGGGTGCCATTTCCTTCTCCAGGGGATCTTCCCAATCCAGGGATCGAACCCAGGTCTCCCGCATTGCAGGCAGACGTTTACCATCTGAGCCACCAGTGAAGCCATATATATATATATGGATGTGTACTTAGCTGCTCAGTCCAACTCTTTGAGACCCATGGACTGTAGCCTGCTAGGCTCCTCTGTTTGTGGAATTCCCCAGGCAAGAATACTGGAATGGGTTGCCATTGTCTTCTCCAAGGTAACTTCCCAACCCAGGGATGAAACCCAGGTCTCCTGCACGGCAGACAGATTCTTTACCAACTGAGCCAATAGGGAAGCCATATATACCCACATGTACATATATAGTGGACACACATACACACACAGAATACTTCTCTCTTTCACTGTATTTGTAGTAACTGGAATCTTACATGTGTCTGTATGATTTTTTTTTACTAATTGCCTTCACCTGTACTGGTTATGATCCATACTAATTTTTAACTTGCCTTTGTATCCTTGGGTCCTGACACACAAGAGACATTTAATAAATATTTAGTATATGACTGAATACTTCCCAGGTCATTCCTCTCTAGCAGTTGTGATCAATATACTCTATTCTTCTATTATGTATCCAACAAACATTTCCCAAGAATCAACTTTAAACAAAGTCCTGATCTCTCATATTCATGCAATTTCTCTAAAAATAACAGTAATAAAGAAAAAGTAATAACTCCTATTCTTTACTCAGAATTTTACTATATATCAAGCACTGTAATAAGTGCTTTAAATATACAAGCTCATCCTACCCTTGTAAGATGAGTGTATTATAACTATCATTTTCAGATCAGAAAAAAAAATAGACCTTACAGCATTTATGTAATTTCCAATAGACCATATGGCTAGAACTAGATTTAGTATTTAGATCTGGCTGGGTAAACCTTTATTTCTTAGCACAATATTACCGTTTGTACTTTCAAGGCCCCATACTTGTTTACAGGAATTATTTACACATTTATGCTTATTTATTAATGCATTCTTTCTTAGCCCATTCTCATTCCCCCCGCCTTTCTCTCTCTCTATTCCACATTCTGTTTTTAAGAATTATCCATGCTTCTGGAATACATATAGTTCATTGACTCTGTTTTACACACACATTATTCACATTTTACACAACAATTAATTTTTAAAAATGTTTTGAGTGAGAAATATTGATGTGCAATATAAATTTCAGATGTACAACAAAGTGTTCACAATTTTTAAAGGTTATACTTCATTTATAGTTACCATAAAATATTTATAGCTATATTCCCTGTGCTATACAAAGTATCCTTATAGTTTATTTTATACATAGTAGTTTGTACCTCTTGATACCCTACCCTAATACTGCCCCTCCCCTCTTCCCTCTCTCTACTGGGTAACCACTAGTTTGCTCTCTATATCTGTGAATCTGATTCTTTTGGATTATATTCACTAGTTTGTTGTATTTTTTAGATTTCACGTGTAAGGGATATCCTACAGTATTCATCTTTATCTGTCTGACTTTTTTCACTAAATAATACCATTTAGGTTTATTCATGTGGTTGTAAATGTCAAAACTTCATTTTTTAAATGGCTGAATAATATTCCATTGTATATATACATACCACATCTTCTTAATCCATGTATTTGTTGATGAACACCTAGGTTGCCTCTGTATCTTGGTAATTATAAATAATGCTGCTATGAACTCTGGGGTATGTGTATCTTCCTGAATTAGTGTTTCCTTTCTTTCTTTTTGATAAATATCCAGTAGTGGAATTGTTGGGTCATATGGTCATTCTACTTCTGTTTTTGGAGAAACCTTCAAACTTAAACAATATATTTTTATCATAATCATAGTCACAATGCCATGGAGGGCTCATTCCTCTTCAATATCCATTCCTCCTGTCTTTAGTAATAATGGACAGCGGAGAATATTACTGTCCAACTAGAAACCACACTTACCAGAGTTCCTTGAAGTTATGTGGTCAAGTGAACTATGTTCTGAATAATTACATGAGTGTTATTAATGTGTCAAACTCCTGGGTTGTCCTTCTACAAAGAAGGGATACCCCTTTCACTCTTCCTTTCTCTCCTTCCCTCTGTCTTAAGCCAGAGCATCATTTTAGACCACAAGGCAGAAGTATGTGTTGGGAAGGCAGAGGAGTGTCTTGGGATGGCAGACTATCTAAATAGAAGGGGTGTTTACCACAGACATCATAGACCTGCCATCTTAGCCTTGAACTACTGAAACTCACTCATCTCATACGCTAGCAGAGTAATGCTCAAAATTCTCCAAGCCAGGCTTCAATGGTATGTGATCTGTGAACTTCCAGATGTTCAAGCTGGATTTAGAAAAGGCAGAGGAAACAGAGATCAAATTGCCAACATTCACTGGATCATGGAAAAAGCAAGAGAGTTCCAGAAAAACATCTACAAAGCAATAAACATTTTGCTTTATTGACTACATCAAAGCCTTTGACTGTGTAGATCACAACAAATTGTGTAAAATTCTTCAAGAGATGGGAATACCAGACCACCTGACCTGCCTCCTGAGAAATCGGTATGCAGGTCAAGAAGCAACAGTCAGAACTGGACATGGAACAACAGACTGGTTCCAAATCAGGAAAGGAATACGTCATGTCACCCTGCTCATTTAACTTACATGCAGAATATATCATGAGAAATGCTGGGCACAAGCACAGTGAAGCACAAGCTGGAATCAAGATTGCTGGGAGAAATATCAAAACCTCAAATATACAGATAACATCACCTTTATGGCAGAAAGCGAAGATGAACTAAGGAGCCTCTTGATGAAAGTGAAAGAAGAGAGTGGAAAACTTGGCTTAAAACTCAAATTCAGAAAACTAAGATCATGGCATCCGATCACATCACTTCATGGCAAATAGGTGGGGAAACAGTAGAAACAGTGAGAGACTTTATTTTGGGGGGTTCCAAAATCACTGCAGATGGTAACTGCAGCCATCCTTGGAAGAAAAGCTATGGCCAACCTATACAGCACATTCAAAAACAAAGACATTACTTTACCAACAAAGGTCTATCTAGTCAAAGCTATGGTTTTTCCAGTAGTCATGTGCGGATATGAGAATTGGACTATAAAGAAAGCTGAGAGCCAAAGAATTGATGCTTTTTTTTTTTTTAATTAATTTATTTATTTTTTAATTTTTTATTTTTTTTTAAATTTTAAAATCTTTAATTCTTACATGCGTTCCCAAACATGAACCCCCCTCCCACCTCCCTCCCCATTGAACTGTAATGTTGGAGAAGACTCTTGAGAGTCCCTTGGACTGCAAGGAGATCCAACCAGTCCATCCTAAAGGAAATCAGTCCTGAATATTCATTGGAAGGACTGATGCTGAAGCTGAAACTCCAATAGTTTGGCCACTGATGCGAAGAGCTGACTCATTGGAAAAGACTCCAGTGCTGAGAAAGATTGAAGGTAGGAGGAGAAGGGGATGACAGAGGATGAGATGGTTGGATGGCATCACCGACATGATGGACATGAGTTTAAGCAAGCTCAGGGATTGGATGATGGATAGGGAAGCCTGGTGTGTTATAGTCCATTGGGCTGCAAAGAGTCGGACACAACTGAGTGACTGAACTGAACTGAAACTCAGATGTAGATACATTAATTCTGTCTTATTTAAGCCACCTTGTTTATACTAGTTTCACTCTTCTTAGTGCAGTGGTACTCATTTTCAAACCAATACATTTATCCATTCCTCTGTTGAGAGACAATGAGTTTTCTCTAACTCTCCATTACCACACTAACAATGCTGTATAAAGTTTTCACACATTTCCCGTATGAATCTTTATGAGAGGCTAAGTAAGTTGCATACTCAAGAGTAGGATTTATGGGCCATGATTTATAAGAATACCTAATTTGATTAAAAATTGCCACATTGCTTAATAGAATGACATTTTGTTCTTAATCATTTGTCTATATTTTCTTCTTCTGAAACATTCCCTCAATTCAATTTTATTTCGTTGCATCTTATAATGAAACAAAATACAATTTTAAACTGTTTTTCAGTGTACAACTTTAGTCATGCCAACCCTTACTTGGATTTACGTTCTATCATTCTCCAGGCAAGAATATTGTAGCTGGTTGTCATGCCCTCCTCTAGGGGAATCTTTCCAACACAGGGATCAGACTCAGGTCTCCTGCACTGCAGGCAGATTCTTTACTCTCTGACCCACAAGGAAAGCCCAAGTCCTATCAGGGGATAACAAAAAAGGATGGAGTAAAGTTGTGGGAACACATGGAAATGTGATAATTTTCTAAATTAATTTGGTCGGTCAGGAAATGTTCTTCAGCAGATTGGACTTCAGGTTTGCATCTTATAATGAAACAATATATAATATGAATATGTTATTTATATATCAGTTCAGTCTAGTTCAGTCACTCAGTCATGTCCGACTCTTTGTGACCTCATGGACTGCAGCACGCCAGGCCTCCCTGTCCATCACCAACTCCGGGAGTTTACTCAAACTCATGTCCATTGAGTTGGTGATGCCATCCAACCATCTCATCCTCTGTCATCCCCTTCTCCTTCCACCTTCAATCTTTCTCAGCACAAGGGTCTTTTCTAATGAGCCAGTTCTTCACATCAGTGGCCAAACTATTGGAGTTTCAGCTTCAGCATCAGTCCTTCCAATGAACACCCAGGACTGATCTCCTTTAGGATGGACTGGTTGGATCTCCTTGCAGTTCAAGGTACTCTCAAGAGTCTTCTCCAACACCACAGTTCAAAAGTATCAATTCTTCAGCACTCAGCTTTCTTCACAGTCCAACTCTCACATCCATACATGACCACTGGAAAAACCATAGCCTGACTAGATGGACCTTTGTTGGCAAAGTAAAGTCTTTGCTTTTTAATATGCTACCTAGGTTGGTCATAACTTTCCTTCCAAGAAGTAAGCGTCTTTTAATTTCATGGCTGTAATCAACATACTGATGAGTTATTCCTTCCTCTTTCACCAAGTGGACGAATGCACTTAACCAAGTCCCTTCCCATGATTAGTCTTTATTTCTCTCCCCTGTTCATGAGAGAGGCAGACCAAAAAGATCTCTAAGCATGTATTTGCATGTATGCTTCCCAGTAAAAAATAAAATAAGTATTCGCTAAAGCCCAAACACCATGCTAAGTGCTAGCTATACCAGGATAAATGAGATGCAACCTCTCCCTTCAACTATCTTATCATCTAGGGATCAATAAAGCAAAACAAACAGGCAGATATTGGAAAGGCAATCATCTTAAAGATTAACATATTTGATTTAAGTTGAATGGGGCTGAGCTATATCAAACTATATCCTGTCTTCTCACTTTGGACTCACTTCTGCTTCCATCCACAGCTTCATTGAACAGTTCCATGTGAATCTCAATCACAGCACAATGACAGCCTCTTAATATTATTCGGTAGGCAGGCATGTGAAGCCTCGAAGGGCAGTAAGGCTCTCTCAATTAACAAGGAGCAGAAGCCAATGTTTACCTGCATTTCCCTTTCAATCCTTAAATGGAAAATCTAAAAGATATACTATAACCTTAGAAAATACAGGCAAAATTGAACTCCAGATGCTCACTGTGGCAATCAATTTGATTCTGCATGCTTATATTGACTTTTTATCATTTCCTGTTCTACTCTTTTCAGGCCCCCACTCTAACTTCTTGGGTTCATTGCCAATACACAAGTTCATATTTCAGGTTCTTCATTTGGAACCTTCCAAGCTAAGTGATGAGAGTATAAATAATGAAGGGTTCAACAGCCCTTGTCATCATCTTAGTAACTATTTATTACCTGTATGCCCCTACTAGAATTGAAGTTTCCTGCAAGCATATATAATGACTATTTCCCTAGTACCTAGTATAGTGTTCCCATATAAACATAGACGGTGCCTAAAGCATATTAAGTTAAATGAATGAATGACTTCTCGGTATTGCAATAACACTTTAGTAAAGAAATACCTCAAAAGTTTGTCAAGCAGATGAAACTTTAGATGATCTGGAATGAAAAAAAAGGTCATGAGTCTTGATCCCTGTAGATGTGGTCACAGAAGTAGCCACAGCCAGTGCATATTAAATTCAAATGGCTATATGGCCAAGGGTTTGCAGAGACATGAACTATATGGAAGACCATTAAAGACTAGATGAGGCAAAAGATACCTGTGGGAACCCTTGTGTGGATTGAACCAGTTGCCCTAATGCCTGGTAAAAAAGTCAGTACTTAGAACTTAAATCCACATCCACTAGAACTGACTGATTTCTTTGGGAGAAGTGCTCTTCCATTGCCTCAGTTTTCTCATCCATTAAATGGGAAGTGAGAAAGGTTAGACAGAGATCAGACCAGCTCTTAGAAAGGTATCTGAAACACGATAATGGTATGAAAGGAAACAGAATATATATCGTACATCCAAATTGGGTCAAATATCAGCTCACATATGTTGGATGGTATGTGGACTGATATTTGGTGCATTTTGTATGTAATCATTTTTAATAATTTTATTAGGAAATCTAAATTTTATTAGGCACTGCAATGAAAGGACCATTTTAATTAAGTCCTACTTTGCTGCAGTGAAAGGATCATCTTAATTAAATCCTACTTTCTTTCATTCTGTTGACGCAAATAATTATTAGAGTTAAAAAATTTGCAAAATAGTTAAAAGTAAACTATTAATCTAATTATCTCATTTTTACAACCCACATCACAAACCTACTAGCATTTAGGAAACAAAGCAGTATTTCTGGTAAAGTTTGCATTGGGAAGCTAATTGGTTCACACTTAACTTTCTCAGGGGATGTTTCCTTCCCTTCAACAGCTCAATGTCCCCAAATTTTCATCAGAGGTGCTAATTCTGGAAGCTAGAGAGACAAGGATTAACTCCTTGCTAGTCTGATCAGGAAGCAGGCCTCTGTATCTCATGCCTGCAGTATCATACACACTGAGCTGCAGTTGCAAATGGGTTCTGATCACTGGGCTGCTAGTCCATGGGCTAGCGGCTTCTGACTGAGCCTCGCTGGAAGTAGAAAGTCACACTGGAAGGAAATTTTCATGTCATTAGTGGCCTCAGTTATGACTTAGATAGAGGCGACCGAATAGATGTTTTTAGGACTCTGGGAGAGCCTCTAATATCATGGCTTCATGCCTAAAGACTCATTTCCTTCTTTAAAAAAAAAACAACAATAAATATGAATTGACTCAACCATAAAGCTTCACACCAGTACTGCCCCAGGGCCATTCAGTGCTTTTAAAAAGCTTCTATAGGAAGCTTCTATAGGAAACTCCTCTAGGGGATGACAGAGGATAAAATGGTTGGATGGCATCACTGACTCAATGGACATGACTTTGAGCAAGCTCCAAAAGTTGGTGACAGACAGGGAAGGGAAGCCTGGCATGCCCACTGTCCTTGGGGTCACAAAGAGTCAGACACGACTGAGCAATTGAACTGAACTGAACTGAACTCATAGGAAACTTCCTGTAATAAAAGTTGTGGAAAGTTCTGATTTTACAAATGAAAAGAGGCAATTCCTGTCTTTGTCCATATGGGAAACTCATCTCCTTTGAGCCCCACTTGGAGGCCCACAACGATTTGCCATTATCCTCTGTATTGAGGCAAATTTCCTACTTTTTGCTCCATATCCTTTGATCACTATTGTCTTGGAATGAATTAACTTTTTTTTTTCTCATTATGAACTTTTTATACCCAGCTTCTTTATACCTTTGCACCTTGTCTCACAAACCCTGCCTGAGACCATGCTGATTCCCACTGCTCCAGCAATTCCAATCTGCTTGAGAGTTGTCTAAAGTGGCATAGCATAATGTTTATCCCTTCTTTGCCTTTTCACAAAATGCTCTCTCTTTCTGGAATGTTCTTCCCTCCGCTCTCCTCATTCCCCATGCAGAACTCATTCCTATTTATCACTTGGACTCAGAAAGATGGGTCAGTTAGGAAAAGCCCCCTCAACTCCTATCTGACTTCTGAAGGTAAGTCTGTGTGTTCATGTCACACAGAACCTTATCTTTCAGGCAACACATTAATTCTCTTAGAACCAAAGAGTGAATTCTGCTCCAACTACAACCTGTCCTCTTAGTAACTGTTTAATTTCAAATGCAATTGTGCAAACCTAAAGAGTGTATAAGTAGATGAGCATTAGCTACTCTAACACACAAGTCTAAACACCTAAACAGTTATCTTTTCTGCTGGCCCCTGAATAGATAAAAAACCAAGGCTGAAACTCAGCAGGTATGCACTGATATTGAACTACCTCTTTCCAGTTGGTTAAAGCTGACATCCCGATCCTGATTGTCATCCCCTACCATTGCCCTGGCTGCCATGATACAGCAGCTTTAGATACATGCAAGAATCTTCCTTTAGCTAAAGGGTTATAGCCTGGGCCAGTAGAGGGGCTCCAGCATCCAGCTCCAGCGTTCCTTCAGGTGTCCGTTCCAACCAGCTTGTGTCTTACTTCTTGTTGGGCTTCCCTGATAGCTCAGTTGATAAAGAATCCACCCACAATGCAAGAGACTCTGGTTCAATTCCTGGGTCAGGAAGCTCCCCTGAAGAAGGGATAGGCTACCCACTTCAGTATTCTTGGGCTTCCTTTGTGGCTCAGCTGGCAAAGAATCTGCCTGCAATGCAGGAGACCTGTATTCAGTCCCTGGGTTGGGAAGATCCCCTGGAGAAGAGAAAGGCTAACCACTCCAGTATTCTGGCCTAGAGAATTCCATGGACTGTATAGTACATGGGTCACAAAGCGTTGGACACAACTGAGCTGCTTTCACTTTTACTTTTTTCTATCAGATATTTTAATATCTGATTGTGCAGATCATCAAACACGTCCAAATTCCAAAGCAACAGCTGCCACAATACTCTGACAGGTACAATGCACAAACATAAGCCTGAATGTGACTAAAAGTCAAATTTGCAGTTAGAAAGATATTTAATGTGGCATTGTGTCATGAGCCTAAGGAATCAAAGGGTCATGTTCAAACTACCAAGGAAAGGCATATAGGATTGGGAAAATCAGTATTTCAAATTCAACATTTAAAATGATTTAACTGATTTATCAAATAGGATAAATACCTTCATTACCAGAAACTTTTATTTACTGCAGCAGCAGTCCACATGCGTAGGTATTAAAGCACATTTTTGTTTAGTATTTTAGTATTCAATAGCTTGTCAAATGCATATTGAGCTTTTGTGAATTTAGATGTGTATATGTAGGAGATAATATTAATAATTACATTTTGGGCAGCCCCAGCATGGTACTTAATTGGCTTAATAAAGGATAGTGATGAAAGTAGAAGAAGTGGAGGCAAGATGAGACACACAAAGCGTGTAAAGATGACATCAAGTCATATAATGCTTTTAATAGATGTCTTGGTATGAATTAATTATGATTCTTATACTGATTGACTCCAGAAGTTCAAATGGTTCATTAAGAGAAGAAATGTAGCTCAGAGCATTGGAGAAAAAAGAGAGCACACCAAATAGGTCTCTAGATCTAACATAAGAAAATAGTATGTGGGAATGACTGATCAGCTATTATTAGCCATTTTTGTACAAGATACAGAAAGCTGCCTCTGAATCTTTCTGCCCTATCACTTTTGACTACCACTTGTCAAAATAGAAAAATGTAATACATCGATTTTACTTATGCTTAATATTTTATACATTATAGATATTACATAGGGCCTCTACATGTAAAAAAATAATGCTTTTTTAGAAAGGCCTGGAAGCAGACTCTAGATGAACTTTAGGATTCTATGAGCAGGGGCTGTAATTACAGGCTTTCGCAACAAAACTAAAGCATCACTTGCCCATTTCTTACCACAAGGAACACCAACCCCACTAATTCCAATACTAGCTATTATTGAAACTATTAGCCTCTTCATCCAAGCATGCATGCATGCATTCCAATTCCACATTTATCTATGTCTTGTTCTCAAATTTATAGGAAACTGAGTTCTTCATTTAAGGAAGGAAGGGAAAGAGGGAAAAAAGGGGAAGAGAAGGAGGGAAGAAAGAAGATAAACCCTCATTCAGGATAATATAACACTAAAGATTAGCATTAGAACAACCCTCCTCCATCCCACTGTCATCTACACCCCCATAATCTCCACACCTACCTCCCCACGTGCCCCTACAGACACCAACACACACAGTGCTAACGATGCACCTTTAAGGAAATGTTATTTTTACAGCTTATGACAACAGATCATTTAAGAATGCCTTTCCTTTGCAGTCATTTAATATTCTTAGATTTCTCCCCCCATTTTCTGATGGTATTAAAGCAATAGACTGAATAGTAAAATGAACAAAAATGTCAAAACATTATTAAAAGTTAAAATTTCAGACCTTTCCATATTGTATTAATAGACAAGTCAAAGTACTACTTTGAAATTTGCCAAGAATTTAAAATAAAAGTGAATGATTCTTTTTAAAAATGTTATAAATGGAAAAGATAAAACAATTCTTAATTATTATTCTCAATTATTCTTTCTCTCTATTATCCAAAGAGAAGCAACTAAAAATATAGCCATAGATTTTGAAACATTTATATTTAATTCAGGAACTCACCTGATACATACCACATTGAATAATTTGTTTCAAGGAATCAACGTACATTATTTTATTTTTAACCAAATGCATATACTTCAGATTTCTTTACTACAGATACATTTGTTTCCACTTAGATAAATATATCTCTTCTCTTATTGCACCCATACTGTCACTGACAAGAGGTGCAAAAGACAAAGAGATGTGAAAACCACTCTTAAGATTCTGTTCCTTTTTTACTTGAAATGTATTCTGGCCTTCCGAGTATAAGCCTAATGCTTAGTGTTTTCTTCCAGGCTTAGGCTATCTTCTAGGAAGAGGTTTCTTCTGGTTGGAAACCAAAACCAAAACTATCCTTGCTACTTAATCCTATTATTTATTGTTCAGCTGAAAACTTTTTGTCACCATGAATCACTTGCACCTTTTACTTTTGGACTTCTAAAGCAATCCAATTTGTGAATACTTTCAGCCTGGTTTGAAAAGTTTGATGGCTGTAAGGCAAGTATGTTAACCAAAGCAGAAGAGAAAGAGATAAAGGGTGAGTATGGGTGGTTTTCAAAATTGGAGGAAGCTGATTAAATGAACACAATCACCCCTGCCTTTAAAAATCTTTGGATTAGGAGAACCTCTTAACCATAGTTTAACTCTTAATGAATTCAAGGTTTTTTTGCCTTTTTTTTTTTTTGCACAAATTCTGAACAAGGCCATTTTGGGGACTGAATAGAATATATCCTCCCAAAAGTCATATGATGAAGGCCTAATCCCTGAGGGATTAGGAAGTGGAGTTTTGGGGGGATAATTAGGTTTAGATGAAGTCTTAGGATGTGGTCCTCATGATGGAATTTGTGTCCTTATAAGAGGAGACCAGAGAGCTCTCACTCTCTCTCTCTTCCTCCCTCTCTCCCCTGTGTGAGGATACAAGAAGGAGCCAGTTGTCTTTAAGCCAGGAAGAGGATCGTTATCAGAACCTGACCCATGCTGGCACCCTGACCTCAGACTTACCAGCTTCTGGAACAGTGAGAAATAAATATCTCTTATTTAGTATCTCTTATTTATTTTTAATAGCTGCCCAAGATGACCAGACACCACTGACCAAAAACAAAACTTCGTTATTTTAACAAATAATAGAAGTCTTTATGGTGTACATATAGTGACACCTTTAAAGAAATAGGCAATCTAACAGTCTTCCTGTCTCCTGCATTCTTTTCTCCAGGTTCTCATTGGTGCTAATTCTTTACTATAAATATACTTTATTCACTTTTACATAATCTAATCTTACTCACCAGTTAAGTCCAACTAAAGGATCTTCTCTTAAGAGACTTTCCTTCACTCAATATACCTACCCTCTATGTGTGTCTCTCTCAATATACTTATTTGTTCCAAATGTACTTACTGAGTGGCAACTACAGTTTGGTTAGTGTCCTCTAAGATGGCTCTCATTATATGATCCTCATCTCTGGTATAATCCCCTACCCTAAACTTAGGGCTACATCTTGTGGCTTGTTTCTAACAAATAGAACAAGGTGAGTGTAAGAGGTGTCATTCATGAGACTAGATTCAAAAAGATGTGGCTTTTATCTTGCACACTCTACCTGACTCTATGACTCACGTGCTCCAAAGGGAGCCAGCTGGCATGAGCTGCTCTTGGAAACACCCAGGAGTCAAGGAACTCAGTCCAGTAACCTGTGAGGAACTGACTCCTGCCAATAACAACATAAGACACAGCTAGATCTCTGCTTCACAAAAACTATGAGATGATAAATTTTTGTTATTTTCAGCTGTTAGATTTTGGGGTAATTTTCTATACAGCAACACATAACTAAAACATACAGCTAAGCAGACTAATAGAAAATTATGTTTTTTTAGTATTGTTATTTTTTTATTCATATGACTTTTAGTTGCTGTTAGGTTGTAGACATCTTGAAAATACAACTCTTCTTTGATGAAATAATAAGCATAAACATGACAGTGTTATAATGTTCACAAAAATGCCTTCCTTCACCCTGCCCACCAAAGTAAACCCTGCAGTTGCCAACTCAGTTTTCTCCCTTTTCAGCTCCTCCAACCACCTTTTTCTACCACCACCACCCCAAAAGTACCTGCTGCTGCTAAGTCGCTTCAGTTGTGTCCGACTCCATGCAACCCTATGGACAGCAGCCCACCAGGTTTCTCCACCCACAGGATTCTCCAGGCAAGAATACTGGAGTGGGTTGCCATTTCCTTCTCCAGGGCAAAAGTACCTATTTTACTTTTAAAGAGTAAAATATATTTTTACTCAAAGATTTTGTAATGCTACACCAAAGAAGGGCAAGTGGCAGGGACCCGTGAGGTTGAAAGAGCAAGGCAAAGGACCTAAGCAAAAATGCTAAAGGGCTGGAGGAAGGAAAGCAAGGTTAGAATGTAAGTCAGTGAGCTGAGACCACAGAGGGAGAGTTTTGTTTGTATTTGATAAGGAAGATGTGTTTAAAAAGAACAAAGAGAATATTGTACAACACCAATAACAAGCACCTGTTGGATCTTGTTCAATATTCTCAGTTCTTATTCCTCCAGTCCACAGATATTTATTCAGTCCACCCTGCTTTCATGGAGCTTACATTCTAATGGGGACACTAAAACCAAATCAATAAAATATTGATTTATGATACAATTATACACACATATCTGATTCTTTTTACCTTTTGCTGCAACCAACATATTTCTTTTACATATTAGAATATATATATAATATATGTATGACAGCTTATGACTGCATTTGTATAAATATGAATATGTTAATATAATTTCATTCCTTTGACCTGAATGTTCACAATTTTCTTCGGATTTTAAAATAAATTTAAACATTTTCAAAGGTCCCTAAAGGTACTGTGGATCCTTATCACTGTGTCTACTCCTTACGAACTGGTCTTGGCTACCTAAAGGAATGACTTTTGACTTGAATTTTGAAGGATGAGTTAATTGCCTAAAGCAGTATTTCTCAAATTGCAAATTACACGGAGTATTGTTAAACTGCGGATTCAGATTCACTATGTCTAGGCTGGAGTCCAAGATTCTGAATAGCTAAAAGTTCCTAGGAAATGCTACTGGTATAGGGACAAAATTTTCAATAGTACAGAACTAGAGCTATGTTGTCCAATATAATAGCTACCAGCCACATGAAGCTATTTAAATTTTAATTTTAATTAATTAAACTGAAATAAAATTAAAATTTCTCTTCTTTAGTTGCACTAACCACATTTCAAGTGCTCAATAGGCATGTGCAGTTATTGTCTACCTTATTAAACAGTGCAGATATAGAACATTTCTTTAACAACAGAAAGTTCTTTTGGACATAACTGATATAGAAAGTAAAGTCAGGGGAGGTAATTCAATTTTGGTAAAGAAGTACAGGTGGCAACCAAGTAGGATGAGCCATATAAATGAAGGCTATCAACCCAAATAAAGGAATATATTTTCGTAAAATAAAGCAACATCACGGGCTTAAATAAAATAAGGTCATTTCAAGTCAATCTATTTCTCTATTTCTAGTTTAACCACTGCCACGAACATATTTCTTATTACAGTACTTCTAATAAATATTCAGTTTTAGAATAAGGTTGCCCATAGGTGTGCTCTCAGATGACCCCTAGATAGAAGTTTAATCTGACTAAATGATTAGACTTCAAGCTTCTGTTTTAGGTAACATGAATTCAGAGCAGAGATAAATGAAACCAATGGCAACTCATACATGTACATGCATGTGTGTGTGTTTAAAGCTTCCTCTTCTTAACTCTGTTTTAAGAAAGCTAATATCCTTTCTGATGGAAGTGAAATAACTGGTCCCTGTCAGCAGTGTTTGTGACTTTTGCTCATTTACCACATTTGTGCTACAGATGTGCTATGCTGATGAAGTATTTTTCACTTGGTGGCTCATTTACTTAATCGCAAACCTTGCTCTTTTAAAAGTTTATAAAGAGAATCAGAACTGAAGAGGAAAATGCATTTGATGTGGTCAACATAAGAGGACATATACAGAGCATTTGTCTCTCTAATTGCCCATGCTCTAAGTTTTGATCTAAAGCCAGGACCTAACCATATAGAAATTTTGGTCCACAACACCTGAGAAGCACAATGAACAACAAAACTAACCCTCAAGTTTGCGAAGATCTCAGATTAGCTTAGCTTGAACATCTCCCTATTCTGCTAATTGTTTTTATGTTAAACATCCCATGATGATGAGGCACTAATTTTATTTTTCTCATATGGCTCATTAAATTCAGCACAAATAATGAAACCCAAAGGCTTTGTGTTTTCAGTGTCAAGTAAATCTGATCACTTTACAGTCCATCAACTTTAAAGATTTTGAGTGAGGATTGGTCCTGCTGGGAGAAAAAAAATATTTTTTCTAAATAAAATCCAAAGGAATATGATAGCACACTTTGGCTGCAGGACAGGTGTGAACACAAAGAACACACTCTCTCCTTCCAGCTTAAAGTGCATCTGGCTGGGAACTACTGCTGAAGCCTCTTCAATTTATCACTAAAATACCTATGAAGAAACAGAACAAGATGAAAATTCACACCTTCCAAAAATGAAGATTCAAAGAAAACCAATTACTTAACTCTGGAATTTGCAACTGCTTCTCAGCTCTAGGTGCTGTATTAGGAAAAACACACTTAGAGCTTTACAAGCAATGTTTCATGAAACAGAAAATAAATAGGGTAAGAAGTCATTTCACCTCTCCTAACTGTGTGCTCCATGCCAAATAACAAAACCAGGTACACATTCATTATTTTTACAGGCAAACAGAAGACTCCATCACCTACCATTAATCTTCCTACATCCATTTCAGTACTGCACAAATTCAGAAATTGCACAAAGTAAAAATATATGTATGTTTGGTTGGGGGAACAGCGGATAAGAGAAAAAGCCTCCCTCATCCTCATGCCATTTTACAAGGTGAATACCTCCTCAGTTCAATTCAGTTCAGACTGCATGAATCTCAGCATGCCAGGCCTCCCTGTCCATCACCAACTCCCGGAGTTCACTCAGACTCACGTCCATCGAGTCAGTGATGCCATCCAGCAATCTCATCCTCTGTCATGCCCTTCTCCTCCTGCCCCCAATCCCTCCCAGTATCAGTCTTTTCCAATGAGTCAACTCTTCGCATGAGGTGGCCAAAGTACTGGAGTTTCAGCTTTAACATTACTCCTTCCTAAGAATCCTAGGGCTGATCTCCTTCAGAATGGACTGGTTGGATCTCCTTGCAGTCAAGAGTCTTCTCCAACACCACAGTTCAAAAGCAGTGCAAGTTCTATATAGCTATCATTGTTTAAGCCAGTATTAAGAAGAGAATGTGCTAGAAACTATGCTGTGTGCATAGGAACAAATGTAGTTAATAGAAACTGTCTCTGAGAAAGCCCAGACACTGGATATTAGAAAAACACTTTAAAGCAACTGTAATAAATATAATCAAGAGTTAAAGGATACTATGGACAAAGAATAAGAGTAAACCATGAAAATGTGTCTTACTAGATAAGACTATCAATAAAAAGACAGAAATTTTAAAAGAAAAAATAGAAACTATATAGTTGATATCTACAGTGTCTAAAATAAAAATTTCACTAAAGTTGCTTTACAGTAGAACTGAGACAGTAGAAGGAAGAATCAGTGAACTTGAGGGTCTTTGAGATTATATGGTCAGAGGAGCAAAGAGACAAAAAAAAAACAGGGGCGGGGGGAATTAAAAGGTGAGGGAGAGAGAGAATATTTGAAGGCATAATGGCCATATGCTTCTCAAATTGAATGAAAACCTTTAACCTATACATTCTAGAACCTTCAAAACATCCAAGCAGGATATACTCAAAGAGATTCACACCAAGACACATCATTATTAATGTCAAAATATGAAGACGAAGAGAAAACCTGGAAGCAGCAAGAGAGAAACATACTGTTATGTACAAGGGAGCAGCAAAAAGACCAGCAACTGCTTTCTCATCAGAAACCACTGAGGACACAAGCCAGTAGGATGGCATATTCAAATATTAACAACAAGAAAAAACAAAATAATCTGTCAACTAAAAATTCTATATCCAGTGAAAATCTCTTTAAAAATGAATAACAAATTGATACATTTTCACATAAACAAAAGTTGAGAATTTGTTGCTAGTAGACTTGTCCCATAAGAAATGCTAAAGGGAATCCTTTAGACTTGAAAGGACACAGGCAGTAAGTCAAATATTCAAAATGAAATAAAGAATATTGATAAAATAATTACAGAAACATATATAAAATCATTATGTATTTTTGTTTATAACTCCTTTTTTTCTATGTGATTTTAAAAAACTGCATAAAACAATAGCAAATCTATATTAATGAGTTCAGAAATGTAATTTATGACTGTAAAACTTGGCAACCCACTCCAGTACTCTTGCCTGGAAAATTCCATGAACTGAGAGACTCCTCAGAGCCTGGTAGGCTACAGTCCATGGGGTCACAAAGCATCAGACATGACTGAGCAACTTCACTTCACTTTAGGGCCATATTAGGGCAAAGTTTATATATATTATTACAATTAAGTTGATATTAACCTGAGTTGATGGTTATAAATTAACATCCTCATTGTAATCAACACAATCCTAAAAAATAACAATATATAACAAAAGAAATTAAAGTGAATTAAAATAATACAAATAACTAACCAAAGAAGGAAAGAATGGAAGAACTGAGGAGCAAAAAAGATATAAGATACATAGAAAACAAATGGTAAAGTGACAGACATAAGTTCTTCCTTATCAGTAGTCATATTAACAATAATGTGATTATCAGTAAATAAATTAACAATACATATATTAAAATTTCCAATTAACTGGTAACATATCAGAATTAATTTTTTTTAAAACACATCATCTAACTAAAATGTCTATAAGAGACTCACTTTTAATACAAGAGATACATTATTTGAAAGAAAAGGGGCTGAAAAAATATTCCATGCAAACAATAACAAAAAGAGTTGAAGTGTCTATACCAATATCAGACAAAACAGGCTTGAAGACAAACATTGATTTGACAGACAAAAATTATGTAAGAGGGTTAATTCATCAAGAAGATACACACATGAACATGACAATGGACTCAAAAATATATGAAGCAAAAACTGTTCAAACTGAAGGGAGAAATTGCCAGTTCAGAAATTACAGTCAGACATTTCAATAACCCAGTTTCAATAATGAACAAACTAGACAAAGATTAGCAAAGAAATATAAGACTTCAACAGCATTATATCACCTGTACTTGTATCACCTATACCTAACATAGCTAAAACATTTCTCACAACAGCAAGGTACATATTCTTCTTCAGTGCTTTCAGTTCAGTTGCTCAGTCATGTCTGACTATTTGCAACCCCATGGACGGCAGCATGACAGGTTTCCCTGTCCATCACTAACTCCTGGAGCTTTCTCAAACTCATGTCTATTGAATCAATGATGTCATCCAACCATGTAATTTTCCGTCATCCCCTTCTCCTCATGCCTTCAATCTTTCCCAGAATCAGTGAAAATCACAGTTGTGTCGGACTCATTATGACCCCATGGAATAGCCCATGGAATTCTCCAGGCCAGAAAACTGGAATGGGTAGTTGTTCCCTTCTCCGAGGGATCTTTCCGATTGAGGTATCAAACCCAGGTCTTCCACATTGCAGGTGGATTCTTTACCAGCTGAGTCATCAGGGAAGCCCTCCCAGCATCAGGGTCTTTCCTAATGAATCAGTTCTTTGCATCAGGTGGCCAAAGTATTGGAGCTTCAGCTTCAGCATCAGTCCTTCCATTGAATATTCAGGACTCATTTCCTTTAGGGTTGACTGGTTTGATTTCCTTGCAATCCAAAGGACTCTCAAGAGTCTTCTTCAACACCAAAGTTGGAAAGCATCAATTCTTTGGTGCTCAGCTTTCTTTCTGGTCCAACTCTCACATCCATACATGACTACTGGAAAAACCATAGCTTTGACTAAACAGACCTCCGTTGGCAAAGTAATATCTCTGCTTTTTAATATGCTGTCTATGTTTGTCATATGCTTTCTTCCAAGGAGCAAGCGTTTTTTAATTTCATGGCTGCAGTCACCACCTACAGTGATTTTGGAGCCCCAAAAAATAATGTCTGTCACTGTTTCCATTGTTTCCCCTTCTATTTGCCGTGAAGTGATGGGACCAGATACTGTGGTCTTTGTTTTTTGAGTGTTGAGTTTTAAGCCAGCTTTTTCACTCTCCTCTTTCACTTTCATCTTCTTTAGTTCCT
Source organism: Capra hircus (assembly GCF_001704415.2). Lineage (NCBI taxonomy): Eukaryota > Metazoa > Chordata > Mammalia > Artiodactyla > Bovidae > Capra > Capra hircus. The sequence continues at coordinate 54,772,994 of NC_030815.1, read as the reverse complement.
CTTCACTTTCTGCCATAAGGGTTTTGTCATCTGCATATCTGAGGTTATTGATATTTCTCCTGGCAATCTTAATTTCAGCTTGCGCTTCATCCAGCCTGGCATTTTGCATGATGTATTCTACATATAAGCTAAATAAGCAGGGTGACAATATATAACTTTGTTGTACTCCTTTACCAATTTGGAACTAGTCCATTGTTCCATGTCCAGTTCTAACTGTTGCTTCTTGACCTGAATACAGATTTCTCAGTAAACAGGTAAGGCGGTCTGGTATTCCCATTAAAATATTATTAAGAATAGATCACATTGGGCCACAAAGTGAATCCCATGAATTTAAAAATACTGTAATCATGCAAGTATGTTCTCCAACTATGATAGAATAAAATTAGAAATCAACAGCAAAAAAAAGGGTGGGGGAGAATATACATACATAGCATATTAAACAATACAATGGGATAACCTCTTGAATACCTAGTGGGATAAACAGATTGCAAGAAAAACTAGAAATATTTTGAATGAATAGCAACAAAATAAACCCAAATTTATGAAATGTAGATTAAGTAGTGGTCAAAGAGCTTATAGCTCTCAATATCTATGTTAAAAAAGAACAAAAATCTCCAGAACAAAAATCTCCAGTCAATAGTTAGCTTTCCACCTTAAGAAAACTAGAGAAAGAACAATAAATTTAATCCAAATTAAAGAGAAGGAAGGAAATAGTAAACTGTGAGGCAGGGATGAATAGAGAATCAAAGAAGCAATAAAGAGAGTAAACAAAATCAAAATCAGTTCTTTGAAAAGATCAACAAAATTGACAAACCTTTAGCTGGACTCACTGAGATAAAAATGAAAAAAGACTAAAGTCGGTAGTATCAGGAATTAAAGTAAGGATATTTGTCCTTACAGAAATTAAAGGATTATAAGGAGCTAGTGTTATATGATCAACAAACTGGATAACCTACAAGAATTGAATAAATTTTTCAAAATCCTAACTAACATGACTCAAGAAAAAGAAAAAAGAAAATCTAAATGGACCCACAAAAAGTAAAGAAATGAATTATTAATCAAAAAACTTCTGATAAAAGCTCAGAACAAAATGTCTTCGCTGGTGAATTCTACTAAACATTTAAAGAATAATTAATGGCAATTCTCCCCAAACTCTTCCAAAATATACAAGAGGAGGGAATACCTCCTAACTTAGTCTATAGGGTCATTATTACCAAAGAGGACAGAGACCGCATAAGGAAAGAAAACCACAGGCCACTAATTGTCATGAATATACACATGAACATCATCAGTATAACATCAGCAAATCAAATACCTCAGTTTACTAAAGGAATTAAACACCATGACCAAGTGAGATTTACCTCAGCAATGCAAGAATAGAATACAAATGCAATACCAATCAACATAATATACCTTTTAATAGAATGAAGAGGAAAAAACCCGTATGATCATCTCGATAGAGAAATCGTTGGACAAAATACAATACTTCAGTGATAAAAACATTGAAAGAACTAGGAAAAAAGAGAACGTTCTCAACTGATAAAGAGCATATGTGAAATAAACCTATATCCAATACCATAGTTAACAGTGAAAACCTAAAAGCTTTCCTTTAAGATCAGGACTAAGACAAGGAGGTCCACTCTCATCTCTTCAACACTGTATTAGAAGTTCACACCAGGGCAGTTAAGCAAGATAAAGAGATAAAAAGTTTAGAGAGAAAGAAATAAAACTAGGTATTATGAAGATGGTTATAAATAAAAGATCTACTAGGAATTGTGCAGATGGCATAATCTTTGTATAAAAAACCTAAAGAATCTACTTTTAAAACTTTTAGAACTAACACCCTAGTTCAGCAAAGCTGCAAAATAAAGGTAAATACATAAATAATTGTATATCTATATACAAGTAATGAATATTCTGAAAATAAAATTAAGAAAACAATTCCTTTAAAATAGCATAAAACTATCAAAATATTTAGGAGTAACTTTAGCCAATAATGTGTAAGATATGTAGAAAACTATAAAATATTGTTAGATAGAAACTGAGGAAGGCCTAAATATGGAAATACTATGTTCACTGATTAGAAGATTAATATTGTTAATTTGGCAATACTCCCTTATTTATCTTCATAATCAATGTACTCTAACAAAACTAACGGTTTTTTTTTTTTCCAGAAAAGAATAAGTTGATCCTAAAATGGATATACAATTGCAATGGCACATGATAGGCAAAGAATCTTGAAAAATAAAATATAAAGTTGCAGGACTCAAGTTCCCTATTTCAAAACTTAATACATAGCTATTGTAATCAAAATATCATGGTACTAGAATAAAGACAAACATGATTATCAATGGAATACAATCAAGAATCCAGAAATAAACCAATACATCAGTGATCAGATGATTTTCAACAAGGTTACCAAGACCATTTACCAAGGAAAGAACAGTCTTTTCAACAAATGCTGCCAGAATGAAGAAATAGCCATATGCAAAAGAATGAACTTTACCCTAATCTCATACCATATATAAATAACTCTAAATTGAACAAAGAACCAGATGTAAGCACTATAAAACCCTTATAAGGAAACATCAGTACAAGTCTTTCTGCCTGTGGATTAGTTAACTGCTTCTTAAATATAACACTAAAACCACAAGGAACAAAAGTTAGATATAGTGAACTGTGTCACAATTTAAAAATCGTGTGCTTCAAAGAACACTATTAAGAAAGTGAAAAGACAATCCATAGAATGGGAGAAAGTCTTTGCAAATCATTTATCTGAGAAAGCTCTAGTATCCAGACTATATATAAAACTCTTTCAATACAACAACAAAATGGCAGTTAATGGACAAAGGACTTGAATAGACATTTTACCAAAGAATACATATAAATGGCCAATAAGCACATTGGAAAGATCCTGAACACCACTGGTCATTAAAGACATGCAAATGCAGACCAGAACAAAATATTATTTCCCACCCAAAAGATAACTATATTTTAAACAAACAACTTTTAAAAACCCAGAGTATTGCAAGTATTGGTCAGAATATAAATTATGTTGCTGGTGAGAATCTAAAGTGGTACATTCACTGTGGAAAACATTCAGACCTTCCCTCAAAAAAGTCAAATACAGAGTTACCATAAGTCCCAACAATTGCACTGGTTCAAATAAACAGAAGCACAAAAGTAGATTGGTGATTGCCAGCAGCTAGGGTGAGGTGCAGATGCAGAGTGACTGCTTAATGGATACAGGATTTCTTTTTAGGGTGATGAACATGTTCTGGAATTAAGTGGTGGCAATGATTGTACAAATAATAAAAATTACTGAACTGTACACTTTAAAATGGTTAAAATTCTCCATAGTGGCTGTACTAGTTTGCATTCCCACCAACAGTGTAGGAGGGTTCCCTTTTCTCCACACCCTCTCCAGCATTTATTGCTTGCAGATTTTTGGATCGCAGCCATTCTGACTGGTGTGAAGTGGTACCTCATTGTGGTTTTGATTTGCATTTCTCTAATAATGAGTGATGTTGAGCATCTTTTCATGTGTTTGTTAGCCATCTGTATGTCTTCTTTGGAGAAATGTCTACTTAGTTCTTTGGCCCATTTTTTGATTGGGTCGTTTATTTTTCTGGAATTGAGCTGCATAAGTTGCTTGTATATTTTTGAGATTAGTTGTTTGTCAGTTGCTTCATTTGCTATTATTTTCTCCCATTCAGAAGGCTGTCTTTTCACCTTGCTTATATTTTCCTTTGTTGTGCAGAAGCTTTTAATTTTAATTAGATCCCATTTGTTTATTTTTGCTTTTATTTCCAGAATTCTGGGAGGTGGATCATAGAGGATCCTGCTGTGATTTATGTCTGAGAGTGTTTTGCCTATGTTCTCCTCTAGGAGTTTTATAGTTTCTGATCTTACATTTAGATCTTTAATCCATTTTGAGTTTATTTTTGTGTACGGTGATAGAAAGTGATCTAGTTTCATTCTTTTACAAGTGGTTGACCAGTTTTCCCAGCACCACTTGTTAAAGAGATTGTCTTTACTCCATTGTATATTCTTGCCTCCTTTGTCAAAGATAAGGTGTCCATATGTGTGTGGATTTATCTCTGGGCTTTCTATTTTGTTCCATTGATCTATATGTCTGTCTTTGTGCCAGTACCATACTGTCTTGATGACTGTGGCTTTGTAGTAGAGCCTGAAGTCAGGCAAGTTGATTCCTCCAGTTCCATTCTTCTTTCTCAAGATTGCTTTGGCTATTCGAGGTTTTTTGTATTTCCATACAAATCTTGAAGTGTGGAGATTCCTTAAAAAATTGCAAATAGAACTACCTTATGACCCAGCAATCCCACTTCTGGGCATACACACTGAGGAAACCAGAATTGAAAGAGACACATGTACCCCAATGTTCATCGCAGCACTGTTTATAATAGCCAGGACATGGAAACAACCTAGATGTCCATCAGCAGATGAATGGATAAGAAAGCTGTGGTACATATACACAATGGAGCATTACTCAGCCGTTAAAAAGAATTCATTTGAATCAGTTCTGATGAGATGGGTGAAACTGGAGCCAATTATACAGAGTGAAGTAAGCCAGAAAGAAAAACACCAATACAGTATACTAACACATATATATGGAATTTAGGAAGATGGCAATGACGACCTTGTATGCAAGACAGGAAAAAAGACACAGATGTGTATACCAGACTTTTGGACTCAGAGGGAGAGGGAGAGGGTGGGATGATTTGGGAGAATGGGAATTATAACATGTATACTGTCATGTAAGAATTGAATCGCCAGTCCATGTCTGACGTAGGGTGCAGCTTGCTTGGGGCTGGCGCATGGGGATGACCCAGAGAGATGTTGTGGGGAGGGAGGTGGGAGGGGGGTTCATGTTTGGGAACGCATGTAAGAATTAAAGATTTTAAAATTTAAAAAAAATAAAAAATTAAAAAAATAAAAAATAATAAAATAAAATAAAATGGTTAAAATTGTGATTTTCATGTTATGTGAATTACCTCAATAAAATAAAGTGTTTCCATGTAAAAATGAATAAGAAAAATACATTTAATTCAAAATACAGAAAAAAAAATCGCAGAAACAACTCAATGAAAAAGTGAGCATCTATTTAGGCATGTTATCTTTTAAGATATAGCAAAGTAAGGGAATCACTGTCAACTCTTCCTTCATGCTCACCTAAATTTCTAGTCTGTGCTTCTTCCCACCATCACTGGAATAAAATTTGGACTGGTCTTCCCCAGCAATGTACTCAAGACATTTCCTGGGGTTTCTCCAACACTGTGTCAATACGGAGGGAAGTAGAAACATTTCCAAAATATTATACTCTAAACATCCCTTATTCTCATAATTGATACAAATGAAAGACAGTTGGGAACGTGGAGGATAGAATTAGAGAAGATACATTGAAAGATACTCCTGGGTGGTCACAACAGCACTGGCAGGCGATGGCGGCGGCTTTCACCAGAAATACCCTTGCTGGGGTGAAAGGCTGCTGTTTATCCAGCTGTGGACCTCAGTTCAGTCATTGGTCCCCGTTGTTCCCTTTCAGGCCTAGCAAATTAATACTCTTTAGAGGCAAGTTTAAACATGTCACTTACAAACTGTCTTTGAATATATCAAGTGGAATATAGTCTTTAGTTCTACTGAAATCTCCCTAAAATGTCATATTTTCCATCATATAGTTGTATACTTTTGTTGACAGAAAAGATGTTGGGTTAGAAAAAGCCTGCTTTTTTATTGATTTTGCAGCATTTCTTCATAACTAAAGTCACCAGGTGGGTTACATTCTCTCAACAATGTGAGGCTTTGAATTGGATGCTATCCACTAGGAATAATCTCCATCCTAAGAACAAGTGGTGGCTAGAGGGCTCAAACATACCTTGTGCACACCAGGACTTAGAGACCCCATAGAGACTGAAACAGAACTGTGTTTTGGTGTGTCCTGAGGAGGTATGGGTCAGCAGTGGACTGCTGCAGGGACAGGGGCTCTGGGTGCAGTACACCTGCGTATAGCTTAAGCCCTCTTGGAGGAGGTCATCATTAACCAACCACAGAGCCACCAGAACTTACACAGGACTGGGAAACAGACTGCAGAAGGGCAAAAACAAAAGCTGCTGTGCACCAGGACCCAGAAGAAAGGAGTATTGACCCCACAAGTGACTGACCCAAACATGCCCATGAGTGTCCAGGACTCTGTGGTGGAGGTGTGGGTCGATGATGACTTGCTTCAGGGTTGGGGGCACTGACTGCACCATTGCTTGCATGGGACCTTTCGAAGGAGGTCCACATTACCTCCATTACCTCCACTATAGTTTGAAGTGAAGTGAAGTCGCTCAGTCGTGTCCGACTCTTTGCGAACCCATGGACAGTGGCCTGCACCAAGCTCCTCCATCCATGGGATTTTCCAGGCAAGAGTACTGGAGTGGGTTGCCATTTCCTTTTCCAGGGTATCTTCCCAACCCAGGGATCGAACCCAGGTCTCCCGCATTGTAGACAGACGCTTTACCATCTGGGCCACCAGGGAAGTCCTTCGTCAAAGAAAAGGGAGGGAACAAGCCCCACCCATCAAGAGAAAATTGGATTAAAGATTTACTAAGCATGATCCCCCCATCAGAACAAGGCCCAGTTTTCCCCTCAGTCAGTCTCTCCCATCAGGAAGCTTGCATAAGCCTCCTATCTTTCTCCATCAGAGGGCAGAGAGAAAGAAAACCACAATCACAGAAAACTAATCAATCTGATCACATGGACCACAGCCTTCACTAACTCAGTGAAAGTATGGGCCATGCCGTGTAGGGCCACCCAAGACAGATGGGTCATGGTGAAGAGTTCTGACAAAATGTGGCCCACTGGAGAAAGGAATAGGAAATCACTTCAGTATTTTTGCCTTGAGAACCCGATGAACAGTATGAAAAGGCAAAAAGATAGGACACTGAAAGATGAACTCCTCAGGTCAGTAGGTGCCCAATATACTACTGGAGATCAGTGGGGAAATAAAAACTCGAGAAACAATGAAGAGATGGAGCCAAACAAGAACAACACCCAGGTGTGGACGTGACTGGTGATGGAAGTAAAGTCCAATGCTGTAAAGAGCAATATTGTGTAGGAACCTGGAGCGTTAGGTCCATGAATCAAGGCAAATTGGAAGTGGTCAAACAGGAGATGGCAAGAGTGAACATTGACATTTAGGAATCAGCAAACTAAAATGGACTGGAATGGGTGAATTTAACTCAGATGACCATTATATCTACTACCATGGGCAAGAATCCCTTAGAAGAAATGGAGTAGCCATCATAGTCAACGAAAGAGTCCGAAATGCAGTACTTGGATGCAATCTCAAAAATGACAGAATGATCTCTGTTCATTTCCAAGGCAAACCATTCAATATCACTGTAACCCAAGGCTATGCCCCAACCTGTAATGCTGAAGAAGCTGAAGCTGAATGGTTCTAGGAACACATACAAGAACTTCTAGAACTAATACCTGAAAAAGATGTCCTTTTCATTATAGGGGACTGGAAGGCAAAGAAGTCAAGAGATACCTTGAGTAACAGGCAAATTTGGCCTTGGAATACAAAATGAAGCAGGCAAAGGCTATCAGAGTTTTGCCAAGAGAATGCGTTGGTCATAGCAAACACCCTCTTCCAACAACACAAGAGAAGACTCTATACATAGACATCACAAGATGGTCAATACTGAAATCAGATTGATTCTGTTCTTTGCAGCCAAAGATGGAGATGCCCTGTACAGTCATCAAAAAACAAGACCGGGAGTTGACAGTAGCTCAGATCATGAACTCCTTATTGCCAAATTCAGACTTAAATTGAAGAAAGTAAGGAAAACCACTAGACCTTTCAGGTACGACCTAAAACAAATCCCTTTTGGTTGTATAGTGGAAGTGACAAATAGATTCAAGGGATTAGATCTGATAGACAGAGTGCCTGAAGATCTATGGACAGAGGTTCCTGACATTGTACAGGAGGCAGTGATCAAGACCATCCCCAAGACAAAGAAATGCAAAAAGGCAAAATGATTGTCTGAGGAGGCTTTACAAATAGCTGAGAAAAGAAGAGATGCAAAAGCCAAAGGAGAAAAGGAAAGACATACCCATCTGAATGCAGAGTTCCAAAGAATTGCAAGGAGAGGTAAGAAAGCCTTACTCAGTGATCAGTGCAAAGAAATAGAGGGGAACAAAAGAATGGAAAAGACTAGAGATCTCTTCAAGAAAATTAGAGATACCAAGGGAACATTTCATGCGAAGATGGGCTCAAGAAAGGACAGAAATGGTATGGACCTAACAGAAGCAGAAGGTATTAAGAACAGTTGGCAAAAATGCACATAAGAACTATACAAAAATGGTCTTCATGACCCAGATAGCCGCAGTGGTGTGATCACTCACCTGGAGCCAGACATCCTCGAATGCGAAGTCAAGTGGGCCTTAGGAAGCATCACTACCAACAAAGCTAGTGGAGGTGATGGATTCCAGGCAAGCTATTTCAAAACCTAAAAGATGATGCTGTGAGAGTGTCACACTCAATATGTCAGCAAATTTGGAAACCTCAGCAGTGGCCAAAGGACTGAAAAAGGTCAGTTTTCATTCCAATCCCAAAGAATGGCAATGCCAAAGAATGCTCAAACTACCACACAATTGCACTCATCTCACGTACTAGCAAAGTAATACTCAAAAATACTCCAAGCCAGGCTTCAACAGTACATGAACCATGAACTTCCAGATGTTTAAGCTGCGATTTAGAAAAGGCAGAGGAACCAGAGAGCAAATTGCCAACATCAGTTGGATCATTGAAAAAGAAAGAGAGTTCCAGAGAAACATCTACTTCTGCTTATTGACTACACCAAAGCCTTTGACTGTGTGGATCATAACAAACTCTGGAAAAGACTTCAAGAGATGGGAATACCAGACCACCTCACCTGCCTCCTGAGAAATCTGTGTGCAGGTATAGGAGCAACAGTTAGCACTGGACATGGAACAGACTTGTTCCAAATAGGGAAAGGAGTACATCAAGGCTGTATATTGTCAGCCTGTGTATTTAGCTTAAATGCAGAGTACATCATGAGAAATTCTGGGCTGGATGAAGCACAAGTGGGAATCAAGATTGCTAGGAGAAATATTAATAACCTCAGATATGCAGATGACACCACACTTAGGGCAGAAAGTGAAGAACAACTAAAGAGCCTCTTGAAAGTGAAAGAGGAGAGTGAAAAAGTTGGCTTAAAGCTCAACATTCAGAAAACTTAGATCTTGGCATCCGGTCCCATTAGTTAGTTAGTTAGTTAGTTAGTTCAGTCGCTCAGTCGTGTCTGACTCTTTGCAGTCCCTTTACTTCATGGCAAATAGATGGGGAAACAGTGAAAGACTTTATATTTTGGGCTCCAAAATCACTGCAGATGGTGACTGCAATCATGAAATTAAAAGACACTTGCTCCTTGCAAGATAATTATTACCAAGCTAGATAGCTTATTAAAAGGCACAGACGTTACTTTGCCAACAAAGGTCCATCTAGTTAAAGCTATGGCTTTTCCAGTAGTCATGTATGGATGTGAGAGCTGGAGTATAAAAAAGGCTGAGTGCCAAAGAGTTTATTCTTTTGAACTGTGGTGCTGGAGAAGACTCTTGAGAGTCCTTGGACTGCAAGGAGGTCCAACCAGTCCATCCTAAAGGAAATCAGTCTTAAATATTCATTAGAAAGACTGATGCTGAAGCTGAAACTCCAATACTTTGGCCACCTGATGCTAAGAACTGACTCAATGGAAAAGACCCTGATGCTGGGAAAGATTGGAGGTGGGAGGAGAAAGGGTCAATAGAGAATTAGATGGTTGGTTACTCATTTTGAGTAAGCTCTGGGTGTCTTTGAAGGACAGGGAGGCCGGAAGTGCTGCAGTCCATGATTTCTCAAAGAGCTGGACACAATTGAGTGACTGAACTGACTGACTCAAGATACGATCAGACCTCAAGATAAACTTAATTCAGGCTGAATACATAAGTCTAATAAAAAGGGAAGACATTTGCTCAAGGGCTTAAGGGCATTAATCACAACAGGAAATATGCATCTACCCTTCTTTATTTTGACTAGTTGGGAGATACCATGATGCTTAAAAGATGATCTCATGAAATAATAAGTATATTGTGGTAGACTTAGAAAGAAAAGTTAATCGTTTAAAAATATGATTTATGAACATATTTACGACGAACTGCCATGTTAAAGAGCTGTGTGAAGTATATCTCTGTAAAATAATGAAAAAAATTTCATCTATTAGTTCTCTTTGGAAAAGAGGTATTAATAATCTGACTGAAACCAACAAAAGCATCTTCTAAGACCTTCATGCCAAAACACCTTTCACTCCTACACACTCTACCTTTGATTACTCACTGGTATGATTTCATCAATAGTAAAATATTAATTGGTATATGGTGAGAGATGCTGTTTTCCATTCTTATGAATTGAAGTAGAAGTATTTTATTTTTCCATCTTGACTTTGCTCTTATCCCTGTACAGTACCCTTAGTTAAAGTCTAATGTTTCTGTCTAGTTATATAGCAGATATAATGCTTGAACAGAGACTTGAATTAAATCTTCTGCAGTATCCCAGCATGGATCATGTGCCAAATCTTTAAAATTTTTTTCTCATTCTTAAATATTCTATTTTCTTAGTTTCAGTTCAGCTCAGTTCAGTCACTCAGTCGTGTCTGACTCTTTGCGACCCCGTGAATCACAGCACGCCAGGCCTCCCTGTCCACCAACTCCGGGAGTTCACTCAGACTCACATCCATCAAGTCAGTGATGCCATCCAGCCATCTCATCCTCTGTCGTCCCCTTCTCCTCCTGCCCCCAATCCCTCCCAGCATCAGTGTCTTTTCCAATGAGTCAACTCTTCACATGAGGTGGCCAAAGTACTGGAGTTTCAGCTTTAGCATCATTCCTTCCAAAGAAATCACAGGGCTGATCTCCTTCAGATTCCCCCTAACAGTCTTCTGGCAAGAACTCAAGTTTATTTTGCCCTGTTTTGTACCGAGAATACTTAGGCATCTGTTTCATTTTCATTATTAAAAAATGTTGTTTATTTAAAAAAAAAAACACAGGTATTTTGTAAATTTATATCTCTTTCAGTGTTTAGCAAAGAGTCTTGCACGCAATGCATATCCCAAACACCTTGTTGAGTGAATTTGCTGAATTGAATGTACCATGAAATCTAAGTGTCACGTGGGAATAAACTGCCAGTATTTTAGTATGATCTAGCAAAATGTAGATAAGTACATTTGCTGTAAAACTACATTTTATTCATTGCACCAAATGAAATGAGGATTTATAAAGAAAAAATTGAAATCACAAACTGATTTGATAGATATTCTTTTCAACCTGATTGTGATAACTTTTCTTTAGCTTCCTCTCAGCTTTTTGTTATCTAGTTTCCCACCTTCAAAGTCCCACTTGTTAAATACATTTTTAGTATTATTTACAAAGTCATTATAAATCCCATATGATTGAAATCGCTACAGTTAAATCTTTCATTATTCTCATAGCAGGTAGTATCTGTTCATCTTTATCATTCTGAAAGAATCTCTTTTTGCTAACATCAATAGATACTTCTCTTGCTCCGCATGCTCTTTCAGTGAATGTGTCAGATGTCATTCTGTTCATTTTTTCTCAACTTTCCTTCCTGTACCATTGTCCCAGACTCTCTTGTTTATAGTCTTGTTTTAGATTTGAAGTGTAATCTGCATATACTTAATTTATTTAAATTATTTAAAATCATAATATGTAAATACATAGATTTTTATTACAGAAAGAGGGGAAACTTCTTGATAATCAATCATCTGTGGATTGATGGAAAAAGAAAAAGAGAGAAAGTATAAGTGTAGGAATTTATTAGCTGGTTTTCATTCAATGGTTAAGATTTTTCTTCAAGCACTATTTGAAAGATAGATGCTTTATCCCAGGATTTCATAAAAGTATAATTTATGATTTAGAAAGCACTTGTACTTCATGAATGCACATGGACAAATATATCCAGGGATTATGGATTTCTAATTATATCAGAAGATGATGATGACCATGTGAAAGAGTGCCTGAACATGAACGGTCTTATGTGTAATAAATAAAGCTATTCTGTGACTTCACAGATGAATTGTATTATTATCATATGTAAAGACTTGGTTAAATTTACCCTACTACCATAGTTAAGATACATACAAGAAGAATAGCAGTGGTTTAAGTCATTAGTATGGGATATTTTAATATGTACTCCTTTTCCTTTTGAGTTAAAACTCAAAACATAATGTTTGTAATATTCTTTCCTAAATGTATGGATATCACCACCTTTAATCTCTAAAAAGGATGAGATTTAGATATGGCCCAGAAGGAAGGTAAAATCAGCTGTCACATTTAAAATATATCTTCATCTCTGCCATGATATTTTATGGAGAACTTTGTATGTTTATTCTATGTCTTTCCACATTGAGAATTATAAAAATGAGATAACATGTATTATTGGTCTAACAAATGTCTCAATAAAGTAAGCTCAGTTTTGAACCATATTTATATGAAGTGGTAATTTCCTTTTAAAACGAAGCATTTTCTAAGGAGTTCTGGGCTTATTTCAAAAGATGAGATACAAGTTCTGTGCATTTTTATACTTATTACGTGTACAATGTTGGGTAAACTACATAAAGCTCGTGAGCTTCACATTATTTGTTTTGGAAAAGGGTCATGATTAAGTGAGATATTGTATTTGAAAACTTTTTGTAGCATGTTTACTATACTTTATAATTCTTTATACTATTAATGTTTTAGATATGAAAGTTACAATTACCCTAAGAGGAAAAATGGTTCCTTGTCTGATTTGACATTTAATCTTTCTTCACAGCTTTTATTGTTTTTGATGTTAAAAAGTGTTTTTTTTTTTTTATCTAAGTCCCATTTGTTCCCTGATTATCTCAGGAGAAAACTTAGCATGTAAATTTTACCAGACAAACAAGTAAACAAGTATATCACTAGTCCACTAGTTCTCAGTACAATTCAGTCGCTCAGTTCTGTCCGACTCTTTGTGGCTCAATGGACTGGGAGCATGCCAGGCCTCCCTGTCCATCACCAAATCACTGAGCTTGCTTAAACTTGTGTCTATCAAGTCAGTGATGCCATCCAACCATCTCATCCTCAGTCGTCCCTTCTCCTCCCACCTTCAATCTTTCCCAGCATCAGGGTCTTTTCCATTGAGTCAGTTCTTAGCATCAGGTGGCCAAAGTATTGGAGTTTCAGCTTCAGCATCAGTCTTTCTAATGAATATTTAAGACTGATTTCCTTTAGGATGGACTGGTTGGACCTCCTTGCAGTCCAAGGACTCTCAAGAGTCTTCTCCAGCACCACAGTTCAAAAGAATAAACTCTTTGGCACTCAGCCTTTTTTATACTCCAGCTCTCACATCCATACATGACTACTGGAAAAGCCATAGCTTTAACTAGATGGACCTTTGTTGGCAAAGTAACGTCTGTGCCTTTTAATAAGCTATCTAGCTTGGTAATAATTATCTTGCAAGGAGCAAGTGTCTTTTAATTTCATGATTGCAGTCACCATCTGCAGTGATTTTGGAGCCCAAAATATAAAGTCTTTCACCGTTTCCCCATCTATTTGCCATGAAGTAAAGGGACTGCAAAGAGTCAGACACGACTGAGCGACTGAACTAACTAACTAACTAACTAATGGGACCAGATGCCAAGATCTAAGTTTTCTGAATGTTGAGCTTTAAGCCAACTTTTTCACTCTCCTCTTTCACTTTCAAGAGGCTCTTTAGTTGTTCTTCACTTTCTGCCCTAAGTGTGGTGTCATCTGCATATCTGAGGTTATTAATATTTCTCCTAGCAATCTTGATTCCCACTTGTGCTTCATCCAGCCCAGAATTTCTCATGATGTACTCTGCATTTAAGCTAAATACACAGGCTGACAATATACAGCCTTGATGTACTCCTTTCCCTATTTGGAACAAGTCTGTTCCATGTCCAGTGCTAACTGTTGCTCCTATACCTGCACACAGATTTCTCAGGAGGCAGGTGAGGTGGTCTGGTATTCCCATCTCTTGAAGTCTTTTCCAGAGTTTGTTATGATCCACACAGTCAAAGGCTTTGGTGTAGTCAATAAGCAGAAGTAGATGTTTCTCTGGAACTCTCTTTCTTTTTCAATGATCCAACTGATGTTGGCAATTTGCTCTCTGGTTCCTCTGCCTTTTCTAAATCGCAGCTTAAACATCTGGAAGTTCATGGTTCATGTACTGTTGAAGCCTGGCTTGGAGTATTTTTGAGTATTACTTTGCTAGTACGTGAGATGAGTGCAATTGTGTGGTAGTTTGAGCATTCTTTGGCATTGCCATTCTTTGGGATTGGAATGAAAACTGACCTTTTTCAGTCCTTTGGCCACTGCTGAGGTTTCCAAATTTGCTGACATATTGAGTGTGACACTCTCACAGCATCATCTTTTAGGTTTTGAAATAGCTTGCCTGGAATCCATCACCTCCACTAGCTTTGTTGGTAGTGATGCTTCCTAAGGCCCACTTGACTTCGCATTCGAGGATGTCTGGCTCCAGGTGAGTGATCACACCATTGTGGCTATCTGGGTCATGAAGACCATTTTTGTATATGCATTTTTGCCAACTGTTCTTAATACCTTCTGCTTCTGTTAGGTCCATACCATTTCTGTCCTTTCTTGAGCCCATCTTTGCATGAAATGTTCCCTTGGTATCTCTAATTTTCTTGAAGAGATCTCTAGTCTTTTCCATTCTTTTGTTCCCCTCTATTTCTTTGCACTGATCACTGAGTAAGGCTTTCTTACCTCTCCTTGCAATTCTTTGGAACTCTGCATTCAGATGGGTATGTCTTTCCTTTTCTCCTTTGGCTTTTGCATCTCTTCTTTTCTCAGCTATTTGTAAAGCCTCCTCAGACAACCATTTTGCCTTTTTGCATTTCTTTGTCTTGGGGATGGTCTTGATCACTGCCTCCTGTACAATGTCAGGAACCTCTGTCCATAGATCTTCAGGCACTCTGTCTATCAGATCTAATCCCTTGAATCTATTTGTCACTTCTACTATATAACCAAAAGGGATTTGTTTTAGGTCGTACCTGAAAGGTCTAGTGGTTTTCCTTACTTTCTTCAATTTAAGTCTGAATTTGGCAATAAGGAGTTCATGATCTGAGCTACTGTCAACTCCCGGTCTTGTTTTTTGCTGACTGTACAGAGCATCTCCATCTTTGGCTGCAAAGAACAGAATCAATCTGATTTCAGTATTGACCATCTTGTGATGTCTATGTATAGAGTCTTCTCTTGTGTTGTTGGAAGAGGGTGTTTGCTATGACCAACGCATTCTCTTGGCAAAACTCTGATAGCCTTTGCCTGCTTCATTTTGTATTCCAAGGCCAAATTTGCCTGTTACTCAAGGTATCTCTTGACTTCTTTGCCTTCCAGTCCCCTATAATGAAAAGGACATCTTTTTCAGGTATTAGTTCTAGAAGTTCTTGTATGTGTTCCTAGAACCATTCAGCTTCAGCTTCTTCAGCATTACAGGTTGGGGCATAGGCTTGGGTTACAGTGATATTGAATGGTTTGCCTTGGAAATGAACAGAGATCATTCTGTCATTTTTGAGATTGCATCCAAGTACTGCATTTCGGACTCTTTCGTTGACTATGATGGCTACTCCATTTCTTCTAAGGGATTCTTGCCCATGGTAGTAGATATAATGGTCATCTGAGTTAAATTCACCCATTCCAGTCCATTTTAGTTCACTGATTCCTAAATGTTGATGTTCACTCTTGCCATCTCCTGTTTGACCACTTCCAATTTGCCTTGATTCATGGACCTAACATTCCAGGTTCCTACACAATATTGCTCTTTACAGCATTGGACTTTACTTCCATCACCAGTCACACCCACAACTGGGTGTCGTTTTTGTTTGGCTCCATCTCTTCATTCTTTCTCGAGTTTTTATTTCCCCACTGATCTCCAGTAGTATATTGGGCACCTACCGACTTGAGGAGTTCATCTTTCAGTGTCCTATCTTTTTGCCTTTTCATACTGTTCATCGGGTTCTCAAGGCAAAAATACTGAAGTGATTTCCTATTCCTTTCTCCAGTGGACCACATTTTGTCAGAACTCTTCACCATGACCCATGCATCTTGGGTGGCCTTACATGGCATGGCCCATACTTTCGCTGAGTTAATCAAGGCTGTGGTCCATGTGATCAGATTGGTTAGTTTTCTGTGATTGTGGTTTTCTTTCTGTCTGACTGACCTTTTAGAAGTAACATCCAATAAAGATGTCCTTTTCATTATAGGGGACTGGAATGCAAAAGTAGTAAGTCAAGAAACACCTGGAGTAACAGGCAAATTTGGCCTGGGTTGAGGAATGACCAGGGCAAAGGTTAATAGAGTTTTGCCAAGAAAATTCACTGGTCATAGCAAATACCATCTTCCAACAACACAAAAGAAGACTCTACACATGGAAATCACCAGATGGTCAATACTGAAATCAGATTGATTATATTCTTTGCAGCCAAAGAGGGAGAAGCTCTATACAGTCAGCAAAAACAAGACCAGGAGCTGACTGTGGCTCAGATCTTGAACTCCTTATTACCAAATTCAGACTGAAATAGAAGGAAGTAGGGAAAACCACTAGACCATTCAGGTATGACCTAAATCAAATCCCTTATGATTATACAGTGGAAGTGAGAAATAGATTTAAGGGCCTAGATCTGATAGATAGAGTGCCTCATGAACTATAGAATGAGGTTCGTGACATTGTACAGGAGACATGGATCAAGATCATCCCAATGGAAAAGAAATGCAAAAAAGCAAAATGGCTGTCTGGGGAGACCTTACAAATAGCTGTGAAAAGAAGAGAAGCGAGAAGTAAAGGATCAAAGGAAAGATATAAGCATCTGAATGCAGAGTTCCAAAGAATAGCAAGAAGAGAAAAGAAAGCCTTCTTCAGCGATCAATGCAAAGAAATAGAGGAAAAGAACAGAATGGGAAAGACTAGAGATGTCCTCAAGAAAATTAGAGATACCAAGGGAACATTTCATGCAAAGATGAGCTCAGTAAAGGACAGAAATGGTATGCACCTAACAGTACAGTTCAGTTCAGTTCAGTTGCTCAGTCGTGTCCGACTCTTTGTGACCCCATGAATCGCAGCAAGCCAGGCCTCCCTGTCCATCACCAACTCCAAAAGTTCACTCAAATTCGCATTCACTGAGTCAGTGATGCCATCCAGCCATCTCATCCTCTGTTATCCCCTTTTTCTCCTGCCCCCAATCCCTCCCAGCATCAGAGTCTTTTCCAATGAGTCATTTCTTCGCATGAGGTGGCCAAAGTACTGGAGTTTCAGCTTTAGCATCATTCCTTCCAAAGAAATCCCAGGGCTGATCTTCAGAATGGACTGGTTGGATCTCCTTGCAGTCCAAGGGACTCACAAGAGTCTTCTCCAACACCACAGTTCAAATGCATCAATTCTTCGGCGTTCAGCCTTCTTCACAGTCCAACTGTCACATCCATACATGACTACTGGAAAAACCATAGCCTTGACTAGACGGACCTTAGTCGGCAAAGTAATGTCTTTGCTTTTGAATATGCTATCTAGGTTGGTCATAACTTTTCTTCCAAGGAATAAGTGTCTTTTAATTTCATGGCTGCAGTCACCATCTGCAGTGATTTTGGAGCCCCCAAAAATAAAGCCTGACACTGCTTCACTGTTTCCCCATCTATTTCCCATGAAGTGATGGAACCAGATGCCATGATCTTCGTTTTCTGAATGTTGAGCTATAAGCCAACTTTTTCGCTCTCCTCTTTCAATTTTATCAAGAGGCTTTTTAGTTCCTCTTCACTTTCTGCCATAAGGGTGGTGTCATCTGCATATCTGAGGTTATTGATATTTCTCCCGGCAATCTTGATTCCAGCTTGTGTTTCTTCCAGTCCAGCATTTCTCATGATGTACTCTGCATAGAAGTTAAATAAGCAGGGTGACAATATACAGCCTTACATACTCCTTTTCCTATTTGGAACCAGTCTGTTGTTCCATGTCCAGTTCTAACTGTTGCTTCCTGATCTGCATACAGATTTCTCAAGAGGCAGGTTAGGTGGTCTAGTATTCCCATCTCTTGAAGAATTTTCCACAGTTGATTGTGATCCACACAGTCAAAGGCTTTGGCATAATCAATAAAGCAGAAATATATATGTTTTTCTGGAACTCTCTTGCTTTTTCCATGATCCAGCAGATGTTTGCAGTTGATCTCTGGTTCCTCTGCCTTTTCTAAAACCAGCTTGAACATGAGGAAGTTTACTGTTCATATATTTCTGAAGCCTGGCTTGGAGAATTTTGATCATTACTTTACTAGCATGTGAGATGAGTGCAATTGTGTGGTAGTTTGAGCATTCTTTGGCATTGCCTTTCTTTGGGATTGGAATGAAAATGGACCTTTTCCAGTCCTGTGGCCACTGCTGAGTTTTCCAAATTTGCTGTCATGTTCAGTGCAGCACTTTCACAGCATCATCTTTCAGGATTTGAAATAGCTCAACTGGAATTCCATCACCTCCACTAGCTTTGTTAGTAGTGATGCTTTCTAAGGCCCACTTAACTTCGCATTCCAGGATGTCTGGCTCTAGATGAGTGATCACACTATCGTGATTATCTGGGTCGTGAAGATCTTTTTTGTACAGTTCTTCTGTGTATTCTTGCCACCTCTTCTTAATATCTTCTGCTTCTGTTTAGAAATCTCTATGCAGGTCAGGAAGGAACAGTTAGAACTGGATATGGAACAACAGACTGGTTCCAAATAGGAAAAGGAGTACGTCAAGGCTGTATATTGTCACCCTGCTTATTTAACTTATATGCAGAGTACATCATGAGAAATACTGGGCTGGAAGAAACACAAGCTGGAATCAAGATTGCTGGGAGAAATATCAGTGACCTCAGATATGCAGATGACATCACCCTTATGGCAGAAAGTGAAGAGGAACTAAAAAGCCTCTTGATGAACGTGAGAGAGGAGAGTGAAAAAGTTGGCTTAAAGCTCAACATTCAGAAAACGAAGATCATGGTATCTGGTCCCATCACTTCATGGGAAATAGATGGGGAAACAGTGAAACAGTGTCAGACTTTATCTTTTTGGGCTCCAAAATCACTGCAGATGGTGACAGCAGCCATGAAATTAAAAGATGCTTACTCCTTGGGGGAAAAGTTATGATCAACCTAGACAGCATATTCAAAAGCAGAGACATTACTTTGCTGACTAAGGTCCATCTAGTCAAGGCTATGGTTTTTCCAGTAGTCATGTATGTGACAGTTGGACTGTGAAAAAGGCTGAGCGCCAAGGAATTGATGCTTTTGAGCTGTGGTGTTGGAGAAGACTCTTGAGAGTCCCTTGGACTGCAAGGAGTCCAGCCAGTCCATTCTGAAGGAGATCAGCCCTGGGATTTCTTTGGAAGGAATGATGCTAGAGCTGAAACTCCAGTACTATGGCCACCTCATGTGAAGTGTTGACTCATTGGAAAAGACTCTGATGCTGGGAGGGATTAGGGGCAGGAGGAGAAGGGGACGACAGAGGTTAAGATGGCTGGATGGCATTACTGACTGGATGGATGAGTCTGAGTGAACTTTTGGAGTTGGTGATGGACAGGGAGGCCTGGCTTGCTGCGATTCATGGAGTTACAAAGAGTCGGACAGGACTGAGTGACTGAACTGAACTGAACTGCCCTCTGATGGAGGATAAGAGGCTTATGGAAGCTTTCTGATGGGAGAGACTGTCTGAGAGGGAAATTGGGCCTTGTTCTGATGGGCGGGACCATGCTCAGTAAATCTTTAGTCCAATTTTCTCCTGATGGGTGGGGCTTGTTCCCTCCCTTTTCTTTGACCAAGGCCAAGCTAGAGTGGAGTAATGGAGATAATGGCAACCTCCTTCAAGAGGTCCCATGCACACACTGCTGCACTTAGTGCCCCCAACCCTGAAGTAGGCCACCGTCGACTGATGCCTCCAGCGGAGACTCATGGATACTCAGGGGAATGTTTGGGTCAGTTTCTTGTGGGGTTTCTGCTCCTTTCTCCTGAGTCCTGGTGCACAGCAGCTTTTGTTTTTGCCATCCAAGTGTGTGTTTGCACAGTCCTGTGTAAGTTCTGGTGGCTCTGTGATGGGTTCATGGCGACCTCCTCCAGAGGGCTTATATCATATGCAGGACGACTGTATCCAGAGTCCCTGTCCCTGCAGCAGTCCACTGCTGGCCTGTACCTCCACAGGAGACACTCAACCACAGTTCTGGATCAGTCTCTGTGGGTTCTCTGCATCCTGTTGCACATGAGTTTTGTTTGATTCCTTTGGGCTTCTCTGGCGGGTATGGGGTTTGTTTCTAAACAGTTTCGCCCTTCCTACCATCTTGCTGGGGCTTCTCCTTTGCCCTTGGATTTGGAGCATCTTTTTTTTGGTGGAATCCAACTTTCTCCTGTTGATGTTTGTTCAGCAGCAAGTTGTAACTTTGGAGTTTTCACAGGAGAAGAAGAGCACAATAATTTATCTTGGCGTATGTAATAATTTATTTTTTGTAAACACTAATATCATCTATTAGCTCATCATGCATACTCATTAAAGAACAGTATCAATGATCAGTAGACATTTTCTAAAATGCACAAGGAGATGACAGATGATGCTTCAGCCTGCAAAGAGGACTGATTTCTTCATGAACCACTTTGCTTATTTTAAATTTTTTTTTAATTCTGAATTTTCTATCTTAGAATTTCTAACTTTCTAGGAAGAAAATGAAAACAGTAAAAAGTCTCTAATCTGGATTCATTCTAAATTCTTACAAGAAAAGAATGAAATGAAAGTCTCTCCATTATTGTATTGGAAGTTCCAGATTTGGGGCAGCATAAGAAACATCTAAGAGTAATGGGCTTTAAACTTTTCCAGAAATGCTCATACTTTGGTGTATGGAACACTAGTGTCATTTAAAAAACTGAAATGTGGAAGTTTGACTTAACAGTAATTACATCTCCAAAAGAATTCCATTATTTTGGATAATGTTATTAAGAGGAAATCAACTCAGGAAGCTGCTTCTTTCTGTTTCAAAAGTCTCTGCATTTCTCCCCCTGCATTTCAAACTGCTCTTAAAGTGGGTTAACAAGCAAATGTATATGTTTTTAAACATCTTCTCTCTAGACACGAAGAATATAAAAGAGGTTGTGGTTACTTATGGTTCTGGGTTGTGCCTCTGCGACTCAGTTTCACAGAGGAATTTTGGTAGAATTTATAAATTAAAAAATTTATAAAAGAAAACAGATTATTTTGTTTTTCTTTCTGAATTTTATTTTATTACTATGCTTCAGAATCAGTTACAGAAGTAACAGAGGCAATAAATAGAGTATACTTACTTCCATTCTTATTATTTGTGGATTTCATTGAGACCAAACATGTAAACAAAAGCATACCATTTTAACCCTGTTCATCTGTTTGAAAGAGAATTCCAAGGCCAAAGCCACAGCTGCTGACACTAAACAGATGTGTTCTGTCAGAGTCTGACTTGGCACTTCAAGTTCACCTTACCCTGAGTTTATTCTCAGGCCATTATAGGAATAAATCGCTACATTTATGATAATTTCTTTCCAGAAGGAAAATGATTTTGAAAGGAATTGAGTAGAAAATTCACCTTCGGGGACTGACTGGATAGTGACAGTATTAGACATCAAAGTCAACCCTTATATAAGGGAGGGCATTTCTTGAACTTAAAAATGAAAGCTAATGTACCTAGGTCCAGTAAACATCCATTCCAACCTCATTTTTAATGTAGAGAAAGCTAAAAGTTACATTTCCCATTGAGTTAATGTTAAATCTCTTGGATGTGTTAATAGTATTGTGGTTATGTACAGAATATCCTCTTGTTCTTAGAGGATATTCATACTAAATCAGAGATCTCCCTCAACTTATGATGGGGTTGCATCCTAATCGATCAATTGTAAGCTGAAATGTCTTAAGTCAAAAATGCCTGAACATCACAGCTTAGCTTAGCCTACCATCAACCTGCTCAAAACACTCACCTTAGCCAACATTGGGCAAAATTATCACCATGAGGTGTGGCCAAATTTTGTTTTAAAAAGGAATTTTAAAAATGCACTGTAGAAATAACAGAATATTTGTTGAATGAGAAGCATAAATCCTCAATCTGCGTCTAATTTTTCAGGGTAAAATATGCTGTGGAACTAAAGACAAATTGATTGAGTTCTACTTGGACAGTGTTAGGATCAGGCTGATTTAAATGCAGGAGTGTCAAATCAATTTTCAAGACTTTTTCACATCACATTTTAAAGATTAGCCAATCATGTTTATCAAATATCCCTGGAATTATTTCTCTAATATTATTTTCCATTGTCCTACCAAACCATCATAATACTCTGATGCCTAATATTTTAACATTTTGGTGTCCTTGATCTCCAGACTGCTTTACATACCCAAATAAGGCATGGTAATCCTTTGTCTTTCTACCAATCTCAATTTGTGTTTCACAGAATATAGCTACAAGGTGAAGAATAGATTAACAATTTTTCTCAGTGATTGGTAACCATAAATATTAAAAACTAGAGTAAAATATAACGTAAAACTCATGCTTAATTACAAATAGGAATAGATGCTCATTTCTTAATACACAGGAAAGAAATAAGAAAAAAAAAGATTTAAAGTACAGTGCAAAATGTACCAAAAAGAATATCAGGGTAAAATAGTCTCAAGTTTAAAATAGTAGCTGATGCTAATTATTAGTGAGGGACATTGCAATAACATCAATAACACAGCTGTTGACACCTCACAACACATAACAAGCTGTGTTGTTGCACAGCAATCAGAATGAGTGGGAGCTTCGTAAGTGTTATTCCCTGTAATAAATTAGCATCATACTTTGAATATGCACAAAAATTGACCGACCCAAGCAAAAATATTTTTGCTTTCCCCCATGGAATTTTTCCTGGTGGTAAAATAAATGAAATCATCATTTAATTCTTCTCACCTGGCACCAGGGTCAGCTCTAGGTAAAATGCTGCTATAGGAAAGTCTCTGGCTCACTGCTATTTAGAGCAGCACCTGCATCACCCTGAGCTTGTGAGAAATGCAGAATCTCAGGCCCACCCAGAGCTCTTGAGTCTGAACCTGCAGTTGAACATGGTCCCCCAGGAAATTGGCTTACATATTAAAGTTTGAGAAGCCCTGCTCTAGTTCATCTCACTTGTTGGTTTTCTCCTTTGATCCACTTCCCTACAGGGCGTTCTTGCCTGGATAAATCATTCTTTGTACCAGGCAAGTAGGCAAGTAGCTATTTTACAGGCAGAACAATATGTTCATAACCTGCCCTTGCTGTTACTTTCTTCTTCTAACATTGTACCCATCAATGCCTTCCCTGAGTCATCAAGCCTGCTGGCCTGATTCAGGGCAAACCAAAAGATTTTCATCTTTCTGTGATGTTTCATCCCCTTTTCACTATAGCACAGAGAAAAGAGAAGGCAATGTTGGCTGCTCTTACTCTTTCTTGCCAACTTCCCTCTCCCCTGCTGCCTTCAGAAATACAGAGCAATTAACACCCAGGGTGAGTTCAAAGTAAGCCCACTGGTATTTTCATCCATTTGCAAAATTATCACAGAACCTTCCCACTTTTAACACAGACACAGTAGTAGCTTTAAGCAAGCACACTGCTATCCAGAGTTCTGAATTATTAGAGATGTAGAAACTGTTGAATTTCTAGAGCAAAAGGCACCCTAATACCTGTGAAAGCAGATCATGTATCATGAATTGTGCTTGACATCTTCAAACTCATGTAAAATAATATAGAGCTTAAGTAGCAGTTACTTAATATATTTAGATTTTTTTTCTGAAAATAAAATTAAAATACTCTTCATATTGAAGAGTGAGCTTTTAAGGAACTAATCTTCCCACAAAGAACAATAATTAACCTGGCCAAAATGCAAAAAAAAAAAAAAAAAAAAGTCCAAAATACAAATACCCTCACAGTCCAAAAAACCCAATGGAAAGATCTAGAGGGTTCTGGAAGCTAATAAGCAGGCATATTTGGAAGGAGAGTCGAAACTTAGAGCAAATGAATAGAGTCAGATAACTGGTAAATCCTAGGGAAGGAAATGGCAACCTATCCCAGTATTCTTAATGGTAAAATCCCAGAGACAGTAGAGCTTGGTGAGTCACAGTCCATGGAGATGCAAAGAGCCAGACAAGACTGAAGCAAGTGAGCACAAATGCTCACAAATGCTAATGTTATGGAACCAGGTTTGTTTTGCCTAACACAGCAAGTCAAACACTGAGATGCCAAGATTTACAGCAAAGAAAGGGTTTATGCACAGGGCAACTAAATGGCTATTAATCATGAAACAATTGCTAAAATGGAGGAATATATAGTGCAGAGAAACTGTATTATTTTCCTATTGCAACTGAAACAAACTTAGTGGTGTAAACATAAGAAATTTATTTTCTGTAGTTCTGGAGACTAGAAGTCTGAAATGGGTTTCACTGGCCTAAAATCAAAGGGTTGACAAGGCTGCACTCACCCAAAATCTCTAGGGAATAATTCATTTTCCTGCCTTTTCCAGCTCCTAGTGGCTGCCTGTATTCATTGGCTTATGACCCCTTTCTCTGTCTTTAAGGCACATTACATCAATCTCTGTATCTGTCACTACATAGCCTTCTCCTTTTGCCTCCACTTGGATGATACAGAATAACTTAATCAATCAGCAAAATCATATCTGTCATATAAAGTAAAATTCATAGATTCCAGGGATCAGGACCTGGATATCCTAGGAGGGAGGCACTATTCTACCTCCCACAGAAAGGTATATAAGAAGGCGCATCCATGACAACCTGGGTAGTTAAGGCCTCACAAAGGAGAAAGTATTAGTACAAGGCCTGGACAAGATGTGGCTTGTTAAAAGTTAATAATAACAAGGACAGAGTACAAGAGGGATTAGATGGAGTTTGGAATAGAAGAGCTTTTCCAAAGTGAAGAAAGCTAAGGGAAACTTGTTGGGAGGCATGGGAAAGAATGTCACATTTGAGGGGAGGACAAGAAGTTCACATTACTGTAGCTTAAGACAAAAAGGACAGTGGAATGGCTCACATACAACTCACTATGAGACATAAACAAAATTTAGATTTTTTTTTACTATAGACAAAGTGAATTACTGGGGAATTCTAAGCAGGGCAATAACACAATCATATTATAATAGAAAGATCCTTTGGATGGAGGTCACCAGGCAGCAGACAGATAAGCATGCAGGACAGGAGTACATGAGGGATAATGAGGACCTTAATAATATCCTCTAAGAATGTTTCTTCTTCTACTTCTATTTTCAAAAAATCATCTTATTTACAACCCTGTGTCTTTTAATGACAGCCTATAAATTGTGGAGTTTTCTTTTTTAAACTCATTGTCTCAGAATTTTAATATGCTGAGGGTCACACATCAGGTCACACCATCTCTGAAGACAGTCAAAGAGCAATAACAGACCAATTCTCAGAAACCTCTGGGAAAATAAAAGTAAATTTCAATCTCTGAAAGATTTACATTGCTGAACCTTTACCCTACATGATGGGAAGTCACCTATGAGAAACTTTGATTCCAGCCCTGAAAGCCCAAAGTGGGGCATTTTTTATAGTATTACATTTTAAAGTATTGCATTAATTTGCTTCTCAGGAATATATTTTTTAAAGAAAGAAAGAAAAAAAAATCTACATTACAACATTCCCATTAACAACATCTGAGAAGTAAACTATGTCTGCATTTGAAAAATCCTCCAAAGGGCTTCTTTTCCTATTCCATTTGTGAGAAAATTAAGGTTAAAAATCAGAAAACTTGTTCTTGGCAGACAAATTTTTCCTTCACTCAAAATGATATTAAAAGGGACATTTCTGAGTTTAAAGTACAATCAAGTTCCCTGACCCCTTTTCTTCATCCATAAAGTTGGAATTGTAGAAATATTCTATGTTTTCCAAAATTGGCCTAAAATTTTACAATTGGGGAATAGTGGATCATGATTTAACATTCTCGATTGTTTTCCACTATCACTGGAATGTAGATTACTATAAATTAGCAATACAGACTTCCTCACAAAACTCCTTCCTTCTTCCATTTTTCTCACCCTCCCCTTCTTCCTTCCTTTCTTCACTTTGTGATCTTTTTAATCTCACAAGTAAAATTAAATTAAATATCAGTTATAGAGGAGGCAGTTTGGAATTAAATGTATTTACTATTTCTTTCGGAGAAGGCAATGGCGACCCACTTCAGTACTCTTGCCTGGAAAATCCCATGGACAGAGGAGGAGCCTGGTAGACTGCAGTCCATAGAGTCACAAACAGTCTACCACGAGTGAGCAACTTCATTTTCACTTTTCACTTTCATGCATTGGAGAAGGAAATGGCAACCCACTCCAGTGTTCTTGCCTGGAGAATCCCAGGGATGAGAGAGCCTGGTGGGCTGCCGTCTCTGCGGTCCCACAGGGTCGGACACGACTGAAGTGACTTGGCAGCAGCAGCAGCAGCAACTATTTCTTTTGATTGTGTAAAATCTATCATTGTAGGGGAGAGATCAATATGGCAGAGTAGGAGGACATAGAGCTTATCTTCTCTCAGGAATACAACAAGGGTGCATCTACACATGGAATAATTCTTACTGAAAACTAATGAGACTGGGAGAAAGACTCTTACACAATCAAATTGTAAGAAAGATACACACAGAATCAAGTAGGAAGGGATGAGAAGTGATTGGGCTGGGGGAAACATGGATTACATGGAGAGATTACATGGAGAGACATATTTCCTGGGCATGAGTGGTTGAGTCACATTTGGACACCCAGCTCTGGAGTCTGACATCAGGAAGACACGTCTCTTTAGCTGATTAGAAAATCAGTGGGACTAAAAGGAGAGCTGTAAGAAACCTAAACTCTGCTGGAAAAGAACATGCACACATTTGTTAGCTTTCGAAACATGGTGGAGAAGTCAAATTGAAACTGCCCAGGATTCTGGTCCATTTCCCTTGATTGTCCCAGCACATGCCCCAGCCTGAACTGAGTGCCCAGTCAGGCACCAGGAGCTTCATGACACAGCTTCACACTAGGGTGAGATGCAGCTGACAGAAGCTGGAGGGAGAATTCAGCTGTGATGGATGGAACTAGCTCAGACCTGGAATGGCATCTGAGAAAGGCAGTAGAAGCCATTACTGGCACTTTACAGAGGCATTAGTGGCAGTCCAGGACTTTGACTAGGGTTGGAGATACATAGCCTAGACCCAGACTCACACCAAGCACTTTCTCTAGCCCTTCTTAGTCCACTGCTACTCCCTTCTGGTTTGAGAGTGCCAGTGTTAAGAGGGAGAGGTTAACAAAAACAGATCAGACTTAACCTTCAGGGCTTCTGCTCCAGCATTCTGGGAACCAATTTTGACCCCCAAATTGGGCTACACCCCAAAGGTCGGTGTAGCCACTGAACAGAGAAGAAATTTAATGACTATGAATTTAAAACAAGCAGATATAGAGCAATATACATGAACTTAATGGAAACCACAAATCAAAAACCATAACAGGTAACACAAAAACTAGAGCAAAAGGAACACAAGCACAGCACTAAAGAAAATCATCAAACCTCAAGGGAAGGAACTAAAAGAAGAAGAAGAAAAAAAAAGATAAGAATTGTACAAACAACCAGAAAACAGGTAACAGAATAGAAAGAAGCACAGACTCATCAACAATTACTTCAAATGTTAATGTGACTAATGCACCATTCAAAAGACACAGGGAGGCTGATTGGATTAAAAACTAAGATTCATTTATATGCTGCTTACCATGAACTTCCTGATGTTCAAGCTGGTTTTAGAAAAGGCAGAGGAACCAGAGATCAAGTTGCCAACATCTGCTGGATCATGGAAAAAGCAAGAGAGTTCCTGAAAAACATCTATTTCTGCTTTATTGACCATGCCAAAGCCTTTGACTGTGTGGATCACAATAAACGGTGGAAAATTCTGAAAGAGGTGGGAATACCAGACTACCTGACCTGCTTCTTGAGAAATCTGTATGCAGGTCAGGAAGCAATAGTTAGAACTGGACATGGAACAACAGACTGGTTCCAAATAGGAAAAGGAGTATGTCAAGTCTGTATATTGTCACCCTGCTTATTTAACTTCTGTGCAGAGTACATCATGAGAAATGCTGGACTGGAAGAAATGCAAGCTGGGATCAAGATTGCCGGGAGAAATATCAATAACCTCAGATATGCAGATGACACCACCCTTATGGCAGAAAGTGAAGAGGAACTAAAAAGCCTCTTGATGAAAGTGAAAGAGGAGAGTGAAAAAGTTGGCTTAAAGCTCAACATTCAGAAAACGAAGATCATGGCATCTGGTCCCATCACTTCATGGGAAATAGATGGGGGAACAGTGTAAATAGTGTCAGACTTTATTTTGGGGGGGCTCCAAAATCACTGCAGATGGTGACTGCAGCCATGAAATTAAAAGACGCTTACTCCTTGGAAGAAAAGTTATGACCAACCTAGATAGCATATTCAAAAGCAGAGACATTACTTTGCCGACTAAGGTCCGTCTAGTCAAGGCTATGGTTTTTCTAGTAGTCATGTATGGATGTGAGAGTTGGACTGTGAAGAAAGCTGAGCCCCGAAGAATTGATGCTTTTGAACTGTGGTGTTGGAGAAGACTCTTGAGAGTCCCTTGGACTTCAAGGAGATCCAACCATTCCATCCTAAAGGAGGTCAGTCCTGGGATTTCTTTGGAAGGAATGATGCTAAAGCTGAAACTCCAGTACTTTGGCCACCTCATGCAAAGAGTTGACTCATTGGAAAAGACTCTGATGCTGGGAGGGATTGTGGGCAGGTGGAGAAGGGGACAACAGAGGATGAGATGGCTGGATGGCATCACTGACTCAATGGACGTGAGTCTGAGTGAACTGCAGGAGTTGGTGATGGACAGGGAGGCCTGGTGTGCTGTGATTCATGGGGTCACAAAGAGTCAGAAACGACTGAGCAACTGAGCTGAACTGAACTACAGGACATTTACCAGGGCTAAAGACACAAATAGACTAAAAATGAGAGGATGGAAAAAGATGTTTCATGCAAATGAACAAGACAAGAATGTGGGGGCAGCATTATACATATCAGACAAAACAAACTGTAAAACAAAGGCTGTAAGAACAGGCAAGGAAGGATATAATGATAAAGGGACCAATACAAGAAGAGGATATAACACTCATTAACATATATGCACCTAGTATAGGGGAACTTAAATATATAAAGCACATATTAAAGGACATAATGGTAGAAACTGACAATAATACAATAATCATAGATAATTTTAACACTTTACTTACATCAATGGACAGATCATTCACATACAAAAATCAATAAGGCAACAGTGGTCTTAAATGTCCAAATAGATCAATTGAAATTAATAGAAATCTACAGGACATTTTATTCAGAAACAGTGGAATAAACATTGTTTAAGTATACACATAATGCTCTTGAGGTTAGATCACATGCTAGGCCACAAAACAATTCTCAACACACTTAAGAGGATAGAAATTACTACCTTGAGCCTTTTTTCAGACCACAACAATATGAAACTAGAAATCAATGATAGGAAGAAAAATGGGAAAACAAAAACAGGGAATAAACAACATGCTACTAAAAAGCCAATGGCTCAAAGAAGGAATTAAAGAAGAAATCAGAAAATATCTTGAAATTAATGAAAATGAAAACACAACTTTGAAAAATCTATGGGATTCCGCCAAAGGAGTTGTAAGAGGGAAGTTTATGCTATACTAAGAAACAAGAAAAATCTCAACCTAAATTACTATATAAAGGAATTAGAAAAAGAAGGAAAAAAAGCTCCAATTCAGCAGGAGAAAAATAATAAGCTAATAAAAGTAAGAGATGAAATAGAGACAAAAATTTTTCTTAATATCAATGAAACTAAGAGCTGATGTTTTGAAAAGATAAATAAAATATGAGACATTAGTCAGGTTCATCAAGAGAAAGAGAAAGAGGCTTTAGACAAACAAAATAATAAATTAAAGAAAGGAAATAACAATTGATATCACAGACATATAAAAATCATAAGAGAATAGTATGAACAAATTGGACAACCTAGGAGAAATGGACAAATTTCTAGAAACATACAACTTTCCAAGACTAAATCAAGAAGAAAGACAATCTGAAGAGACCAATCACTAGTGCTAAAAGTGAATACATAATAAAGAAAACTCCTAGCAAGGCAAAGTACAGGACTGGACAGCTTCACAGGGGAAATCCCATCAAACATATGAAGAAAAACTAATATTTATTCTTCTCAAACTACTTCAAAAATCAAAGAGGATGAAATACTCTCAAACTCATTCTATAAGGCCACTATCATTCTAATAACAAAACCAGATAGAAACATTGACAAAAAGAAAGAGAAAGAATATTATAGGTCAATATCTCTGATGAATATAGATGCAAGAAATCCTAAACAAAATATTAACAAACTGAATTTAACAATATGTAAAAAAGATCATGCATCATGTTCAAGTGGGATTTATCCCAGGAATGTCAGTATGGTTCAGTATCCACAAATCAATCATGTGGTATACCATATTAACAAAAGGAAGAATAAAAATCATATAATTATCACAATAGATGCAGAAAAAGAATTTGACAAAATCCAACATCCATTCTTGATAAAATCTCAACAAAGATGATATGGAGGAAACACATCTCAACATAATAAACACCATTTATTACAAACCAACAACTAATGTTAAACTCAACAGTGAAAAGCTAAAAGATTTTCATTTAAAATCAAGAATAAGACAAGGATGCCTACTCTTGCCACTTACATTCAACCTAGTATTGAAAGTCCTAGCCACAGCAATCAAAAAAGAAAAAAGAAACAAAAGACATCCAAACTGAAAGGAAAGAAGTAAAACAATCATTTTTTGCCGATGACATGAAACTTTATATGTGCTCTGTCACGTTAGTCATGTCCGACTCTTTGTGACCCCATGGACTGTAGCCTGCCAGGCTCCTCTCTCCTTGGGGTTTTCCCAACAAGAATACGGGAGTGGGTTGCCATGTCCTCCTCCAGGGCATCTTCCTGACTAAGGGACTGAACCCATGTCACCTACATCTCCTGTACTGCAGGCAGATTCTTTTGCTACTGAGCCACTGGGGAAACCTGGTACTCTATATAGAGAATGCTAAAGTCTCTGTCAAAAATGTTAGATTTAATAAATGAATTCAGTAAAGTTGTAGGATACAAGATTAATATAGAAATCTGTTGCTCTTCTACACACTAACAACAAACTCACAGAAAGAGAAAGCAAGAAAATGATCCTGTTTAAAATTGCATTAAAAAGAAGAAAATACCCAGGAATAAAGAAAATGAAAGACCTGTACTCTTGGGGAAATTGGGTGAATTAGTAACATGCAGAACAATAATGGAAATTAGGAGTAAGTGCTCTGATGAAGGTGCAGATAAAGAACCGGTGCAAGAGGGGTTAGGATATGTAACTATGCCTGGATCAGTTCAGTTCAGTTCAGTCACTCAGTCATGTTCAACTCTTTGTGACCCCATGAACTGCAGCACTCCAGGCTCCCCTGTTCATCACCAACTCCCTGCCTGGACAGAAAGTATTATTTGACGGAGACTTTAAATGGTTGGTAGGATTTGGAAACACAAAGATGGAAATTAGGATGTCTCAGACTTCTGAAATGGCTTGTGCAAATCTATGCAGGTTGAAGAGTATAACATGTATACAGAGGATAAATTAGTTGACTAAAATGTAAGGGTAGGTACTTTGGAGGAATAGAAAATGAAGTCACACAGCAAGACAAGCAACAGAGTGTGCAAGATACCAAGCTGATGATTTTGAATTGTAGTATTTAGATAACAGAGATCTCCAAAAATATTTGGACAGGAGAGAGATATAAACAATAGAGTTCCCATTATCAAGATTGCAATCTGCTTTAAAAATGATTTTAAGTAGAGAGATCAGAAAGTAGGCTGATTTTCTAGTCAATAAATTTTCAGTGAGTATCTGCTCCTTATTGAGGTAGACCCAAAGATACAAAGATTCAGAATTGTTAATACTTGCTTTGGTGAGTCAACATGACTCACTAGTGATGAAGTGATGGACTATCAGATGCTAAACAAGAAGGAGGTATATGTAGATCAAAAAAGGGATATTTGATTACTGAAAGAGTTAAGGGAGAAAAAATTATCTTGGAGTCCTCCAAATTAAGGCTGCCTCCTCTCCCTCCATCAGATTGAGAGAGTCAATTCCTAGGCAGCTTGATAAGAAGTTTTAGGGTCCCCGAGGAGAGAGGATTCTGGAATTCTCAAGGAGGAGGAAAGGACAAACATTTGTTTTGTTTTGTTTTTTTTTCCTCTACATTCCTTAGTCTTAGTCACATAAAACATTTTTATTTTTATTTTTAAGCCTGGAACTGATGATTACACAACAAACAACTCAGTTTAAACTCTGTACTAAGGATTAGAAGACTCTTGGAGAAGACTCTTGAGAGTCCCATGGACTGCAAGGAGATCCAACCAGTATATTCTAAAGGAGATCAGTCCTGGGTGTACTTTGGAAGGAATAATGCTAAAGCTGAAACTCCAGTACTTTGGCCACCTCATCAAAGAGTTGACTCATTGGAAAAGACTTTGATGCTGGGAGAGATGGGGGCAGTAGGAAAAGGGGACGACAGAGGATGAGATGGCTGGATGGCATCACCAACTCGATGGATGCGAGTTTGAGTGAACTCCGGGAGTTGGTGATGGACAGGGAGGCCTGGCATGCTGCAATTCATGGGGTCGCAAAGAGTCTGACACTACTGAGTGACTGAACTGAACTGAATTGAAAGCATACATGAGATTTTACCATCTTAACCATATTTAGTGTATAGTTTAGTGGTATTAAGTACATTTTACACTGTTATTTAGCCATTACCATCATTTATCTCCATAACTTCATCTTCCCAAACTGAAAATTCCATGACTGAGTGACTGAACTGACTGAACTGATTTAGGATTATATAACAATAATGTATCCTGCTTGCGGACAGTTTCTCCTTCCTGAAAACCTTCTGGCTAATCATGTTAGCAAAGGAGAAAAGGAAAGATATAAGCATCTGAATGCAGAGTTCCAAAGAATAGCAAGGAGAGATAAGAAAACCTTCCTCAGTGATCAGTGCAAAGAAATAGAGAAAAACAACACAATGGGAAAGACTAGAGATCTCTTCAAGAAAATTAGAGATACCAAGGGAACATTTCATGCAAAGATGGGCTCGATAAAGGACAGAAATGGCATGGACCTAACAGAAGCAAAAGATATTAAGAAGAGGTGGCAACAATGCACAGGAGAACTGAACAAAAAAGATCTTCATGATCCAGATAATCACAATGGTGTGATCACTCACCTAGAGCCAGATATCTTAGAATGTGAAGTCAAGTGGGCCTTAGAAAGCATCACTATGAACAAAGCTAGTGGAGGTGATGGAATTCCAGTGGAGCTATTTCAAATCCTGAAAGATGATGCTATGAATGTGCTTCACTCAATATGCCAGCAAATTTGGAAAACTCAGCAGTGGCCACAGGACTGGAAAAGGTCAGTTTTCATTCCAATCCCAAAGAATGCTCAAACTACCTCACAACTGCACTCCTCTCACACACTAGTAAATTAATGCTCAAAATTCTCCAAGCCATGCTTCAGCAATACGTGAACCGTGAATTTCCAGGTGTTCAAGCTGGTTTTAGAAAAGGCAGAGGAACCAGAGATCAAATTGCCAACATCTGCTGAATCATGGAAAAAGCAAGGGAGTTCCAGAAAAACATCTATTTCTGCTTTATTAACCATGCCAAAGCCTTTGACTGTGTGAATCACAATCAACTGTGGAAAATTCTGAAAGAGATGGGAATACCAGACCACCTGACCTGCCTCTTGAGAAATCTGTATGCAGGTCAGGAAGCAACAGTTAGAACTGGACATGGAACAACAGACTGGTTCCAAATAGGAAAAGGAGTATGTCAAGGCTGTATATTGTCACCCTGCTTATTTAACTTCTTTGCAGAGTACATCATGAGAAATGCTGGGCTGGAAGTAGCACAAGCTGGAATTCAGATTGCTGGGAGAAATATCAGTAACCTCAGATATGCAGATGACACCACCCTTATGTCAGAAAGTGAAGAGGAGCTAAAAAGTCTCTTGATGGAAGTGAAAGAGGAGAGTGAAAAAGTTGGCTTAAAGCTCAACATTCAGAAAACTAAGATCATGACATCTGGTCCCATCACTTTATGGGAACAGATGGGGAAACAGTGTAAACAGTGTCAGACTTTATTTTGGGGGGCTCCCAAATCACTGCAGATGGTGATTGCAGCCATGAAATTAAAAGACGCTTGCTCCTTGGAAGGAACGTTACGACCAATCTAGATAGCATATTCAAAAGCGGAGACATTACTTTGCCAACAAAGGTCCATCTAGTCAAAGCTATGGTTTTTCCAGTAGTCATGTATGGATGTGAGAGTTGGACTGTGAAGAAAGCTGAACGCTGACGAATTGATGTTTTTGAACTCTGGTGTTGGAGAAGACTCCTGAGAGTCCCTTGGAGTGCAAGGAGACCCAACCAGTCCATTCAAATGGAGATCAGTCCTGGGTGTTCTTTGGTAGGAATGATGCTAAAGCTGAAACTCCAGTACCTTGGCCACCTCATGCGAAGAGTTGACTCATTGGAAAAGACCCTGATGCTGGGAGGGATTGGGGGCAGGAGGAGAAGGGGATGACAGAGGCTGAGATGGCTGGATGGCATCACTGACTCGATGGACATTAGTTTGAGTGAACTCTTGGAGTTGGTGATGTACAGGGAGGCCTGGCGTGCTGCAATACATGGGGTCGCAAAGAGTCTGACACAACTGAGCAACTGAACTGAACTGAATCCTGTTATCCTAAAATGTAGATTATGGTATTGGGTCTAGTAAGATCTTTACAACCTCCAGACATTCTTTTGATTCATTGTAATAACTAATTAAAAGGTATATAACTCCATGGCTAACACTAGCAAGGGGGTATTCTTTCTACCCCCTTCTGGTGTCTATGTCTCTATCGGATGTCTCTATCTCTTTCATACTTTAATAAAACTTTATTACACAAAAGTTCTGAGCAATCAAGCCTCATCTCAGGCCCCGAACTGAATTCTTCTCCTCTGGAGGCCAAGAATCTTGGTGTCTTTCATGGTTCAGCAACAACCTTTCAAGATCATATTTTGAGGCTTGACTGCAATGAAACTGAAAACATAAGATAATGAAAATTGAAGTCTGATTAGGTCCTAATAGTTACAGTGCTGAATTTAAACCTTCAGTGCATTTAGACTATGTGTGAACTCAATATGTTTTGAACACAAGGGGAAAAAGAAGAGAGTGGGAAGAATCAAGGGAGTAACACTGACACATATACACTAGTATGTGTGAAACAGGTAGTGCGAAGCTGCTGTATAGGACAGGTAGCTCAGCTTGGTGCTGTGATGACCTAGAGAGGTGGGATGGGAGGGTGATGGGATGGAGGCTCAGCAGGGAGGGGATATATGTATACTTATGGCTGATTCACACTGTTGTATAGCAGAAACTAACACAACATTGTAAAGCAATTATCTTCCAATTAAAAACTCTTTCAAGTAATATTGATACTACGTTTCATTATTTCCACTGAAACTTCAAAAATGAATATTATTCATGAGTTTCTTATTAAAAATAAATAAAATTGAAGTTTTTTTAATGTATCACCAATGTGAGATAAATGAAGACTCCAATATTAACCTATCTTATTCAAGATTTTCGGAGAAGGCAATGGCACCCCACTCCAGTACTCTTGCCTGGAAAATGCCATGGACGGAGGAGCCTGGTAGGCTGCAGTCCATGGGGTCGCGAAGAGTCGGACACGACTGAGAGACTTCACTTTCAGTTTTCACTTTCATGCATTGGAGAAGGAAATGGCAACCCACTCCAGCGTTCTTGCCTGGAGAATCCCAGGGATGGGGCTGCCATCTATGGGGTCACACAAGAGTCAGACACAACTGAAGCAACTTAGCAGCAGCATTCAAGATTTTAGGTAACAAATGGTAACTACATACTACTACCTAACACAGTGAAATATCACATCTATTAAACACTTACCTAAGTGGCTTTAAACCAAAAAACTTTTGAGTATATATATATATATACACACACACACATACATATAACATTCAGCTGCCTGAACAGTTTCTAGACTCCATTACTCCTATAGGACTAGATCATAGAGCTAAAATGGGTAGCCCTCAGAGGGATATCCCTGTTGCCTACAGTCAAGTCCTCATGGAGTAATCAATAAAATACTAAATGGGAAGCTGTCTTGTTCAATGCAGAATGAAAATATCCATTGTGACTTACAATCATATCTTATTTCCTCTTTTTGATGCCTCTGATAAGCAAGTTTTCCCTTAATTATTTCCAGAAAAAGAAAACAGAATGATGCTATAGGTATATCAAAAAAGCGAATAAGTAAGAGATGAGTGACAGGGGACTCACAGACATTACGTGTTCTTTTCCCTAATTGCAAATAGAGAGCTTGTCTCTGCAAAGAGTCAGAGATTTTTATATAGGCTGCTTGTGCATAATAATTAAAGTCTTTTCATTTGAACTGCTTCCCATGAGAAGCAAAAATGGAGGTCAGGAGGCTCTCAAGCTCCATGTAAGGGATTTTCTTAACAGTCTATCTTAATAGGAATTTTACTTTGAAAAAAAAAAAAAACCGTTTCAGGTTAGATAGATTTTTCATCAGCTGATTTCATGTGAAATGCAGGGATACAAAAACATTTATAAGATTTAAGCTCCATTTGCCATAATTTCCATTATTCACAATATGAATGATCAGATGTTTATAAAATCTACTCACAGTTCATTACTATTAAAATTTCCAGAAATTAAAAAGTATTGATTTGTTATAGTTGGTAACTGGGAAGTTGCCAATTAGCCATATGATTATTGAAGCATTTAACTCTTCTGTAAGTTTTCTTTGTATAACTGGTCAAAAGAAATAAAGTTTCCTTGCTGAGAAGGAAACCTCATTTCCATATGGTGAGATGAATTTCAAATGGATATTTGGTGATGATACTTCAGCTGCAGTCAGGTTCTGTCTCATTTAGGAATGAAGTTTTCCCCACTAATGTTGTACTCCACAAGTAGAAATTCCTTTTCTCATAATCACATCCCCCAAGTCTATCTGTGGCTGTGAAAATTAGAACATGATAACTGACACTTAAAATATGATAACTATCACTCCATATAAAAAGAGCAAGCGTTGTTAAGCTTGGAGATTTTGTTGTTAAGTTCATGATAACTGTTATTGATGATGATGATATGACAAATGACTTTGAAGAAAATAAGAACCAAAAACGTAGCTTAAATTTTACAGTAAACTCTTCTGAGTGTTCCATCCTCAAATGGAGAGGGTAGGATAAACAATAGGAAAAGTTTGGAAATTGCAAAAGTGAGCAGAAAGGTGGCAAACGATCTTAGTGCAAAGCATTCAAGAAAGAGTTGAGCTCTCACCAGAGAATCCCGGGCCCAAAGTAATCAGTTGTGATTCATGAATGGGAGCAAAGAATTATCATAAATATTTTCTCAAGATAAAGCTTTATGGAGGGGAAAAACAAAAAAGAAACACATAAATCACTAATGTTTAGAACCAATGTTTAGGAGCAAAACAAAATGTTATTGTCTTCTATAACATGATGGCCATTTTAATACTGCACACTTTATGACATTCTGATTGCTTTAACTTTCAGGGATACATAGAACAGTTGTGGAAACAGCAAGCATCTTTTGTGGTGGGCCAAAATATTTTTGTTTTGTGTTGTTTATTTGGCATCTCTCTGGGGAAATTATCTATTTTGCATTTTTAAAACATGCAGTTCTCAGAGTATACCAGAATGAATCCCACACCATCCCTAGTGGGAGTATATGTTAATAACATATTCTATCCAATTAGTGTCCAGTGTCATAGTGGCTGATCGGGCGGGGAAGAGGGGGACATGGGACACAAGTCAAGCCAATGAGTCATCTACGTGACTTGTGCTTATGCTACAGGGAAAGAAATACAGGGATCACTTACCAGAAATCCCAGGGGAGACTTAAGTTGCCATTGGCTACCTTTGCCATCATGTAGACGTGATTTACCTGGAAAGAAAGTAACACATAGACAAGCAGAGCTGAGAGAAACTGGGCAAGTGTGAGATTTCTAATGGCATCATTTGAACTGCTAGACACAGCTCTAGCCAGAATCCCAAATTCCATGTGTCAGTCAGTTCCTATTATCCGCTATTTTAAAGTAATTATTTTTCAATCTTCCAAAAGCATAAAAAATGACAAGAAAATCATAAAGAAGCAAAATAATATAAAACTTAACTGGACTTACGCAGATTTTAGGAACTGATATTATGCCCAAAGTGCCCCCCTGCCAATTTTGAGATTAATTAAATGTTTACAAAGTATGAAATGAATTTGAATTTCACTATCTAAAGAGTTTGTGCTGGCTTAAAAACATCTATATTGTAAAAGCTTTAGTTACATTTACAAATGCTATTTTTACAATGCCTTAACAAGGAAAACTGTTATTTGGGTATATCTCTTTTTTTCTTAATGTTAAGTCTATTGTATTGGGCTTATCCTGGTAGCTCAGATGGTAAAGAATCTGCCTTCAATGTGGGAGACCTGGGTTTGA
This sequence comes from Capra hircus, assembly GCF_001704415.2. Classification (NCBI taxonomy): domain Eukaryota; kingdom Metazoa; phylum Chordata; class Mammalia; order Artiodactyla; family Bovidae; genus Capra; species Capra hircus. Next base: position 54,734,167 of record NC_030815.1, on the reverse strand, counting down.
TCCCCGGGTTGGGAAGATTCTCTGGAGGAAGGCAGGGCAATCCACTTCAGTTTTCTTCCCTGGAGAATCCACATGGACAGAGAAGCCTGGTGGGCTGCAGTCCATGGGGTCACGAAGAGTCAGGCATGACTGGGTGACTAAGCACACAGGTTTACTTTCAGAGGCAGAACCTGGGACAGCCTCTGTCATACATTAATTAATTTATTCAGTAAATGTCATTAAGTACCTATGACTGTGCCAGGGAATGTGCTTGGCTCTGAGAGTGAGTGATGACAGATGCATTTACTGCTTTCAAGGGGCTCTTCTTCTAGGAGAGAAGAGAGACACATTTGCAATAAACATAAAAGTGCAAAGGTTATTGAGTGAATATAGGAAATGGTGGTAGAATAAAAGAAGAAGAGGAAGAATTCTTTGGGGCAAAAGAAGGGAAGTCAGAGGAAGTTTCACAGCAGAAACAATAATGGCTTAACGTCTTGAGAAATGGAAGAGCTAGTCAGGCAAAGTATGAGTGAAAGGCAACTTCAATTATTCTATGGCTAGAGAGGAGCACTGGAGGCAGAGGAGTTTGGGGGAGTCTGAGGCGGGTGTTGAGGGCAGAAGAAGCTGGAGAAGTGGCTAAGGACCAAAGTCATTAAAAGGCTGAACATGCTTGGCCAAGAGCATGAACTCTATCCTCCACTGCATGGAGCTGCTGAAGAATTTTAATGAGGGAGGCACTCTGAATCATGGGTTTAACACAACATGACAGTTTTGCTCCTGAGCTATCTGGGTTCTTGCTATTTCTCCATCTTCTCAAGAAGCAGGAACATAGGAGTTTTCTGTGGTCAACAGTCCAAGTACCTTCTGCAGATCTTATTTTGGGCTATGTGGTTATATAGAAATGAGGTCTTGATAGTCTACTTTTTTGACTAACTGGAGGGCCCAGTTAAAAATGAAAAGCAATTTGTAGTGTCTGATCCACATGATTATGCATATTTTTTTAATATTGTCAGTTAGTAAAACCAGAGCACAAGCTTGACCTTGAGGCCTAAGCTTAGTATTTTCCTCCCAAAGATCATAGTGAGGTTTTGGTCATGGTTTCTCCTGAGTTCTGACACCAGGTATTTAGTTCTGGGAGGAACAGAGAGGGTCGAGGGGGAAGGTGAACCCCAACATGGGAGGAAAATTTCAACTACATGAGTTTTTTTTTTTTTTCCTCTTAAAGCCCCTGTGTATGAGGGAGATGACAGGAAATGCTCTAGTCCTAAACTATTTCTTCCAATAGTTTTCAGTGACAGAAAACAACCTGAAGAAATTATGAAGTGAAAGGGGGGGGTTTTAGTATTAGGCATTGAAAGGTGTTCACTGAAGTGCAACTTCTCTACAGAATGTGAGGACTCTGGCCAGGTTAAATAAGAGGCTGGGGTCCAAAAGGCCTCAGTTCTAGGAAAGAAGATTTTCCCCCCAGGCTTTGTTACTGTCTGGGTGAAAATAACTATTTGAAGCAGAGGAACTACTTTGCTTTTGACATTTTGAAGCAATTTACTAGAAAATTTTTTTTTTTAATCTCTTTCTCCTACATTTTTTTTTTAAAGCACTTACAGGAATTCCCCTGGTAGCCTAGTGGTTACGAGTCCACCTTGCAGTGCAAGGGATATAGGTTCAATCCCTAGGAGGGGAACTAAGATCCCAAATGCCATGCAGCAACAAAGCCCATGCAGCACAGCTCCTGAGCCTGTGTGCCACAACAAAAGATTCACATGGCACAACGAAGAGTCCACGTGCTGCAGCTAAGACCCAACACAGCCTAACTAACTAAATAAATGAATATTGAAAACATAAACAAAATGCACTTTCATGTCATCAGCATTTACCTTCTGAGCTTTCATAGGTGCCAGTGACCAAGCCAATAAAATCATTAGCTCTGTTTCATTTGTAGTTTTTGCCAGGCTTTCATGCTCTGCTAATAGCTTTTAAATCTTCAGACATTCATCCATATTACTCAGAACCAAATTTGAAAATTTACCAACATTTAATCCAGTGTCTCAAATTTAATTACCCAATATTTCTTTTAATCCAATAGGAAAAATATACTTCAGATGGCATGAGGGGATAAAGAAGTATCTTTCCTTGACATGGGAAATACAGGTTCAGGCAGTTCATGCAAATAAAAACTACTCCATCCTTTCAGTTTCTACTTCATTCTTAGTTTCAAGTTTGTACAGAATATACCAGAGTAAAGTTCACAGTAGTAGGAAAATCATAACGCCACTTGATGAAAAGGAGCATGCCATCAAGACAGGATATGGTATTTCGAAGGGCAAACAATGGAGTTTTTTCCCTCTACTGTGGAGATTATGGCATATAACACGGTAGTATATGTTAATCTAGTTTCTTCTTATTAATGTTCAGTTGGCAAGTCATGTCTGACTCTATGTGCCCCATGGACTGCAGCCCATCAAGCTCCTCTGTCCTCCACTGTCTCCCAGAGTTTGTTCAAATTCATGTCCATTGAGTTGGTGATGCTCTCTAACCATCTATCCTTTGCTGCCTTCTTCTCCTTTTGCCTACTATCTTTCCCAGCATCAGGGTCTTTTCCAATGAGTCATCTCTTCGAATCTGGTAGTCGAAGTACTGGAGTTTCAGTTCAGCATCAGTCTTTCCAATACTTTTGCTCTTAAAGCAGGAATTTTTGGTGTCATGCATCCACCTCTTATCCTAGCTATATATCAGTTAGTTTAGGTGCAATTTTGTAAATTAGTAATTGCACTAGATTAGACTGAGATTTGCCATATGGAACCACAACCAAGTTATACATCCCAAATATCGATGTTCTCTATTTCAGTGTTCCCTTGTGATCCTCTTAGAATACATTACCCACTTACAGACTAGACACAATAAAAGAGTAGCCAGAATGTACATAAGACTGAAACTCTGATCTGAAATGTTCAGGAATCAGCCTAAGAAGCCAACTTACTATCTGTAATAATTAGTCCATGAAGTCTGACTGCTATCTGTATGAAGCAGTCAAGGAAGCCAAATAATCATCCCTGAAACTAATGACTCAAAATGGCCAGGACTTGATTAAAAATTAAAAGCTTTTCTAGTTTTCCTTCTATTTCTAACTTCAGACCAATCAGAGAAAATCAAATATGCATCCCTAACCTATCACTACAGATGGTGACTGCAGCCATGAAATTAAAAGATGCTTGCTCCTTGGAAGAAAAGTTATGACCAACCTAGACAGCATATTAAAAAGCAGAGACATTATCTTCCCAAAAAAGATCCCTCCAGTCAAATCTATGGTTTTTCCAGTGGTCATGTATGGATGTGAGAGTTGGACCATAAAGAAAGCTGAGTGCCAAAGAATTGATACTTTTGAACTGTGGTGTTGAGAGTCCCCTGGACAGCAAGGAGATCCAACCAGTCCATCCTAAAGGAAATCAGTCCTGAATATTCATTGGAAGGACCGATGCTGAAACTGAAGCTCCAATACTTTGGGCCACCTGATGTGAAGAACTGACTCATCGGAAAAGACCCTGATGCTGGGAAAGATTGGAGGTGGGAGGAGAAGGGGATGACAGAGGATGAGATGGTTGGATGGCATCACCAACTCAATGGACATGAGTTTGAGTAAACTCCGGGAGTTGGTGATGGACAGGGAAGCCTGGTGTGCTGCAGTCCAGAGGTTGCAAAGAGTCGGACACAGCTGAGCAACTCAACTGAACTTAACCAATTACATAAATATCATGCTTCTGCTTAGCTGCCTATAGATTCTATATGTCAACTTCTTCCAGTTAGGATATCTAAAACCTTCCCTTTCTTTCCACAATAAAGCTTTCTCACTTTTCTGCCTACCTTTGAATATCAACCAAATGCCAAGTGATGGCTGACTTTCTTGTTACAGTAAGTTCTGAACAAAAACCTTTGGTTGTTATCATTTGGGTAACTCTATTTAGTTCACATCACTGTTTGGTTTCCAAACTCTCCACCATGAACCTGTATAACAACCTCATAAATTATCTTCCTCCCCTCAGTATTACTCCTCCAAGGTGTCTCTCATATTAATGATCCAGTGATGACTATCATCAGTTCAGTTCAGTCACTCAGTCATGTCCAACTCTTTGTGACCCCATGAATTGCAACAGGCCAGGCCTCCCTGTCCATCACCAACTCCTGGAGTTCAACCAAACTAATGTCCATCGAGTCGGTGATGCCATCTGGCCATCTCATCCTCTGTCATCCCCTTCTCCTCCTGCCCCCAATCCCTCCCAGCATCAGAGTCTTTTCCAATGAGTCAACTCTTCACATGAGGTGGCAAAGTATTGGAGTTTCAGCTTCAGTATCAGTCCTTCCAATGAACACCCAGGACTGATCTTTAGGATGGACTGGTTGGGTCTCCTTGAAGTCCAAGGGACTCTCAAGAGTCTTCTCCAAACCACAGTTCGAAAGCATTAATTCTTCGGCGCTCAGCTTTCTTCACAGTCCAACTCTCACATTCATACATGGCCAAAGGAAAAACCATAGCCTTGACAAGATGGACCTTTGTTGGCAAGTAATGTTTCTGCTTTTTAATATGCTATCTAGGCTGGTTATAACTTTCCTTCCAAGTAGTAAGCATCTTTTAATTTCATGGCTACAATCACCATCTGCAGTGATTATGGAGCCCCCCAAACTAAAGTCTGACACTATTTACACTGTTTCCCCATCTATTTCCCATGAAGTGATGGGACCAGATGCCATGATTTTCATTTTCTGAATGTTGAGCTTTAAGCCAACTTTTTCACTCTCCTCTTTCACTTTCATCAAGAGGCTTTTTAGTTCCTCTTCATTTTCTGCCATGAGGGTGATGTCATCTGCATATCTGAGGTTATTAATATTTCTCCCGGCAATCTTGATTCCAGCTTGTGCTTCTTCCAGCCCAGGGTTTGTCATGATGTACTCTGCATATAAGTTAAATAAGCAGGGTGACAATATACAGCCTTGACATACTCTTTTTCCTATTTGGAACCAGTCTGTTGTTCCATGACCAGTTCTAACTACTGCTTCCTGACCTGCATACAGATTTCTCAAGAGGCAGGTCAGATGGTCTGGTATTCCCATCTCTTTAAGAATTTTCCACAGTTGATTGTGATCCACACAGTCAAAGGCTTTGGCATGGTCAATAAAGCAGAAATAGATGTTTTTCAGGAACTTTCTTGCTTTTCCATGATCCAGCGGATGTTGGCAATTTGATCTCTGGTTCCTCTGCCTTTTCTAAAACCAGCTTGAACATCCAGAAGTTCACGGTTCACGTATTGCTGAAGCCTGGCTTGGAGAATTTTGAGAATTACTTTACTAGTGTGTGAGATGAGTACAATTGTGTGGTAGTTTGAGCATTCTTTGGCATTGCCTTTCTTTGGGATTGGAATGAAAACTGACCTTTTCCAGTCCTGTGGCCACTGCTGAGTTTTCCAAATTTGCTGGCATGTTGAGTGCAGCACTTTCACAGCATCATCTTTCAGAATTTGAAATAGCTCAACTGGAATTGCATCACCTCCACTAGCTTTGTTCATAGTGATCCTTTCAAAGGCCCATTTGACTTCACATTCCAGGATGTTTGACTAAAGGTGAGTAATCACACCATCATGATTATCTGGGTTGTGAAGTTCTTTTTTATACAGTTCTCCTGTGTATTCTTGCCACCTCTTCTTAATATCTTCTGCTTGTGTTAGGTCCATACGATTCCTGCCCTTTACTGAGCCCATCTTTGCATGAAATATTCCCTTGGTATCTCTAATTTTCTTGAAGAGATCTCTAGTCTTTCCCATTCTGTTGTTTTTCTCTGTTTCTTTGTATTGATCGCCGAGGAAGGATTTCATATCTCTCCTGCTATTCTTTGGAACTCTGCATTCAGATGCTTATATCTTTCCTTTTCTCATTTGCTTTTCACTTCTCTTCTTTTCACAGCTATTTGTAAGGCCTCCCCAGACAGCCATTTTGCTTTTTTGCATTTCTTTTCCATGGGGATGGTCTTGATCTCTGTCTCCTGTACAATGTCAGGAATCTCTGTCCATAGTTCATCAGGCACTCTATCTATCAGATCTAGTCCCTTAAATCTATTTCTCACTTCCACTGTATAATCATAAGGGATTTTATTTAGGTCATACCTGAATGGTTTAATGGTTTTCCCTACTTTCTTCAATTTAAGTCTGAATTTGGCAATAAGGAGTTCATAATCTGAGCTACAAATAGCTCCTGGTCTTGTTTTTGCTGACTGTATAGAGCTTCTACATCTTTGGCTGCAAAGAATATAATCAATCTGATTTCAGTATTGACCATCTGGTGATGCCCATGTGTAGAGTCTTCTCCTGTGTTGTTGGAAGAGGGTGTTTGTTGTGACCAGTGTATTCTCTTGGCAAAACTCTATTAGCCTTTGCCCTGCTTCATTCCATACTCCAAGGCCAAATTTGCCTGTTATTCCAGGTGTTTCTTGACATCCTACTTTTGCATTCCAGTCCCGTACAATGAAAAGGACATCTTTTTTGGGTGTTAGTTCTAAAATATCTTGTAGGTCTTCATAGAACCATTCAACCTCAGCTTCTTCAGCAGTACTGGTTGGGCATAGGCTTGGATTACCATGATATTGAATGGTTTGCCTTGGAAATAAACAGAGATCATTCTGTCGTTTTTGAGATTGCATCCAAGTACTACATTTCAGACTCTTTTGTTGACCATGATGGCTACTCCATTTCTTCTGAGGGATTCCTGCCTGCAATAGTAGATATAATGGTCATCTGAGTTAAATTCACCCATTCCAGTCCATTTTAGTTCGCTGATTCCTAGAATTTGGACGTTCACTCTTGCCACCTCCTGTTGACCACTTCCAATTTGCCTTGATTCATGGACCTAACGTTCCAGGTTCCTATGAAATATTGCTCTTTACAGCATCGGACCTTGCTTCTATCACCAATCATATCCACAACTGGGTATTGTTTTTGCTTTGGCTCCATCCCTACATTCTTTCTGGAGTTATTTCTCCAGCGATCTCCTGTAACATATTGGGCGTCTACTGAGCTGGGGAGTTCCTCTTTCAGTATCGTATCATTTTGCCTTTTCATACTGTTCATGGTGTTCTCAAGGCAAGAATACTGAAGTGGTTTGCCATTCCCTTCTCCAGTGGACCACATTGTGTCAGACCTCTCCACCATGACCCGCCCCTCCTGGTGGCCCCACATGGCATGGCTTAGTTTCATTGTTAGACAAGGCTGTGGTCCTAGTGTGATTAGATTGACCAGTTTTCTGTGATTATGGTTTCAGTGTGTCTGCTCTCTGATGCCCTCTCGCAACACCTACCATCTTACTTGGGTTTCTCTTAACCTTGCGCGTGGGGTGTCTCTTCACAGCTTCTCCAGCAATGCGCAACCACTGCTCCTTACCTTGGATGAGGGGTATGTCCTCACAGCTGCCCCTCCTGACCTTGAATGTGGAGTAGCTCCTCTAGGTCCTCCTGCGCTCACGCAGTCACCGCTCCTTGGACATAGGGTAGCTCCTCTAGGCCGCTCCTGAGTCGTCAGGTTGGCACTCTTGGTCGCTGCCCCTAACCTTGGGCAAGGGGTAGCTCCTCTCAGCCACGCTTCTGCACGGTCCATCACACCTGGCATGCTTCTGCGTTGACTATCATAAATGAAAATTTATTTATAGCAATCCCTGTTTTAACACTTCTTTGGTTTTCCATTGACCTCAGAGTAAGGTTTAAATTTTTTAGCTATACTGATCTGCTTTCTTCATACATGTTTACTTTTCTTTTTGGCATTCAACCTTGTTTGTGTGATATCAACAGTCTTAGTATTCTCACAATATGCCATATTCTCTCTCACTTCAAGGTTTTTGCAGGTACAAACCTCTCTACCTGAAAAACCATTCTTGACTTTCTTCGTGTGGTAAGTTTTTATATCTCTTTAAGATTTAGCTTAGCCATCACCTCCTTGGTAAAGACTTTTCTAATCTTGGTAGTCTGTCCTTCAACCAAACATGTATTTTTATATTTTATGTGATTTGCTTAGATGTCTTCTTACTCAATTCGATGTTAGTTATTTTATGTGGGTATGAAGTAAATTCTGAAATTATAAGTACATGATTGAAAGAATGAATCTTTACATGAGTGAGCTCCCACATGTACCTATGTCAGACATACAGAACGTAATTATGGTCAGCCCTCCCATAACCACAGGTTCCACAGCTGTGGATTAAATTAATCACAGATCAAAATCATTCAGGAAAGAATTCTGGAAATGTCCAAAATGCAAAACCTTGACTTGTTCTGTGCTAGCAATTATTTATATAGCATTTACACTGTATTGACAACTATTTACACAGCATTTACATTGCATTAGCTACAATAAGCTTCCATGTTGGCTCAGATGGTAAAGAATCTGCCTGCAACACAGGAGACACAGGAGATACAGGTTCGATCCCTGAGTCCAGAAGATCCCAAGAGGAGAGAATGGCAGCCCACTCCAGGATTCTTGCCAGGAGACTCCCATGGACAGAGAAGCCTCAGGGGCTATAGTTTATAGGGTCTCCAAGAGCTGGACATGACTGAACAACTAACACACACACACAGAGCTATAATAAGTAATTTAGAGATGACTTAAAGTCTGAGAGGATATGTGTATGTTATATGAAATACTGCACCTTTTTATACAAGAGACTTGAGCATCTGTGGCTTTTGGTATTGGGGGTTGTCTTGGGACCAGTCCCCATAGATATTGAAGGATGTCTGTACTTTTCCTTGGTGGCCTTTGTAATAGATATTAAAGCAGTTATGGCATGTCAGCACCTACAATGGGCCAGGTAGAGCAGTAGTTGTCTTCTGTTCATCTCTTGTCCACTTATCAAAATAATTATGCAGGGCTCAGTATTATTTTCTCTTATTTATAGATGACTAACTAAATTTCAAAGTGGTTAATCAACTTGTTCAAGGACACATAGTTAATGAGTAGTAAAACAAGTATTTGAAACAGATTAGTTTTAAAATCAACAGAGAGATCTTATGAGGGAAAGAAAATTTAGCTTCTCATATGCAAATCATAGGGACGACAGGTAAAATCTGCCATAAGCAAAATACATGTTGTAAGTCAGGAATCACAATAGGACTAACTCAGAATGAGGCGGCATGTACAGTTAACTTTCATTATTCATGGATTCCATGTTTGCAAACTTGCCTACTTCCTAAAAGTTATTTGTAACCCCAAAATCTGTCCTCGCAGTACTTCTGTGGTCATTCATGGATTTGTGCAGACTGGCAAAAGATTTGCATTGTCTGTCATGCACATTCGCAGCTAGAGTTGAACAAGTTGATGTTCTGCCTTCTTGTCTGAGTCCTCATAACTGTGAATGCATCTTTTTAGGAGTGGAAAAAAGTGAAGTCACTCAGTCGTGTCTCACCCTTTGAGACCTCATGGACAGTAGCCTACTAGGCTTCTCCGTCCATGGGATTCTCCAGGCAAGAATACTGGAGTGGGTTACCATTTCCTTCTCCAGGGGATCTTCTCAACTCAGAAATCAAACCTGGGTCTCCCACATTGGAGGCAGACGCTTTAACCTCTGAGCCACCACGGAAGCCACCAGGAAGTCTTTTTAAAAAGCAGGCTTTATTTCAGCATAATTTCAGGTTACAGCAAATTGGAGAGGAAGGTATAAAAATATCCTATGCACTTCCTGCCCCTTTACATGTATAGCCGCCCCCATTATCAATGTTCTGCACTAGACTGGTACATGTTACAAGTGGTGAATCTATACTGACACATCATTATCACTAAGGGTCCACAGCTTAACATTAGAGATAACTCTTGGTGCTATATATTCTGTGGGTTTAGACAAAATTACTATACGTATCCATTATTTTAGTATTATATAGAATAGTTTCATTGCCCTAAAAATCTTCTATACTTCACCTGTTCATCCCTTCCTCTCTAATTCCTGACAACTACTGATTTTTTGTTTTACTAACCCCATGGTTTTTGCATTTTCCAGAATGTCACAGAATAGGAATAATGCAGCATGTAGCCTTTTAAGTCTGGCTTATTTCACTTACTAATATCCATTTAAATTATCTCCATATCTTTTAATGGCTTGCTCATTTCTTTCTAGTGTTAAATATAATCTGTTGTCTGAAAGTATCACAGTTCATCCATTCACTTACTAAAGGATATCTTGGCAATTATGAATAAAGTTGCTATACATATTTGTGTGCAGGTTTTTGTGTGGTTGTAAGTTTTCAACTCCTTTGGGTAAATACCAAGGGACAAGATTCTGAATCATATGGTAAGAGTACATTTAGAAACGGCCAACTGTCTTCCACCGTGGCTATTCCATTTTTTTTCCCACCAGCAATGAAGAATAAAGAGACTCAACTGCTCCACATCCTTGCAAGCATTTGGTATTATCAGTGTTCTGGATTTTTCCATTTTAACAGACGTGTCAGTTCAGTTCAGTTCAGTTGCTCAGTCGTGTCCGACTCTTTGTGACCCCATGAACCGCAGCACACCAGGCCTCCCTGTCCATCACCAACTCTCGGAGTCCACCCAGCTCCCAGAGTCCACCCAACTCCTGGAGTCCACCCAAATCCAGGTCCATCAGTGATGCCATCCAACCATTTCATCCTCTGTCGTCCCCTTCTCCTCCTGCCCACAATCCCTCCCAGCATCAGGGTCTTTTCCAATGAGTCAGCTCTTTGCATCAGGTGGCCAAAATACTGAAGTTTCAGCTTCAACATCAGTCCTTCCAATGAACACCCAGGACTGAACTCCTTTAGGATGGACTAGTTGGACATCCTTGCAGTCCAAGGGACTCTCAAGAGTCTTCTCCAACACCACAGTTCAAAAGCATCAATTCTTCAGCACTCAGCTTTCTTCACAGTCCAACTCTCACATCCATACATGACTACTGGAAAAACCATAGCCTTGACTAGATGGACCTTTGTTGGCAAAGTACTGCCTCTGCTTTTGAATATGCTATCTAGGTTGGTCATAACGTTCCTTCCAAGGAGTAAGCATCTTTTAATTTCATGACTGCAGTCACCATCTGCAGTGACTTTGGAGCCCAGAAAAATAAAGTTAGCCACTGTTTCCACTGTTCCCCCATCTATTTGCCATGATGGGACCAGATGCCATGATCTTCATTTTCTGAATATTGAGCTTTAAGCCAACTTTTTCACTCTCCTCTTTCACTTTCATCAGGAGGCTCTTTAGTTCTTCTTCATTTTCTGCCATAAGGGTGGTGTCATCTGCATATCTGAGGTTATTGATATTTCTCCCAGCAATCTTGATTCCAGCTTGTGATTCTTCCAGCCCAGCGTTTCTCATGATGTACTCTGCATAGAAGTTAAATAAGCAAGGTGACAACATACAGCCTTGATGTACTCCTTTTCCTATTTGGAACCAGTCTGTTGTTCCATATCCAGTTCTAACTGTTGCTTCCTGACCTGCATACAGGTTTCTCAAGGAACAGGTCAGGTGGTCTGATATTCCCACCTCTTTCAGAATTTTCCACAGTTTATTGTGATCCACATAGCCAAAGGCTTTGGCATAGTCAATAAAGCAGAAATACATGTTTTTCTGGAACTCTCTTGCTTTTTCAATGATTCAGTGAATGCTGGCAATTTCATCTCTGTTTCCTCTGCCTTTTCTAAAACCAGCTTGAACATCTGGAAGTTCATGGTTCATGTATTGCTGAAGCCTATAGGAGTGTTCTTTTTGCAGTTTGCTTAGTGCCATATTTTTCTCATTTTTCTGATTTTTTTTGGTGATTTTGAGGGTCAAAATTTTATTTCTGAAATCATCATCTTATAATCAGAGTGAGTTAGCATCCTTCTACAGTATAAGACATAAAGATAATTCCGAAAATTCTTAAAATATCAGAGAACTTCCTCTTGCCCCATAAAGACTAGGCAAAAGTGTCTCTCCAATATATTTCCATCATGTTGTGTATTTTGTCTAAGTGAAGCATTTTTTCACTGCAAAGTCTGCCTATTGGTTTATTTCTGTATTTTCATTGCTACATCATAAGTTTATCTAGGGCAGGAGTAGTTTTGTGCTCGCTCTTATGTTTTATTCTATTTTTGATTGCAAGGAATGGGAACACACTTGAGATAACAAAAATCATTGTTTAAAAAACTCTAATTGATGCAAAAATAAAACAGTGGCCACAAGAATATATTTTAAGGCTTTATTTAAGGACAGGGAGTGAGATGCAGCTGAACTTCTAGGTGGAGTAGAATCAAAAATTAGGAATTGAGATCACTCTTTTTTATATCTCTGACCTCACTATGTCTCTCATGTTTTCCACTCATTGAGGAACTGTCCTTCTTGACCACATTCTTGATTATACATATTAAATGAACTGAGTTTACCTTAATTCAACTTCCCCACCACCACCACCCAATGCAATATAAAATACTGATCAGTTCAGTTCAGTTCAGTCATTCAGTCATGTCTGCCTCTTTGTGATCCCAAGGACTGTAGCATGTGAGGCCTCCCTATCCATCACCAACTACTGGAGTTTACTCAAACTCATGTCCATTGAGTGGGTGATGCCATCCAACCATCTTATCTTCTGTCATCCCCTTCTCTTCCCATCTTCAGTCTTTCCCAGCATCAAGGTATTTTCCAATGAAGCAGTTCTTCTCATCAGGTGGCCAAAGTACTGGAGTTTCAGCTTCAGCATCAGTCCTTCCAATGAACATTCAGGACTCATTTCCTCCAGGATGGACTGGTTGGATCTCTTTGCAGTCCAAGGGACTCTCAAGAGTCCTCTCCAACACCACAGTTCAAAAGCATCAATCTTTCTGCACTCAGCTTTCTTTATAGTCCAACTCTTATATCCATACATGACTACTGGAAAAGCCATACCTTTGACTAGACATACCTTTATTGGAAAATAATGTCTTTGAATTTTAATATTTGTCTCGGTTTGTCATAACTTTTCTTCCAAGGAGTAAGTGTCTTTTAATTTCATGTCTGCAGTCACCATCAGCAGTGATTTTGGAGCCCCCCAAAATAAAGTCTCTCACTGTTTCCACTGTTTTCCCATAAATTTGCCATGAAATGATGGGACCAGATGCCATGATCTTCGTTTTCTGAATGTTGAGTTTTAAACCAACTATTTCACTCTCCTCTTTCACTTTCATCAAGAGGCTCTTTAGTTCTTCTTCACTTTTTGCCATAAGGGTGGTGTCATCTGCATATCTGAGGTTATTGATATTTCTCCCGGCAATCTTGATTCCAGCTTGTGCTTCTTCCAGCCCAGTGTTTGTCATGATGTACTCTGCATAGAAGTTAAATAAGCAGGGTGACAATATACAGCCTTGATGTACTCCTTTCCTAATTTGGAACCAGTCTGTTGTTTTATGTCCAGTTCTAACTATTGCTTCCTGACCTGCACACAGATTTCTCAAGAGGCAGGTCAGGTGGTCTGGTATTCTCATTTCTTTAAGAATTTTTCACAGTTTGTTGTGATGCACACAGTCAAAGGCTTTGGCATAATCAATAAAGCAGAAGCAGATGTTTTTCTGGGACTCTCTTGCTTTTTCAATGATCCAATGGATAAATGACTTCATTTGCTCACAGAGAATGTCTGATTTGTCCATCTTCTCCCTGTGCAGGACCGTATCATCAGCTTGCACATACTTCCCTTCAGGTCAGTATGAGTGGGAGAGGAGCAGGAACACCCACACAGTAGGTTGCTCACCACTTGAGGAGTGTGGGATGAGCATACTTCCTGATAAAGCAACACAGACAAGGCAGTTCCCTCAAAGATGTCCCACGCTTAATACCTGATACCTAACGGCAGCAAAATTATGCGTGAAATGAATGAAGAAATGAATGTGGCAGACACTGTAGGTAACATGCCCCAAAGTTTCCCCCTATTAATCTCTAAAATAATCTACTAACTAGCTCAATATTGGGTGGCATTAAAATAATCTACTAACTAGCTCAATATTCAGTGGCATTAAGCTTAGGGAATACGAACCCAACCTGGTGGATGGAGTACTGGAGAAAGCTCACATTGGTTTGAAGGAGCCGGTTATGCACCTTTCTTCCCAACTCAGCCTTAGTGGAGTCATGTTAATAGCTCGAAATCATCAGCCATGATGAGAGTATTTGCACCACAGAAATCAGCCAAAGCTACAATCAGTGCTTGATTTTTCTTTCTCCCCAGAGAGCAAGGTATCAACACGTTTATCACCATACCACTGACATAGCCAGAATCATGATTGGTCCCAATTAATAATGGAAATCCCAAGCTGCACTTTTCCTGAGTTGATTAAAGGAAGGGCCTGTGACCCATTTCTGTCAATGGGATCTGGCTTTCTTGGATTTGCTTCTGAAATAAAAAGAAAGATGCTCAAATTTCCTACCTTTGAATATTGCCTTTCTAAAATGTGGTACTTGTAGCCAATTTGCAATCAAGTGAGGGAAGCTTAAATATGAAAAAGAAGTTTACAATGAATAAAAAGAAATAGGAAGGAAAAAGTGCTGGGTTTTTGATGACTCTGCTAACTCACTGGATCAAACATAGAACTGCCCTCCCTCAGGGTATCCTGTTAGTGTCAACAAATGACCTTCATTTCTAAGGGTAGTTTTAGCTGAATATTCTACAACTTGCAGCGAAAAGTTGCAATGGGTAGATGGGTGGATGGATAGAAGGATGAATGAATAAATGGATGAATGAATAAGATCATTCATCTAAGTGTGTGCTGGGCAAAAACTCCCTAGGACAATTTCATGTATGTACAAGTATGTGACGCATGTCCTGTCACATGTGCTGAAATTTTACTTCATCCTAGCATTGAAATGTATTGTAAACTTTTCTTATTTTTAAAAATCATGGATGAATAGAGAAATTCTTACTAAAGAAGAAGTATGCACACTACCTACCCATTTACACCACTACATATGTGGGTTCAGTCCCTGGGTCAGGAAGATCCTCTGGAGAAGGGCATGGCAACCAATCCCAGTATTCTTGTCTAGAGAATCCCACAGACAGAGGAGCCTGGTGGGTTACACAATCCATAGGATCACAAAAAGTCGGACGTGACTGAAGTGACTTAGCATAGCACATACATTCAGGAACCTTCTCAATGACAGACACTTGTTCTTCTCTGCCACTCAACACACACTGGAAAATACTCTAACTTTTAAATAGAAACATGGGAAATTTCTGGGATCTTTATTTTCTAATACTAGCAATTTAAATTTGAAGGTATAATTTGTATACTTGTGTGCATATATGAACATGCACATCTTTCCAGGTGGCTCAAGTGGTAAAAAAATCTCCCTGCAATGAATGAAGTGCAGGCAGGAGACATGGGTTTGATCCTTGGATTGGGAAGTTCCCCTGGAGGAGGAAATTGCAACCCACTCTAGCATTCTTCCCTGGAAAATCCCATGAACAGAGAAGCCTGGCAGGCTTTAGTCCAGGGGTCAAAAAGAGTCGGACACGACTAAGCAATCAAGAACACACATACACGAGCATGCATGTGGGAATGATGGTGTTTTATTTTATGTTTATTACACAATAAACTATTGTTCTTATAATGAACAAGATTGAAATACAGTAAAAATTAAAGTCATTATATGCACTGAAGATGGCACACAGCATGATTTTCACTCTGACATTTTTCTTTCTCTCTTTTAAGTCTGGGAGACGGGTTCAAACACAAGTTCTTGCTGGCTGGTGAGAAAGGTCACTAGTCCCTGTTCTACCTAGCCAGCTGCAACAAGTTGCTCTTTTTTGCTTCATCCCACACTTTTGCTAATGCATCAAAGTTCTCCCTAGAAACTTTAATGTATTCTGATTCCAAAGAAGAGGAAAGGTGTTATGAAACATATTCGACCAGGGATACTACCTAAGGGGTAGCTAATAAACGAAAACATGCCAAAGCCTGACTACTTTATTCTTGTAGGGAAAAAAAGTCAGGTAACCAAGGTGAAAGTTTTTTTTTTTTTTTTGGACAACCATATTTTTTCAGTTACCGGTTACCCTTCTCAGGACTAGCTATTTACATAAGAATAGCAAAAATGTTGTTCTGGATGTTACTTCTTTCAGTTTCTATTAAAACTGTAATAGTGCCTGCCTGCATTACACATTTCCTTGTATGTTTCAATCAAAATGTCACCTATCCACTGTTCTTAGAGTACACTTAATATTTTCATTAAAACCAATAAAACCAAGAAATGACAAGAGGGCAGGTGGGTGCAGGCAATTAAACTCCTCCTGTATGTATTGTTAAATAGCAGTTGAGAAAAGAAAGAAGCCCTATTGAACACCTGTCCCTTCTTTACTGAATGGCAGCTAAGAAATCCACTTAGCTAGCTATTGTCTGCTTATTTTCCTGACAGATAATGTGAAGAACAGGCAGTTATGGGGCCAGTAATTCAGAATTAATTTTTCCTTCACAAGAGTAATGTGGACACTGAGTGCAGTAATGGTGCCTGATCTGGATTCAAGGGGGGTAAACAAGACAATTGGAAATGATGGGCAGGAGATAAAAGCCCTTTATAGGTCTGCTCCACCTGCAAGTTGGAGCTGTGGTTTTTGCTGGCATCTTATATTATTTTTTTAATCTGTTTCTGAAGGATTAATCATTGAAACAGTTACCCTGTGTAGGTGTAGGTGTGTGTGTGTGTGTGTGTGTGTGTGTGTGTGTATTGAAAGAAGAGACAAATGAAGAAGACTCTACAACGTTGCTTTCCATCTTTTCCCACCGTATTAAAAATGTTGGTAGCTGCAAAAGACAGCTGTTAAGCCACACATTGAGATTATTTATGGAGCTTCCTCCTGTGAGTTTATATCTCAATTGAGAAAATTGCTACATTTCCTTAAATAAACCAGGACCTTTTGCTAACCCACCATTATTGCTTATTTCTTTCTAAGAGGAAACACCTACCCCTAACATGCACATCAAAAATTTGTTCCCACCAGACCAAATTAAAACTCTCTTCTGCTCTTATTCTTTCCACCTCTCTCTTGCTTCCTCTCCCCCTCTTTTTCTCTCTCCATCTTTCTAAGTTCCTGTTTTTAAGTGCTAGCCACCCAAGCAATTTCACAGACCAACTGAATGTAGACTCTCTGGGGATGAGTTAAAGAAGAGGATTAGATACAACAGTTCTCTGGGCAGCCTTTAAGACCCCTGAGCATACAAACAGCAGACGGATCTTGTGAATTGCAGCCACTAACACAAACCACTCAGAATGAATCAGAATTGAATAGCCTGCTTTATTACTCAGGTAAAATTTATTGATCTGTTATAGAAAGGAAAATATATATATATAAGTGAAAGAGGACAGGCCATGCCAAAATAGAAAGCATAAAACCTCTCATAAATCCTCTTATTTCAAATATTTGATATTTAGTGTAGAGCATGTTCTTGGATAAATTAATCTCATACAGTTTATGTTGTCTGAAAGGAAACATATATAACCCAAGACCTTAAAATCCATCAGTTATTTATTAAAATATACACTGATTAAGTATGGTGACCTCAATTTCCAAGCCCCAAATCAAGAAATATATTTTCACAATAATTTTCTTCCTCCTTAAAAATTAATCTGGTAAAATTTTGGACCATAAAAACATTAAATTTGAATAAGAGCACTTAAGTTATACCTTCCCAAAATATCTAAGTAATAGACTTTTTATCCATAGAAGCCATCTCTGTTCAATTCATGAACTTCTTAACACTTATTTCTTCATACTCATTTTCATGAGCATCTCACTCATTCATCCTTATAGTCAGGCTTCTATCAGTAAGTACCATTACCATGGAATTGTTTTCTACCACTTTTATACTTACTAAATACCCTACTATTTAAAAAGTTAAATTATGTTTCCTTATAGAGGAAAGTTGAATTCCAAACCTGGATATAGTATAAATTTTTCATCTACTGCGATCCTTGTAGAGCTATCCATGGTGCTGGACAATAGGTGCTAGATAAATGCTGCTTAACTGAAATTGCCTAGAATTCCTGCTCGACAACTGGAACTTAATTGTTTAGTGTCATAAGTATACATCGATCCTCTTCTCCCATGTCAAAGAGAACTTACTCATATTGGCATTTAAAATAAATAATCATTTGGCAGTGTTCAGGTGATTACTTTATTTGAATATCTACAGGCATGCTGCAGTTCATGGGATCACAAAGAGTCGGACATGACTGAGTGACTGAGAGAAGTCTTTGAAAATGTACCCATGTAAATATTATCTATCTCAGATATATTAAAGCTCAAAATTGGCAGGAGCTTTGTACAACAACTACATGGTACTATGAACAACCATATACTAATTAATGAAGTTCATAATTATTACTATTAATTGATGGTAAGATTATAGATATGTAATAATGCATAGTCTATGAAATGTCAGAGAGCTGTTCACAATTAGATGAAAGCAGCTTTAATATTGGAGAGAATGAGAAAGCAGACCATGAGAGTTTGATCCTCAAGCATGATATATATACAGGAAATCATTATCAGAAGCAATATGCAAGCAGCTAATTTTATGTGCTCTCAAACTGAGAATATACGTGTACTACAGCAACACCGTATAGTCTGTGGAGTATAACATATGACAGTCATCACACAGACAGAGACTGCATACCATGCCCAGTGGGTAAATACCATCCACCACTGATTTATAGATCAAAACTCCCACTCAACCCTGCAAGCTTACTGACATATTAATGAAATGACTGAAATTGAAATTAATTAAAATTTCTCTAAATTAGTTGTGGTTACTTGTGATGTTCCTTTCATAGTCATTTTAAGAATCTTAAAATTACATGTAAATGAAATGTGTTATAATTAAATTAGAAGAACTAGTATGGGGAATATCTTAAAAGACAGTATCTGTTCCTCCTTATATTTCTAAGTCAATTAAAAAATACAGGTAAAAGAAAATTCCTAATAAATGCAGGAAAAGGAATTTAGACTTGTATATGAATTTTATAGTAACATTAGACCATTTTTATGTAACATTGTCTGCTATTGGTCATGTTTATCAAATCATACTTCAAATATAGAATAAAAAAATAATATTATAGGTCTTGGAAATTTCTCCTTTCTAGAATTTTATTTAGAAACTGTATATTAAAAAATGGTAGATTGTGAAATATTTGGTGATAAAATATATTTTAAGGAAAGCTGTTGAAACATAAATGACATTTTATGTTAGGACTTAGTAATAAAATACTTTCACAGCTTCTCTTCCAAAAAGTGATGATGAAATATTACTGCCTTTTTAAAGTACATCCTTCTAAGCATCAAGATACATTTTGATAAAGAAGAAAGTATAAATTATAAATCTATAAAAATAGTTCATATTAATATGGAAATTAATCTCATTATTAATTTCACCCTTGTTTATAACACTTGTCTGATAATGTGATTTATAATAAGAAATATATACTTTGGTCTTATCTGCTGGTTCCTGGCTCACAAGTTCCCAAAGCCCTATAATTTCCCAAGTGATTACAGTAATATTGGCAAGTCTTTATATAATATTTGATTTTTGTCCTCTACACCTGAAATAGCTTCAGAGCCATAAAGGTGAAGAGGATGTCTTTTGTTATTCACAACAAGTCCCCTGAGCTCCTGTTAGTGAGGCAATTTTTAGAAAGCATAAGGACTGATGTTGATCACCAAGGGAGCCAACCACGTGATAGGAAGGTTGAAACCTTCAGGCCATCATGACTTCAGGGGTGTGGAGAGAGGGGAAGATTTTGAATCAGTCAATTGGCCAGTGATCTAAGGAAGCATGACTATCTAATGAAGTCTCCCTACAAACCCATGAACTAATGGGAGAGCTTCTGGTTTGGTGAACTTGTGGAAATTCAAGGAGACTGGTGTCTCTGAAAATGGCATGGAAACTCTGTGCCCCTTGCCACTTGTCTTGCCCTATGCATTTCTTCCATCTAAATTACAATAGCTGCCCCCTCCCTCCATCTGTGGTTTCATTTTATGCAATTTCAGTTCAGTTCAGTTCAGTCACTCAGTCATGTCCGACTCCGGGCAACCCCATGCACTGCAGCATTACCAGGCTTCCCTGTCCATCACCAAATCTCAGAGCCTACTCAAACTCAAGCCCATCACATCGGTGATGCCATCCAACCATCCCATCCTCTGTTGTTTCAGTTACCTGTGGTCAACCACAGTGTGAAAATATTAAGTGGAAAATTCCAGAAATAAACAATTGATAAGTTTAAAATTGTGTATCATTCTGCCTGGAGGGTAAATTAACCTTTTGTCCAGCTTATCCCACCCTTGAGTCAGTTAATAGCATCTTATCATACCAACTATGTCATTATTGCAGTCTCATGTGAAAGTAACCCTTATTTTACTTAATAATGGTCCAACATTGCAAGAGTAGTGATGCTAGCAATTCAGACATGCCAAAGAGAAACTGTAAAGTGCTTCCTTTAAGGGAAAAGGTGAAACTTCTTGACTTAACAGGAAAAAATAATTATATGTGGAGGGAGCTAAGATCCACTGTAAGAATGAATCTTCTGTCCATGAAAGTATGAAAAAGGAAAGAGAAATTTGTGTTAATTTTGCTGTTATATCCCAAAATGCAAAAGTTATGGCCGCAGTATGTGATAGTACTTAGAAAAAATGGAAAAGGCCTTAAATGTGTACAATAAAACACTTTGAGAAAGATACCATATAAATATAACTTTTATTATACAATATTGTCATAATTGTTCTATTTTTAGTTATTATTGTTAATCTACTACCATGCCTAATTTATAAACTAAACTTTATAATAAGTACGTACGTATAGGAAAAAGATTGTATATATAGAATTCAGTACTACACACAGTTTCAAGTATCCACTTGAAATGCATATGCCATGGTTAAGGGGGAACTACTGTATACCCTTTTATAATAAATGGGAAACTACTAACCTACTAACTAAACAGTTTTCCTGAGTTCTGTGAGCTACTCTAGCAAATCTGCTGAGGGGGCTGCACAAAACTCTGACTCTCAGATAGTCAAAAGCACAGACAACAGCCTAGATTTGCAAGTGAAGTCTGAATTTGGGGAAGGAGAGGACAGGCCCGTGGGACTGAACCCTTAACCTGTGAGATCTGACCCTAACTCCACATAAACAGTGTCAGAATAAAGTTAAACCACACAATACCCAGCTGGTTTTGCAGCATTGCTTTGTGTATAAAAAATCCATATATCTGGGGTCAGAAGCGAAGTAGTTGACAGGAGAGGAGAAACAAAGGAAGTGAGTTTTTCTTCACAATGTACATGGAAGGTGAGTTTTTATGGGCAAAATGAAATGATTATTCTAGGTTGAAACTGCTTTTATTTGTCTAAATGATTAGATGTATTATCTATGGATATCTAAATCTATGTTGATCAGAGGAAATAACTTTGCTTCTAGACTTGAGGCCATATATCTGTTTCAAGAGAAAAAGAGATATCCTTAAAATCTTGTGAAAAGATTCTATCCACTGAAGATGGGAAAGAGACAAGAGCAGAATCTCAGCCAGGGCTCATGACACCAAGTACACAAGACCACAGCCTTGTCTAACCACAATGAAACCAAGCCATGCCCACAGGGCAACCCAAAACGGGCGGGTCATGGTGGAGAGGTCTGGCACAATGAGAAGGGAATGGCAAACCACTTCAGTATTCTTGCCTTGAGAACCCCAGGAACAGGATGAAAAGGCAAAATGATAGCATACTGAAAGAGGAACTCCCCAGGTCAGTAGGTGCCCAATATGCTACTGGAGATCAGAGGAGAAATAACTCTAGAAAGAATGAAGGGATGAATCAAAGCAAAAACAATACCCAGCTGTGGATGTGACTGGTGATAGAAGCAAGGTCCGATGCTGTAAAGAGCAATATTGCATAGGAACCTGGAATGTCAGCTCCATGAATCAAGGCAAATTGGAAGTGGTCAAAATAGAGATGGCAAGAGTGCTACTGCTGCTGCTAAGTCGCTTCAGTCGTGTCCGACTCTGTGCGACCCCATAGATGGCAGCCCGCCAGACTCCCCCATCCCTGGGATTTTCCAGGCAAGAACACTGGAGTGGGTTGCCATTTCCTTCTCCAATGCATGAAAGTGAAAAGTGAAAGGGAAGTCGCTCACTCATGTCTGACTTCGCGACCCCACAGACGGCAGCCTACCAGGCTCGTCCATCCATGGGATTTTCCAGGCAAGAGTACTGGAGTGGGTTGCTGTTGCTTTCTCCGGATGGCAAGAGTGAATGTCAACATTCTAGGAATCAATGAACTAAAATGGACTGCAATGGGTGAATTTAACTCAGATGACCATTATATCTACTACTGCAGGCAGGAATCCCTCAGAAGAAATGGGGTAGCCATCATTGTCAGCAAAAGAGTCCGAAATGCAGTACTTGGATGCAATCTCAAAAATGACAGAATGATCTCTGTTCATCTCCAAGGCAAACCATTCAATACCACGATAATCCAAGTCTATGCCCCAACCAGTAACGCTGAAGAAGCTGAAGTTGAACGGTTCTATGAAGGCCTGCAAGACCTTTTAGAACTAACACCCCAAAAAAGATGTCCTTTTCATTATAGGGGACTGGAATGAAAAAGTAGGAAGTCAAGAAACACCTGGAGTAACAGGCAAATTTGGCCTTGGATTGGGGAATGAAGCAGGGCAAAGACTAATGGAGTTTTGCCAAGAAAATGCACTGGTCATAGTAAATACCCTCTTCCAACAACACAAGAGAAGACTCTACACATGGACATCACCAGATGGTCAACACCAAAATCAGATTGATTATATTCTTTGCAGCCAAAGATAGAGAAGTTCTATACAGTCAACAAAAAAAAGACCAGGAGCTGACTGTGGCTCAGATCATGAACTCCTTATTACCAAATTCAGACTTAAATTGAAGAAAGTAGAGAAAACTGGCAGACCATTCAGGTATGACCTAAATCAAATCCCTTATGATTATACAGTGGAAGTGAGAAATAGATTTAAGGGCCTAGATCTGATAGATAGAATGCCTGATGAACTATGGAATGAGGTTCATGACATCGTACAGGAGTCAGGGATCAAGACCATCCCCATGGAAAAGAAATGCAAAAAAGCAAAATGGCTGTCTAGGGAGGCCTTACAAATAGCTGTGAAAAGAAGAGAAGCAAAAAGCAAAGGAGAAAAGGAAAGATATAAGCATGTGAATGCAGAGTTCCAAAGAATAGTAAGAAGACATAAGAAAACCTTCCTCAGCATTCAGTGCAAAGAAATAGAAGAAAAGAACAGAACGGGAAAGACTAGAGATCTCTTCAAGAAAATTAGAGAAACCAAGGGAACATTTCATGCAAAGATGGGCTCAATAAAAGACAGAAATGGTATGGACCTAACAGAAGCAAAAGATATTAAGAAGAGGTGGCAAGAATACACGGAAGAACTGTACAAAAAAGATTTTCACGACCCGGATAATCATGATGGTGTGATCACTCATCTAGAGCCAGAAATCCTGGGATGCGAAATCAAGTGGGCCTTAGAAAGCATCAATACGAACAAAGCTAGTGGAAGTGATAGAATTCCAGTTGAGCTATTTCAAATCCTGAAAGATGATGCTGTGAAAGTGCTGCACTCAATATGCCAGCAAATTTGAAAAACTCAGCAGGGGCCACAGGACTGGAAAAGGTCAGTTTTCATTCCAATCACAAAGAAAGGCAATGCCAAATAATGCTCAAGCTACTGCACAATTGCACTCATCTCACATGCTAGTAAAGTAATGCTCAAAATTCTCCAAGCCATGCTTCAGCAATACGTGAACCATGAACTCCCTGATGTTCAAGCTGGTTTTACAAAAGGCAGAGGAACCAGAGATCAAATTGCCAACATCCGCTGGATCATGGAAAAATTAAGAGAGTTTCAGGAAAACATCTATTTCTGCTTTATTGACTATGCCAAAGCCTTTGACTGTCTGGATCACAATAAACTGTGGAAAATTCTGAAAGAGATGGGAATACCAGACCACCTGATCTGCCCCTTGAGAAATCTGTATGCAGGTCAGGAAGCAACAGTTAGAACTGGACATGGAACAACAGACTGGTTCCAAATAGGAAAAGGAGTACGTCAAGGCTGCATATTGTCACCCTGCTTATTTAACTTCTATGCAGAGTACATCATGAGAAATGCTGGGCTGGAAGAAACACTAGCTGGAATCAAGATTGCCGGGAGAAATACCAATGACCTCAGATATGCAGATGACACCACCCTTATGGCAGAAAGTGAAGAGGAACTAAAAAGCCTCTTCATGAAAGTGAAAGAGGAGAGTGAAAAAGTTGGCTTAAAGCTCAACATTCAGAAAACAAAGATCATGGCATCTGGTCCCATCACTTCATGGAAAATAGATGGGGAAACAGTGGAAACAGTGTCAGACTTCATATTTTTGGGCTCCAAAATCACTGCAGATGGTGACTGCAGCCATGAAATTAAAAGACGCTTACTCCTTCGAAGAAAAGCCATGACCAACCTAGTTAGCATATTCAAAAGCAGAGACATTACTTTGCCGACTAAGGTCCATCTAGTCAAGGCTATGGTTTTTCCAGTGGTCATGTATGGATGTGAGAGTTGGACTGTGAAGAAGGCTGAGCGCTGAAGAATTGATGCTTTTGAACTGTGGTGTTGGAGAAGACTCTTGAGAGTCCGTTGGATTGCAAGGAGATCCAACCAGTCCATTCTGAAGGAGATCAGCCCTGGGATTTCTTTGGAAGGACTGATGCTAAAGCTGAAACTCCAGTACTTTGGCCACCTCATGCGATGAGTTGACTCATTGGAAAAGATTCTGATGCTGGGAGGGATTGGGGGCAGGAGGAGAAGGGGACGACCGAGGATGGGATGGCTGGATGGCATCACGGACTCTATGGACATGAGTCTGAGTGAACTCTGGGAGTTGGTGATGGACAAGGAGGCCCGGCGTGCTGTGATTCGGAGTCCTAAAGAGTTGGACATGACTGAGCGTCTGAACTTAACTGAACTGAACTGACACCTATGTTAAAGACAATAGTTGGCTTGTTTTGTGTGTGTGTGTCTTTAACTTATCTGAGGGCTCTCCAGCCTCTAGGCCAGACCAGTGAGTGGAAAAGACAGGGTGAACATGCAGCTGCTGCCTGGGCTCCTGCTCTAATTCCCAGGAACTGCCAGAGAATGACCTCCGCAGTTCACATTTCCCCGCTTCCTTCACAGAGTTCATCAAGCCAAACATGCAAATCAAAGCTGGTCCAAAAACACTTGGTTTATCTCTGCTGTTCAAAAATGTGCCAAACATTCTTAAGATCTTGTGGACTCACTGTTTTCCCTTTTAACGCTAGTTTGAAGTTTCGCTTGTGATGATGATATTTTGACTACTGTTTTCTCCTCAAACACTTCAGAACCACTTTCCTATTCCACTTTGTGATGCTCTCAAGAATTGCCTCTTTTCCTTTATCATTTCTCGATCAAGTGTCATTCTGACCAAATTTTTTTTCTTCTTGTTGGGGGCATGTTTGTCTAAATCTACTGATTTAATAAGGTTTACTTCTACCAACAAGATATCGTCTACCAACATACAAAATATTCCCACATTAATCATCAAATATAGAATCTTTTACAATAAAAGACATTTCCTATGTGTTCTTTAGCTAAAATTGTTTAGCCAAACAATTTTAACATTTTAATACAATAAATTTGAGCTAGCTTTATAGAAAGTCCTCTCGTGTAAAGCCTATATTTTCCCTTAATGCTGAGATGAAATTCCTATCCATAAGCCCTATCTATATATGAAAACTATAAAACTTTCTGTTGTTTCAGCCTCATATTTGAGTGTTAAACCAGTTGTATTATTTAGAGCTGCTAAGGTTTTCAAAAGAAAAAGAAAACTAACATATGTTATAATTATATGGTATGTATTGAACATACAATATCATATTTGATACATAACATCTAATATAATAGTGTTCTTAACTATATTATAAAATATGATATGTAATACATGATACTTATTGTTTTAAAAGCAGAAAAAAGAATGGAGGCTCTATGGGAGGTAGTAAAAATAGGTTTAATTGCTCATCTTCTATAATACAATTTAAAAAAACATTGTAAATTTATAAAGCAAAGAATAGAGTCAAGTGTGAGCCTACTATTTAAAAGGTAATAAGCACCAGATTGGGCTTCCCAGGTGGTACTAGTGGTAAAGAACCCATCTGCTAATGCAGGAGACATAAGGGACGTGGGTTCCATCCCTGGGTTGGGACTATCCCATACAATCTGTACAGGAGGGCATTGCAACTTACTCCAGTATTCTTGTCTGGAGAATCCCATGGACAGAGGAGCCTGGCAGGCTACAGTCCACAGGGTTGCAGAGTTAGACACGAATGATGTGACCTAGCACACATGCATACAAGCACCAGATTGACTCAAATATATTTAAAATGGTTACAGTTTAGGAACAAGAGTGAATATTAGAGTGAAGAAGTGGAATCAATGAGGAAAGACAATTTAATTTCCAGTTTACATCCTTCTATACTATTTGGACTCTGTTAAAAAGAAAAAAATGTACCTATGCTTATTTTACGATTACCAAAAAATTGAATTAACAATGTAATCACTGTAACTAAACTCAACACTGCCTGATAATAGTCAACTTGTCATATGTCACGCTGACTTCATTGCTGACTTGAAGTCTGACACTGAATTTGATTTCACCCTCATTTGTAAAAGGTCATCAACTCTGATACCCAACACTCAGAAGGGAGATGAACTTCTCCACCTCTTGGTCTTGAATATACTTCCCTACCTTGCTTTCAGTGAGAATGCAGAGGAAGACACAGGCCATTCAGCAGCTGTGGTTTAGTAGAAAAAGCACAGGTCCCAGTGCAGCAGTTTTGAATTCAAGTTCTGACTCTACTGTGTCTCACCCAATCTGTCACTTAATTTCTCCTCACTTCATTTCTTTTGTGTAGAGGAGGTGTTTGAGATTTGTTGAAGGGATGAACAGAGGTAAAAATAGGAAAGTATTTCGCCTAATTGTGCATAATAAAACAATGCTTAATATAACAGCTGGCATGTCATGTCATTTGTTTTGTTTGTAACCCACTTCTTGGAAATCCCTGCAGCTGTTTGGTGCCGCTTCTGATCTCTTCCATTTCTAAAACCAGCCTGACAAGGAGCTTTCTCAGCTCAACCACAACAGTGTTATTCTGACTCTAGCATAATACAAAGGAAATGATGGCTTTTCTTAGACAGCCCACTTCACTCATGTGTAGAGAGAAAATTTGCTCTTTATCTTGTTATGTTTCCGATCCAAATGATTTACATTATCTAGATGAAACATTGCTTTGAGAGCATGAAAGGTTAATTCCTTCCTCTTTATCCAGAAACTTGGACACTGTTTTGAATTATTGACCAGGGATGGCTTTCAAGGGTCATCTAAACAGTAAGTTGTGAATTGTAGCCTCTTTGTCTGAGCCTAAAGGCTGGCTGTCTTCTTAAAAGTGGTTAAGTGGAAGTTATTGATGAGAGCTGGAGTGAGATTTGACATCAGGCTTTAATTATACCTTGAAAGGCAAGCAAAATGGAAAATTAAGGCTAATTCAATTGAACAGTTGATCACTAAGCAATAATCACAACAGAGAAATGTATTTCTGTTTCACCCAAGTGCTGCTGACTTGGAAGATTGGTACCAGTAACTAGATTTATGCTGCTCTTCTTAAGATATTTTATTTAGATCAAGAGGGCAATGCTTTATTCAGCCTATTTAAAAATGTGTTTGTATGAATATACAGACCTGGGGTTTCCTTAAAATGAAAAAGGGTGGTACCAGAGCTTCTGTATTATTGCAACCCTCCTGAGAACATCAAGCTATAGTTCTTATTCAGCACTATCTATTTTAGAGAGTGCAAAACAGAGAGACACTGCCAATAAAAAACTCATATTTAGAAACACATTACCTAAGACCTAATGTGAACCTAATGCTTTCCCAAGCACATTAAAGGTATATTAAAATTTACTTAACAATCATCAACATTCATGCAAAATGTTTTGACTGTTTAGTCTTTGCATTTTATATGAAAAAAAAAAACCAGACTGGCCAGCTTTTGTCTATAGTCTCTCTCATTCTCTTTACAAATGAAGCTACTTATACCACCTACAGAAGAATTGTCTTAACATCTATAAAATTCAAGAAACTCTTTGCAAGACTACCACAAATTGACTATATTGAGCCATATGATATTGCCAATATTGAACCTTTCTTTACCTACAGATATGGCAGTGTCAGAGTTCCAGAAAAACATCTATTTCTGCTTTATTGACTATGCCAAAGGCTTTGACTGTGCGGATTACAATAAACTGGAAAATTCTGAGAGAGATGGGAATACCAGACCACCTGACCTGCCTCTTGAGAAATCTGTATGCAGGTCAGGAAGCAACAGTCAGAACCAGACATGGAACAACAGACTGGTTCCAAATAGGAAAAGGAGTACATCAAGGCTGCATATTGTCACCCAGCTTATTTAACTTCTATGCAGAGTGCATCATGAGAAACGCTGGACTGAAAGAAACACAAGCTGGAATCAAGATTGCCGGGAGAAATATCAATGACCTCAGATATGCAGATGATACCACTCTTATGGCAGAAAGTGAAGAGGAACTAAAAAGCCTCTTGATGAAAGTGAAAGAGGAGAGTGAAAAAGTTGGCTTAAAGCTCAACATTCAGAAAACAAAGATCATGGCATCTGGTCCCATCACTTCATGGGAAATAGATGCGGAAAGAGTGGAAACAGTGTCAGACTTTATTTTTTGGGGCTCCAACATCACTGCAGATGGTGACTGCAGCCATGAAATTAAAAGACGCTTACTCCTTGGAAGAAAAGTTATGATCAACCTAAATAGCATATTCAAAAGCAGAGACGTTACTTTGCCGACTAAGGTCCGTCTAGTCAAGGCTATGGTTTTTCCAGTGGTCATGTATGGATGCAAGAGTTGGACTGTGAAGAAGGCTGAATGCCGAAGAACTGATGCTTTTGAAATGTGGTGTTGGAGAAGACTCTTGAGAGTCCATT
Organism: Capra hircus; assembly: GCF_001704415.2. Taxonomy (NCBI): domain Eukaryota; kingdom Metazoa; phylum Chordata; class Mammalia; order Artiodactyla; family Bovidae; genus Capra; species Capra hircus. Next base: position 54,705,106 of record NC_030815.1, on the reverse strand, counting down.
GGACTGCAAGGAAATCCAACCAGTCCATTCTGAAGGAGATCAACCCTGGGATTTCTTTGGAAGGAATGATGCTAAAGCTGAAGCTCCAGTACTTTGGCCACCTCATGCGATGAGTTGACTCATTGGAAAAGATTCTGATGCTGGGAGGGATTGGGGGCAGGAGGAGAAGGGGATGACAGAGGATGAGATGGCTGGATGGCATCATGGACTCAATGGACGTGAGTCTGAGTGAACTCTGGGAGTTGGTGATGGACAGGGAGGCCTGGCGTGCTGTGATTCATGGGGTCGCAAAGAGTCGGACACGACTGAGCGACTGAACTGAACTGATGGCAGTGTCACATGGTTCTATCTAATAGATACAGGAACATTATGCTTGTTGTTCAGTCACTAAGTCATGTCTGACTCTTTATGACCCCATGGACTGCAGCATGTCAGGCTTCCATGTCCTCCACTGTTTCCTGGAGTTTGTAACATTATGGTCACACTTCTCTAATTCTTACATAAGTTATCAGTCATTTTCTCTAGGAACACTGTTTAGGGAAGCACTTCTTGGTTGAAGAAATTCAGGGGCGTTTATCTTTGGCTAGTGAAGACGAATATTATAAACCTGTGTTAATTCATATGACTGTTCCCTTTTGCTAAAGCAATTTCAAATGAAAAAGCACTGACATTAAAAAAATGCTAACAGTAGTTGTCTCTGCAGATATAGGTTAATTTTTCTTCTTTACATGTAACCATATTTTCCAAATTTCTACAATGAACAAGTATTTTCAAATCAGAAACATGCTATTTTTAAAAATTAAAGGGAGCTGAATTTTAAATATCACATTAACATCTGAAGAGAGCAAGTTGTGTAATAAATAAGTCTATGCCTTCAGACAAAACACCTATGAATAATTCTGAAAAATGACTTGTTTATTACAACCACCGCCCCAATTTCTTCTCCTGTTGACAAGTAGTCAGGGTAGTTGACACTTCCAGTTTCACTTGAGCTGATTTGTGACACTTATTCGTCAACCAATTTAGGAGCACAACGTGCTTTGGTGGTCTAATGTCACCTCTGGTCACATATTAACCTCATTTTGGCTTAAATACTCCATTTAAATGGGAAACCCTATCCAGCTGGCAGGGGAATAGCACTTGCTTTAAATTGGATATTATTCTGAATTACAGTCAACTCTGTAATTCAGTGTGATGTGGCTGCTAAAAAGCCAAGGTTCTTAGACTGCATTAATAAAAGTGTAATTTCTGGTTTATGGGAAGTAATCATCTTTCTATATTCTGATCAAGCCATGTCTGGAGTATTATGTTCAACTACAGGTCAATGTTTTAAGGACCATGGCAAATTAAAATTAGACCAGAAGAGAAAATCAGGGTGGGGAGGGGTCTGAAAGCCACTGTCATTTTTGAGGAACAAGCGACAGAAAGCAGACTAGATATAAGGGATGACATGATAGCTGTCTTCAAATATTTGAACTGGGTGAATGTAAATGAGAGATAGGATTGTTGTATCTGCACTGTTCAGAAGCAGCATGAACTGGGTTTTCTATCAACATGAGAGGATATTAAAATGGAGCATCTTTTTATCTCTCCTTTGGCTGAGATCACAAAAAGCTGGGAACCAACCACCAGGTGACAACTATTTCAGCTCTTCCCCACTGCAGGATTTCAGAGCTTGGGGCAGCCAAGAAGTTGGGGGTATAGAGCAGCATTAATTTCAGAATTTTGACAATTGCTTGAAAACAGACATTTAACTACTTAGAAGAGACTTTCTTTGTGATTAGTAATAACCGGAGGATGTTTGTATTTCTACAAGCCACCAAAAGAAGTACATGAGCTGCCTAAAATGTCATCCAAATAGCAAAAGAAAAACTGGCTCCCAAGCAGGGTTGAAAGGCCAGAGGCAGGACGGAAGAATAAGAATGTGTCATTTACATTCACATTTCACACAGCGGGTTCTCTCACTCTTTCACACACACACTCCAAATAAAAGGCATAGGTTTCATATCGACATAAGAAATTTCCCTATTAGATGGCTTATCAACAAAATGGGCTGCCTTAGAACAGGGACCACTCCTGTCGGTGAAGCCTGGGAAGACGAATGCCAGCAGCAGTAAATCTCTAAGGACGCCATCCTCTCTGACAGTGAGACTCCATGCAGACTAAAGAGAGACCAAGAGGAGAGAATCTAGAGAAACCGTGAATCCCCAGGTCAACAATAATCCTTTTTATTTTTAATAACAGGGAAAGTCTCAAGGTGCTGGAGTGTTTATCACTCTCTGCCTATCCTGTGCCCCCTCAGTCTAGATCTATTCTCCTAAGATTAGGATGTGGTCAGTCAGTCCAGGGACAAGACCCCAATTAATAAGGCACAAAGAAACTTGTGGGTAATTGGGGTGTGAGCCTAACTGGTGACAGTTTAATAAATTCAATTGCATGTATGTTTTAAAATAATTAACCTTATTAACTGGCATGCTGGCCAAAATACTCTCAGAATTTGATTAAATCTACATGGTATTGGTTCCTAAGAATTAGACAGAACCATCTAGGAACTGGATTCATTCACTGCTAACCTCATCCATCAGCCTTCAGATTTGCTACATCAGATTCATTTTCTAGGATTGAACTGTGGTAGGTAATAATCTTCTAACTCAGAGTCTGTAAACTGGACAGAAGGAGGAAAGAATTTTACAAATGTTTTGTGCGGGTTGCTTGGTAGGGGGTGAAAAAGCAGAGGACTTGATACAGATATGGATGATTAGATGCTGATAAATCTCCCTCCTGCCCAAACTGGGCACATGCATTCAAACATCTTTATGTGTGATCTTCTGTAATCATGCCAAGAGAGGTAGAGCTGTCACCTTAATTAGGATGACAAGGATTTTGGCTTGAGCCCTAAGATAAATTAGGCCATGATGAAACAGGAATCCATTTATTCAACAAATATTCGTTGGGTACTTATTCTTTGGCAAGTACTGTGGTAGCTACTGGGGATAAACTCACGAGTGAAACAGGTACAAATCCTTCTATCACAGAACTTAGAGTCCAAGGGCCTCACTCTTATGATCTCATGGAACCTTTATCACATCCTCCCAGGCCCTATCTTCAGATACAGCTGCAGTGGGGGTTAGGGCTTCAACATAAGAACTTTGGGGAAGAGGAGACAATTCACATATTAAAAGAAAAACAAAAAATACTCAGCTTAGAATTTTCTGAAAAGCAACCCAGATAAGCCAATACTAATCAAAGCTGAAAGAAACAATTTTCATTGGCTTACTCTGAGATAGATACAGGGTGGGGCCGGGAAGCTGCTCTGCTAATCCATTTGTGGCAACAAAAATAAAAGCCCTGGAGACCAAACTTGAAGTTTATTCAAATGTTCCAGCTTTTATGAATCATGTCTTTCTGATGGGAGCATGCAGTAGACGGGGCATCTGGGCGGAACATCTACATGGAAACCCTTTTCCTGGTCTCTCCCTGAGAAGGACCTGCCGGACCTCTTGCAAAGGCCTAGTGTGCACTGTCCACCCCGCCCCCTGCATTGTTCCTAGTGAGTGGTGAGTGACCGCACACTTCCTATTTGATAGGAAGAGCAGAGGATGAAGACATCTTCTTTTAAGCAAGATCAGTACTTGACAAAGCACTTCATTTTCCCAGGAGGCTGGAGTCCTTAATGAGAGTAATGAACTGGGCAGCAGGCACAATTCAGAGGAAGATGGTTGGGTATCTCCCCACAAGAGCTCTAAAGACACTCTGATTTTTCACTGGTAGAAGCTGGTGTGAACTAGACTGGCAATTTACAAAGCGACAGAAAGATATTGATTAATCTGCATGAATACAATGCAGCATTTGGAGGTCAAATCAAGAATCTCCCAAGCATGCTTTTTGGAAGGTTTCTTTTTAAGGAAACGAATGACATAAACAATAATCTTACAATGATCAAAAGCAGAAAAGAAATTACTTCCAGTCTTGTAAGTATAACAAATCAACTCAGTATCTCCTCTCGTTGTCCATTTGAACAAGGAAATGTCAGATGTCTCAGAGCAGAAAATTGAACAAGTTTTGGGACGGGCGAAGTGAAGGACTTCTGTGCACTGGAAATGATTCAGCAAAGAGCTGTGACATTGTATGTGCGGATGGACAGTGGGGCTACTGTAGCTTAGGGGCATCATGTGGAAGACTGACTTCAACTTATTTTAAACCTTGAGAAATTACTGTCTGGCAAGCAATTCTGACCTGAGTCACACAGTGCTTGTGACAGTGCTTAAGTACCCACTGGTGTGCCAGCTGTTTAGCTATATGTCCCTAGGTCACCATCAAGCTCCTACGATTCTCAAGGACATCACCATGCTTCACTCAGTAGGTGCTCCATAGCGACAGCAGATGGTGACAAGAAAAACAAGAGAAGCATAAAATATGATTCTCTGGCTTAGATTTACTGGTTTGATCTTGTGGGTTTTTTTTCCCTCTAGCAGCACTAGCAACCCACTCCAATACTCTTGCCTGGAAACTCCCATGCATGGAGGAGCCTGGTAGGCTGCAGTCCATGGGGTCGCGAAGAGTCGAATGCAACTGAGCGACTTCACTTTTACTTTTCACTTTTATGCATCGGAGAAGGAAATGGCAACCCATTCCAGTGTTCTTGCCTGCCTGGAGAATCCCAGGGACTGGGGATCCTGGTGGGCTGCCGTCTATGGGGTCGTACAGAGTCAGACACGACTGATGTGACTTAGCAGCAGCAGCAGCTTTACTGACATAATAGGCAAATAATAACATTGTGTAAGTATAAGGTATACATATAGATGATCTGATACACATATATTGCTAAATGATAGCTACAATAAGACTAATTAACACCTCCATCTCTTTATATAATTACTATTTCTTTTTGTGATGAGAACATTTAAGATTAAGCTTCTCAGCAAGTTTCCAGTATATAACACAGTATCATTAACTATAGTCATCATGCTATAAATTAAATCTCCAGAATTTGTTCATCTTGTAACTGTATCTTTTGACCAAAATCTACCCATTTTCCCCACCTCCTCAACCCCTTACCTTAACAACCACTTTTCTACTCTGAGTTCCACTTTTTCAGATTTCACTATTAATGAGATCATACAGTATGTGTTATTCTCTGACCTTTCTCACTTTGCATAATGCCTTCAAGGTCCATCCACATTGTCACAAATGGCATGACTGCCTTCCTTCTCATGGCTGAATATTACTCCGTTGTGTGTGTAAATGTTGTTTCCATATCTTAGCTACTGTGAATAATGATGCAATGAATATGGGAGTGCAGATATCTCTTTGAGTTACTGATTATATTCCCTTTGAAAATATACCCAGAAGTGAGATTGCTGTGAGATGGTAATTCCACTTTTAATTTTTTGAGGAACATACAACTTCCATAGTGGCTGCACCATTTACACACCCACAAGCCATGTATAAGGGTTCTCTTTTATCCACACTTTGTCAACACTTGTTATCTCCTGTCTTTTCGATAATAGCCCTTCTCAGAGGTGTGAGGTGATATCTCATTCTAGCTTTAATTTGCATTTCTTTGATGAGTAGTGAGGTTGAGCACCTTTTCATGTATCTATTGGAAGTCTATACCTATGGCATGTTTTTTGCAATTTCAATCATGTACTTTCATGTACAATCATGAACTTTCATGTACAATCATGAGTTCATTATTCCTCATTCTTTGGGTAAAATATCAGGTCAAAAGCAGTTTTAAAAAAGTCTTTTTAGTTGTAAGATTTATGTTTCTCTATAATAATTTCCATCCAGTATAAATTAAGAACCCTAGATTCTTGTCCCACTTAAAGCTTTTTCCTTTCCCTGGATTTCATCTGCCCTGCAATGGAGAAGATGGGTCTGGCCAACTTCTTCCCTTTTCCTCTCTCTACCTTCTCTTCCATTCCTTAACTGCTACTCTGACTCCTTTCATTTCAGTTCAGTTCAGTCGCTCAGTCGTGTACGACTCTTTGCGACCTCATGAATTGCAGCACACCAGGCCTCCCTGTCCATCACCATCTCCCCCAGTTCACTCAGACTCACGTCCATCGAGTCGGTGATGCCATCCAGCCATCTCAGCCTCTGTCATTCCCTTTTCCTCCTGCCCCCAATCTCTCCCAGTATCAGAGTCTTTTCCAATGAGTCAGCTCTTCGCATGAGGTGGCCAAAGTACTGGAGTTTCAGCTTTAGCATCATTCTCTCCAAAGAAATCCCAGGGCTGATCTCCTTTAGAATGGACTGGTTGGATCTCCTTGCAGTCCAAGGGACTCTCAAGAGTCTTCTCCAACAAAGAAACGCAAACTTTAAATGATACATTAGATCAGTTAGACCTAATTGATATCTATAGGACATTTCACCCCAAAACAATGAATTTCACCTTTTTCTCAAGTGCTCATGGAACCTTCTCCAGGATAGATCACATCCTGGGCCATAAATCTAAACTTGATAAATTCAAAAAAATCGAAATCATTCCAAGCATCTTTTCTGACCATAATGCATTAAGATTAGATCTCAGTTACAGGAGAAAAACTATTAAAAATTCCAACATATGGAGGTTGAACAACACACTTCTGAATAACCAACAAATCACAGAAGAAATCAAAAAATAAATCAAAATATGCATAGAAACTAATGAAAATGAAAGCACAACAACCCAAAACCTGTGGGACACTATAAAAGCAGTGCTAGGAGGAAACTTCATAGCAATACAGGCATACCTCAAGAAACAAGAAAAAAGCCAAATAAATATCCTAACTCTACAACTAAAGCAACTAGAAAAAGAAGAATTGGAGAACCCCAGAGTTAGTAGAAAGAAAGAAATCTTAAAAATTAGGGCAGAAATAAATGCAAAAGAAACAAAAGAGACCATAGCAAAAATCAACAAAGCCAAAAGCTGGTTCTTTGAAAGGATAAATAAAATTGACAAACCATTAGCCAGACTCATCAAGAAGCAGAGAGAGAAAAATCAAATTAATAAAATTAGAAATGAAAATGGAGAGATCACAATAGACAACACAGAAATACAAAGGATCATAAGAGACTACTATCAGCAGTTGTATGCCAATAAAATGGACAACGTGGAAGAAATGGACAAATTCTTAGAAAAGTACAATTTTCCAAAACTGAACCAGGAAGAAATAGAAAATCTTAACAGACCCATCACAAGCACGGAAATTGAAACTGTAATCAGAAATCTTCCAGCAAACAAAAGCCCAGGTCCAGACGGCTTCACAGCTGAATTCTACCAAAAATTTCACGAAGAGCTAACACCTATCCTACTCAAACTCTTCCAGAAAATTGCAGAGTAAGGTAAACTTCCAAACTCATTCTATGAGGCCACCATCACCCTAATACCAAAACCTGACAAAGATGTCACAAAAAAAGAAAACTACAGGCCAATATCACTGATGAACATAGATGCAAAAATCCTCAACAAAATTCTAGCAATCAGAATCCAACAACACATTAAAAAGATCATACACCATGACCAAGTGGGCTTTATCCCAGGGATGCAAGGATTCTTCAATATCCGCAAACCAATCAATGTAATTCATCACATTAACAAATTGAAAAATAAAAACCATATGATTATCTCAATAGATGCAGAGAAGGCCTTTGACAAAATTCAACATCCATTTATGATAAAAACTCTCCAGAAAGCAGGAATAGAAGGAACATACCTCAACATAATAAAAGCTATATATGACAAACCCACAGCAAACATTATCCTCAATGGTGAAAAAGTGAAAGCATTTCCCCTCAAGTAAGGAACAAGACAAGGGTGTCCACTTTCACCACTACTATTCAACATAGTTCTGGAAGTTTTGGCCACAGCAATCAGAGCAGAAAAAGAAATAAAAGGAATCCAAATTGGAAAAGAAGAAGTAAAACTCTCACTGTTCGCAGATGACATGATCCTCTACATGGAAAACCCTAAAGACTCCACCAGAAAATTACTAGAGCTCATCAATGAATATAGTAAAGTTGCAGGATATAAAATCAACACACAGAAATCCCTTGCATTCCTATACACTAATAATGAGAAAGTAGAAAAAGAAATTAAGGAAACAATTCCATTCACCATTGCAACAAAAAGAATAAAATACCTAGGAATATATCTACCTAAAGAAATGAAAGACCTATATATATAGAAAACTATAAAACACTGATGAAAGAAATCAAAGAGGACACTAATAGATGGAGAATTATACCATGTTCATGGATCGGAAGAATCAATATAGTGAAAATGACTATACTACCCAAAGCAATTTACAAATTCAATGCAATCCCTATCAAGCTACCAGCCATATTTTTCACAGAACTAGAACAAATAATTTCAAAATTTGTATGGAAATACAAAAAACCTCGAATTGCCAAAGCAATCTTGAGGAAGAAGAATGGAACTGGAGGAATCAACCTGCCTGACTTCAGGCTATACTACAAAGCCACAGTCATCAAGACAGTATGGTACTGGCACAAAGACAGACATATAGATCAATGGAACAAAATAGAAAGCCCAGAGATAAATCCACACACATATGGACACCTTATCTTTGACAAAGGAGGCAAGAATATACAATGGAGTAAAGACAATCTCTTTAACAAGTGGTGCTGGGAAAACTGGTCAACCACTTGTAAAAGAATGAAACTAGATCACTTTCTAACACCGCACACAAAAATAAACTCAAAATGGATTAAAGATCTAAATGTAAGACCAGAAACTATAAAACTAGAGGAGAACATAGGCAAAACACTCTCCGACATAAATCACAGCAGGATCCTCTATGATCCACCTCCCAGAATTCTGGAAATAAAAGCAAAAATAAACAAATGGGATCTAACTAAAATTAAAAGCTTCTGCACAACAAAGGAAAATATAAGCAAGGTGAAAAGACAGCCTTCTGAATGGGAGAAAATAATAGCAAATGAAGCAACTGACAAACAACTCATCTCAAAAATATACAAGCAACTTCTGCAGCTCAATTCCAGAAAAATAAACGACCCAATCAAAAAATGGGACAAAGAACTAAATAGACATTTCTCTAAAGAAGACATACAGATGGCTAACAAACACATGAAAAGATGCTCAACATCACTCATTATTAGAGAAATGCAAATCCAAACCACAATGAGGTACCACTTCACACCAGTCAGAATGGCTGCGATCCAAAAATCTGCAAGCAATAAATGCTAGAGAGGGTGTGGAGAAAAGGGAACCCTCCTACACTGTTGGAGGGAATGCAAACTAGTACAGCCACTATGGAGAACAGTGTGGAGATTCCTTTAAAAATTGCAAATAGAACTACCTTATGACCCAGCAATCCCACTTCTGGGCATACACACCGAGGAAACCAGAATTGAAAGAGACACATGTACCCCAATGTTCATCTCAGCACTGTTTATAATAGCCAGGACATGGAAACAACCTAGATGTCCATCAGCAGATGAATGGATAAGAAAGCTGTGGTACATATACACAATGGAGTATTACTCAGCCATTAAAAAGAATTCATTTGAATCAGTTCTGATGAGGTGGATGAAACTGGAGCCGATTATACAGAGTGAAGTAAGCCAGAAAGAAAAACACCAATACAGTATACTAACACATATATATGGAATTTAGAAAGATGGCAAAGTCGACCCTGTATGCAAGACAGGAAAAAAGACGCAGATGTGTATAACGGACTTTTGGACTCAGAGGGAGAGGGAGAGGGTGGGATGATTTGGGAGAATGGCATTGCAACATCTATACTATCATGTAAGAATCGAATCGCCAGTCTATGTCTGACGCAGGATACAGCATGCTTGGGGCTGGTGCATGGGGATGACCCAGAGAGATGTTATGGGGAGGGAGGTGGGAGGGGGGTTCATGTTTGGGAATGCATGTAAGAATTAAAGATTTTAAAATTATTAAAAAAAATAAAAAAATAAAGTCATGAGTTGTTCAATTAAAAAAAAAAAAAAAGAGTCTTCTCCAACACCACAGTTCAAAACATCAATTCTTCAGCACTCAGCTTTCTTCACAGTCCAACTCTCGCATCCATACATGACCACTGGAAAAACCATAGCCTTGACTAAACGGACCTTTGTTGGCAAAGTAATGTCTCTGCTTTTGAATATGCTATCTAGGTTGGTCATAGCTTTTCTTCCAAGGAGTAAGCGTCTTTTAATTTCATGGCTGTAGTCACCATCTGCAGTGACTTTGGAGCCCAAAAAGATAAAGTCTGACACTGTTTCCACTGTTTCCCCATCTATTTCCCATGAAGTGATGGGACCAGATGCTATGATCTTTGTTTTCTGAATATTGAGCTTTAGGCTGGGGTAAAGGAAGGAAGGAATAAAGAAGAGAGCAAAGAATATTTACTTATCAAAGCAAAAATGATCTGGGGTTGGTGTCATCTGTTGGGACACCCTGTGTTAGAATGGGTAGAAATCTTATTCTTCCTTTCTTGGAGAACTTAGGTGCATTCCTCTGCTGGAATTTTGACTGAAGTTATATGGTGAGAACAAGAATTCCCATCTGGCTGACTCTTAGTTCCTTCAAACAGTCCCCAGTCTTCCAAAGAGCCTCCCCTCATTGGGGCTGTATATATTTGTGTGTGTGTATTAGTTGCTCAGTCGTGTCCGCTTTTGTGACCCCATGGACTGTAGCCCACCAGGTTCCTCTGTCCATGGGATTCTCCACGCAAGAATACTAGAGTGGGTTGCCATTCCTTTCTCCAGGGGATCTTCCCAACCCAGGAATCAAACCCAGGGCTCCTGCCTTACAGGCAGATTCTTTACCATAAGAACAACCAGAGCTTGCACTGGGGTTTTATCACCATTTTAAGGAGATTTTCTAAAACAAGCTTCTTTTTCTGAGGAACCTAGACCTGCTTCCTTCTTTAGCATCCATATTTGGACCTTGAGGAGTATGCAAATTTGTCCTTCTTTTAGCCAGTGAAGTCTAGTGGAAGAAGAGCTTGCTCCTTATGCATTCCTCCTTTTGTTGTTATTGTTACAAGTTCAAGCTAGATTTCCCTTTTCAGATTTCTCCTTAGTAAAGAATGGACGTATACCTTGTGACCTAGTCCTATACTCACTTACGAAGTACTGATAGAGAAAAGCACATCTAGCCATGCAGACTGATTCATTAAAGATGCCTTTGTGCCTCAGCCAAATGTGAGACAGAGAACTATAGGACAAGTGCTCTGTGCAAGTTCACAGGAGATTAAAGTGTTAGGATCAATGGAACTTAAATCTGAATCTCAGCTCTACCATTTCCTAACTGTGACATTTTATGCAACTTACTCTTCAAGACTAAGCTTTAGTTTCCCATTCTTTATTTCCTAAAGAAACTTGTTTGAAATTTTTGAGGTAAATTTAACTGCTCATTTTCCTTCTTTTTTTTCTCTTTTTTTAAACCAGGCAATAATATTTAAGACAATGTCTCCAGCAGCACTACTTACTAGGCATGATAAAAAAAAACCATATTTTTTTTCATTTTCTCTTTATGTGTCATATCCATTTAATCATATTTTCTATAGGTTTTTATTTCAATATTTTCTCAGTAAAATATTGATATATCAATTTTACTTCACATTCTAATTTAATGACTTCTGCTTTCATCATATTCTATTTTCTTTAGGCAAGTTTGCTATGTTTCACATAACTTCTTGAAATAAGCATTTTAATCCCTTATGTCACTGTTTATTTTCAAACAATGAAAATATTTAAAGCTATGCATTTTTGTCTCTTTGCTAAGTTGGCCACATCTCATAAATTTTGATGTTTAGAATTTAAATTTTAATTATTTTCTAAAATTATATATCCCTAAATTTATTTTTGTCCCAATAGTTATTTAAGATCATGTTTATTTTATTTTAAAAATGTTTGTTACATTTTCAGTGTTTTATTAAACTTCTTTTTGTTTATTTCTAATTTAAAAATTTTAAAACTATCTGTACATATTTTGGTGGCCTACCATATGATCAATTTTGAAATGTTTATAAAATTTTAAGAAAAGTATGTAGTTTCTACTAGTTACAAGTATGTTTGTATATATGTGTGCAGATATAAAATTGCTACTCAGTTTTTTAACCTCATTGAAATCTTAAGCAATAATTATGCTAGAATCAATTACTCTTTGTATTTCTGTTTTGGCTTTTGAATTATTAATGCTCTGTTGCATGATGAAGTACTATTCTATACAAATTATGAATTGTATTTTTTATTATTTACAGTTTGAAACATATATTGTTTTAGGACACAAACTCAAGCATTGTCATTTGCATGTAAGGATTATTCTGTATTCACTGGTCTTTTCAACCATTGCTACCAAAATTCATAATGGTATCTTTCATTTTAAATTTTACTCTTTAATGTTCTAAACCCAAAATAAAACCTTATCCAATGCAAGCTAATTATTAAAGTTAAAAATGATTGCCTCCTATATAAAACCAGGCTTCCCTGGTAGTTCAGTTGGTAAAGAATTTGCCTGCAATGCAGGAGATCACCTGCAATACAGGAGACCCGGCTTGATCCCTGGGTCAGGAAGATCCCTGGGGAAGGAAATTGCAACCCACTCCAGTATTCTTGCCTGGAAAATCCCATGGACAGAGGACCCTGGTGGGCTATAGGCTCATAAGAGTTGGACACATTAACTAAACCATGATCGATTTTTATTTCTATCTACAAACTTCCCTTCCATTTTATGACTTGTATTAAAACAAATCTGGAGTTAGAATCAAATTATAGTTTTAAATTACTTCTCCATACATATGTATTATTTTCAGAGTAATTTCAAAATTAAAACTATATTTGTAATTTTTAATCAAATCTAACTAGTTTTACTGCTAACCAGACAAATTTAATGCTAACACCTTTTTTTCTCCCCTTGCCTCTGTACAAAAATCTTGGAAATGGTAATGATCCTAGAGATAAGAGTGTACTCTGGCATTATAGAAAGTATTTTCTTTGCATTAGAAAGATAGCTTCCATTTTTCTAGATAGTGTGAAGAAAAGATCTTGCCTTTTCCCAGGAATTGGCAATACATAGCTGATGAAAGATCATCTTATTGCCTTTTAAGATAGCAACTATGCAGCAGAAGACAACAATGTTTTGTCAGCTCTATTCTGAAGACCTAGTTGTAAGTGGGCATCCCTATTTGGAGTATGTTGATTGTCACTCAGAGTTGTAATAGTGTTGCAAACTTTCTTCTCTTTTTCCCCTATTTTCAAGAGGGTTTTGTTTAGAATTTTAGAGCCAGGCACCAGTGATTGCTAGCCTGGTGCTAGTTTTTAAGACACAGTTTTAGCCACCTTTCAATTCAAGTTGTTTAGCAGAGTACCTGAAAATTTACCTTCCCTATCCCTCTTCAAGCTTGCAGATAACAAGAAAGCACTTAGAGCCCTAGGCCTGAGTCAATGGGGAAAGCATCCAACTATTGGATAACTAAAATTAAGAATGTGTACTGGTCAAAACCAGCATCTTTGAGTTGCAGACAAGTTAGGAGCTTGAAAGAATAAAAGTAAACTTTAAAATCATGTAGGATTTTAAACCATGTCAGAGCTGCTACATGCTTGAAAGGACATTAGAATTAAAAGCGGATAAGAAAGTAAATTTAATTCAGAGCAGGTTAGAAATAAGCAAGTTCTGGGTAGTGCAGAATTATTACCACAAAAGTATTTGGACTGACATCATCTTAACTTTATTAGTCAATAGATACCTGATAAGAAGTATTTTCAGGTGCAGAGTTAGAGAGAAATTCATGGCCTATAGAGTATTTCAGTATCTTAGCTCAAATTTTCAAAAAGCAGACCCTGAGGTGAGGGTACCTGTGCAAATGATTTATTAAGAAAGTGGTTCCAAGGGAGATCAGTGAGAAAGTGGCACAATAGGCCAGGGAAAGAAGCCAAGAAACAATAGAATTGGGGGTAATTTCTGCTAAGTTGCTTCAGTCGTGTCCGACTCTGCGCAACCCCATAGACGGCAGCCCACCAGGCTCCCCCGTCCCTGGGCTTCTCCAGGCAAGAACACTGGAGTGGGTTGCCGTTTCCTTCTCCAATGCATGAAAGTGAAGAGTGAAAGTGAAGTTGCTCAGTCGTGTCCGACCCTCAGTGACCCCATGGACTGCAGCCTTCCAGGCTCCTTCATCCATGGGATTTTCCAGGCAAGAATACTTACTGCAGTGGGGTGCCATTGCCTTCTCTGGGGGTAATTTCTAGAACTACCTTAATTTTACAAGAAGATCTAACATAAATGATTTCATAGTTTGCCCTGCCTCAAGCAAGGAGATAGATTTTTAAACCTGCCATCAGTCAGTCATTTGACTATAGGCTGTCCTTGAGGGGTTGTAATTGTTGAATGAATGACCAGCAGGAAAAGTTTCAGGATTCTAGGCAGTATGCAGTGTAGTCAAAAGGGAACAGTCAATTTTGGGGAGATTAAAAAGAAGTGGGAAAAAATATATGACTAAAAGACAGAAGAGGCACAGAAATAAACCTTGTCTTCCTCAAAACTATGCCAGATTATTGACAAACTGCCTTAAACTTTCGAAGTAACACTTAATACGCTGATTTTTCCCTAACTCAAAAACCTGTCCTAATTCCTAGAATTTACTTAAAATAATAGTAATGTCCCTGTAAGGGGATTTTTCAGATCAAATCCATTTACTCTGCAAAATTTCCTTTTTCATGTCTTTTCTTGTAGGCTACCCATATCAAAACATATTCTAAATTGATAGATAAATTTTCTCTCTACTTAGGGCTTTACATCACCAAATCATTGCAGGTTGGAATACCTCATGATATTCATTCATTCATTCACTAATTCAATGATGAATATTTATTGAATCTCTCTCGTGAGACAAGGACTAAGAATATAACAGGAAATAAGGCTTTCTCCTTATCTTAAATTGCTTACAGGGACCTCTCTTCAACAAATTTATATCATGGATTTATTCAAAAGTTTATTGAACACATACTAGGTCAAGATTGGGAAATACAAACTCAATTTATCATGGATATTACTCCTTAAATTGTTATAGATTATTTGCAAGTCTGAGAGTGGTAGCTAAGAGATATTAGACACTTTCAGCTCAATCTCTGACTAACAGATAAATTGATAATAAAAAGACATAGTAGGTAAAGTTAGTATTTTTGACCATCTATTATACGCCAGATTGCGCTAAAAAAGAATCTTTTATATATATTATGTCACTTGATATTAAAAACCTGTTATTGGAGTATTTTTATCTGCATTCAGTAAATTAGGGAACAAAAACTGAAAAGATAAGTCATTTGCCAACTTCATACTGTAAGTGGCTAAAACTCTTCAAACTGAGATATTTGACCACAGCCTGTGTTCTTTCTATACCACCATGTTGTATGTTGGGGACTATCTTAAATAATACCCTCCCAGAGAAATATTTTTAATGAATCTTTCTGTTTAAGACTTCCCTAGAACATTTGGGCTGCAATTTCAGAATGGAACCAAGAGAAAAAGCACAGAAAAGGAATTTATAAATGAGATAATTAAGGGATTTTTCTTGAACAAAAAGCCTGGGATAAAGAAAAAAAAATACCACTAAGAAAATAATTCAGTAATAAGGACAAAATCTTCAGTGCTTTCACTTCACTCCTGATGAACATCCAGGCTTGAGTACTTGAAACTCCAGCAAAGCACTGAACTTTCTGAAGTTCAACCACTACTAATGATTAGTCATACTAATAAATATAGGGTCTGGGTTATCACACTTCCACCATGTGTGGAAGAAAAGTCAATAATATCAGCTTCATATTAACTGCAAGCCCTTTGCCTCTCAAACGTAGCCTAAGGGCAAATGTGTTTATGAACTGCAAGAGTGGTGCACTTGGTGTTGGTCCAGGGGTCATTAGACTCAAGATATTCCAGAAACAAATACTGTTTATCAGTTTCTACTGAATATATCCTACCCAGGTCTTAAAGAAAAATATGTCAGTACAATACAGCCACCCTTCATGGAGGAAGAGGTCAGGGCGTGTGCCCTTGGAGTTTGGACCGCTTAGTTGTTGAATTTCACAGGCACACTTAAGCTCATTAAAATACACTACTGATCATCCAATATACACTTGGTATGTATGCTTAATATGCACTAGGTACTGTGGGAGACACCATGATATATCCTTTAGAGGCGTTGAATACAACTAGGAAGATCATTGTGAATATCAAAATCCCATATTTTTACAATGGATCCTCATTTTTCATTCATAATATATGAGTACCACAAAAACTACATACATACATATATATATGTGTGTGTGTGTTTGTGTGTATAGGCATGGAAACCCACTCCAGTATTCTGGCCTAGAGAATCCCATGGACTGAGGAGCCTCACCACTTACAGCCCATAGGGTCACAAAGAATCAGACATGACTGAAACAACACATGCATGCATGTGTGTATATATATATATTATGTATTCAAGCTGCACAATGTATGTTAAGTGACAAATAGCCCTACCTGTTAAATGCCTCTTGAATTGATCCATTTCTCGCCATTTCAATTACCAGAATTTACTCCTGGCAATCACCAATTATTTTTCTTGGATTTCAGTAACAGACATCCTTTTAAGTCTGGAGAAAGATCTTCTGAGAATGATAGTCTTTGCTGGAAAGACATTCCCCATCATTAGGATAAGTTCAAACTTCAAGCATACTTCACAAATCCATCCAAGAGTCCTACCATTGCCTACCTGTTTAGCCTTATCTGGTGGGAATCTCTCTCTCACTCCAGTGTTTCTGAACTCTTCCAGCTCTTTCATCACTGTTCTCTCTGGCACATCTTAGTACATGATGCTCCCTCTTACTGGAACTTCCACCCTTCCCTCCTCTGTCCCTGACATACATATTTTAGACAACATAGACATTTTCTAGATAACTTGCACTCTTCCATCAGATCTCATCTTGAATGTCACTTATTCAAGGAGGCTTCTTTATTTTCTATGCTACATTAAACTACCTGCAGTGTGCATCCATAATGTTCACACTTTTTCCTGTCAAAGCCATCATCATATTTTATTATTTGTTAATAATGTTTTCTGTTTGTGGTCTAAGGATCGTATCTTACTCAACGATATAGTAACAGTACAATGCCTGGCACATTTTAGGAATTTGTTCATTAAATATGTTGACAAGCATGGGGTGAATTCAAATTATGAAATGACTAGTTTGGTAAGGGCACCACTTCTCTGATGCTCGAGGGCATTACAGTTGAAATCAGCCCTGAACAGGTGACCTTGAGGAGCTGTGACTACATCACTGCAGTTTAGAGTAGTCAGGCAGGATTTTATGTATAACAAAAGGTATTTCTGTTATAAGAGGTCTGCATATGAACATGAGAAGTGCGGGCCTTTTTCTCTAGTGTGGCATGAGGTTGGGCGGGCTAAAGGGTCATGGAGCATTTGACTGGATTAATGACTATATGCACTATGCCTTGGATGCAGAAGTACCACCTGGAGAGTGACAAGAAGTCTGTGCCATGGTGAACTCTTCTGAGGAGTAACAGACACACTTCTTGGAAACAAGCCCAAGCATCTCTTCCCTCTGTCCTCTGGGTAAGCATCTGACCAACTGGAACGTACCCGCATCCCGCATCCAATCATTTCCTCAGTGTTCATCAATATACACAGGATATCTAGCCAAACCCTTGACTATTAACTCCCCAAAATTTGAAACCATAATTATATCTAATTTGTTCTGGAATTGAAGTATCTGGTACATTTCACTGAAGTCTTACAGAAATGTGTTTTTCTCTGGGAGTTTCATTGGCTGAAATGGCTGTAATATCACCATTGCTTGATGTGGAAGAGGAATGGAACATGAGTCTTCAGGACACTGAGAAGGAGGAGATACCAACATTCAAAATGAAAGCTTCCCCCATAATACTTAGTTATCTCTTGATGGAGTGAACCATGTGTGCATTTTTTTTTTAATGAGAGAGAAATTGACCCAAGACATCAAGTGTGTAAGGGTTAAACAAAGAACTCATTATTAAATTATAAGGTTTACTTGATTAAGAAAATCTATACAATTTTATGACTCTGAGTGTAAACAGAGAAAGCAGTCTTCTTTCAGTAGTCATATATTATGTCTGTTTGCAGATGCTAAAGTGAATTTGACACAATGGTGAGTAGTTCTAATGATCTATATTGCTGGGAGGTTTTTCTCACCAGAGACTGATTTTCTAGCACCATCAGCAGCAAGCCTAGAAACACATTCCTCTTTTGTTTACTATCCTGTATGCCTGGGATATTGTAATTCATACAATCTTGAAGACATTAAGCAAAATTTTAGATATTTACCTGGAAATGAATGGATTATTTTGTTCTTCATTGTGAAATAAGACTAAATTGTACTAAATAACTAGTCACTAAGAAAAGTTGAATTTGAGTAAGAAGGAGAATCATGAAGATAACTGGCTTAAAACTCTCAACATTCAAAACACTAAGATCACGGCATACGGTTCCACCACCTCATGGCAAAAAGATGGGGAAAAGATGGAAACAGTTATAGACTTCATTTTCTTGGGTTCCAAAATCACTGCAAATGGTGACTGCAGCCATGGAATTAACAGACGCTTGCTCCCTGGAAGAAAAGCTATGACCAGCCTAGACAGCATATTAAAAAGCAGAGACGTTACTTTGCCAAAAAACGTCCATCTAGTCAAGGCTATGGTTTTTCCAGTAGTCGTGTATGGATGTGAGAGTTGGACCATAAAGAAAGCTGAGCACCAAAGAATTGATGCTTTTGAACTGTGATGTTGGAGAAGACTCTTGAGAGTCCCTTGGACTGCAAGGAGATCAACCCAGTCAATCCTAAAGGAAATCAGTCCTGAATATTCATTGAAAGAACTGATGCTAAAGCTGAAACTCCAATACTTTGGCCAAATGATGGGAAGAACTGACTCATTGGAAAAGACCCTGATGCTGGGAAGGATTGAAGGCAGGAGGAGAAGGGGTAGCCAGAGGATGAGATGTCTGGATGGCATCACCGACTTGATAGACACACGTTTAAGCAAGCTCAGGGATTTGGTGATGGACAGGGAAGCCTGGCATGCTGCAGTCATGGGGTCACAAAGAGTCAGACATGACTGAGTGACGGAACTGAACTGAATGAATATTACTATGTTGTGTTTACAACAGGCCACTGAGGAAGACAGCACTTCCCGATAGGAATTTGAGTAGAGGGGTTTTAGTACTGAGGATCTGTTCCCAAGGAGCTAGAAGGCCTGAAGGCCTCACAGTGAGGCAAGTGACAAAACCACAACAATAGCAGAAAGCTTTTATTATCCTAGGGCTGGAGAGACAAAACAAGATGTGTTTACCTGAATCAATGCATAGAGGCCACCCCGTGGGTACTGGAACCATAGCAAGAGCTACACACTCGGAACTGCAGTCATGAAGGAGATGACACCCACCTGGAGTAGAGAAAGAAAGACAAACCCCTGCTCCTTCCTTCCTCCAATATTCCACCTCTGGATACATCAGCTAAATCTCAGTTGGAAGCAAAAGGACCATGGAGCCTAGGAAATCTAGCTAACATAACCTAGTCCCTTGTAATAAGGAGCAGAGTGAGAAAGAGGTAGGAAATGAATCCTAGAGCAAACAAGAAGATAATCTGAAACTATAGAAGAAGAACACATGAGAAGACAGTGTCATGACAGAAATTCAAACGTAGGCCTATGACTAAGGGGGGTCTGACCGTAAGTCCAAATAAACTTGAAGTCAGACCACTAATAGTACTGTCACTTTTGGTGGTTCATAAAAATTGGAGAAGGAATGAAATAAAGAGAGAAAGAGCTGGGAAAAGGAGGAGAGAGACTCCTATCATATAGGCCATAGACTCCAAAAGTAATTGGATATTGAATGAACACATCTGAATACATCAGGTATATTAAGAGGTGAAAATTGCTCCATCAAAGTCTTTTAGTTAGAGAAGTGACATAAACAGACCTGTGTCTTGGAAAGATCGATCTGATGGCATCACATCTCTAGGAACCAAGGGACCAGGCTTTGTCCTCCTGAGGACATATCCCATTCCAGCTACTATGAGAAGAGAACTCAGATCTCTTGGTAGTAGTGGTGAGAAGTTATAGCTTTGGTGTAATTCTTTCCATATACCTGGCCCCAAATTAAGTCCAACTGTGGATCTAATGTGGATCTAATGGGCTCCTATCAGTCAATCCCAGACCCATCACACACTCTGAGGGAGATTCCAACTGATAGGAGGCAGTTCTCTACATGCCAGGCTCTGCTTTTTCTGTCCCATTAGAGAGCCTATAGATTTAGCTTTTATTCGCCTTGGTATCTTAGCATAAGGAAGTAAGAAAGAGCACCACAAAATTCTGCCATCATACCTTAAAATATAACTCAAATTTATGCCAAAATGTATGCTGTCTCAGAGTTCAGCTCCTAAGTTGGTCCTAAATTTGGGGAGATAGTTACCTTGTTTATATTAGCATAAATTTAAGAAACATGTCTTTCTCCCTAGGGTGTTTGTATAATAAACTTTATATCCTATTATAGCATGATGAGCTTTATCCCCCGAGGAATTTTCAGGGAAGAAGAAATCTCTTTTGGAGTCCAGGGCTTTTAATGTATAAGACTTAGCTCCTTCTACAATTCTTTGGATGAAATTGCAGACCACTTACTGACTTAAATTTGATATTCTCAACTGACATTATAACAACAACATTATATTCATCCACTAAATTTTCATTCTCCACTTTAAATTTATAATATGAAGAAAAATGCAAAAGAATATTCAAAAGAAAATTTAATGTGTTTTTTTTCCCCTCCTTGAAGACCAGTATTTTTTAAATAACCTTGAAAACTTCAAACAATTTGCTTTCAAGGTGTGAAGAACTTTGGTGGAAGCAGCTGATTTTCTGAAAGCTGTTGCAGACTTTTATAATGGTTTTGAATTCATTTGAAATAAAATAAAAGGGAGGAAAATCCAAATGAGAGGAAAATTTTAAATAATATATTCAGTGATCATGCATAGTATCCTTAGGTTTTGAGCAAGCATACTGTAAGTTAGAACAGATTGTGCTTTTAATGTTGAGTTGTGTAGTAAATGAATGATTTTTATGGCAAAGAGTAACTAGTCTCACTGAATTGTTTGTGATAACTTTCCTCAATTTAGGCCGGTGACATAATACCAAAGACTTGTCCTGAAAAGAGCAATTCTATATGGCTATTTCAATTCTTTAGGAGTATTAGCTTTAACTTAAGCAGACCAAAAAGTTTCCTAGAACTACATCAGTACATGGCACTGGAAGTTGTTCTGGGAATGGGTATTAAATGGGAAGAAAATAAGAGATGAATGGTTGGAGACAAGGTTAGTTCTTTCTTGGAGACACGGTTAGTTCTTTCTTTAGTTGTCAAGTGTTAAACTAAGTCTGCAAAATTTGAAGGTCTCATAATTGCACATCAATGATTTATATAGCTGGCAAGGGCAAAATTAGTATACCCCAAAGAATATGTGAATCTACAGTGTGTTCATGACCATTATTGGCATTTACTTATAATGCAAAATTTGTCAAAATACTTCCGTCCAGTGAAAGTACTAATATTTAGCTATGACAAAAATGCTACAGGTAACTATAAAACATTCAAACTGATTTTTGTACATACTTGAAAAACAAAATTGGCATTATGCTTATTCTAATAATGTTACTACTCTTAAAGAATTTTTTTCAGAACTAACTAATCCACATCTAGTTTATTTTATAACACATTTGTTACTTTTAGCAACATATGATTTTATTTTACAAAAAAAAAAAAACATTTGACACAACTTTATTACCCATGCCATTTATTAATCTATTTTTCAAATAATTTATGACTACTTGCAAAACTATAGTCTATCTTCAAATAAATAAATTGGTTGGCAATTATCAATACCACTTAAAATAATAGTGTGTGTTTCAAGCACCAGGTATTTATATGAAATTTGGGATGTGGAAAAGAATCTGCCTGTAATGCAGGAAACTGGGGTTCCATCCCTGGGTTGGGAAGATTCCCTGGAGAAGAGAAAGGCTACCCACTCCAGTATTCTTTCCTGGAGAATTCCGTGGACTGAATAGTCCACGGGGTTGCAAAGAGTTGGACATGACTGAGCAACTTTCTTTTCACTCACTGGGATATGACAAGTACCATGGGCAGTGCTGGGGATACTGATATTAATAATGAATAATGATTGCCTTCCTTGGTGGCTCAGTGGTAAAGAGTCTCTCTGCTAACTCTGGAGACATGGGTTTGATCCCTGGGTCAAGAAGATCCCCTATAGAAGGAAACGGTAACTCACTCTAGTATTCTTGCCTGGGAAATCCCATAGACAGAGGAGCCTGGCAGGCTATAGTTCATGAGGTCTCAAAACAGTTAGACACAACTTAGAGACTAAAGGAAAAAAATAACAACAAGGTCATTACATATTACTACCTTTTTGTATTAAAAACTCTTATTTTACTGGTCTGGGCAGGCCTAAAAGATTACTGCATATAGTATAAATAATATAAAAGCAATAAAAGCATGGAAATATGTGGGAGGTTAGTCACCTAGAGTGACTAAAGAACAGATTAGGAAACACTTCCCAAAGATATTTCCAGAGCTGAATTTTGAATAATGCATAGGATTTGGCCAAGTCAAGCCAAGGAAAACAGTTCACTTATTGGACAACACAGGTGCAAAAGGCATGGAGGCAAAAGATAGCTTGATGCTTCTAGGGAATAAGAAAGAATTAGGGCATAGAACAGAGGGTTGAAACAATGATGGAGATCACGAGAATGGACAGTTCACAGAGGAACTCAGGTGAGAGGTTTCAGCTTCTGACCCTTAGAGGGAGTGAGGCACTGTCCTGAAGCTGTAGGGCAAGGAATGACATAAACAGGCCAGCACTCTAGAGTCACAATTCTGACAGTAGGATGGAAAGAAGAAGAAGAGATGGTGGGGAAGTGACTAGAAAATGGGCGATGTGTTTGGATGCTATGAAAGCAATCCAGCAAGAAATGATGGGTGATTCTAAAGGCCTTTCAGAATGATCTACAAAGAATGCATTGAGAAATGGCAGCTCTATCAAGGAGCATGCAGAGCTTCCCTGAAGAGTACCTTGAAGAATCTGGAACTCATTTAGAAGAGAGTGCAGGCATTTTTGCATCTGTGGCAAGGTTGACTTTCCAAACAAAAGTCCTCAAATAGAAAATTCACTCCTTGGAATGTGCTGGATACTTATCACCACAGAGATCACTTTCTCTAAACCCTTCAAGAAAGAAACTACTTCATCCTGAAGATCCCTTTATAAGCTCTTCTGTTTCTTAAGAAGATACATGAAGCCCCAGAGGTCACCAGAGCGGGATATTCTCTTTTATCTCCATCCAGAATTCCACTGAGTGGCACCTGAGATTGACCCTAGCACAAGAGCAAGAATTAAAGTCAATTGATGCCTGCCCCACCCCACAGGACCATTCCAGTCAAGCTGCTGCACAAACCTACTCTGCAAATATACTCAGTACTGCGATTTGCTGCTTCTCAGAGCCAGGGCTCCTCCGTCAGGCTGGAAGACTCATTAACATTCACATCTTTCCAGACTCATTATCTCGCCCAGATGTTTCGTGACTGCCCCTTTAAAGCATCTCTGTCTATATTTTATTTACATTTGTTTGGCAATATTGATGCTTAATGAATAAATGCACTAAACTGTCAGTACTGGAGACTAATTAAATCTATGTATGAGCCTGAAAAGCTGATTGAAAAATTTGCAGTAACTAAACTGGGTTTAAATAAATACTTTAGTGTAGTGCTTTAATTACACTTTAGTTTGTAATGTAATTTTTGGCTGTTTAAACTATGATTTAGGCTGAGCTAATTACAAATGATTTTCTACTCTGTAATTAATAATAACAAATTGTAATCAGACAGCTGCTCCAGATCAGGGCGACAGTTTGTGCTGGCTCACAATGTTCAGTCTGGCAGAGACACAAGATGCACTTGGGACTGGGACAGCCTGAACCTTTCACAGGTTAATTATTAAAGACCAAGACCAGAGTGTCCTGGTGAATTTCATTATCTCCACTGATGCCCAGGCAAGAGGTCTCTAATTTGTCAGATTAAGGGTCCACAGATACTCTCTGTTCTGAAGCTTCACTTCTGAAAAAAACACTCATGATACCATATCTCCTTTACCTCCTGTAGCTTCTAACTCATTCACCTTTGCTTTTTTCCAGAGATTAAATCAGGTGATATGAGTGTGTTTTCCTAGGCCAGCTCATTATACTAATAATTACTGTCATATCTTAGATTTTCTTACATTTATATTTGCTGCATAACAAACACTCCCAAACTTTAGGTTGTAAAACAATAACAATTTCATTACGGTCAATGATTCTCTGGGTCAGAATTTGACCTGGGCCAGGACAAGTGAGCATGGCTGGTCTCTGCTCTATGATGTCTGGGGCCTTAGCTGAGAAGACTAGAGTGACGAGTGATGGAGGGTAGGGTAAGAATCACTGGGGACATCTTCATTCCAAACCTACCCAGGGCCTCCCCTTGGGATCAGTGTTTCCGCAAGACGTGGCAACCTCAGTAAGTTGGACCCCCTATGTGGTAGCTCAGGGCTCTCATGAATGTGTTCTAGAAACAACACAGAATCTACATCGCCTCTCATGACCTAGCCGTGGAAGTCCCATGTCATCACATCTACCTACTCTATTGGTTGAAGTAGTCACAACCCAGATTCAGGGGAGGGGATCAAGATCCCCATCTTTTGGTAGGAGAGTAGTAAGATCACATTGTCACAGATGATGTGGGATAGGAGATGCTACACAGCCATCTTTAGAAAGAGTAATCTACCATAGTGTTGCAGAGTTTACAATTTTTGAATTGGATATTTAAACTGCATGATCTAGGCAGGACAGTAAATACTACCTTCACTCCACCAACTGAGGCCTGTGAAAGGTAAATAATTAGTATTATGTGGTCTGTGTGGGATAGGAACCAAAATCTGACTATTAACCTGAGTCATATAAAAACAAAGCTCTGGTTCTTGGTCTCTGATCATAGACATGAATCTGAGTAATTTATGTCACTCATTTCTACTTCCACGTCTCCGTCCAACTCTTTACCTGGCTGCTTCTTGTCCTCCTTTCATGCCCCTCTTTTTACAGGCCCTACCCCTTGACTACATCATTAGAGTTGTAATCATGATGGCCTTCTTCAAATGTCAATTCAGCTGACAAAATTAATTTGATGAGTGATTCTGGGCAAATTTATTTTGGGAACTGGGAGTAGTGATAGCCTCATGTGTCAAATAAACCAGAACAGAACTTCTAAACCTCTCTGCCTTGCTCCTACTCCTCCAGTATCTCTATCACACACACACACACACACACACACACACACACACACACACACCTCCTTTAAGTGAGACCTCAAATTCTTCTAATGGAGACAGAGTTTTTCACAAAATAATGGTGCTCTGTTGGGGGTTATAGAAGAAATCCATCCATTGTCTATTAGGTCTCAGTATTAACATGTATACAATCATGAATAACTGAAGACTATGTATAATTATGTATGGAGAAGACAATGGCACCCCACTCTAGTACTCTTGCCTGGAAAATCCCATGGATGGAGGAGCCTGGTGGGCTGCAGTCCATGGGGCTGCAAAGAGTCGGACACGACTAAGAGACTTCTCTTTCACTTTTCACTTTCATGCACTGGAGAAGGAAATGGCAACCCACTCCAGTGTTCTTGCCTGGAGAATCCCAGGGACGGGGAGCCTGATGGGCTGCCATCTATGGGGTCGCACAGAGTCGGACACAACTGAAGTGACTTAGCAGCATGTATAATTATCAGAATGCATGAGGAAAGTGGGTTCATAAATTCAGATAGACACATAGCAATGAGAAGAGGAAAACAGACAGATTTCATGGAGAATTTTGATCAGATTTGTATCTTATTCTGCCTGAATTGAATATGGGAGACTATAGAGGAAAACACTTTTCATGGGGAAGAGACCAGCATCAGTGAGAACAAAAGGGAGAAAGCAAGCACGGCATGTAGAGATGAATGTTTAAACATTACGTATAATGGCAGGAACTGAAAACAGTCCAACTGTTCAATCGTAAGGGAGTGTCTAAATACATTAATGCCTATCTACTTAATAATATAATATTCTCTTGGTATTAACATGGTATGCATATTGGTGAGGAAAGACATCCAAGCTATATTATTCAACTAAAAATCAGAATATAATGTATATGGAGTATGATTTCATTATGTAAAAGAAGTATAAAAATAGATATTATTGTAAATATTAGGGTACACATCAAACATTATATAAAACATGATTTATTATATATGAAATGTCTGATGACTACTACTATTCATATATGAAATATTATAGATATTAGAATATAAGTAATAAATATAATTATATTATCAAATTATATACTATTAGATATACATATTATAATATGCTACATATACTTCTTGGTATATGTCATAATATTTATAATAGGATACTTCTTTTTTAAATGATTTTTATTTTATTTAATTAGCTATTTTTGGCGCTGTTGGGTCTCTGTTTCTGCGCAGGCTTTTATCTAGCTGTGGGAAGCAGGAGCTACTCCATAGTTGCAGTGCACAGACTTCCCACTGCAGTGACCTCTCTTGTTGCAGCGCATGGGCTCTGGGGAACAAGGACTTTAACACCTGTGGTTTCCAGGCTTTAGAGCACAGGCTCAGTAGTTGTGGTGCATGGGCTTAGTTGCTCTACAACATGTGGAGTCTTCATGGCCCAGGGATATAACCCGTGTCTCCTGCATTGGCAGGTGGATTCTTTACCACTGAGCCACCAGGGAAGCCTAAGAGAACAACTCTTCTACTACATCATTTATTATACGCACATATATCCTAGATGGTAGTTAGAGATTAGGTCTCTTCTACATACTCTGATTTTTTTAAATTAGCACTTAATATTTTAACTGGGGAAGAAAACAAAAGATGATCCTTACATCATTTATTATATGTACATATATCCTAGATGGCAGGTTAGAGATTAGGTCTCTTCTATATACTCTGATTTTTTAAAATTAGCACTTAATATTTTAATAATTGGGGGAGAAAACAAAAGATGATCCTTCAGAATGGCAGTTTAAATAACATAATTAGAATGCAAGACTTTTCTTAAGAGTATTGTTTTAACTTTTTTTTATATTGGACCATACCCTGTTAACAATATTGTGATAGTTTCAGGTGGACAGCAAAGGGACTCAGCCATACATATACCCATATCCATTCTCCCTTAAATTCCCCTCCCTCCAGACTGCCGCATAGCATGAAGCAGAGTTCCCTGTGCTATATAGAGTGGACCTTGTTGGTTATGTATTTTATTAATAAATACAGCAGTATGTGGGCTTCCCAGGTGGCACTAGTGGTTAAAGAACCCTCCTGCTAATGCAGGAGATATAACAGACATGAGTTTGATCCCTAGGTCTGGAAGATCCCCTAGAGGAGGACATGGCAACCCACTCTAGTATTCTTGCTTGGAGAATCCCACAGACAGAGGAGCCTGACGGGCTACAGTCCATAACGTCACAAAGAGTCAGACACGACTGAAGCAACTTAGCATGCACTAATCCCATGGGTGGAGGAGCCTGGTAGGCTGCAGTCCATGGGGTCGCAAAGAGTCGGACATGACTGAGCGACTTCACTTTGACTTTTCACTTTCATGCATTGGAGAAGGAAATGGCAACCCACTCCAGTGTTCTTGCCTGGAGAATCCCAGGGACGGGGGAGCCTGGTGGGCTGCTTTCTATGGGGTCGCACAGAGTCGGACGCAACTGAAGTGACTTAGCAGCAGCGGCAGCACACGTAGCAGTGTGTATTGTTGATCCCAAGTTCCTCAACTATTTAAAGAGTGAATGAAAAGGAAGTTGAAACAGTACACATAGTCCCATCATTTGTGTAGTTGAACATAAAAGGAAGTGAAGACATGGCACAACAGCATACTCAGCTGAAGATTTCATTTCCCAGTTTAAGGAGAACTTTGTATGTTCAAAGAAAAGAAACCAGCTTAAAGCAGGAATGAAGGGCACAGTACAAAAAATGAAATAATGGCTAGCTTATGTCATTTAGAGAAGTAAGAAGGAACATGATTGAGGGTTAGAGTGGGACTGGGATTTGGGGAGAAGAAAATGTTTGGTTTTCCTGAACTGAGAAGGACGAATAAACAGGTATAGAGACATTAGGGACAAAGGCAAATGTGGAAGGATGTTCTAATAGTTAACAGAAATAGAAGAAAAAGCTCTGCTTAAGAAGGAACGTCTAGAGGTGCAATACGTTTTTGAGAACATCTTTCTCCAACTTACTTGTATTCATTAGAACACAGGTTGGGCTACTCTAACAAAGTCCCAAACACACAAGATTGGAGTGTACTTCTCTTCCATGAAAGTCTTAAGTGTGTAGGTGATTGGCAACTCAAGGATGTAGGGACAACAGGGTCATAGCATCTTAATGCTCTGCCCTCCCACTGTACCATGCTCATGTTCTCCATAGTCCAAGTTTATTTATCACCATGTCCACGTTTCAATCATCAGCTATAGAAAGAAAATGCAATAGGGGGGTACAACCTTATTTCTCTTTGAAGAAGTTTCATGAATCTCTTTTAATTGTACTGCATTGGCCAAAATCTATTTGTATGACCATATTTAGCCAAGAGGGAAACTGGAAAAAGCAGTCTTTAATTGGACATCTATGTAAACAAGATGTAAAGTTATAAAGGGAGAAAAGGCTAATGAGAGACAATAAGGAGTTCCTGCCACAGCAGCACAGAACATTCAATACAAGGAACAACTAAAAATATTCTACAAGGTTAAGCCTCTATCATTAAAACACTCTTTAGAATCACTTTATAATCAGAATTGTCTCAGAGTTAAATGTAGGTAAGCCATCTTTAGGTGAAAAATAAACACACACACCCCCCATGAATTAATGAATCCCCAAAAGTGCTGGTCCTAAGTTGCATAACAAACTTAGACACATAAATAGTAAATGCAGCAGAAGTATTGAATTATAATTATGTAAAGAACTTGAATTACATATTCCAGCTGATGCTTTATGAATAAGACCTCAGTTGAAGCCTATATGCTCTCTCTCCTGAGTGTGTGTATGTTACTTTAGAAGTTTCATATCAATTTCTGAATATAAGTTCTCATTCCCATTCATTTCCTTTATTCCTTCACTCTCATCTCATAACACCCTTTCAAAAATTTAACATTTAACTTTTCCTTAAACTTCTTATCTTCTTTTGTTATGCACATATTTATTGTCTCTCAGTCAAAGGATGGGTTTCATTTTATTTTCTGTCAACATTATTAATGATATTAGCATATCTCTAGATATAAAGGGGCAGGGTTCTCAATTATATTTTGACTATCCACCACTCTCTTCACTTACCAAGTTTTGTAATGGAAATATTTTTTTCTTCAACCTGACTTGCAACTTTGAGATTTTTTTAAAAATTGATGATCTTATTTGGCTCAAACATATTTTGTATATCCCAAATCCTACCAAGTGTTTTAAGCTTCTCAGAAATCCATCCCATCCTGCCTGATCCCTTTGCTGCTGCTGCTGCTCCTGCTCCTGCTCTGCTAAGTCACTTCAGTCGTGTCCGACTCTGTGCGACCCCATAGATGGCCGCCCACCAGGCTCCCCCGTCCCTGGGATTCTCCAGGCAAGAGCACTGGAGTGGGTTGCCATTTCCTTCTCCAATGCATGAAAGTGAAAAGTGAAAGTGAAGTTGCTCAGTCGTGTCCGACTCTTTGCGACCCCATGGACTGCAGCCTACCAGGCTCCTCCGTCCATGGCATTTTCCAGGCAAGAGTACTGGAGAGGGGTGCCATCACCTTCTCTGGATCCCTTTGCTACCTCTACATATAATAACTAGTCCTAAAATTATGATTCCTTTCAAAGCAGTTCACCTAAATCCATCAATGCTCTACTGTCTACATTTAGAAATCATACTCTTCAACCTTCCAGGCCCTCCATGATTTGTTTGAAGCCAGTCTTTCCCATTTTA
This sequence comes from Capra hircus, assembly GCF_001704415.2. NCBI lineage: Eukaryota > Metazoa > Chordata > Mammalia > Artiodactyla > Bovidae > Capra > Capra hircus. The sequence continues at coordinate 54,674,989 of NC_030815.1, read as the reverse complement.
CTCTAAGTCACCATGTTAAGCACTTGGCCATCACTACTCAAAGTTTGTGCCCTAACCAGCAGCATCCACCTCATCTTAGAGACTTACTAAATCAGAATCTGCATTGGAACAAGAAATACCCACTTCCCAGGTGATTGGTGTTCACTGGGTTTAGCAAGGAAATGGCAACCCACTCCAGTACTCTTGCCTGGAAAATTCTGTGGATGGGGGAGCCTGGTAGGCTTCAGTCCATGGGGTCACAAAGAGTCGGACATGACTGAGTGACTTCACTTTCACTTTCCACAAAATAAGACTTTAGTTAATGTTATTATTATTGATGTCCTTCTGGTCATTTCCCTGTTTCTTTGTTTTGTGCCATTACTCTGAGTAGAGTGTTATTCACTCATCTTATCACCCATTTTTTTTTTTTCCTAAAAGCCAGTTCAAATTTTACCACTAGAAAATCTTAATGTGGTAGATATTTGATTGCTAATAAGATTCTTTCCAAGTATAATGTTATCATAGGGAGCATACCTGAGGTTTGGGCTCTCATGATCTGAGAGATTTCTCATTTTGTTGGCTCCTGACACCATGGAAACTAGGCTTGTGTCTGAGATGAACAAGACAGGCATCAGGAACCAACATCCATTTACTTATACCTTTGACTTTTTAATCTGTCATTTCCTTTGCTTGTTTGCATATCTGGCTATATTTCAAAGTAAAAATAATTTTTATTTTTCCAATTTTGTATTCCAATCAATCTATAGTCAGAGCCCACTCAAGATCTTACTTCTTTTTTTTCTTAGAACTTAAACCTGGCTCTAGACATACTCAGTAATTAATAAATAATTAAATTGTTAACATTGAAATCTAGTGTGAAAAAGAAAGAAAAAAGCATACTCATTTATGACCTTGTATTCAGTAACATTTATACAATAAGATGTCAGGTAAAAAAATGACTATCATATTGTTACTGTTTTTATTGTAATTATAATTTAAGACCAAGATGTCATCATCTAGAACAAATGGGTGAAAGTTGACTTTCTATCCTACATTGATAAGTCAAGGCCAAGACTGATGATCTATTAATAATAATCCCCATTCCAAAGAGAATAAGCTTTTAGGGAAAGTCCCTGATTCATTTTACTTGAACTATTTCTATAAGAGGTATGAGTATGTTATTTCATTATAGCTGTATAGTGATAGCCACAGCTTGCTTATAAAAGCAGGTAAAATGTCCTGCCTGTTTTTAAAACAAGCAAAAATTATAATTATGCATGGTTTTATGAATAATGCTTTGAACTCACAAGTATACAACATACTTAAGTATATTTAGCTGTTAAAGACATTAAATGCTATCACTTTTGAGTAAATTCATATGGTAATAACATCAGTCCTCAAATCACACAGTCTCTGGGTCCATTCAGTCCCCACCATGTTCTCCCAAACCCACTCCAATCATGCTTTTATGCATGGAAACTACTCTAATAAAAGTCTACATGTTACCAAACTCAATCAAAATAATTAATCTTCATCTTATTAAAATTTTAACATCATCTGACATACTTTATTGTTCCTTCCTTCTTGAGACTCTGTCTTCTGCTGACGTCATAACATTAAGTTATTCTGGTTTTCCTTCTGTTTCACTGGCTTCTCCTTTTTAGGCTTCTTTTTTGTCACCTCTTTCTCCACTTTCTAGTCTTTAAACATTGAAGTTCCTTGGATTTAGTCCTCAACTTTTTCCTTCTGTATCTGTCTCTATCAGATGAACCCTTGCTGTCTCATGATTTTAAATACCACTCATACAAACATTGCTGACCGTTATATTTACACATGTATTTCTCCTAAACTCTAGACTTTTGTAGTCAATAGACTACCTGACTTTATTTGAATTTCTAACAAACATAAAAACTTAATACATTGAAAACAAATTGATTTCCCTCCACATCAGTTCTTCTTTTAGCATTTGTCATCTAGTAAAGTGAAAGTGAAGTCGCTCAGTCGTGTCCGACTCTTTGCGACCCGTGGACTGTAGCCCACCAAGCTCCTCCGTGCATGGGATTCTCCAGGCAAGAATACTGGAGTGAGTTGCCATTTCCTTCTCCATCTAGTAAAAGGCAACATCAATTACCTGGTCATTCAGGGCAAAAATCTTATAATAAATAATCCATGGCTTCTCTCTTTTTCTCATGCCTACATCTCATGCATGCATAAATCATATTAGTTCTGTATTCAGAATATATCCTAGTCCAATTACTTATAACATCTACCAGTGTGTGCAAGCAGGCTAAGTTGCTTCAGTTGTGTCCAACTCTTTGCGACACCATGGACTGTAACCCACCAGGCTTCTCTGTCCATGGGATTCTCCAGGCAAGAATACTGGAGTGGGTTGCCATGCCCTCCTCCAGGGGGATCTTCCCAATCCAGATCCACCAGTATCACCTTCTAATTCTCTGTCCAGAACTTGCACAATCAGCCTTGAATGGTCATCCTGTTTCCATTCTTGCCTTCCTACAGACTGTCCTCCATCTGCAGTGAGAGGGATTCTATTAAAAAACAAGTCAGATAAAAAAGTCAGATCATGTCACACAGTTCAATACTTTCAATGACTTCCCTTCACACTTGCAATACGAAATAACATCACTTCCGTACTACCCTGGGGTTATGGGTCAAGCTATTTGCCTGGCTTGTTCTCTCATTTCCATTGCAATGATGCACTTAGGTGAGATGATAGAAAGCTCAGTGCTACCTCTGGCTAGAATTCATGATGGCAGCACTCATTTCAGGGCAACCATTAGAAGACATGCATTAGGGTAACTACCTCCTCCCAGTTTGCCTGGGATGACCCTGGTTTTAGTATTGAAAGCCTCCTTGTGTTATGGGACACCTCTCAGTCCATGGACACACTAATAGAGTTGCTCACTTTACACCATGTTCATAACCAGTGATTAATAAGTCCACTTTCTCAGACTGACTCAATTAAGTCACTTTCTCATTTAAATCATGGATTTAGATAGGCTTTGGTGGGCTCTAATCACAATTTTACTGTAGACTACAAACAACCAACTACTCTAGATTATAAACAACTGATTTTCAAACTGATATCATGTATAACAATGTACATTTTTGAAATGAAGTATAGATTTACAATTTTATATTAGTTTTTAGGTGTACAACATAGAGATTCAACATTTTTATAAATTACACTCCATTTAAAGTTATAAAAATTTTGGATTTATTTCCTATGCTATACAATATATCTTTAATAAAAGTCTTTAAATAAAATAAATATAAAATACATAAGTACAGAGCTATTATTTCCATTATTTTCTACCCATAAGAAGTGCTTTTTGCACTGAAGAAAACCAACAAAGAAATCCTTAGGGGGTTGCAATTAAAGATAAGTTTTTTTATTATTTATTTTTGGCAGTTTAACAATTGAGCTGAAAAAAATACACTGATTCCCTATTTTCAAATATATAATATTAAATAAAAACAATGCAAATGAGATAATAGATATTTGTTCCCAGACGATGAAAATATTTCTGTATCATTTGTGTAAAATGCCTATTTGTAAAGCATTTATTATTACAATTACATGAATAGAAACCATTGTTTATAATACTGCCTTATAGGTCAAATCAAATTATTCATTTTAAAAATAGGGAATGCTTTTTTCTTTTAAATTTATTTAAAGCCCAATTCCCTCATATTCAGGGTTAGACAGTATTTTTTATTTATTTTCTAAGTGTACATATTCTTTTCTCCTTAACTCTTTGCTAGTTTATAATAATTGAAAATTTCTTATTTTTTCTCTTTTTTTATTTGTAGGGAGGGGAACAAACATTTTTTGGTTGAAAATGGCACCTTAAAACATTTGTTAAACAAAGCATATATGGTCAATCTCTCTTTCCATTTAAATAAGCTGATAAAAAGGTCTGAAGTTGATGATACAATCTGTGGTCTTTGCTGATTTTTGCCTTACTGGCTTATCATCTTTAGCCAGTGAATAATTCTTTCATTTTGAGCTCATCTTGTCCCTTATGACCCAATTATTGCTACTGGGTAATGACCCAGTCAGATCTTATTTAGAAGGAAACTTACTCCTAAATAGCACATAGTGATGCCTTTTTGACCTCAAAGAAGTCACAAAGGACACCTGCATTATCATACAGAGTAAAATGGGTCCAGCAAAATTAGGTTCCAGCTGAGAAGAAAGCTTCCTGAAGGCATTTGGTGCCACAGAATCACTGTCTAGATCAAATGTTTCATTGGAAATTGTAATTGGTTTCATTCTTCATTCTCCCAGATATCATTCATAAGAAATCGTTAGGTTGTCATATTTTCACCACAAGGTAGACTTTTAGCAACCTTGAATCAGCTCTGTTAATTGACTAAACAATGCTCTTTAAATAGTCTCCCTTAGATGTTTTTTCACTCCTTCATCATTACTCTTTGTGTTCTTATTATTCTGTTTCTGTTTTTCAAATTTTAAAAAGCTAAGACCCAAGCTGGATATTGCAAAAATTGTTTTCTCAGGGCACTGGAGAGAAATGCTCTTTAGTGTAGAATATTCAGAGGAAGAAATACTTAACTATTTTTTAGTTATGAGGAAATCACAGCTGGAAAAGGCAGATTACACACACAAAAACTTTGATTTATCTTGCTTTATAATTCAGACAATTCAAGCAAAAAAGCAAGATAAAGTTGAAACCAAGGAGCACCATCTGGTTATTGGAACAGTTGATGTATTTAGAGTGTGAGGAACCTAGCAAAAGTAAAAGCATGGAAGAAAACTAATGTTGGTAGAAGAGAATGGAGAATATTGATGAGCTGGGAGGGATGATCACAGGCCAGGCAAGATCTATCTGCAGCAGTAAGACCATGGGTTCCAAAGGGAAACTCAATGCCAATTCCTTGATTTTTAATGCTACCTATGGTTTTCTGTTTCCCTTTCTGCCTTGATAAGAACTAACCTACAGCCCTCCCCTGCTCCCACCTTTCAGCACATCCTACTAAACGAATAAGCAATTAATAGTTAGATGCCATGACTAAATCATGAATCTTTCTCTGGGAAAAGGTGATTATAACTAATTTAACCCTAGTAATTTTCTGTTCATCTTTTTTGTTTGGTTAAAGGTTGTCTTTTCATCCCTAACTCATGATGAGTAAGTGCAAAGTCTCCTATTCTCTTTGCTGACATATGGCTAATTACCCTGAAAGGACAAAACAAATCATAATTATCGGCAAGGTGAAGACATTTCCTTCCACCTCTGATCAAATTCATTTCTCTTCTTCTTATAACCTCATAACTCCAGTTCAAGGTGTATGTTTCAAAAGAAGGTCATGCTCTAAAATACAGCTTTGGGCCCATAGATTTTACTCAATTGTCTCATCATGAGCAAGAACACTACATAAATCCAAGTATTATTGCTGTTATCATTAAATCATGTTGATGGCCTGAGGCAACGTTTCTCAAAGTGTTGTCACCCAATCAGCACATTAACATCGTCTGAAAACTTGTTAGAGTACAAATTCTTGACCCCAACCAAGACCTACTGAATTACAAACTCTGGGGTAAGGCCCAACAGTTTGTATTTTAACAAGTCTTCCAGGTGATTCAGATGTACCCTAATGTTTCGACAACCGCTGTCTTAAGAAGAAACACATAAAATATTAGACTCAGGCAATGCAGGTTAAGCGTCCTCATTTTCTCTCTTGTCGTAAGTCTCACACTTTTTATTACCCAGCTCTCTAAGAAGCAGAAATGCATTTAAAAAGTTCCTCAACTTGTCCATTTTGATGAATGATGCAGCAGAGATAAGAAAGCCTTCTTTGTTTCCAAAGCATCCCAAAGTAATGTCCTACTCCCAAAGCATCCTGCTATCTGTATAAATGTTTACTCTAAGTTGTTCTCTAGTTTACTCACTCTAGATGTTGCAAAAAGCTTTGAGATCTGTGCTGATTTTATGTCACATAGAGAAGTCTATTCTAAAGGAGAGATTAATTTGTGAGAGTATAATCTTGCTTCATAGCCTTCAGTTTCAACTTAAATCCAGTAAACAATAAACCTTAATTTTCAAAAAAAATCATGATAAATATGAGCAAGGTACACAAAGTTTTCTATCTTGGGTAAGACAACTGAATGTTCCCTTTTCATTTTAGGGGCAGGAGAATGGAGAACAGCAGGATTCTGGATACTGCAACAACGAATAGCAACGTGAGAAGGAGAAAGTAAATAGAATCTCAAGAGGTTAATCACATTGCTGAAAAGTATTTTTCTTTCCCAAAAAGTAATGAAATGATTTTGTGTGAGGAACCATGAGGTCAAATGGGTTACCAACAGCAAGTTTAGCAGAAGCATCGACAGATGCTCTAAGACAATGATAAGCCTCGCAACCAGGTCAAGTGTAAAGCTATTGCAAGTGATGGATTTTTAATGGTACCAATGAGGTTGAGCTAAAATCCCAAGCATTGCCCAATGCAAATACACAAATAGACAAAAGGGCCTTTTGCATGGTAGGAAAGACATTGATGTTTGGGCTTCCTAAGGAGAGGACCTCTTATTGATGATGTGGTCAATTTATAGAGTTCCTTCAATATCAGAAAAATCTGACAACCATTACCTGCAATGTCCAGATGAGCCTAGAAATTCTCTTAACTATCAGTCTATGAGGAGCCTACACTATATTTGCATAATCTTTAGTCTATTCAGAGAGGAAAGCATCTTTCCCTCTTTAGTTAAGTCACACTATAAATAACTAGATTATGTTTCGGCAAATTTGTAATTTATCTTTTGAAACTTTATGTTCTTTTTCTCCTAAGGTTGAGAGCAAGTAAATGCAATATTTTTTACAAGCTTCTTGTTCTTTGAACATATGATCTACATATTGTATCAGAAGTGAGTCATAAAGGAAACATAAGTCTTCTAAGTCTTGAATGAAGGTTTGGAAAAATGAGAGGGGGCATCAGTGAACCCTGGATCATAACTTTCTAAATATATTGCTGTCTGCCATGAGTACTCAATGTCCTGGGCTAAGGGCACACTGAAAAGAGCTGAGCAAAATTCTACTATGGTGAAATAGATGGCTTTGGGCAGAATTGATGCTAGGATGGTATTTAGTTTAGGTGCTGTTGGGAAGAGAAAGATAATTATTTTTTAATATTCTGAGACCTTTAACAAATGATATCTTAATCTATTTGGTTTCTTTTTTTTTTTTTTCTTTTTTTTTCCTTTGTATTAAGTTTATTTTTTTTTCTTTTTTTTAAATTTTAAAATCTTTAATTCTTACATGCGTTCCCAAACATGAACCCCCCTCCCACCTCCCTCCCCACAACATCTCTCTGGGTCATCCCCATGCACCAGCCCCAAGCAAGCTGCACCCTACGTCAGACATGGACTGGCGATTCAATTCTTACATGACAGTATACATGTTAGAATTCCCATTCTCCCAAATCATCCCACCCTCTTCCTCTCCCTCTGAGTCCAAAAAGTCTATTTGGTTTCTGTACTGGCAGATGAGAGTGTTGCAAGAGCTATTGCAGAGTATGAGATGGTCTTTGGATATAACGACTACAACTGTAAGTTTCAGTCTTTACTTCAGGGACTATCAGGGAAGTTTGTGTAACAGTTTGGTAGGATCTATCTGAACCTTAATAAGTTCTGCTTAAATTATTTTTCCTATGTCAGTGGAATGTTTAGTTCATAGAGTGTCTGGTATGATATCAAGGTCCTTAACTGGGTTTTGTACTAAATACAATGAAAAAGACAAAGGTATATGCAGAGCAGACACAACTTGACTCTGAATATTAGAGTCCTATGGAACCTCAAGAAATTGTCTGGTGTGCATTTAATATTACAATTCCATTAGCAAAGTAAATCTCTCCCTATTAAATTTTCATGGGTGGTATTACAGAGCAGGAAGTAACACTGTTTTAGTCAAAGGTCCAAGAGTTACACTTAGAGGTTAAAGGAAAGCCAAAAAAAAAAAAAAAAAAAGTGAATTATATTAAATACCTAGAACCCATGTCCTATGTTGACTCCCAGGAAGAAGCTGAGCAGAGATACCAAAGCTTAATGTAAACAGTAGTGCCAGGAACATCTACCGGGAATTGATGAGGTTGACCGTATATATTTATAGTTCATTCATCTTGAGTGTTTTAAGGGTAAGGAAAGATACTGAATCATTCTGTTTCCTTGGAACATTCTCTTTGATCTGAGTTGAGAGATTTTTCTTTGTCTTGGTATATCTTTTGTAAAATGGAGTAGCTTTTGCTCAAAATATCCCTACTGTTCAAAGTCTACAAATGTCCTAGTCAACAGGTGGTCTGATGGGAAATATGCCAACAACAGTTTGATCTTCAGGGCCATAAGTTTATTTTGAGTCTTGTTTTGTTGTTCTTCAAAAGCAATATCAAAATGTTCTGCCAGGTGTTACAACGCCTGTAATTCAGATAAAGGGACAGTCCCCATTTTAATTTCATGTTTTCTCTATTTGCATAAATGAATTATGGTCCAACTGATTTTTACTGGAACTGTTTCAATATGGCTTTTCTGATGTTTCCTTACTTTGGGGAGCCTTTTGACCCTCATGTTTATTGCAGAAATGAGGTCTCTTTTTGGATCAGATATTAAGTCTGAGATTAATATCTGAGATTCTAACCAATATGTACACACAGAGATCTAGGGTCAGGCAACCTTGGATCCTATGCATCCAAAAGAATTCTAGGTTCTCCTATAAATATTTGCTGGTCTTCTCTGGGTTTAGGAAAACCTTTAATAATAGCTTAAATTTAACATGGGTTTAAGATTTGACTTCTACAGTCGACTAGAGACACAGCTTATAGGAGAGGTATATCATTAAGAGGCAACTGGCATTCTGAGGTCTTAGGAGAGTCACTGGGAAAAGAAGAGAGAGGGCCTGAACAAGAGGAAGAGAAGGGAGATGTCAGTGGAAGCCTGGAAGAAAAATCAGAAGGCAAAGGGGAAGAGGAGAGCCAAATGGAGGACAAGGAGAAGAAAGATTTACAGGGGAAATGAGTAGTTTGTTATTCCCCAAGTTTGTCAAACTGCTTGTTTGACTTGAACAAAGAACTTTTAAGCAGAGCAATTTTTCGAATCAGAATTTTGTTTGTTGGCACTTATATACCAATAAGTACCCTTATTTCCTTTATTTTAGAAGATGATTCTCAGGTGATCAATTTTACTTCAGTCAACCTTTCCCTGTATAGGTCCATATAGTCAAAGTTAACGGTTTTTACAGTAGCCATGTATGGATGTGAGAGTTGGACCATAAAGAAGGCTGAGTGCCAAAAAATTGATGCTTTTAAACTGTGGTGTTGGAGAAGACTCTTGAGAGTCCCTTGGATTGCAAGGAGACCAAACCAGTCAATCCTAAAGGAAATCAATTCTGAATACTCATCGGAAGGACTGATGCTGAAGCTCCAATATTTAGGCCACCTGATGTGAAAAGCCAACTCACTGGAAAAGACCCTGTTACTGGGAAAGTTTGAAGACAGCAGGAGAAGGGGATGACAGAGGATGAGATAGTTGGATGGCATCACCAACTCAATGCACATGTGTTCAAGCAAGCTTTGGGAGATGGTGAAGGACATGGAAGCCTGGCGTGCTGCAGTCCATGAGGTTGCAAAGAGTCAGACATGACTAAGTGACTGAACAACAACAAACTTTCCCCAGGGTAGACAGTGAAGGCCCACATCATTCTTGGTGATGTTATGCATATGATGTTATGCTAACATTGAAACAGATAGACACAAGAAGTAGGATGTAAGGGGAAGACACATAAGAAACAGGAGTTTTTTCCTTGAGGACAAGAGGATTCAGACTTAGATGATTCTCTGAGAGCTAGCAACAGTTAGTCATAAGTGATGCCTGTGCTCTTTGTGTTGGAATGGGGAAGCTGTAGGTGAGCTAAGTAGTTATAAAACATCTTATATGATTGGTTTCAGAAGCATATCTGTCTGTCTGTCATTGCTTTCTGATCTGGAAGTAAGGCAAAAAATAGAGAAGTTGATAGTCATTGATTCAGTCAGTTCAGTTCAGTTGCTCAGTCGTGTCTGACTGTTTGCGATCCCATAAATCGCAGCACACCTAAGTCCTGACCACTCTGGACTGATTGCTACAGATACTGTGATTTGGCTCCTTGAACTAGTTGCTGCCAAGGCTGTGGGTCAGAGTTCTATTGTCATATATTAACTGCCTTATAATTTTTATCTTTGTTTTACTTATCTTCTTTTGAGGAGAATAGAGAAATGAAAACAGGAAGTAGGGATAATGAAAGTAATTATTAAATAGCAATAGACTACTAATAGACCATTCTTTGACATGCTTTCTTCCCATTGAAATGACTAGCCACTGACTAAAGGGTGAAGAAAAATAACAAGATTGATAATTCTAAATTTTTAGCAACTCCAGATTAACTTATATTTTATCCCTTATTTTGATGTTATGGACCTCATTCTATCAAAATTCTTAGGACATATGCATAGTACAGAGGTGAGAATACATAACAAAGAATGCAACAATGTACTTTTTTCACTATATATTATTCAGGGAACCTTTCCCCTACTCCTTCATTCCACTCAAGCATGTGTACATGAATATACATGAGGATTTTGAGTCCTTTCACCTTCTGAATCCAGTTCCAAGTTTGTATATTCTGTTTTATCTGGATCTATGATCTCTTATGCTCCCATGCTCTGGAGACAATTTATATCTTGAAGCACCTAGAATTCTTTTCCTAAGTAGCCTCAAGCATGTTTCCAGCGCCTGAGTGGGCACTGTTCCCAGGTCGGTTCCCTCAAGGGTGGGGAGGGTTATAGGTGTGAAGAGTAGCCCAAGAGCTATTTGCATATACTAAATAATAGGGCTTGAAAGGGCCAGTCAGAATACCCTCACATGTGCATACAAGGCTCTTCGGCATTTCATTATAAATATGTCTTGCTTTTGTCCCTTGCGTATATTCAAATCACTGAAAGGTTCAGAAAATCAAAGACCTCCCCTTGTTTTACACTGTCTCCTTACTTACGATATTGTCTAATAATCAGCAGCATCACCTGAGAGCTTGTTAGAAATGCAGAGGCTCAGGCCCCAACCCAGATCTATTTAATTACTTATCATTCAATTCAATAATCATTTTAACAAGACCTACCTATCCCTCTTTCCAAGGGATTCATATGATCATTAAACTTTAAACACTCCTCCTGAACCTTAGCTTTCTTCTTTCTTATATTTACCTTGGATTGTTGGCCTGTTATATGTCCAGGAAGGGCATGTTTTACGCCATCTTACTTTTCTTTGATATTTCGAATTACCTGACTCTTAATGTTAACTTTTAACATTAAATGAATTAACAAATTAATGTAGAATCTAGACAATGAGTCTATATAAAATCAATACACTTACACTGACTTTCAACATTCATCTGTTAGGAAATTTAAAAATTACCCATCTGAATGTCACAATGCCAACTTCTGCATTGTAAGTAGCTAAGAAGCTGGCTGACCTTGACTAATGCATGACCTTCTGAATAGTTTCCTTGACAGGGTTTGCTGAAATGAGGTGATCTTTAATTTTCCATGTGCTATTCACAATAAAATATGCCTATGAACACCTGACAGTAATCACAACTACTTTCTACCCTAAGAACTTCAGTAGGATACTAATACATAAAAGCAAAGTTTATCTGGAAATGATAAATATGTCTAAGCATTTTTCCCTACCACATAACCAGGTTTATGTAGCTCTTTTGTACTAAATGGGTAATGTAATTTTTTAATATAATAAATACTATGTCTCTCCTTTAGTTTCATGCAGTATTCTAGATGATAAGATGATTTGTTGCTTCACACTGCTGTTGCTCTATAATCAGCTTATTTACCTACAGTAAAATACTGATTTAAGGTAACAAACCTAAAGTATGCCTGAGTTTTAGCAAATTTCATTAATCTATCAGTTTATTCATGAATTCATTCAATGAGTATTAACCATAATGCTTTTTATTTACAAAATACTACACCAGTCAATGTGGATAATCCAAAGCAAAATACAATGATCCCCGCACTCAATGGGTCTCCAACTTTTTTCTATACAATTCTCCTAGGATGATTATAATGTTATTCTTTCATATTGAAGAATTCCTAAAAGTAATTAAATATATGATATGTTACCACTTTATTGTTTTTATGTTGATCAATTTATGCATTCATTCAATAAACAGTAATGGTTGGAGACATAGTAAATATTAACAAGATGTGTGCACAGATGAACCAGACCAGCAATATTACTAGCCTCATAAAACTTACAGACTTGTGGTAGAGAGACAGGAATTGAATCAAAAAACTGTAAGTAAGGAGAAGGAAATGGCAACCCACTCCAGTGTTCTTGCCTGGAGAATCCCAAGGAAGGGGGATCCTGGTGGGCTGCCATCTATGGGGTTGCACAGAGTCGGACATGACTGAAGCAACTTAGCAGCAGCACAGAAAGTGACAAATTCCATGAAAAAACCCATCAAGACAATAGAAATGAAAATCACCAGGGGACATGGGTTCTTTAAGGCAGGGCAGTCATGCTTTATCAGATGAAATAAAATTTAAGGAGGGATATAAATAATAACAGGAAGCCAGTCATATACATATCTGGAAGAAAGATGAGCCAGGCAGAAGAAACAAGTATCAGTTTAGTTCAATTCGTCGCTCAGTTGTGGCTGACTCTTTGCAACCCCACAGACTGCAGCACGCCAGGCTTCCCTGTCTATCACCAGCTCCCAGAGATTACTCAAACACATGTCCATTGAGTGGGTGGTGCCATCGAACCATCTCATCCTCTGTCATCCCCTTCTCTTCCCACCTTCAAACTTTCCCAGCATCAGGGTCTTTTCCAATGAGTCAGCTCTTTGCATGAGGTGGCCAAAGTACTGAAGCTTCAGCTTCAGCATCAGTCCTTCCAATTCATGGGGTCGCAAAGAGTCGGACATGACTAAGTGACTGAACTGAATTGAACTGAACTGATCATGTTAACTGGCCTACTTGAATCTCTATCTATATACATTCTCTACCGTTGTTACAAATGGACTGTCTCTGCTCCCAGTACCAATTGTTCCACTTATACACAAACTGGACCTATAGCTTCTTTCTCATTCAAAGATACAGTTTCAGAAACTCTACCTTTCTCTCAGTTCAGTTCAGTTCAGTTCAGTCACTCAGTCGTGTCCGACTCTTTGCGACCCCATGAATTGCAGCACGCTGGGCCTCCCTGTCCATCACCAACTCTGGGAGTTCACTCAAACTCATGTCCATCGAGTCGGTGATACCATCCAGCCATCTCATCCTCTGTCATCCCCTTCTCCTCCTGCCCACAATCCCTCCCAGCATCAGAGTCTTTTCCAATGAGTCAACTCTTCGCATGAGGTGGCCAAAGTACTGGAGTTTCAGCTTTAGCATCATTCCTTCCACTGATTCCAAATAGGAAAAGGAGTACGTCAAGGCTGTATATTGTCACCCTGCTTATTTAACTTCTATGCAGAGTACATCATGAGAAATGCTGGGCTGGAAGAAGCACAAGCTGGAATCAAGATTGCCGGGAGAAATATCAATAACCTCAGATATGCAGATGACACAACCCTTATGGCAGAAAGTGAAGAGGAACTAAAAAGCCTCTTGATGAAAGTGAAAGAGGAGAGTGAAAAAGTTGGCTTAAAGCTCAACATTTAGAAAACGAAGATCATGCATCCGGTCCCATCACTTCATGGGAAATAGATGGGGAAACAGTGGAAACAGTGCCAGACTTTATTTTTAAGGGCTCCAAAATCACTGCAGATGGTGACTGCAGCCATGAAATTAAAATACGCTTACTCCTTGGAAGGAAAGTTATGACCAACCTAGGTAGCATATTACAAAACAGAGACATTACTTTGCCAACAAAGGTCCACCATCTAGTCAAGGCTATGGTTTTTCCAGTGGTCATGTATGGTTGTGAGAGTTGGACTGTGAAGAAAGCTGAGCGCCAAAGAATTGGTGCTTTTGAACTGTGGTGTTGGAGAAGACTCTTGAGAGCCCCTTGGACTGCAAGGAGATCCAACCAGTCCATTCTAAAGGAGATCAGTCCTGGGTGTTCTTTGGAAGGAATGATACTGAAGCTGAAACTCCAGTACTAGCATCAATTTTCCATATGCTTCTGGATTATCTCCTGCACACCAAAATGCTATGGCATATGCTCTTTTAAAAAATATAAAAATGTAAACAAGCTCTTGACTTCAGCCTTGTCTAACTACTTTTCATATTTATTTGTATAGATAAACTCAAGAGATGTTCTTGGTGTAATCCCTCTACCTTTCTTTTCTTTCCTGAATCTGCTCTAATCAGATCTTATATCCACATTACTTCATCAAAATGCCTCTTGTCAAGATTATGAATAATCCTCACATTGTCAAGACCAATGGCAACTTCTCTGTCCTCTTCTTACTTGACTAATGGGCAGCCATTTAGGCCACAGGAGATTATGTCTTTGCTCTTAGAACACATATTTTATTTGGGCTCCAGAATAGCACTCACTCTTAGGGTTCACTTCTAAACTTATCAGCCCTCCAGGCTTCTTTGCTGGTTTATATGTATTTAACAACCTATAAATTTTGGAGCACCCCAAGGCTCAGTCCCTGCATCATTTTTTTTTCCTCACTCCACTCACCCCTGAAGTGAACTCAAGTCTTATGACTTTAAATACTGTATATATCCCAGTACCTCCCAATCTGTATTGCCAGACTAATGAACTCTATACTGATATATAATAAATTCAACTGCATTTGAATCTCATAGGTGTTTTTTTAACTTGATATATTCAAAAAGACACCATGTTTCTCCCCAGTTCAAACTTATTCCTCTGAAGTCCTCTTCATCTCAGTATAAATGAAAACTTCATCCTTATCATTGAAAATGTGGCTCTCAAAAGATATTTACACATAGGTGATGATATGTTAGCTGGAAACGTCATAGCATTTTATGTTTGTGTTTGTTTTGATTTTTGTAAGTTGTTGAATTATGATATTCTTATAATTTTTAGCTGGTTTCATTGAACTTTTTCAGGCTGACCATCATAGTATTCACATATTTCCCATGCTGACTTTTTACTTCTTTGCAATATTAAAACTCATTTATTTTGTTTTCTGAGTTATCATAATAAAAGTTCTAGAATGATGTTAAATGATAAAAATTTAAAAATTAATTGATTTATAAATTTTGTTTTTTAATTAATTAATTTTAATTGGAGGCTAACTACTTTGAAATACTGTGGTGGGTTTTGCCATGTATTAACATGAATCAGCCACGGGTGTACATGTGTCCCCCCAATCCTGAACCCCCTCCCACCTCCCTCCCGATCCCATCCCTCTGGGCTGTCCCAATGCACCGACTTTGAGTGCCCAGTTTCATGCATCAAACTTGGACTAGTCATCTGTTTCACATATGGCAATATACATGCTTCAGTGATGTTCTCCCAAATCATCCAACCCTTGCCTTCTCCCACAGAGTCCAAAAGTCTGTTCTTTACATCTGTGTCCCTTTTGCTATCTTGTATATAGGGTCATTGTTATCATCTATCTAAATTCCATATATATGCATTAATATACTGTAATGATACTTTTCTTTCTGACTTACTTCAATCTGTATAATAGGCTCCAGATTCATTCACCTCATTAGAACTGACTCAAATGCATTCTTTTTTATAGCTGAGTAATATTCTACTGTATATATGTACCACAAATTTCTTATGCATTCATCTGCCAGTGGTCATCTAGGTTGCCTCCATATCCTGGCTATTGTAAACAGTGCTGCAATGAACATTGAGGGTACACATATCTCTTTCAATTCTGGCTTCATCGGTGTATATGTCCAGCAGTGGGATTGCTGGGTCGTATGCCAGTTCAATTTCCAGTTTTTTAAGGAATCTCCACACTGCTCAACCTCTTGAGAAATCTGTATGCAGGTCAGGAAGCAACAGTTAGAACTGGACATGGAACAACAGACTGGGTTCCAAGTAGAGAAAGGAATACGTCAAGGCTGTATATTGTCACCTTGCTTATTAAGCTTATATGCAGAGTACATCATGAGAAACGCTGGGCTGGATGAAGCACAAGCTGGAATCAAGATTGCCAGGAGAAATATCAATAACCTCAGATATGCAGATGACACAACCCTTATGGCAGAAAGCAAAGAAGAACTAAAGAAACTCTTGAAAGTGAAAGAGGAGAGTGAAAAAGTTGGCTTAAAACTCAACATTCAGAAAACTAAGATCATGGCATCTGGTCCCATCACTTCATGGTAAATAGATGGGGAAACAGTAGCTGACTTTATTTTCTTGGGCTCCAAAATCACTGCCAATGGTGACTGCAGCCATGAAATTAAAAGGTACTTGATCCTTGGAAGGAAAGTTATGAGCAACCTAGACAGCATATTCAAAAGCAGAGATATTACTTTGCCAACAAAGGTCCATCTAGTCAAAGCTATGGTTTTTCCAGTAGTCATGTATGGATGGAAGAGTTGGCCTATAAAGAAGGCTGAGTGCCGAAGAGTTGATGCTTTTGAACTATGGTGTTGGAGAAGACACTTGAGAGTTCCTTGGACTGCAAGGAGATCCAGCCAGTCCATCCTGGAGGAAATCAGTCCTGAATATTCATTGGAAGAACTGATGCTAAAGCTGAAACTCCAATACTTTGGCCATCTGATGCAAAGAACTGACTCATTTGAAAAGACCCTGATGCTGGGAAATACTGAAGGTGGGAGGAGGGGACAGCAGGGGATGAGATGGTTGGATACATCCCTGACTCAGTGGACATGACTTTGAGTAAACCCTCGGAGTTGGTGATGGACAGCAAGGCCTGGCATGCTGCAGTCCATGAAGTTGCAGAGTCGGACACGACTGAGCTACTGAACTGTACTTACTGACCCTGTTCTCCATAGTGGCTGTACTAGATTGCATCCCCACCAACAGTGTAAGAGGTTTTCCTTTTCTCCACACCCTCTCCAGCATTTATTGTTTGTAGACATTTTAATGGCATCCAGTCGACTGGCATGAGATGGTATCCCATTGTGGATTTGATTTGCATTTTCACTACGAACAAAGCTAGTAGAGGTAATGGAATTCCAGTTGAGCTATTTCAAATCCTAAAAGATGATGCTGTGAAAGTGCTGCACTCAATATGCCAGCAAATTTGGAAAACCCAGCAGTGGCCACAGGACTGGAAAAGGTCAATTTTCATTCCAATCCCAAATAAAGACAATGCCAAAGAATGTTCAAAGTACCACACAACTGCACTCATCTCACATGCCAGTACTCTTGCCTGGAAAATCCCATGGACAGAGGAGCCTGGTAGGCTGAAGTCCATGAGGTCACTAAGAGTCGAATACAACTGAGCAACTTCACTTTCACTTTTTACTTTCATGCATTGGAGAAGGAAATGGCAACCTGCTCCAGTGTTCTTGGCTGGAGAATCCCAGGGATGGCAGAGCCTGATGGGCTGCCATCTATGAGGTTGACAGAGTCGGACACGACTGAAGCAACTTAGCACATGCTAGCAAAGTAATGCCCAAAATTCTCCAAGCCAGACTTCATTAATACATGAAACATGAACTTTCAGATGTTCAAGCTGGATTTAGAAAAGACAGAGGAACCAGAGATCAAATTGCCAACATCCACTGGATCATTGAAAGAGCAAGAGAGTTCCAGAAAAACATCTATTTCTGCCTTATTGACTATGCCAAAGCCTTTGACTGTGTGGATCACAATCAACTGTGGAAAATTCTGAAAGAGATGGGAATACCAGACCACCTAACCTGCCTCTTGAGAAATCTGTATGCAGATCAGGAAGCAACAGTTAGAGCAGGACATGAAACAAAGACTGGTTCCAAATAGGAAAAGGAGTACGTCAAGGCTGTATATTGTCACCCTGCTTATTTAACTTCTATGCAGAGTACATCATGAGAAATGCTGGGCTGGATGAAACACAAGCTGGAATCAAGATTGCTAGGAGAACTGTCTATAACCTCAGATATGCAGATGACACCACATTTTTGGCAGAAAGTGAAGAGGAACTAAAAAGCCTCTTGATGAAAGTGAAAGAGGAGAGTGAAAAAGTTGGCTTAAAGCTCAACATTCAGAAACCAAAGATCATGGCATCTGGTCCCATCACTTCATGGCAAATTGATGGGGAAACAGTAGCTGACTTTATTTTTTTGGGCTCCAAAATCACTGCCAATGGTGACTGCAGCCATGAAATTAAATACACTTACTCCTTGAAAGGAAAGTTATGACCAACATAGATAGTATATTCAAAAGCAGAGATATTACTTTGCCAACAAATGTCCATCTAGTCAAAGCTATGGTTTTTCCAGTAGTCATGTATGGATATGAGAGCTGGACTGTGAAGAAAGCTGAGCACTGAAGAATTGATGCTTTTGAATTGTGGTGTTGGAGAAGACTCTTGAGAGTTCCTTGGACTGCAAGGAGATCCCACCAGTTCATTCTAAAGGAAATCAGTCCTGGGTGTTCACTGGAAGGACTGATGGTGAAGCTGAAACTCCAATACTTTGGCCACCTGATACAAAGAGCCGACTCATTTGAAAAGACCCTGATGCTGGGAAACATGGAGGGCAGGTGAAGAAAGGGACGACAGAGGATGAGATGGTTGGATGGCATCACCGACTTAATGGACATGAGTTTGGGTAAACTCTGAGAGTTAGTGATAGACAGGGAGGCCTGGCATGCTGCAGTCCTTGTAGTTGCAAAGTCAGACATGACTGAGTGACTGAACTGAACTGAACAACTACTCCCTAGTTTATTAGTCAACCCTCCATTGCTCCATTTATTCTGCATGTGGATAGGTCAGGGTGTATGAGCACACAGGCACAGAGATTCATTCTCTCTGTGTTCCTTTTTAATATGCCCCCGAGAATTGTACAACACATCAAGGTTGAACATAGGAGTATCACTGAATACGGTGGTGAGACAGACTAGGAAAAGCAAATTTCCTCTCCTGTTGCTTTCACAATAGTTCATTTATTCACTTGGCACGCATGTGGCCACTAAACATTTAGTCAAGACATTACTGTTCAAAACATGGCATGGCCATATGATGGATATTACAAAACTCATTTACACTTCATGATCTTTCTACTTAGATTTTATTCAGGAATAATGCCTTCCATACACAGTGTTGTGAAGCTTGGTTTGGATTAAAGTTGTGAAGCTAAGTAACTATGCTCAAATGCTCAATCAGTATCCACAGAATCTACTGTAGAGTTGAGGCCCTATACCCATTAGAAAACAGGAACATAGGTCAAGCAAAAATGGATATCTTTTCCTTCAGGGTCATTTTCCTCTACAGATTTGCTCTGGGAGAATACAATCCTTCCTGAATATATGAAGTATGTAACTAGGCAAATGAAATGGGAAACTATCACTTTTGCACAGTGTCTCCACTCCACAACTTGAGATATACTACATCCCAAATATCAATGTGCCAGTACTGAGCCAGCTACTTCCAACTTTTTGAATTCTGTCTGCATTACCATCAAAGTATATACATCAATCAGTATACGGCTAAGTGAAAAATACTATATTCAGAATACGCATCATATGAAGTTATACAAAAATGCATGTTGTGTGTTAATCATTCACACACTTTTAGCCTTCTCAGATTGGAACCTGCTTCCAATCTTTGATTCCATCTTTCTCATATTAATTACGCCTCTAAAACTCAGCACATACACTTTGTGTAAAGTAGGTGCTCGATAAATATTTGGCTTATAGAAGAGTGACCAAATAAAGCAAAGTAAATAAATAACGATGATAAAATATACATGTATGAGGCATTGTGTCCTTTGAAGGACTTGAAATAAAACAATGAATCTAGGGGATTTTAGTAATACGATTGGGGTTGTAGCTATGAGAGAGTTGTACACACAGAATCAAATTATAAGGCAAGTGGCAGCAGCAGCCTAGCGGGAAAGAACAGTCGTGCTGTCCAGATGCAGAACAAATAAGTTTGGGGAAATATGGTAATTGTTATTACTATGAAATTGACAAGAGAATGGGGAACCACCATGACATTTGATTACTACTTAGTCAATATTCAAGTTCATAAAAGAGCGAGCAGATGTTAGCCAAAGCAGATGTGAAAATGTATCTAATAAAATAAAGACTAAAGGGATTTGATTGCTTGCTTGCAACATACATTCATTTGATGGGGAAAAAAAAAAAAAAGAAACCTTCAACCTTAACCAAACAAAAGTGGCACATTTGGTTCATTTCCTTGAATTTTGCTCTATTTCCCTCTAACAAAATTTATCAATTGTCTCAGTTCAGTTCAGTTCAGTTCAGTTCAGTCACTCAGTCGTGTCTGACTCTTTGCGACCCATGAATGGCAGCACGCCAGGCCTCCTTGTCCATCACCAACTCCCGGAGTACACTCAGACTCACATCCATTGAGTCCGTGATGCCATCCACTATCTCAGACTCTGTCGTCCATTTCTCCTCCTGCCCACAATCCCTCCCATCATCAGACTCTTTTCCAATAAGTCAATTCTGCGCATGAGGTGGACAAAGTACTGGAGTTTCAGCTTTAGCATCAGTCCTTCCAAAGAAATCCCAGGGCTGATCTCCTTCAGAATGGACTGGTTGGATCTCCTTGCAGAGCCAAAGCAAAAACAATATCCAGCTGTGGATGTGACTGGTGATAGAAGGGACTCTCAAGAGTCTTCTCCAACACCACAGTTCAAAAGCATCAATTCTTCGGCGCTCAGCCTTCTTCACAGTCCAACTCTCACATCTATACATGACCACTGGAAAAACCATAGCCTTCACTAGACGGACCTTAGTCGGCAAAGTAATGTCTCTGCTTTTGAATGTGCTATCTAGGTTGGTCATAGCTTTTCTTCCAAGGAGTAAGCATCTTTTAATTTCATGGCTGCAGTCACCATCTGCAGTGATTTTGGAGCCCCCCAAAATAAAGTCTGACACTGTTTCCCCTGTTTCCCCATCAATTTGCCATGAAGCGATGGGATCGGATGCCATGATCTTCCTTTTCTGAATGTTGAGCTTTAAGCCAACTTTTTCACTCTCCACTTTCACTTTCATCAAGAGGCTTTTTAGTTCCTCTTCACTTTCTGCCAAAAGGGTGGTGTCATCTGCATATCTGAGGTTATTGATATTTCTCCCGGCAATCTTGATTCCAGCCAGCATTTCTTTCAACCAATCTTTCTCCCAACTCAGCATTTCTCATGATGTGCTCTACATAGAAGTTAAATAAGCAGGGTGACAATATACAGCCTTGAGTACTCCTCTTCCTATTTGGAACCAGTCTGTTGTTCCATGTCCAGTTCTAACTGTTGCTTCCTGACCTGCATACAGATTCCCATCTCTTTCAGAATTTTCCACAGTTGATTGTGATCCACACAGTCAAAGGCTTTGGTATAGTCAATAAAGCAGAAATAGGTGTTTTTCTGGAACTCTCTTGCTTTTTCCATGATCCAGCAGATGTCGGCAATTTGATCTCTGGCTTTTCTGCCTTTTCTAAAACCAGCTTGAACATCAGGGAGTTCATGGTTCACGTATTTCTGAAGCCTGGCTTGGAGAATTTTGAGCATTACTTTACTAGCATGTGAGAGGAGTGCAATTGTGCGGTAGTTTAAGCATTCTTTGGCATTGCCTTTCTTTGGAATTGGATGAAAACTGACCTTTTCCAGTCCTGTGGCCACTGCTGAGTTTTCCAAATTTGCTGGTATATTGAGTGCAGCACTTTCACAGCATCATATTTCAGGATTTGAAACAGCTCAACTGGAATTCCATCACTTCCACTGGCTTTGTTCATAGTGATGCTTTCTAAGGCCCACTTGACTTCACTTTCCAAGATGTCTGGCACTAGATTAGTGATCACATCGTCATGATTATCTGGGTCGTGAAGATCTTTTTTGTACAGTTCTTCTGTGTATTCTTGCCACCTCTTCTTAATATCTTCTGTTTCTGTTAGGTCCATACCATTTCTGTCCTTTATTGAGCCCGTCTTTGCATGAAATGTTCCCTTGGTATCTCTAATTTTCTTGACGAGATCTCTAGTCTTTCCCATTCTGTTCTTTTCCTCTATTTCTTTGGATTGATCGCTGAAGAAGGCATTCTTCCTCGTCTAACTCAATGAAACTAAGCCATGCCCACAGGGCAACCCAAGACGGGCTGGTCATGGTGAAGAGGTCTGACAAAATGTGGTCCACTGGAGAAGGGAATTGGAAACCACTTCAGTATTCTTGCCTTGAGAACCCCATGAACAGTATGAAAAGGCAAAATGATAGGATACTGAAAGAGGAACTCCCCAGGTCAGTAGGTGCCCAACACACTACTGGAGATCAGTGGAGAAATAACTCCAGAAAGAGTGAAGGGATGGAGCCAAAGCAAAAACAATACCCAGCTGTGGATGTGACTGGTGATAGAAGCAAGGTCCGATGCTGTAAAGAGCAATATTGCATAGGAACCTGGAATGTTAGGTCCATGAATCAAGGCAAATTGGAAGTGGTCAAATCAATTGTCTAAGATGATGCAATTGACAAAAGCTTTCACTACTCGTGCAGCTCTGTTGTCCCAAATCACCCTTCTCTTTCTTGTCAGGGCCCAAGTAGGACTTATGCGGGAAATTTTCATTTATAACAGGGAAAAATATCAAATAGGATCAGAGAGGTAAAAATATCAAGGACTTAAAGTCCAGAAGCCAGAGGGTCACAAAGCATCAGCATTTTCCCCCAAGAGTACAGGTAATTATAATTTACAGGTAATGCTTGTGAAATACTGGGTTAGAGGTAAAGATTCATGTTCCCAGAAGCTTATAATGGCGACTCGAGACCTAAATTTTCAGCCGTTCCTTGGGACCTCCCTTGAGGAAAAGGAAACGGCAACAAATATTTCAATCTATCAGTTCTAGTCTAGCAAATTTGATTTCAGATCCAAACATTGGTCCTATTGAGGACAAAGATAGAAAAGAAGAAGGAGGTGAAGGAGGAGGAGAAGAGAAAGAATAGGAAACCAAACAATCTTGTGAGATTCATGGCTCCATTCTCTGGAAGAAGCTACATTTTCCAGCTTTCTATTTGGCCACAGCTGAAATAGACACTGGTAACCTTGTGGCAAATATTTTTTATTCTGTTTCCTGCTTGTAGGATGTTAGGGACTCATGACTCATGGTCTCCAACAGTCAATATAGCCTAGTTCATGGCTTCTTTGACAGTAAAACAATCTCAAAAGCTTAGTAGACGTCTTACCTGACTGATGGCAGTCAGTTCATGAGCCAGAAGCCTCATTCAGTTCTTTCTTTTTTTTTTGACAGACTTCTTAATTTGCTATATTTTTTTTTTTACCCACTTACACGTTTAGTTGGTGGTGATTACGTTGGGCTCACTAGCTTCTATAGAAGAGCTGTATGTTCAGTCTTTTTTCTTTTCTAGCTGTTTTTCCAGTTGAAATCATTTGTCCCACAGTGAGTGGGCAACTACAGTCTCAATTTGATTATTGCAACACATCTCAACTTTAATTTAATTTTATCTCTCAAAGCATTTCTATTTTTAGTTTTACTATTTGTTGTTGAAAGTGAGTGCCTTCCAATTCCACATATTGCCAAACTTAAGAACACTATCCAATCCCTTTCATTCATGATTACAAATCAGGAGATTCTTTTCTAAGGTCAACTCTTTGTATAATATTTTATGAAAAGTAGCCAACATCCATCAACATATACTACTAATCAACTCTACTTCAATAGCATACATTAAAAACAAACAAACAAACAAAAAACACTACTCACATTTCATTTTCCAGTGTCTTTCCCTAGGGCCACGTATTCATTAGTTACCTGATCTGACTTTTCTATCAAAAACTTTATCATATAACTTGCCATTGCAAACCATGAACTATCATCCTTACAGGTTCTGATTAAAGTCTTGCTGTCCACATCCATTTCTAAGACAGTATTTTTTGTTTGTCTTTAGTTATGGCAGCATTCTACTTTGAGTTACCAGTTAACTACCTTAAATTCAAATGATCAGTGTTTCAAACTGTATGGTTTATTTCTCACAGTTTACATTCACTGCCAGTCAGCCAGGTGCTCTGCTTCATGTGATCTTCACTCTTGATGATAAAGCAATCACTCTCTAGATTCCTGTCAGTTGCTGTGCAAAATTACAGTTTCACACACAGAAATCAAATTCGCCAATTTAAAAGTCAATCATGTTCATGTTTTTTGTAATACATTGATCAATATTAGCCAAATGGCTCCACCTACAACAGGGCCAGGAAGTGTAACCTACCATTAGTTGAACAGAACTACAGAGTACCATGCCCCTACAGTCTAATCTCTGCACTACATGCTAAGTTGCTTCAATCATGTCTGTGCCCAACTCTTTGTGACCCTATGGACCATAGCCTGCTAGGTACCTCTGTCCATGGGATCTTCCAGGCAAGAACATTAGAGTGGGCTGCCATTTCTTTCTCTAGGGGCTCTTCCTGACTTAGGGATCGAACCCACAACTCGAATGTCTCTGGCATTGGCAAGTGGATTCTTTACCACTAGTGTCACCTGGGAAGCCTCAATCTCTGCACTACAGCCAAGGGAATTGATTAAATTTGGTCAGATACGTCATTACACTGCTCAACTCTCCAAAGGCTTCCCACCAGTCAGTAAAAGAGCCGAAGTTCATACAATGGCCTCCACCCTCACACTCCCCATTATTTGACCACTTATTACTTCTCTGCCTCAACTTCCACTCTTTCTTCTTCTCTCACTCTGCTCCATTCCTACCAGACTCTTTGCTGGTTCTTGTACATGTCAAGCTTCCAACTGGCTCAGGTTTTACACTTGGTGCTCCTTCTACCTGGAATATTCTTTTCACATGCATGTCCTCTCTAACATCACCTATCAGAGAAGCCTTTCCTGATAATCCTGCATAAAATGACATCCCACACCGCTGCTTCTATTCTCCAACTTCCTTATTCTGCTTCATCAATTTCATTGCTGAGCAATACCTGACATAATATATATGTGTTTAATATCTATATTCTCCCAGAAAATATAATGTCTTGAAAGAAAGACTAGTTTGTTTATAAGATCTTCAGTTCAGTTCAGCTCAGTTCAATCGCTCAGTCATGTCCGACTCTTCGCAACCCATGAATCGCAGCACGCCAGGCCTCCCTGTCCATCACCAACTCCCAGAGTTTACTCAGACTCATGTCCATCGAGTCAGTGATGCCATCCAGCCATCTCATCCTCTGTCATCCCCTTCTCCTCCTGCCCCCAATCCCTCCCAGCATCAGTCTTTTCCAATAAGGAGCCTAATATAAGGCAACCACCTAGTACATACAGAATAAATACTTCATGAATAGATAAATGAATTTATCAGTGAACACAGTGCTGGTCCTAGGGCAGCAAAGCACCAACTATGTTACAATATATGCGAAGTAGTATCAGATTTGGGGAAGAAAATAGAGAAAAGATATGAAGGAAGTTATCAAAGACAAATTTTTCTTCTTCCCAGTGTCTCCTAAAACTCATCTGGGTTTGTAAGAGAAACAAATTTGAAAGAATATTTTTTTTTTAATTTAAAAGAATAATTTTTAATTTTTTGAAAGAATATTTTTTATTTAAAAGATTTTTTAGTGAAAGAATAATTTTTTTGTTTAAAAGAATAATTTTTAAAATTTTTTATCTAAAAGAATTTTTTAATTTAAAATAATATAATTTTCTGAGGAAAATATGTGGACCTAAATTTCTTCTTTCCTCTCTTCATTCTCTTGCTCTGACTCCTGAACTTCCATTGGCTTTAAAGGATATCATATATACATTATTAATAATAAAATAGAATGTTTGTACAAAATAGAGAAGAGTTGAAAACTAAGGGGATAATCAGTGAACACATGAAAATAAAGCACGGAATGAGGAAATATTTTTTGCCTTGAAAATCCATCATGAAACTTTCAACATGTAGTATAGGGAGATCTAGAGGAAAACGTCATCAATCTCCCTGACATACCAGGTGGTATTTCCCCAACTCAACAGAATAGGAAACTAAGTCACAGAGCAGTTTAATTAATTGCTTAGAGTCATAGTCTTACGCACAGCAGAAGTAAACCCAGCAGAAGTAAACTGCTAGAGTTTCTTATCCCTGGTTTGCTTGTTCCTTTTCAGTCCGATAGTACACACATATTAGATATCATTCTGAACTTAGCTCGAGGCAGGAATACGTAAATTGCTCTTGACAACAGAACTTGTGTTTAGAAAACCACCATCACATTCAAACATAATAGATAAAAACATTTCATATAAGTATAAATGTCAAATGCAAATATCCACACCGAAAAGAAACTGGGAGAATGTCTGCAAATGAATAGTTTTATATCTTGGTTTTTCTAAGACAGCAAAAATGACTACAATTTTGTTTATTGTTCATCTTCCTTTCTCTTTCTTGACAAGAGGCTAATTTTCTACTAGGCCAAAAACTGGCCATAAATATATACCCATATGAAAGATTCAGAGACTGTTTGGTCTAGTGTTTCTTGAGCTTTTTAATTCACAGTTTCCATTCACATGATCTTTTAAAACATGAACTTTCATAATCATTTCTAATTTTTTGTGGTATCTAAAAAATACACAAATTTAGGTTAAAAATTTACTTTGTATACCATGACCAAGTATCATTTATCCCAAGTATGTAAGGCTGATTTAATGTTCAGAAATAAATTAACATATAACATAATTATCACATCAACAGACTAAAAAAGAAAAGCCACAGGATTGTATCAAAAAATACAGAAAAAGGTTTTGACAAAACCCTACATCCATCGATGATAAAAAATCTTAAAATAATAAACTAGGCATCGAGGGGAACTTTCTCAACTTGATAAAGACTATCTACAAAATCTTACAGCTAACATCATACTTTATGATGAGAAACTCAAAACTTTTCTTTCCACTAAAATATGGTAAAGGCAATGATGGCCCCTCCCACAACTCCTTTTCAATATCAAACTGATAGTCCTTGCTAGTACAATAAGACAAGGCAAGGAAATAAAAGCTATACAGAGTGAGAAGGAAGACAGAAAACTGTCTCTGTTCACAAATGATATGATTATCTTTGTAGACAATCTGAATGAATCAACAAATAAACTCACAGAAGTAATAAGTGATTACAGCAAGATTGCAGGACAAAAATCAATTACTTTCTGATATATCACAAATGAGTAAGTAGAACTTCAAATCTAAAACACAATGCCATTCTTGCCATCATACAAAAATATTTAGTTATGAATCTAACAAAATATGTACAAGATCCATAGGAGGAAAGCTACAAAACTCTGATGAATGAAATCAAAGAACTAAATAAATGGTGAAATGGTCCATGTTCATGAACAAGAAGACTCAATAATGTCAAGACGTCACTTCTTCCCAACTTGGTCTATCAATTCAGCTCATTTCCAATGAAAATCCTAGAAAGTTAATTCATGAACATCAACAAACTGATTTTAAAGTTTATAGGGAGAAGCAACTCTTCTTCCATCAAGAAGAGTCAGTTCAGTTCATTTCAGTCTCTCAGTCATGTCTGACTCTTTGCGACCCCATGAATCGCAGCACACCAGGCCTCCCTGTCCATCACCATCTCCCGAAGTTCACTCAGACTCACATCCATTGAGTCAGTGATGCCATCCAGCCATTTCATCCTCTGTCGTCCCCTTCTCCTCCTGCCTCCAATCCCTCCCAGCATCAGAGTCTTTTCCAATGAGTCAACTTGTCACATGAGGTGGCCAAAGTACTGGAGTTTCAGCTTTAGCATCAGTCCTTCCAAAGAAATCCCAGAGTTGATCTCCTTCAAAATGGACTGGTTGGATCTCCTTGCAGTCCAAGGGACTCCCAAGAGTCTTCTCTAATACCACAGTTCAAAACCATCAATTCTTTGGCACTCAGCCTTCTTCACAGTCCAACTCTCACATCCATACATGACTACTGGAAAAACCATAGCCTTGACTAGATGGACCTTAGTCAGCAAAGTAATGTCTCTGCTTTTGAATATGCTATCTAGGTTGGTCATAACTTTTCTTCCAAGGAGTAAGCATCTTTTAATTTCATAACACAATGTCATAGAAGAAACAAGCTGGAGGACTGATGCTACCCAACTTCAAGACTTACTATTCAAACATAGTAACTAACTAAGAAAGTGTGGTATTGGCAAAATAACAGACAAATAGATCAGTGGAAGAAAGATCTTGGAAATGGACCCCTGCAAATAGAGTTATTGATCTCTGACAAAGGAGAAAAAACAATACAATGGGATAGTCATAGTCTCATCAACAAATGGTATTAGAACTGGATATCTACATGTTAAAAAGAAAAAAAAAAAAGGTCCAGATAAAAATCTTACCTCCTTCACAAAAATTAAGTGAAAATGAATTACAGACTTTAATGTGAAAAACAAAAGTATAAAACTCCTAAAAGATAACGAAGGAGGAAACCTAGATGACCTTGAGTATGGTGATTTTTTTTTATAAAATATCAAAGACATTATCAATGAAAGAAAAAGTTTATAAAGCTGAACTTCATTCAAATTAAAGGTTTCTGCTCTGTGAGAAACAATATCAAAAGAATGAAAAGACAGCCCCAGACTATGAGAAAATATTTGCAAAAGACATATCTGATAAAGGACTGTTACACAAAATATGCCAAAACTTTTAAAACTCAACAATAAGAAAACAATAACCCATTTTAAAATGAGTAAAGGCCTTAAAAACACTTCAAATAAGATTATAGATGGCAAACAAACATTTTAAAAGATTCTTCACATCATATGTCAAAAGAGAAATGAAAATTAAAACAATGAGATACCACTTCACAGCCATTAGAATGGGCAACATTTGGACAATGACAACCCCAAACGCTGGAAAGGATGTGGAATAACAGAAACTCCTACACACTGCTAGTGGAAGTGCAAAGTGATGTAGCAACTGTGGAAGATACATCGGCAGTTTCTTATAAGAGTAGATATACTCTTATATGACCCAGTAATCATGCACCATGGCATTTATTCAAAAGGGTTTAAAATTTATGTCCACACAAAAACCTATACATGGATGTTTATAGCAGGTTTATTCATAATTGTTAAAACTTGGAAGCAACCAAGATAGTATTCAATAGGTCAATAAACAAACCATGATATATCCAGACAATGAAACAGTATTTGACACTAAAAGGAAATGAGCAATGAAACCAGGAAATGTTATGGAAGAATTTTAAATTTATATTGCTAACTGAGAAAGCCAACATGAAAATGTTTGAACTGCGGTGTTGGAAAAGACTCTTGAGGGTCCTTTGGATTGCAAAGTAATCAAACAAGTCAATTCTAAAGGAAATCAAACCTGAATACTCACTGGAAGGACTGATGATGAAGCTGAAGCTTCAATACTTTGGCCACCTGATGCAAAGAGCCAACTCACTAGAAGAGACTCTGATGCTGGTAAAGATTGAACACAAGAGGAGACGGGGACAACAGAGGATGAGATGGTTGGATGGCATCACCGACTTGATGGAGATGAGTTTGAGCAAACTCCAGGAGACTGTGAAGGACAGGGAAGCCTGGCGTGCTGCAGCCCGTGGGGTCTCAAAGAGTCAGACACGACTGAGTGACTGAACAACAATGTGAAAATACTACATACTGCATGATTTTAACTATAAGATATTCTGGAGAAGGAAAAACTATGGTGACACTTCAAAGATTGCCAGTTGCCAAGATGGGTGAGGTAAATAGGCACAGGACAGAGGCTCTTTAGGGCAGTGAAAATACTCTAGATGACAACATCATGATGGATATATGTCATTATACAGATGCCCAAACCCACAGAACATACTAAACCAAGAGTGAACTGTAAATAAAGTGTGGACTTTGGGTGATTATGACGTGTCATTATAGGTCCATCTTTGGTTTTAAAAAAAGGTATCATTTTGGTGAACGATGTTGATAATGGGGGAGGCTGTCTATGCCTGTGTGGGTACATGGAAAATCTCTATCTTCCTCTCAATTTTGCTGTAACCCACCAACTGCATTAAAAATTGTCTTAAAACCTAAAAATGATCCTATAAAAATTCAAGTTGTAGATTAGTAGCAATTTTATTATTAACATATAACATATTACTCAATATTATGAGAAATATATAATGGAACCCCAACAACAGGATATACAGTGTTTTCAACCATGCCTAGAACATTCTCAGTGGAGAACGCAATGACAACCCACTCCAGTACTCTTGCCTGGAAAATCCCATGAGGGGAGGAGCCTGGTAGGCTGCAGTCCATGGGGTTGCGAAGAGTTTGACACGACTGAACGACTTCACTTTCACTTTTCACTTTCATGCATTGGAGAAGGAAATGGCAACCCACTCCAGTGCTCTTGCCTGGAGAATCCCAGGGACGGCGGAGCCTGGTGGGCTGCTGTCTATGGGGTTGCACAGAGTCAGACACGACTGAAGCGACTTAGCAGCAGCAGCAGAACATTCTCAAAGATTGTCCATATGTTAGTCTGTATAACAAAAAAGGCTTAACATATATAAAAGATTGAAAGTATAC
Source organism: Capra hircus (assembly GCF_001704415.2). Taxonomy (NCBI): domain Eukaryota; kingdom Metazoa; phylum Chordata; class Mammalia; order Artiodactyla; family Bovidae; genus Capra; species Capra hircus. The sequence goes on along the minus strand of NC_030815.1, from coordinate 54,644,359 downwards.
TTCCCTGGTGGTTCAGGCAGTAAAGACTCTGCCTGCAATGCAGGAGACCTAGGTTTGATTCCGTAGGTTGGGAAGATCCCTTGGAGAAGGGAATAGCAACCAACTCCAGTATTCTTGCCTGGAGAATTCCATGGACAGAGGAGCCTGGTGGGCTACAGTCCATAGGGTCATAAAGAGTTGGACACGACTGAATGACTAACACTTTCACTTTTACAATGAAACTAAATAAGAAATCAATAGCAGAAGGATTTAGGCTATTCGCAAAGAAATGGAAATTAAACAACGGACTCCTAACTAACCAAATAGGTCAATAAATTACAAGGGCAATTAGAAAACATTCTGAAATGAAAGGAAATGACTGCACAATATACCAAAGCTTAAGGGATGTAGATAAAGCACTCCTCAGAGGTTACATAGGTAGTGACTAAAGGCTTTGAGCCTAATAATGAACTAAGATGTGAGAATACTTCATTGCACCTAACTGCCCTGTAAACATAGACATGGTCAGCCTTAACCTGCCCTATTTAAAGGAACCCATTATCAGCCTTAATGACTTGAACCACTTCCATCCTTTGAGCCTTTGCAAACTGCTGGTCTTGTCCAACAAAGTCAATCTGCACATAAAGAACCTGAGGTATAGAGAGAATGCCACTTGTCTACTGTCACTCAGATGAGTAGTGACAGAACCAGTGTGTAAAGCCAGGCTCTGAGTGCCCTTTGCATCAAACCATGCTTAAACCAGTCACATTTCACACATACACTGCCACCAACTTGAAGTCCCTCAGTCGTGTCCGACTTTTTGTGACCCCCATGGACTGTAGCCTACCGGTCTCCTCCGTCCATGGGATTTTCCAGGCAAGAATACTGGAGTGGATTGCCATTTCCTTCTCCAGGAGATCTTCCTGACCCAGGGATTGAACATGGGTCTCTGGCATTGTAGGCAGACACTTTACCATCTGAGCCACCAGGGAATGACTTTGATAATGTTAGTGATGGAACAGAAGAATATTTACTATGTTTATTTCCACAACATAGAGACAAACAAAACTGTGAAGACACTCAGATATAAATCAGGCTCAGCCTTGTAAGTTCATTAAGTCACCATAAGTCTCCTTGTAGGATTGTCCTCCTTTTCTTGGTTTCAGAAATAGTTTTCCTTCAGTTGAACTCCTTGGGATGGATACCTGCTAAAGCCATGATTGTATACAGGGCTATAGATAAAATGTGTCCTGAAATTTGTCCAATTGCACTTCTGTGAAATGATCTTTGAAGTTAATCATCCAGCGTCATGCCTGAATAAAGACTTAAGAATAAAAACATATGTCTCCTATCACTAATAACTATGATAATTGTGTTTTGAGCACGCACAGTGAATGTAATCCTAAAGTCTATCTAATTCTTTGCTCTTTTCTATAGAGTACAGATGCCATGGTCTGCTACATGAGATTTATCTCTCTTCTTTGAGGAAGGCTCAAAGGATGTATAGTAAACATAGACTAGTTAAATTAGGACAAAGTTGTTTTTTTACCTACATATAAGAAAGAGGGTAAGCAGAAACTATGTGGAGATTGGTGTCAGTCCTTCTAGAATAACCCACTGTGAGTTTCCTATTGCTGCTTTCTGTGCAAAAGCCATGAATGTCTCCTCTCCAGCATATATAAAAGGTCAAAAATGTATTGATTTCTGCTTCTGCCCATGAAAGATAAACAGCTGCAGCAATTTTCCTCCCACAGTAAACAACTAGAAAACTGAATAAATTACATTAAATAACTGTTTTCAGGCATTGGACCTAGCCAACTCAGGACAGCAATCCCTGAGAAAAGGAAGATGAATAAGATGAGCCCAAAGATTATACCGCCTTCCTGACTGAAGAGTGTTTCTGACCACAGCACAAAGAGTGGGAATCCAAAGGAGCCTAGGGTTCTCAATGAGCTGAGGAAGTAGAGGTGGCTAGAATTTGTGAGTCAGTATCTCAGAGAGGAGAAAACCGTACAGAGAGCAAGTTCCCCCTGAAGCCTTAGATAATGGCTACTGATCTGTGAACACGAGAGAGAAACTTACCTGACGCCAAGGTAAGAACGATCGGAAAGGCAGTAGGAAGAGCAATGTCCAGAGCTCGTATGAGCATAGAAGCAGTTCACTCTTGAACCAGCTAGAACTGAAAGACATTGTGATACATGAAGCACTGATAGACTCCTGAGAAAAGTATCATCTTACTTGTAGAGACAAAAACACTAGACTAAAGGTTACCTTATGATCACCCTAACAAAGCTTGAAAAAATTTTCAAAAACATCTGACTGGTTCAAATTAATTTAGCTATGTACTAAAGCAAAACCCAATAGTCTCTGAAGGAATACAACATAATCCAGCATCCAATAACATAAAATTTACAATATACAAAAATTAACTGCATTTTCCTACCAGCAATGAATAATTAAAATTTTAAATTAACAGATACCTTCATAAGTCAAATACTACCATTACAACAAAAGTACAGAATATTTTGAGATATGTTTAAAAATACATGTAAGTGCTATTCACTGAAGACTATAAAATAAAAAAAACTATAAAATATTGCTGAAAGAAATTAAAGAAAACTAAAATAAATGGAGAGCTATATCGTGTTCTTATATCAGAAGTCTTAATATTGTTAAAATGTCTGCTGTCCCCAAATTGACATACAGATGCAATTCAATCCCAAAGTCCCAGCTGGCTGTATTGTAGAAACTGTGATTTTAAAATTCTTACGTAGATGCAAAGAATCTAGAATAAGCGAAATAATTTTTAAAAGAACTAAATTTGGGAGGTGAGAGAGACGTTCAGGAGGGAGAGGACATATGTACACCTATGGCTAATTCATGTTTATGTATGGCAGAAATCAAACCAGTATTGTAAAGCAATCATCAGTCAATAAAAAATAAATACAACTAAAAAAAACCACAAAATTATATATATATACATATATATACATACATATATATATACACATATATATATATACACACACACATACATATATGCAGCAATGGAACAGAATAGAGTTAGGAACAGATATACATACATTTGTGTATATATATATATATATATATAAATATATATATATAAATACATACAACTAATAAGTCAACTAAAGCACCAAAGCAATCCAGTAGTAAATAGATAACTTCTATCAACAAAAGACATTGGAACAATCATGCATTTGAAAACAAACACACACAACAACAAAAACAAAGATACTTATTTTGCGCAGTATACAAAAATATTAATAATTGGGAAGGAGGGGAGGTGGGAGGGGGGTTCATGTTTGGGAACGCATGTAAGAATTAAAGATTTTAAAATTTAAAAAATAAAAAAAAAATACATCAAAGACCTAAATATCAAAGCAAAAATAAAATCTTTAGAACAAAAAGACAAAAGGCTCTGAAACATTTTATAATGCAAAGACTTCTTAGTTAAGATATAAAAATCATAAACCATGAAAACACTGATAAATTGGCCTTGATCAAACTATAACCTTATTTTCTTTGAATGTTTTAGGAAACAAAAATCAAGCCAATGACTGACAGTTAATATTTTCAAAATGTACATATGACAAAGGGTTTGTTTGCAGAACATATATGTTTAAAAACCTGTTAAGGGTAATAATAAGAAGACAAATTACACAAGAACAACAAAAGCAGAGGTTTTAACAGACACTTCAACATCAAAGACGTGCACATAAGTGAAAAATTGTGAAAGTCCTTTCAGTTCAGTTCAGTTCAGTCGCTCAGTCATGTCCGACTCTTTGCGACCCCATGAATCGCAGCACGCCAAGCCTCCCTGTCCATCACCAACTCCCGGAGTTCACTCAGACTCGCGTTCATCGAGTCAGTGATGCCATCCAGCCATCTCATCCTCTGTCGTCCCCTTCTCCTGCCCCCAATCCCTCCCAGCATCAGAGTCTTTTCCAATGAGTCAACTCGTCGCATGAAGTGGCCAAAGTACTGGAGTTTCAGCTTTAGCATTCAGAATGGACTGGTTGGATCTCCTTGCAGTCCAAGGGACTCTCAAGAGTCTTCTCCAACACCGCAGTTCAAACGCATCAATTCCTTGGCGCTCAGCCTTCTTCACAGTCCAACTCTCACATCCATACATGACCACTGGAAAAACCATAGCCTTGACTAGACGGACCTTAGTCAGCAAAGTAATGTCTCTGCTTTTGAATATGCTATCTAGGAGTAAGCATCTTTTAATTTCATGGCTGCAGTCACCATAATGCAAAATAAAACCACCACAGAACAAAACTACACAACTACTACATTAAGACCACCATACCAGGGCAGGTGGTATGGTAAAGAATCCACCTGCCAGTGCAGGAGACATGGATTCGATCCCTGATCTGGGAAGATCCCACATGCTCTGGAGCAACTAAGACCATCGTGAAAGTCACTCAGTTGTGTCTGGCTCTTTGTGACCCTGTGGACTGCAGCATACCAGACTCCCCTGTCCTTCACTATCTCCCAGAGTTTGCTCAAATTCAAGTCCACTGAATTGGTGAAGCTATCCATCTCATCCTCTGCCACCCTCTTCTCCTTTGGCCCTAAATCTTTCCCAGCATCAGGGTCTTTTCCAGTGAGTTGGCTCTTTGCTCTTCGAGGCCAAAGAACTGGAGCTTCAGCTTCAGTGTCAGAACTTCCAATGAATATTCAGGGTTGATTTCCTTTAGAATTCACTGGTTTGATCTCCCTGCTGTCTGAGGGACTCTCAAGAATCTTCTCCACAACAATTTGAAGACACATGAGTTTCCAAATACTGAACTTTAGAATTGAATGGACATTCCCACCCTGTTTGACAGCAGTTCTGGACCTGGGAAGACTATTGATGAAAGGGGCCAAGAAGGGTTCTTGACCTTTATAACCAGATGTGACCACTAGAAATAAAAGGGGGAGCTGGGCCAAGAAAATTTGACATTTTCTTCAAAATTTTATCAATTTGGGAAATCATTATACCTTCCCTAGGGCAGAGGGAGTAAAAAGTAGAGGAAAGTCAGGAGTGTTACACAGAGAAAAGGTGGCATCAGGAATGGGACACAAGCATCCCATACCAAGAGCATCCACTTCGTTATAATCTGTAAGTTATCCTACCCCACAGAAGCTCATTTATTAGACCAATTTCATATGTATAAATAATATGTGTGCATAAATATATGTATAAATTTCATATGTACAACTCACATGTTTTAATGTTTACATCCAGACAACTCTGTGATCTACACAGATAATGTATTTCTTGACAAACAATTCAATCAGACTCCTGATACACCTGCTGCAGGCTCTGATCATCCTTCTGCAGGAAGTCATAGTCAGGAACTTGTGCCACCAATGAAAGCATCTGGGTTCTTTATCACTGTGACTTTGGTGTTTGAGGCCATCTCCTTTTAAAGACCTGATCAAAACAGGAAGGTAGCTGTTGAGTTGGCCAAAAGGTTTGTTCGTTATTCAATACAGCTCTTGGTGAAAATGAAAAGGGAGTTTTTTATTTTTATTTAAAACGGAATTAACTTTGCGGCCAACCCTTTATATCGTGTAGCCTTCAGAGCGCCAGGACAATGATAAAGGCCAATGGCAGAGTGAGAGCTAAGGCAATTGAGAAATGTCTAGATAATGCTAATATCTTTGTCCCAGCCAATGGAGGGGGATGCCACAAATCAAGGACAATCACTGTTTGAAGATACATAAAGGTGTGATGAAGCATTTAAGAATGGTGACTTATTTTTGAGTTAGCAATTGCAATGCTGGATTTTTCTATCTTGTGGTTCCTTTAAAATTACTATTCTCAAATCTGCTCTCTCTCTTTTTTTTTTTTTTTTTTTTTTGCTCTCTCTTTTATAACTTCAACTCCTCCTTCCTTGTCATTTGGGAATTGTCTCGGACTACATACAAGCTTTCAGGTGCTTCCTTTGGATCTCAGATCACATGTCTAATTTTCCTAAAGTACAAAGAATTCTTTCTCATTTTTCTTTGCCTTTCAGGTTAGTAAACTATCTCTATAACTCCTTAAAAATGATGTTTGGACCTTTTCTTAAAGAAGAGAGCAACATTTCTACTCTGAATTGATAATAGAAAAATATATTTTAAATTTAATACTTAAGGTTAGAAAAGGATGTCACTTGTTTTTCTGGTGTGAGTGATCACAGAAGATAGCATTTCTATTGGTATTAGCAGTACAGCTTCTCTCTAAATATCTGAGTTATTTGGGTAACTATTGTAAAGACAATTCATCCATAACTACAAGGGAAAAAAGAAAAGTTGTATCACAAGATCTCTGAATAAATAAGATTGTTGAGACTTTAACATTTCTCAATTTAAAAATTCATCTTTCAATATATTAATAAAGACTTCAATATGACCAAGAAAGCTACATTATGTTCAGTAACTTCTAAAATGGGCACAATTTAGTTTGTATAGTCATAGACCACTGAAAGTAGAAAGATTTTATTGGGCCATTCTAGCCACACTCTGTCTCTGATGAAGATCTTCACCAACATCCCTGGCAGGCATTGAGCAATTAATTAGAGAGATTACAGTCCACGGCTCCCAATCCACTGCATTAGAAAAGGTAGATATTTTTATCTTACTATTAATTAATCTTTTCTATTATTTTCAAATTTTCCTAATTGTATCTTATGAAACAACAAAAAAAGTAATTCAATTCTTTCATTAACATAAGTGGTATCTCATTTCTCTTAAGCCTTGGCTTCTTCAAGTCAAATATTCTTTGTTTCTTTAACTACTCAGGAAACTCAAATGGTAGAGTCAATATCAGCTTGATTTTTTTGGGGGGGTGTAAATTAAGTGTTTTTAATTTTATATTCTTGAAAAAATCTTTTTTTTTTTCAAAGATCTAATTTCTCTGAACCACTTCATTTTATCTTATCACTTTTCATTCTATTTCTTCAAGATAGCAGGGTTTGACTGATGCATGCATCTATTTTTCTGGCATTCTTTGCAAACTTTTCTCTTAATTTGGGGATTAATCATTCCAACTTTTTTGATTTTCCCTTAGAGCTGTAACACTACCATACTCTAACTCAGTATCATTATATATATGCGTGTGTATTTATAAACATATATGGTGGGGACAGGGGAGTCTGGTGGGCTGCCATCTATGGGGTCACACAAAGTCGGACACGACTGAAGTGACTTAGCAGCAGCAGCAGCAGCATGGTGGGAGAGACTGATGACAAACATCTTTTTTGTATTTATATAGATATATGTAGATTAACAAATATCCTTTATATGTTGATATTGATGCAAGTTTGATTTCTGGTCACAGAACTAAATTTATCTTACCTCTTCATAGCAACATTATGTCATTAATATATTATCATTGATTCAAATATGTCCTCTTTTTATGTTTTATTTCATATTCTCCCCCTCAAAGTCAGCCATTTGTGTGTTTGTACTTGGGATCTACCTCTCACAAACTTTATTTTTTGAGTATATGCATATCAATGTATCATTTCTGTTTAGTGTAATTATTTTTAAAAACTTTTAATGGTTAGTGTAATTATTTTTAAAAACTTTTAATTTTATATTGAAGTATAACCATTTAACAATGTTATGATAGTTTTAAGTGCACGTCAGAGTAACTCAGCCACACATATACATGTATCCATTCTCCTCCAAACTCCCCGCCCACCCAGGCTGCCACAAAACATTGAGCAGAGTTCCTTATGCTGTATGGTCAGGCTGCATAATTTTCACTTATTTACTTAAACAGCATTGAGCTATCAGTCATTCAATTTACTGTTAATATATTGATTTATTATGTCAGACATGACAGCGGCTGAATAACAACAACATTCACATTAATATATGTATAGTAAGTCTTTGAAATCCTATGGAGTAGACCCTCATAAGAATATTTTACATTTTACACATATTTCTTTTTATTCATTTCTAGTTTGTTTTCATCTCTTTGCTACTTCAAACAATGCTATCAATAACATTCTCCTACCTGGGCACTATGTACCTGGTAACACTGTATACCTGAGCAAGATATTTTCTCAAGTACACACTTGACTGCAATTACTGGACATATGTTCAATATATACATATTCAATTTCTCTCAATATTGCCAAATTGTTCTTCAAAATAGCTGCACCACCGAAGTGCATAAAGGTTCCCATTTATCAACAGCCTCCTCATCCCTTGGTTTATCTTATCCTGGCATTCTTTATTCCTCGCTGGTCACATATTAGTTATTGAAATCACCCTCATAATTGGGGTTTTGTTTTCTGAGTTGTTGGTCATGACTATGATCATACTTTGTCTCCTCCGAAAGCAATTTCCCCCAACCAGTCTCAGGTGGTGACTGACAGCCTGCCTCATTTCTTATTTAATTCCATTTGAAATGTATCACACTATCTTTTCAAGGAAGAGAACAACTGTATAAATGGTGCAATTTCCTGTGATAACACTTCCTAAAAACCTATGAAAAAAGATCTTTAAACTTCTCAAACTCTTGCTAACAGCATTTTTCTCTAAATGATCTTTTATGATTTATCATTTTTTATTGAATGATTCCCTCATGCTTCATTTCCTTCATTGTACATAATGCTATTTGACCACGTGTAACATAAATTCCCCTAGCAAAGAAAAAATAAAGGCAGCAGGAAAAATTAATTTTATTTTTCCAGAAATCACTTTGCCACATCTTATGGAGCAGACGTGTATAAAGTTCACAGGATCTCCAGCCAGTCTGGGGGTCTAGGGCATGTTCCCTTTCTATCTTGGAAGTGAAACAAAGGAAATAGCCCATCTTGTTAAACACTCATTCAGATTCCACTCTCTCTGTGATAGTCTTTCTACAACTGCAGCTAAAAGTGCCAATTGAAACCAACCCTGTCATAGAGACTTGTACAAAATATGAACAGTGCTAAATACCTTAAAGTGAATCGATTTTCACTGAAAGTGTTTTAACCTCCTTTTAGGTCAAGAAATAGCAATTTTCTGAGCTTCCCTGTAACCTGAGAAATAATCCTAAGAGGCAGGTGTGCACTGCATACCTCATTGATAGCATGAAATATATTGAAAATGCCTTTGCACAGGACAGTCCTCGGAACCCCTTTCCCAGCCTTCAGGCTGAGGTGTGATCTAGGGAAGTAGAGTGACTCTTTTATGGTATTCTTTCACATCAGAGACTGCTAACTTGTTACTTTTTTAAAAGACAAAATTGGGTTAGACTCAGGGCAACATAAGATATAAGCCTATTTCTAATTTATTAATATAGAATGGACACTGAGTAAATTTTACAAATGAGTAAACTGAGGCCCTGAGAGATTAAAGACTTTAGCAAAGATTCACAGTTGGGGTTACAATGGTGCTAGACCTGGGCACAGGGCATAGTCAATAAATGAAGGAGAAAGTACATGGAAAAAGAGGTTTTGGGGGGCAAACATCTGATGGGCACTAGTAGTCACTTCCAAACTGCCTATGTTCTGTCTGGATGACATCTCTGAGAGGAGAGGTCCCAAATATGATCATTTCTATCATTACAAAGTCACAAGATGATAATTTTTGTCATTAACAATACGTGAGCGCTTTTTGTGCCAGAAACTATGACTATTCCAGATATTCTATTAGTTTATATAATCCTCACAATTCTATGAATTAATATACCCATTTTCATGACAAAGAAGCTCAGAGAACTTAAGCAAGTGATCCAGGATGGCGCACTAAGCCGCAGAGCTCAGTGCTTCATCACAGGCAAGCATCAGTGCTGCACACTGAAGAACTCTACTCTTGGGACTTCTCTGGCGGGCCAGCAGTTAAGAATTCACCTTGCAATGCAGGGATGTCGGTTCGATCGCTTGGGGAACTAAGGCCCCACGTGCCATGGAGCAACTAAGCATGTACGCCGTAACTACTGAGCCCGCACACCACAACTAGAGAGTCTGTGCACCCCAACAAAAGATCCCACATGATGCAACAAAGATCCTGAATGCCACAACTGAGCCCTGATGCAGCCAAAGAAATAAATTATTTTTAATGCACTCTCTTGTCTCCACAGCCTGAATAACACCACACATAAACCCCTCTTCACGTTTTCTTGGCAGGAGAGGTATTCCTGTCCAAATACAGACAGTATAAATCACAGTTCCTGAAAACATAGCCACCTGGAAGTTTTGCTTTATGATTCAGAATCAACAGCTCCCCACACCCCACCCCGCCCCCTGCCCCCATGTCTAGAGCCACTAAAGTGCATGGTTCAGCTTTTCCTTTCTCAAATTATTAAAAAAAAAAAAGGAAGAGCACTGCATATTTTTCTTTGATTTCACTCTTCCTTAAATAATATTAAACAGCCATTTCAGAATTCATTCAGGACCTGCACTATAGAACAACATCTTGGCTTATTTCTACACTGAACTCTGAAATATGTTAACTAATAAAAGTCTTCTAGAACTGACACCAGTAGACAGTGTGAATCACCCGTGGAATGAGATGTCAGCCATATGTAGTCAGGCAGCCCCTTGACCACCCTCCCGCCCCAGTTCTCAGAGGACTTTTGTTCTCTCTGGTACATTACGTCATTTATTTTTCTTCTGAGTGTGATGCATTTACTGATCACTAATATAATTCTTTGTTCCTGGGTCAAGGAAAACTTTATGCTGACATATTGGTTGGGAGAAGGAATGGGAACAATTATTTATTTAGAAGAATGACTCAAACTCTCACTCATGTTTTCATTTATTTTTTCCACTGCTCTAGCCAAAGTTCTGAAATGATACCCTAAGAAGGCCATTGGGGCCAACAGACACAAGTTATCTCTGCTCATTGCTGTCAGTTCTATCTTTCTCCTTTCATTTACTCACCAAAGAATAACTCATTCCTGACCCATATGCAGGAATCCAACAGAATAAGGCATCTGTGTTGCACCTGGGAAAACAGAATGTGAAAAGTAAAGCACTAAGGACGATGAGATACTTATTCTCCAAAGCAACTAGAGAGAGAAAGCCTTGAAAGTCCAAATAAATTATGATTATTTTCATACAGAGGGTGACAGTAGTATATAGCTTTTTTTTTTTTTTTAAGAACAGAAGACACTGCCTATTATCAGTGCAGGCCTACAAAGACCTAGAAGTATGTCTCACTCCACCATGACACAGGTACTGAAAGTCTCTAGAATGATGCTGCATCTCATGTGTAAATCTACCCCTCATGCAACTTCTGAGCACTTAAAGTGAAAGATAGGTAGTACATGGGCCAAATTTGGATAAAACTGGGTTCTGACACAAAGATGCACACTTGGCAATGGCAATATTTGAGGGAACACAGCTGATTCTTTCATCCTTCTGAATTTTTGAAGGAAAACAACAGTGCTTAAGGTTTCATGCACACATTCCAGAATGCATAGGATCAAATCCTGGCCCCACTTTGCAAAACTGATTAACCTTGGGAAGGTTAATAAGCCGTATTTTTCCTAAGTGTTTCATCTGCAAAATGGTAGGATGATAACAGCAGCTGCCTTCTAGGGTTGATGTAGAAACTAAAGTCACCAAAATGAAAAGCTCACTAAATAGCTAGAATTTATTGAATGGGTAGCAATTCATTAATTATTAGGTAATAATGATGTTTGATGATTTGGAGGGGAATTTTCAAAATTATAGGACCTGATATTTTCATATAAGGGTAAGTGGGTAAATATGGATCACAGACTCTTTCTCCTCAAACTTTTAGCTATGTCATCCATGACTGCAACAAAAACCTCATTATTGGGACTTCCCTGGTGGTCCAGTGGTTAAAAAACCACCTGCCAGTGCTGGGGACACACGTTTGATCCCTAGTCAGGGAAAATCCCACATGCCTTGGAGCAGGTAAGCCCATGATCTGCAACTGCTGAAGCCCATGCACCCTAGAGTCCATGCTGCACAACAAGAGAAGTCACTGCAGTGAGAAGCGTGCACACCTCAGCTAGAGAGTAGCCTCTATTTGCCACAACTGGGGAGAGCCCACATGCAGCAAAGAAGACACCCCTGCACAGCCAAAAACAAACTAATGAATTAATTAAATCTTTACAAAAAATCATTAGCAGCAACTACAAAAGGAGACATTATTTATTCCATAAATGGAAAGAAACAAGCTCCTAGATTGTCATAGTGTATCTCACAATATTCTCACTTCTCCTTTCTACTACCAAGAAACGGTACTGGCAAACAAGAAAAAAAAGTGACCCAGGACATGAGAAGTGAACTTAGTAGCACCTATATATTTTCATCATCTAACTCAGGATAGTGCGCTAATTTCTGGGGTAAAAATCACGAAACTGGAAAAACTGAGCCAACAGGCTGAATTTCGCTGTCACAATGAGCATTCTCAGAAGAGACCACGGATGCCAGGCTTTCCCTCTACACAGAAAAACGGACTGCAGATCCTTGACGAGATATTGTAAAACCTGGAATGCAAAATTCAGCAGCGCTTCACAAGAGAAAGCAAAGCCCAGATCTTCCACCAGTCTCCACTCTGCTCAAACGAGCTCCTCCGCTCCGCTACAGATGAAGTAAGAAGTGACTTACTTTCAAGAGCTGTTGCAGATTATCCTTTTAAACTGGCTTTATTTCCAGGTCTAATTTTTTACTTTGTAACATCTACTACTTTGAATTAACAATAGTCCTTTGTGTTGTAGATTTATTTCTTCAACAAATCTAAAATGAAAGGGCATTACAAAGGCCATATCCTTCATATCTAGGAGATATTCTAGGAGGAACTCCAGAGAAAAGAAAGTTGCTTTAATTCTGAGTACTTATTTAATCCAGCTGGACTTCTTTTCTTTTCACTTTGTTAACACAATTGCTCAGGATGGTCTGTGCTTTTATTTTAGTTGCTGTAACCAGCTCTGCTCCAAAGCTGGAGACTTCCTGATTTGTGCACATTTGTGACCATGAGGGTAAAGAAGAAAGTCTGATGAAATCAATATGATGCTATTTGTAAGGTCAAGGTACTTGGGGAAGATGGGAAGTCAGAGCACTGGGGATGAGGTGAGTTATCTGAGGAGTCCAGTGCAGCACGAGGCTCTATGGTCTGGGAAGTAAACCAGGGTATACTACCAAGCCTGCAGTTCTGTTCCCAACAGCTGTGAACCCCCCACCCACTGTGCCCAATTCAGAACTGCAAGAGGCTGCAGGGAGCCTTGCTGCTCACAGAGGACTGAAGTCAAGGACAGGCCACAAGTTTCAATGTGGGGGTTATTTTAGGTCATGGACTACAATGATTTAGCAAGAAATTCAGAAGACACCCTGACAAGTCCAATCTGTTTCTTCATCGACTTTGATATTGGCTGTGTCCCTCAGGCACTAAAGGAAGCAGTCTTTGTTCTCTGCCAGCATTTGCTCTGCCGAAAGCCAAGAGAGGAGATGAAAGTCAGACTTGAGCAGAAACGGCAAGTCCTGAAGCAACACTGGTGCTTTCAATCATTCTCACCCTGATTTCTAGCACCCAGCTTCCCTTTCCAGGCCCATTACCACACCCTTCTTCATCAGAGCTGACTTTTGGATGAAAAGTCAGGACTTAAGAGATTGCTTTCCACTCTGAGGATAAGATTCTGCTGATTGGAACTCATTTTCTCCTGCTCTTCAGAGAACACTACAGCTCACCTCCTCATCGTTCCCAATGTAGACATCTTTATCTGTATGAAGCCTCCAGGCTTTCCTTCCTCTGTCTACACCTGTATGTCCTTCAAGGTCCTACTCAATTCAGGCCCTGTCTCTGCACTGGAGGCAGTCACCCATGAGTTCAGATTTGGGCTCCATTACTTCCTAGCTGTGAAACCTTGGGCAAGTTACTCAACCTGTCTGGGCCCATTGTTACAACATAAACCTATCACAGTCACCTCATAAGGTTGTTATGAAAATTACATGAGAAAATGTGTGTTTAGTGCCTGATGCATCTCTGATTATTCCAGACACATTTATGTCTCATCTGTTGTTATAGATGAAAGCCACTAGTCAGGGAGGATTTTAGCCCTTAAATCATTTAAAAGAGGTCAGTTTTTTTTGTTTCTTTTTTTTTTAAGACAAGGATAGACTATATTCCTTTTTATTTACTATCATCATCATGATAAAACAGCATTAAAAACTACTATCTAATAAACACTTTCATTGTCCCATGTGATGTTTTCAACAGCTTTGTGATAGGTCTTTTGACTATTTGTTGAAAATATTCCCAAACTTAGCAGCTTAAAGCAGCAATGAATTTAATATACCTCCTGAGTTTGTGGCCAAGGAATTTGAACAAGGCTTGGCTGGGCAATTCTCCCGCTCCACAGCTGTCCACTGAGGTCACTCAGGGTTTTGAGTTGGTGGTCAAACGTGTTTGAAGAATCCAAGGTGGCTTCATCCCCATGCCCAGGATATTGGGACAGCTGGAGGAATGAGATCTGCAGGGACAGTCAACTGAGATGCTGACAGATAGCCTCTCCAGTTTGGTAATTTCAGCACAGTCAGACTTCTTAAATGGCATCTCAGAACTCCCACCAAGTCAGGAAGTAGACGCTGACCATCTTAAAGCCTCTGCTCAGAAACTGGCACATTCTATCATGCTATCATCTGCTATATTCTATCATTTAAAGCAGTCACGGAGCCCACTTAGATTCACAGGCTTCATCTCTTGTTGGGAGGAGTGTTTAAGAATGTGTGGTCCGACATAGACTGGCAATTCGATTCTTACATGATAGTATACATGTTACAATGCCATTCTCCCAAATCATCCCACCCTCTCCCTCTCCGGTGATGACCCAGAGAGATGTTATGGGGAGGGAGGTGGGAGGGGGGTTCATGTTTGGGAACGCATGTACACCCGTGGAGGATTCATGTCAATGTATGGCAAAACCAATACAGTATTGTAAAGTAAAATAAAGTAAAAATAAAAATTTAAAAAAAATTAAAAATAAAATTTTTTTTTTAAAAAAAGAATGTGTGGTCCTATTTACTCAAACTGAGTAGTAGTAGTATTTTCATATTACAAATACAGTCCAGGTTTCATAGTAGCTGTTTGACTTGCCTGAGGTCACACAACTAGAGGTGAAATAACAGTTCAGAAATGTCTAGCTCTCATGCCTTCTCTTAAGTCTTAACCAGTCATTTGTGCTAACTTGCTCTTTCTCTCTCTCTCTCTCTCTCTCTCACACACACACACACACACACACACACACACACACACACACACACACACACTCCGGCAGAGCTGGAAATGAATGCTCATTCAAACAGTTCTGCTACCTTCATGGAGGAGTGCCGTGGGAATTGTAATGGCACTTGGTTTCCCCACTGCAATTGGAAAGTTGGTTAATGTATTGGCACTAATACAGCGCCTCTTCCCATCACAGCAGAATTGGCTGTTACTGTTATAGTTGGATTATGGCCACTTCTTCCTCCTTTGCAAAATTTAAGTCTGTGATGTTCTCGTCAAGGGAAACGATGATGGAGTTACAGCAGGCCAATGATTAAATTTGCTCAGCAACAATCCGTAAATAACCTACACATTCCATTTGATAGCTTTGATTTGGTCCCTCACTTATACAAAGGGCTGACTTCCAGGTATTGCGATGGAAAATGAGCTGGGTGTGGGTAGGGGGCCAGAGTGGCTGGGTAGCGGGGGAGGAGAGGGAGAGCCCATGTGGGAGCCAGATTTGTCTTAGAACTTCAAGGAAAAGTGATAAGCAGACAGGCATCTTAAGAAATCTCACCTCAAAATTTAATCAGTTTTCCTCTTTCTTGCCCTTTTCAACTGTCTACCGCATGTTGCTTCCTGCCTCTGTCCATGCTTTGCCTGTGGCAGGTGGGCTGGGATGGCTCATGTCTCTTCTGCTGGAGTCTGATTGTGGAATCCACACTCTTCTCTCTCTCACTGCAGGTAGTTTCAATGGATGGAGGAGAGGATGAGAGATGCAGTTATTTCTGGATGAGATTCTAGGAATCTTATTATTGTACTATATTGAGGATTCTCCTCAAATTTTTGTTCTTTCATTGTATAGGGTGGTCTGAAACTCTTTTCTAAATTATATAAAGAAAATACATTTATTCCCTTGCTCTAAATGCCACCAAACAGTTACTGAGTGATGAGAAAGAGTGAGAGAACTAAAGAGAGCTAGACTGAGAAAAGGGAATTTATACCATCCAAAAACGTATTGATAGAGAATGTCTGCCAGTTAGCACAGGTTCAATTCTTTCCATAAAATAACAACCATGGGGAAAAAAAAAAAAAGGACTTCACAAAATCCCTCCATCCACAGTCTCAGATTTTCTTGGTCTTTTAAATAATGCTGTCCTTTTTGTCTGTTGTTTCAAGAAGAGTTAACTCAGGTGAATATACTTTCTTTTAAAGACATAAATTTATTGAGATATACTGTTTTGTTTCATGCCATAAAATTCACCTTTTAAGCGATACACAATTTAACAATCGTTAATGAATTCAGAGTTGTGCAACCATCACCACAGTCTAATAGCAGAAATGTCTATCACTACACTTGCAGTCACTCTCCATTCACAGCTCCAGCCTCAGACAGCAACTAATCTACTTTTTGTCCTTCCAGATTCGTCTTTCCTGGACATTTGATATAAATGAGATTGTGCAATATGTGATCTCATGTGCCTGGCTTCTCATATAGCATAGTGTTTTTGAGCCTCAACCGACAGGTTCAACATTATGTTTCAGGATTTCACTCTTCTTATTGCAAATAGTATTCTATTGTACAGATATATTACATTTTGCATATCCATTCCCCAATCAATGGACTTATGGGTTGTTTCCACTTTTTAGTTATTATGAACACTTATGTGCAAGTCTTTGTGTAGGCAAGAATTTTTAATTCCTTGGGTAGAGACCCAGAAGCAAAAAAAAATGCTGGTAATATAAATATCTATGTTTAACTTTTTTTTTAAACTTGCCAAACTATTTTCCAAAGTAGCCGCACCATTTTACATTCCTAGTAGGAACCTATGGAGGGTTCAAATTTCTCTGAAAACCCACCACTGATTTTTATTGCCTGATTGTTTTTTTCTTTTTTTTTAGCCACTGGCTGGTATGTAGAGCAGTAGCTCATTATGAGATAAAAATTCTTAAGATTCTCAGATAAGTAGCTTAATATTACTGCCATAAATCAAGAAGATGGAAAATGTTCACGTTTTAATGAAAATATCTGTCTCTTTTTTAAGCACTTAGAGACTGAAAGGAGGATTCTCCAAACTTTGGGAATTAACTTTAATTCTCTTAGCAAAGAGGTCAAAGACTTACACTTGATGAATAGACTTGGGCCTTACTTCTAGTGTTATTAGGACATGTTAAACAAGTAACATTTGCATAAAGTAGTAAACATACCTCATATATAGGGGAGATATTGCAGTATCTCCTACCACTTCCCACTCAACATGCCCATAACCCCTTGTGTTATTTTGTCACGTGTTATAGAACTCTGACTGTAGACGGACTTCTATTCCAGGTAACTAGTGGTCATTCAGAAAATATTTGAGTAAGCTAAATAAATGCTAGAAGGTAATAGAAGCATTATTTTTAATAGCCAGGATATAGAAGCAACCTAAGTATTCATCAACAGATGATTGGATAAAGATGTGGGGTGTGTGTGTGTGTGTGTGTGTATATACATGCACACATACATATCACATCTGGAATATTACTCAGCTACAAAAGGGTGAAAATTTCCCATTTGCAACAGCATGAATAGACCGAGAGGTGAGAAGGATTGGGAGAGAGGCAAGATTGGTAAAGGGGATTAAGACTTACAGACTATTGGATATAAAATAAATAAATTATAAGAATATAAGGTATAGCACAGGGAATGTACCAATATTTTATAAAAACTTTATATGGAGTATAATCTATAAAAATACTAAATCACTGTTATAAATATGAAATTAATATAATACTATAAGTCAACTATACTTCATTATTTTAAAAGGTAATACCTAAAGGCTCCCCTGGTAGTTCAGTCAGTAAATAATCTGCCTGCAGTGCAGGAGACCCAGGTTCAATCCCTGGGTTGGGAAGATCCTCTGGAGAAGGAAACAGCAAACCACTCCAGTATTCCTGCTTGGAAAATCCCATGGACAGAGGATCCTGGTGGGCAACAATCCATGGGATTGAAAAAGTCAGACGTGATTTAGCAACTAAACCACCACCACCTAAAGGAAAGACCCCGTAATGAATAAAAAGCAGTATCATTATAATATGAAATCATTAATTAGGAAAATGACTAAAAGACAGATAAAGCTAACCAGCAATGATGGAGACAGGAAGCACTGATTTTAAGCAAACTACTAAACAGAAGCTTAAACTATATAATCTGACCTCATGCTGGTAAGATGGAAACAAAAGCAAGTTTTTGGTGAACATTCAGCAAGAAAACTAGCAAATGACATAAAATCATTAGTAATGCTTATCCATCTAACAAGTATTTGTGTCTTGTTAATTTAGGGTGACCAACTGTCCCGGTTTGCTAGAGCTGAGCGGTTCCCCACAATGCAAGATATACAGCGCTAAAATGAGAGTGTCAGACAGACCGGTTAGTCACCCTACTTGTCATCAAACAAGGAGTTCTGTGAGGAAGGCATATGAGAAATTTTGTGCAAAAGTCTACCCATCTAGGAGTCAAGATATCTGAGGTTTTGTGCTTTAAACTATCCTAGTAACAGGCTCAGACTTAAGAGGTAGCTTGGTCCCTCTGATCTGGAGGAGATTAAGTAGTGTAACTCAAAGAACTCTTCTAACTCTGATATTTTATAATCCTATAGATGTGTGTGATTATAAGTACAACTGTTTTCTTTTGCTGATCCATAATCCACAGTCAGTAGAATCAGGAAAAAACATATTTAGGTACAGAAATATGACATTCAAAAATTCAGAATTTTTCCACTATAAAGATATCAAGTAATAAATCATCTGTTGCATCCCCATGCTTACTTTCCACCTCTTATAACCCTATAAGAGTGAATGCTGTTGCTAAGTCGCTTCAGTCGTGTCCGACTCTGTGCGACCCCATAGACAGCAGCCCGCCAGGCTTCCCCATCCCTGGGATTCTCCAGGCAAGAATGCTGGAGTGGGTTGCCATTTTCTTCTCCAATGCATGAAAGTGAAAAGTGAAAGTGAAGTCACTCAGTCATGTCTGACTCTTTATAACCCCATGGACTGCAGCCTACCAGGCTTCACCATCCATGGGATTTTCCAAGCAAGAGCAATGGAGTGGGGTGCCATTGCCTTCTCCAATAAGAGTGAATAACATTATTCTATTAAAATATATTAATCTTTTTCTGATTCTGGAATTTCTCAAAGAATCCAAATTCTAATTCTGAGAGGCTAACATTTTTCTCATATGATTCAAAACAGGCTCTGGCTTTAGTTTCAGAACTTAGCACAGCACTTTATCACAGTCCCTGGCACATTGAAGGAGCCTTGTAAATATTTGCTGAATTCAAATGAACTAATGAATCTTTGACTTTATAGTCAATATGCAAAAAGAGCTGGGGATGTTTTTCTTATCTGCTCATCTTTTCATTTTTAGAAAGATTTCAATAAGAAGTAATTGGATTTATAAGCATTGAGTGGGAGAATATATTTTAAAATATCTTATAAATAATAATGCAATGTACAAATATACCACATTAATGTCTCCTTACTGAAAAAAAAAGAGAAAGACATTGAGTTTATAGACACTGGACTATATAGTCCTTCAAACTTCAATGATGTATATGGGAATTCAATGGCACTCTGAATTTTGTATTCTGAGAGTCATAACAGTTTTGAGATTATAAAAATCTCTGATTATTTGAATGTACATCTGTAAAAATAAGATTGAAGAAATAAAATACTGATATAGCTCAATTGCATCTAAACTGAAGGACTAATACTGAAGCTGACACTCTAATACTTTGGCCACCTGATGCAAAGAGCTGACTCATTAGAAAAGACCCTGATGCTGGGAAAGACTGAAGGCAGGAGGAGAAGGAGACGACAGAAGATGAGTTGGTTGGATGGCATCACAAGTTGATTGATATGAGTTTGAGCAAGCTCCAGGAGAAGGTGAAGGACAGGGAAGCCTGGAGTGCTGCAGTCCAAGGGGTAGCAAAGAGTCAGACACTATGGAATAACTGAACAACAACCTAAACCCAGAAGTTTAAGATATGAAATGCAGTTCAAAACAATGATAACCACAGTAAAAACAAGCAAATACACACAAACACACAAACATACAGACACCACCACCACTATCACTCCATCAAGTAATTACTTAAGGATAAATTTGATCCAAACTTGAAAGTCAACTCAGAAGACTTTTTTTTTTTTTCAACTTTTTAAGGCAAATAGTACTTATTTTGTCATGTACCCAGGATTTCTTAGCTTTTGCACTATTGGCATTTGGCTGGATAGTTCTTTGTGATTGAGGTGTTGCTTGTGCATTGCAGGATATTTAGCAGCATCCACGGCTTTACCCACTAGCCACTAACAAACATCTGCAAAGCTCCCTTCTCCCTCCCATGTTGTGACAAAAACCAAAACATCTCTATACATTGCCAAATGTCTCATGGTGGGCAAAATCACCCACGGTGGGGACCCCTGATCTAATCTGAGGGTATCTGAACTAGCTCTAAGAAATATAACCACTAAGATGTTGAGATATTTTTATAAAGATTCTGTATCAACTATTCTATAATAGTTCACACAGTTACCTACAATTATACTTATCATCAAATAATGACATTTTTGCCCTTAAACAAAATTGATACTTTCTGCCTATCCCGCCTTTATCTTATAAAAAAAAATGTTATTTTTTTGACCTCTGTTCTCAGCTGTAGTTCAAATGCAGCTTTGTTTACCAACGTCACATTTGGAAAGGCAGCCACCTGTAATAAGCAGTCAGTCCTTCTGGTAATGTTTGCTATTTCAAAAGGTTTAGCCTGTCAAGTTTTAAAACTTCTCTTATATTGAAACTCCTCATCATTGTTTGTGAGTTTCGTTCATTATACTGAAACTTCTGCTAAAAGAGGAACATTTACTCCTCACAACGAGTGAAAGATAAATATTTTTACTTTCAGTGTGTTTAATCCAATATATCATGAGAAACTGAGGCGAGGTGGTTGCAAGAGTTTCTGCAAAGCAATGAAAATTGGTGGAAGCAAACATTTCCTGAAACATTATACAGATCTGTGGCTTTTTCTCTTCCAGTAAACCCCCTCATTCCTATGCATAACTGGCTGATGCCCATTTACCAGAAGGAGTTCAATGAAGTTATTAAGAAAAGTAAGTGTTAGTCACTCAGTCATGTCCGACTGTTTGCAACCCCATGGACTGTAACTCTCCAGGCGCCTCTATCCGTGGAATTTTCCAGGCAAGAATAACTGGAGTGGGTTACCATGACCTCCTTTAGGGGATCTTCCTGACCCAGGGATCGAATCCACATCTCTTACATCTCTTTCATTGGCAGGTGGATTCTTTACCACTAACACCACCTGGGAACCCCTACTAAGACAAGATTGTTAAATATAAGTATTGCCTAAAGCATGATATGGCTTCAACTTCACCTACCCAATTATATACTAGACAACTTCTCTCAAAGAATTAATGTCTAAAATTCAACCTTGTCAAAGATGAAGAAAGTGTCTGTGCCCTCCAATTGCTGCCTCTTTTCTGAATTACTTGTCTCAGTGAATTCAACCCGTATTCCTTCTCATCCAAGACGGAAGCCTCAGAACTATACAGACCCAACGTATTTCTTTTATGCATCTCCATCTTTCCATCCATGAATTCAGTCCAAGTTTAGCTTCTGTAATGTTGAAAAAATTAGTAGTGTCCTGTTATTGGCTGGGTTGTGTCCCCTCCAAATTCATATGTTGAAGCCATTAAACCTCAGTGCCTCGGAATGTGACTGCATTTGGAGAGGGGAGCTTTAAAGAGGTAATTAAGTTAAAATGAGATCTCTAGTAATAGCCGTAACTAATACAACTGGTGTCCTTATAAAAAGACATTAGGACACAAAGGGATGCCAGTGACATGTGCACAGAAGAAAAGGCCATGTGTGGACAGAGAGAGAAGATGGCCACGTGCAAGCCAAGGAGAGCTGCCTCTGAAGAAACCAAACTTGCCAACACCTTGATCTTGGACTTCTAGCCTCCGGACTGCACAAAATAAATTTCTACTGTTTAAGCTCCTCCGTTTGGAGACTGCAATTGAGGCATGTATGCAATAATCTTTATCCACATCCAAGGCCAGCTTAGAGGCTAAAATACCTCTTAGCTTGGCAGGCCAACAACTCCACCATCAGACTTATGCACCTCTGCCACTCTCCTCAGGGTGCCAGCTCTTGAACACCACACTCTAACTGTACTCATGGGTCTCTGGGGATACGTAGTTCCATGACTTCATTGCTCAGCTTCTGTTTGACTTCCTGCTAGAAATACACTCTCCATGTCATTCACCATTTGGATATCTACTTCTATTTCTAAGTCCAAGTTGTGCCTTTTTTTTTTTTAAAGAAACATCTCAATTCTTCCCCAATAAGGAAAATCACACTTACATTTTGCCTCGTTTTGCTTAAGGTATCCCGACCTCAATGACACATCCTTGTAATTTGTCCTGACACAGATGTCTATCCCATTGGACAGTAAGCACCTTAACCTCAGGAGTCATGTTTCATTCATCTCTGCAGTCTCCTATGCTCACTTAATGTGCTGAAAATACACAGAGTGAATGAAAGAATGCAAGAGTACATGAACATAGTAGAGCTTTAGGTGAAGAGAGGGATAAACATTTTTTGGGTAAATATTTACAGAAAATTATTGTGACACCAAATCAGAAGGGTTTTCACACTTGTAAAATACAAGAAAGGCTATTAATATTAATAGCCCTTATTAATATTAATAAGTGAGTTTAATTCATTGCTAGGGAAAAGGAAACACCAAATTTACAAATGTCACCCCTTGGGCCAGATATCCTCAGGCACACTTTCATTCTTTGATCACAGTGAAATGGAAATTTCAAAACATCAGGAGAAAGTGACCACCAACCAAAGTGGTTTTTATTAATCCTTCATTACAGCTCTCTAACAAAGCTGAATTTCTTTTAACATCCCAGTAAACATGAAAACTCAGGCTGACTTAACTCTCTTGACCTTGGGTGTAATGAAAAAAGGGTTTTTTGTTTGTTTGTTTTTCAGGCCGTCCAACTGGGCATAAGAGGGAGGCTGCTTCATATTTTTTTTTTTATTCCTATCCTGGAACATGAACAGTAACATTCTGTACAGATTACCTCCTTTGGAGCACAGGCAAAAAATATTTTTTCTTTGTAAAATGGGAATTTCCATGAAATTTTGTAAATGTGTCATGTTCTTTTCTCATCTCATTATTTCCAATTTATCTTCTTGAAAGAGGCCCACACATCTTAGTGAACTTGCTTAACACTCAGCTTGTTATTTTTATATTCTTAAGAAAAACGACAAGTGGTATTATTACATGGTGAAGTTAAAAGGCCTCCTAGGCAAACAAACCCTCTAGTTTCCTGAAGTTTCACCTCCAGCACACACTGAAGGCACCTGCACAAGGTAGGGGGGAGTGAGTTGATACCAAACTCTGTGCCCCCACTGCCCTCATTGCTGTATTTCTCTCACTACTCAGGGGACAATAGCAGCTGCGGAGAGGCAGCAGACTCTGGGAGGGCAGAGACCCACCACAAGGAAGAGCTGGTTTATGGATCCAACATAGTTCTCAAAATTACAGCAAATAAAATCTGAAGGGTCCATGTTTTAGATGCGCAAGAATTGGGCTTTACTAAGACAAAAGGAGAAGTTGTAGCTTCTCAGAATTTCCAAAGATGGTTTTTTTAAATATCAATAACCAAGCTTAGAAGACTGAACAGAGTTCACATGAAAACCCTTAGAGCAAAAAGAACGCATACTCAATGAAACAATCTACCTTCCTCCACCCTAGAAGGAAATGAATGGTCACCCAGCAGGCAGGAAACAAAACCAGATGGAGAGACTGGAATAAAGAGGTTGGTGCTTTTCTTAGGAGCTCCCCACCAACTCCTTTACCAAACTCTTCTTAGACGCAAAGAAAGACGGCACTTATATATGAATCTAAAAAAGCAATACAAATGAACTTATTTACAAAACAGATTCACAGACTTGAAAAACAAACTTATAGTTACCAAAAGGGAAAGCACTGGGAAGGAAGATAAATTGGGAGATTGGGACCAACACGTGTAGGAAAACAAACTTATAGTTACCAAAATGGAAAGCACCAGGAAGGAAGATAAATTGGGAGATTGGGACCGACATGTAAACACTGCTGTTTTTAAAATAGATGAAAAGCACCTACTGTATAGCACAGGGGACTCGGCTGGATAGTCCATAGTAACCTAACAGAAAAAGAACTTAAAAAAAGAATAGATTATGTATAACTGAATCACTTTGCTATACATCTGAAACTAATACCACATTGTAAATCAACTACAGCCCAATACAGAATGAAATATTTTTAATAAAAT
Source organism: Capra hircus (assembly GCF_001704415.2). Lineage (NCBI taxonomy): Eukaryota > Metazoa > Chordata > Mammalia > Artiodactyla > Bovidae > Capra > Capra hircus. Next base: position 54,619,831 of record NC_030815.1, on the reverse strand, counting down.
GAGAGCAGAGTGAGAGAGACACCCAGTGCAGGGTTGCAGGCATTAGTGCTGTGCTTCCCAGAGCTTCCTCGAGGAAAACTTGATGCCTCCATGAAAATTATGAGTACGGGGCTGGGGGCAGCCTAATGCACAGATCTAGTAATGACTTAGAGAAAGTCTTAAGCGGATCAGCTTGAAGGGGATCTCTACAAAGTCCCTCACACAGAGCCACAGGACATTAGCTGAGAAACCCCAAACTGCCAAAATGCTGATAAGGGGCTCAGGGGACCATAAACTAGGAACATCCTGAGCTTGAACTCAAGACGCAGAGCTCATGGGCCGCATATACTGAAGGCGATAGTAGGAACCAGAGTCAGAACCCAGACAGATCTAACCACCTCTCCTGAAAGTTACTGGGGATCAAAGTAGCCCAAGAAGCTACTCCTTAAATGCCCCCTGGGAACAGATCATGTCTGAGAAAGGAAGCTGAAGTAGGACAAATTTTCAAATTTAACAGAATGATTATATTAAAGATACAGAGTTTTAAACCAAAACCATCCAAGTTTTCCTTGGAAAGGACTGATAGTTTCCCAACAGCAATGTGCATGTTGACCTGAGAGCAAATAAAGACTAGTAAAGAAAATTACCTTTTGTACACTTAGGTTGGTGCTGCAAATCTAAATTAGCTGTGTATAAAACTGTACATATGCAGGCAGCAAGAGTATGCTCCTTTGGTCTGAGCAAGTTTCATTAGGCATGTCTCAGTAGGTGGTCCTCTAGAGCTCATGTGTCTTGGTTAAGGGTCAATGCCAGAAAGCCTAACATGCAGTCGCCGTGCTCCTTGCCCCTAGGATCTCACTTTCTAGCTCAACCTAGACTTCAGGTTTGCTTCTACTATCCCTCTGCTCCAAATCCAGCTATTATTAGGGCTGAAAGTAGTCCTGGTAACCTAACCAAATGTCATCACTATGTTCAATGCTTGAACGCTGAGATGGATAAGAAAACAACTCGTCTTCAAGAACCTCAAAATTTTCTAGAGACAAGAGTGGTGAGGATATGAAGCAAACTAGAACCCTCATTCACCTCATTTGGCAGGAGCAGAAGTAGCAATGACTCCAGATATCTGTTTGACAATATTGATCCAGGATGACCTCATCCATAACCTGTGGTCCAGCAAGTCTAGTCCTGGGTATATACCCAACAGAAATATGTATGTGTGTCCTTTGAAAGATCCATACAAGAATCTCCAAAGCAATATTGCTTGTGGGAGCCATAAACAGCCTACACATCCATCAAGAACCATAGTGGGAAAATATACAACAATGCAGATGAATAACTTGAAATATGGTAATTTGGGGTGGATCTTATAATGTTGAGTGTAGGATGCCAAACTAAAAAGAGGATCTGTAGTACAATTCTGCTTATAGAAAGCACAAACACACAAAATGAATCAAGAAGACAGGGAGTGGCTACCCTTGAGGAGGAGCTGGAAGAAGGCAAGAGAGAGGTTTCTGGGTTGTTATTTCTTTTTCATAAGGTGTTACATAGGTGTGTGTCCAGTCTGTGAAAATGTATAACATGCATACTTTTATGTTTATATATATAATATTTTATATTGTTATATTATATTATATTACATATTTCACTATTATATTAACACCTATCATATTCCAGCAAGAAGTTTAAAAAAATTAAATTTCCAAGATCCCAATGTAAAGTAGTAGAGGATTCCAGAACTATATCCACGATTTATTAATGCAGAAACCAAGTTTGGTTTTTTCCTGAGATTCCCCCAGTTTCCAACTAAAACTGTCAAAGTTTTCTACAGCCAGTTGCATGAATATACAAAGGTTCTTGGAAGCAAAAATAAGTAGAAAATGTCAGAATACTCATATTGTACTTCCTGCCATCCCCTGTTACTGACTTAAAAAAAAAGTTGAGAACCCCAAACTGAAATTCCCCCTTTCTATCTTCAGTGCTCTAAAATCACAGTCTTAAAAAGCATCATTTCAGAGAGAGACAGGCACCCCAGCAGGTGCCATTTCTAATTCCTCAGGCTACCGTCTGCACTAAGTGCTGAGGGATAAAAGCAGTGATGAGCGCATTCTTTCCCCAATTTCATATTCATGGAATTTGTTGTTACTTAACTTTTCACAAATCATTAAGCTGAAGTACCTCTCCATTTTCCCCCCAAATAGTGTCATTTGACCTGGTATCCAGCTTAATACAGCCTTTGCTTTTGAATAGATTTCCACACAAGTGGCAATCTCTAATAAGGTCATGTCGAGAGGCAACCCTCTGCCTGCTACCTAGTACCTGGTAACGTGATGAGGGTAATTTCAAATGGCATTCAATCAAAAAAATCTGAAAGTTTTATTATTGAGGTTGGGGGCTTTCTCATGTTCAGATGAGGCTCACTGCAGCTTGACTTTGACATTTTCAACTAACACTTCCAAGGATGAAATTTTTTAAACTGTGCACGTATTCAATGGTCCACATTGCCTTACAGATCAAATAGTTGTGTGTGTTTTTAGAACACTGAATGCAAATTTCTTTTCTTCTTCCAAAGAAATACAGTTGATCACTTGCCACATAGTTATCAAGGTTGAAACTCTAAACATATGAGATAAGTTCAATATTAAACAATGAAGATCAAAATGAGTGTTATTGGGGAAAAAATACTATTTCTGGGTTGCTGTTAAAAACATGCACCCAAATTTAATTACTGCATATACTGTTATTTCAGGATAGAGCTGCTTGTGTGAGAAATGAGGCCTAGAAGGAATTTGGGAGGCTGGAATGAAGTTGCTTGCCTTTTCCAGTCTTTTGGCAGTTAAAAGGATAGGGTCTTGACTTAAAAGGAATATATGCTGAAATTCAGTTCAGTTGAGTGGCTCAGTCATGCCCAACTCTTTGTGACTCCATGAACTGCAGCACATCAGGCCTCCCTGTCCATCACCAACTCCTGGAGCTTGCTCAAACTCATGTCCATCAAGTCGGTGATGTCATTCAACCATCTCATCCTCTGTCATCCCCTTCTCCTTCTGCCTTCAATCTTTCCCAACATCAGGGTCTTTTCCAATGAGTCAGTTCTTTGTATCAGGTGGCCAAAGGATTGGAGTTTCAACTTCCAGCATCAGTCCTTCCAATGAATATTTAGAACTTATTTTCTTTAGGATGGACTGGTTGGATCTCTTGCAGTCCAAGGGACTTCCAAGAGTCTTCTCCAACACCACAGTTCAAAAGCATCATGTCTTCAGTGCTCATGTTTCTCTATGATCCAACTCTTGTATGGACAAGACTACTGGAAAAACCATAACTTTAACTAGACAGACCTATGCTGAAATTAGGTAGTATTACTATGAAGAAAACCAGTGGAAGTGATGGCATTCCAGTTGAGCTATTTTAAATCCTAAAAGATGATGCCATTAAAGTGCTGCACACAACATGCAAGCAAATTTGGAAAGCTCCACAGTGGCCACAGGGCTGGAAAAGGTCAGTTTCATTCCAGTCCCAAACAAGGGCAATGCCAAAGAATGTTCAAGATACTATGCAATTGCGTTTATTTCACATGCTGTCAAGGTAATGTTCAAATTCGTTCAAGCTAGGCTTTAACCTGAACTGAGAACTTCCAGATACACAAGCTGGATTTAGAAAAGGCAAAGGAACCAGAGCTCAAATTGCCAACATCCATTGGATCACAGAAAAAGCAAGGGAATTACAAAAAACACCTACTTCTGCTTCATTGACTATGCTAAAGTCTTTCACTGTGTCTATCACAACAAACTGTGGAAAATTCTTGAAGAGATGGGAATACCAGACCATCTTACCTTCTGAGAAACCTGTATGCAGGACAAGAAGCAATAGTTAGAACTGGACATGGAACAACGGACAGGTTCCAAATTGGGAAAGGAGTATGGCAAGGCTGTATATTGTTACCTTGCTTATTTAACTTATATGCAGAGTACATCATGCAAAATCCCAGGCTGGATGAAGCACAAGCTAGAATCAAGATTGCTGGGAGAAATATCAACAACCTCAGATATGCAGATGATACCACTCTAATGGCAGAAAAAATCAAGAGGGGCTAAAGAGCCTCTTGATTAGGGTTTTGAAAGAGCAAAGCGAAAAAATTGCCTTAAAACTCAACATTCAAAAATCTAAGATTATGGCATCTGGTCCCATCACTTTAAGCCAAATAGATGGGGGGAAAGTGAAAACAGTGGCAGATTTTATTTTCTTGGGTTCCCAAATCACTGTGGACAGTGAATGCAGCCATGAAATTAAAAAACACTCACTCTTTGGAAGTAAAGCTATGACCAACCTAGACAGCATATTAAAAAGCAGAGACATCACTTTGCTGACAAAGGTCCATCTAGTCAAACTTAGGGTTTTTGCAGTAGTCATGTACTGATGGGAGAGTTGACCATAAATAAGACTGAGTAGCAAAGAATTAATGATTTTGAACTGTGGTGCTGGAGAAGACTCTTGAGAGTCCCTCAGACAGCAAGAAGATCAAACCAGTCAATTCTAAAGGAAATCAATCCTGAATATTCATTGGAAGGACTGATGTTGAAGCTCCAAAACTTTTGTTACCTGATGCATAGAATCAGTTCATTAGAATAGACTCTGATGCTAGGAATGATTGAAGGCACAAGGAGGAGGGGATGGCAAAGAATTAGATGGTTGGATGGTATCACCAACTCAATGGATATGAGTTTGAGAAAACTCCGGGTTCAGTGAAGGACAGGGAAGCCTGCTTGTAGTTTATGGGTCACAAATAGTTGGACACGACTTAGTGACTGAACTAAAACAAAGCACTGAAGTAAATAAGCCATAATGCCTTGGTTGAGTTTGGGAAGATGATGATGGATAGTTGCCTTTTCTGAGTATAAAAATGTTATCACTTTTCAAGAAATCAATGGATAATCTAGACAAACCACTTCTGCAGTCCTTTCCCTGCAAATGAAATTTAGGAAGCAGGTGGACATCAGAAGAAGCTCTAATATCAAGGTCAGATAGGTTCTAGAGAGCTCTTCCTTCCATTTGCCCTGCCCACCTTGCTCCTTTCCACACAAAAGAATGACACTTTATTGATCCAAGAATATTCAGTTTTGAGGGTGTTATTTATCCCTGAATTTTGAGTGTATGCTGTTCTGGATGCCTGATTTCCTCCTTCTTTCTAATCTAGCTTTGCTTTTCCCATGAAACCCAAAATCATATCACAATTAAAAGATGGTGAGAGCAGAAGAGGAAAGGGATAAAGGAAAAAGGATGTGGGGAAAAGTGATCAACACTGAGACATTCCAGCCTGGAAAGTTTTATCTTGGGAAAATTTTTCCATATGTTCAAGAATAAAATTACACTCATTTATTTATCTAAGTCTTATTTTACTTTGAAGTCAAGTGGGCCTTAGAAAGCATCACTATGAACAAAGCTAGTGGAGGTAATGGAATTCCTATTGAGCTATTTCAAATCCTGAAAGATGATGCTGTGAAAGTGCTGCACTCAATATGCCAGCAAGTTCGGAAAACTCAGCAGTGGCCACAGTACTGGAAAAGGTCAGTTTTCATTCCAATCTCAAAGAAAGGCAATGCCAAAGGATACTCAAACTACCAAACAATTGCACTCATCTCACATGCTAGTAAAGTAATGCTCAAAATTCCTCAAGGCAGGCTTCAGCAATACGTGAACCATGAACTTCCTGATGTTCAAGCTGGTTTTAGAAAAGGCAGAGGAACCAGAGATCAAATTGCCAACATCTGCTGGATCATGGAAAAAGCAAGAGAGTTCAAGAAAAACATCTATTTCTGCTTTATTGACTATGCCAAAGCCTTTGACTGTGTGGATCACAATCAACTGTGGAAAATTCTGAAAGAGATGGGAATACCAGACCACCTGACCTGCTTCTTGAGAAATTTGTATGCAGGTCGGGAAGCAACAGTTAGAACTGGATATGGAACAACAGACTGGTTGCAAATAGGAAAAGGAGTTCGTTAAGGCTGTATATTGTCACCCTGCTTATTTAACTTACATGCAGAGTACATCATGAGAAATGCTGGGCTAGAAGAAACACAAGCTGGAATCAAGATTGCTGGGAGAAATATCAATGACCTCAGATATGCAGATGACACCACCCTTATGGCAGAAAGTGAAGAGGAGCTAAAAAGCCTCTTGATGAAAGTGAAAGAGGAGAGTGAAAAAGTTGGCTTAAAGCTCAACATTCAGAAAACGAAGATCATGGCGTCTGGTCCCATCACTTCATGGCAAACAGATGGGGAAACAGTGGAAACATGGAAACAGTGTCAGACTTTATTTTTTGGGCTCCAAAATCACTGCAGATGGTGATTGCAGCCAAGAAATTAAAAGACACTTACTCCTTGGAAGAAAAGTTATGACCAACCTAGATAGCATATTCAAAAGCAGAGACATTACTTTGCCGACTAAGGTCCGTCCAGTCAAGGCTATGGTTTTTCCAGTGGTCATGTATGGATGTGATAGTTGGACTGTGAAGAAGGCTGAGTGCCAAAGAATTGATGCTTTTGAACTGTGGTGTTGGAGAAGACTCTTGAGAGTCCCTTCGACTGCAAGGAGATCCAACAAGTCCATTCTGAAGGAGATCAACCCTGGGATTTCTTTGGAAGAAATAATGCTAAAGCTGAAACTCCAGTACTTTGGACACCTCATGTGAAGAGTTGACTCATTGGAAAAGGCCCTGATGCTGGGAGGGATTGGGGGCAGGAGGAGAAGGGGATGACAGAGGATGAGATGGCTGGATGGCATCACTGACTCAATGGTTATGAGTCTGAGTGAACTCCGGGTGTTGGTGATGGACAGGGAAGCCTGGTGTGCTGCGATTCATGGGGTTGCAAAGAGTTGGACACGACTGAGCAACTGAACTGGAACTGGACTATTTTACTTTATCTACGTCTTACCTAGAAAAGTAAGTGTATATCCTCCAGCAACTGGAATGAGCCAGCTCATTTTCTAGTTGCATTTTTTAATTAAAAATTATTATTAGAATCACTTATTTACTTTTAGTATTCATAACCAACATCATAAAAAAACTCAGATTTGAACAGTTAATGGAAATAATTAGAGAACAACTTCAGATTTTTTTTTAATTGCTTGCATCCTATTAAGTAAGCAGCAATATTGTGAAATACTGGTGTCTACCACTGCTGTTTGTTTAAAAACCCATGTCACCATTTTGTTTTATTGTTTATGCAGAACGTTTTGACTTTCAGAGAGAAGAGATTTTCACAAATGCTAATAAGAATGCTTTGTGAGGCAAGATTATTTGGAGCTGAAAAACTAAAAGTGTGGCTTAGAGAGACAGTTAAGTATGCCTTAAAGAAAGTAAAATAAGGATTCCATCACCCCAAGCACGGCAACAGTCTCTGGATGATATCTCTCAAAAAGGTGGATTTTAAAATAATTAACCCTGCATGTGTAATGGAAACCAAATTCTCAGACATGTGGGATCCAGGGCTTTGTTAGAGCAGTGGCCTTGTAATGAACAGATGTTATGTGGTTTTCACAGTTTCATACAGAAAGAAAGACTATGACGCCTCTTGAGAGGAGTCCATCAGCCATTAATCCCTGAGTACAGTGCCCCTCTCCCTTTCAAGCACCCACCATAATATTCAAACACATTGTACAGCAAATTTCACAATATAGATCACTTCTTTCCAAAGCACAAATGCATGCTAACAAATATCCATTTGTATCTTCAAATATTTCTACATAATGTTTTCTTCAGGATAAAGATGTGGAATTTCAGAGCACCTAGGAATTTCTTTCCATATTCTTATGTAAAGCCAAGAAGTAAATATTATGACCAACATGATGAAATCTTGAGGTCAACTGACTGTTCTACATCTCATAGCAAAACCGAGACAGAACTAAATTTGACTCAAGTCCCAGTTTTCTTCTGCCAACTCTTGTGCTACCCACTGGGGCCCACGATAAAAACTTAGATTATGTGAGTGATGGGTTACATTTCTCTTATTTATTGACCAGTGATTCTCTCACCACCCTTTACCCATTCTCATGCCCACAATAAGTGATAACTGACAGTATCATCTCCCCATTGTGTACCAAGTAATTTTTCATATTTTATCCCACTGAATCTTCAAAACAAATCTGTAAGATAGTAACTTTGTTCTCCATCTTATGGGTGAACTAACGCTATAGCATAAAATGATTTAATATGATAAAAAATTATTGGGCAAGAATTCAAATATTGATATCTGTAATTTGAAAGCCTGTGCTCCTTCATCAGGCTACAGAAAGAGGTTGAATATCTTCCCTTTTCCAAAGAAGTGTTTGTAACACTTTCAGAATAATTCATGGTAGATATCAAGCTATATGGAAATTTCCTAGCAAGTGGTTCTACATTTGAGGACACATTCATTCTCATTATAGAGAAAAGGTCTCAGTAGACTGGTGTTAGGGCTTCCCTGGCAGCTCAGCTGGTAAAGAATCTGCCTGCAATGCAGGAGACCCCGGTCTGATTCCTGGATTGGGAAGATCCTCTGGAGAAGGGGTAATCTACTCACTCCAATATTTTGGGGCTTCCCTGGTGGCTCAGATGGTAAAGAATCTACTGCAATATGGGAGTCCTGGGTTGGAAAGATCCCCTGAAGGAGGGCATGACAACCCACTGCAGTACTTTTGCATGAAGAATCCCCATGGACAGAGGAGCCTGATGAGCTACAGTCCATGGAGTCACAAAGAGCTGGGCATGACTGAGCAACTAAGCACACACAGAGACTGGTGTTAGGGATTTGAATATGTTAAATGTAGAACTTGTATTCTTCCTCTCCTAAATATTCTAACCTATCTTTAAGAGGATGAAAATATAGTATATATCTCAATATACAGCATCAACTTTGTTATTCTGTTACATACTTTTCTGGTTATCTGCCTACTGTCTATTCTCCTCTTCCTTCTTCCAAACAGAACCCAGCTTTTTCAGCTACCATGTCTCCTTCACACTATCTCAGAAGGATAAATGCACTCATCTCATCTAAGTGGTGGCTGCAAATGGTCTAAGAATTATTCTACCCTTTAGTAATGATTGGTTAAGGAATGTTCTTGAAACAAAGCCATTGAGACTGACCTTTTAAGAGAAATATTTTTAATTTTATGGAGAAGACAGGAAAATGAGGAAGGCATCAATAGCCCCGTGTTGTATACTTCATCAGGACATCGATAGACATTGGATATGCTCAATATTTTTATATAATTATAATTACATGTTGGGAGAAGCAGGGGGTTGGGAGTGCTTGGATTACTTATCTCAGAGAAAGAGAGCTTTGATTATTTATCAGTTAAAGTTAATCACTCTCTAAATGCTTTTCTTCCAAAGACAGTTCCTTTGGAGTCAGGACAATATGAGAAGATCTCTTGAGAAAAATCATTTGGGTTTGCCAATATTGTAGACATCAAAGAAATATAGTTGACTGAAACATACTGTGAAATCAAGTTTCAAGTGTCATTTACTCATTGTGGAACCTGAGCAGATTACTTTTTCTGACCCTGGTGGCTCAGATGATAAAGAATCTGCCCATGTTCAATCTCTGGGTTGGGAAGATCTCCTGGAGAAGGGAATGGCAACCCACTCCAGTATTCTTTCCTGGAGAATTCCATGGACAGAGGAGTCTGGTGGGCTACAGTCCATGGGGCCACAAAGAGTCAGATATGACTGAGTGACTTTCACTAACACTTTTTAATTTTTGCACATGGTTAACCATCTTCTCTTCAAATTCAGTTTCGTCCTCATCCTATTTGTTCATCATTGTCCTTGTGCTTATGATATCTTTAATCAAACTTGTTATCTAAACCAGGACTTCCACAGCTCCCACCCACTGGCTGGCTTTGAGCCTGGGAAGTAAGACACAGCAATAAACAATACCACAAACTTCTGCTTTAGTTTACAAAATGCATCACCATACATCCTCAAGTCAGTTATCATAACAGTCCCACAAGACTAGTAGTACCCAACTCACTTTACAGATGATGAAAATGAGACTCAGGATGATTTTCTCAAGACCACTAAGCTAGGAAAGGCAGATCAGGATAAAAGTCTAGTATGCTTGACAAAAATTCTGTCTTCTTCCTGGGAGCTTGGAAGTCAAGACCCCCACTGTGGAAGCAGGTCCTGTGGCAGACACTCACTGGTGCCATGTCTAGATTGGCTACAGCTGGTTACTGCAGGCATTCCCCTTGCTTTTGTGAGAGTTAGCTTCAACAGCTAACACACTTGCCCTGGGGATTGGCCTCTGGCAAAGTAAACTGCCTTCCATCAGAACATACCTGTGAGGTTATGCTTTCTTCCCCAGAGGCAACCAACAGCCATAAAGGATGAATTCTGAGATTGCAATTTTCACCGCCATGCCTGAAGATGGGACTGCTCTGTGGTGTTACTCATATTCCAGAGCTCCCTGTGCAATCAGACTGAGGCTACACTTGAAGGGAACTCACATCTTTGCCGGGCTTCTTTCCCCACCCTACCCTGCTTGGCTCATTCCCTTACAGATTTCCCCTGAGAGCATGCCTTCATAAAACAGTTGCCCAAGCAACTTCATCTCAGGATATGCTCAAGAGAACTCAGTCTCAGGCAAGAAAGGGCTCTATCTTTACATTACCTGGGATTATATCTTAGTTCCGAAACTTATTAGCTGGGTCACCTTGGGAAAATTATGTAACTGTTGTAAGCTTCCATTTCCCCATTTGACATACAAAGATAACAGTAGGATCTACCTCGTAGGATGACTGACAGTCTAAACTGTAGAAATCAATGAAAAAAGCTTCTCTCCATCCCTGGGAAATAGTAAGCACTTAATAAATGTCTATCGGCATTTATCATTATGATTATCAACATCCTCAATCCATGTTAGTCCTTTGGAGATACAACTTCCTTAGCCCTACTGAATAGGGATGCCAGCTGTAGGAAAAAATATGCAAAAGAATAACATATCAGTGGTGGCAGCCAGGGGATTACAACAAAATGAGGATAAACAGAATGATATACTTCGAGAAACATCTAGACGTCCTGATTCTGTGCATCCAAATCAATTTAGTAGACATTTATGGAGTGCCATGTGCCAGGAACTATGTTAGTTTCTAGACATCCAAGAAGGGAACCTATTTCTCTCTCGACAAGCTGACACTACAGGAAGGGAAGGTTTTTCATTTGTGATGTACTAGCAATCCCCTCAAGCACCGCGTACATAAATGTATAAATGTTGGCTATTAAGTCATAATGCATTTGAAAGTCTCAGATAATTGCCCAGGAGGTGAAAATAACAGACTTGGGGATAAATCTAGTTGTAATATAATTGTTAGTTATATAAGCTTTTAATGGATTATATTTTTAAGTACTATTACTTGTAAACTTTGGCTTTTAGCAAATTAGGTATCATTTGAACACACTGGCTGAGGCCTAATAAGAATCAGAATTATATTTTGCTTGTTATGTAAGTAAATATCTTGTTACATGCCTGTTTAATGCTTGCAAAAACCATTCCAAACAATCTCTTTAGAATAAGAGTCTAATTACACATTTATCATTAAAATTACAGTGAGCTAATTGCCTTGGAGATATCTTTATCTCTCTTGCAGCTTGCTTAATCCTAATGCATGTTTTCAATAATCATTTGTTACTTAATTAACTAATTAACAAACAATACCTGTCCTATGGAAAATCCTAAATTAAACACTTGAGGCTCTTTAATTGAATGCTCAGTAACCCAATATAGGCCTTAATATTAGAACTTTTAAATATTGCAAAGATTCTATTGAATCATAGTAGTTTGCTTCTGTTATCTTTGGGGCTTAATTGGTAGAAAAGGGGCACTTGATAATACACAAGGGGTAGTCAGCACAGCAAGGCTCTGATGAAATAGAAAATATCCATGAATAACTGCTGAACAACAGCCAGAGTTGGCCAGTCCCACCAACCTGTAACAAAGGCAGACCATTCATTTAGATACAAATGTCCTTGCCCCATGAAATTAAGAAGCAGAGTGTGGAAGGTAAGCACATACAAGTCCCAAAGTTAACAGTTTCTGATGCAAAGCGTCTACATCTGGTATCTTGCCCCCTCTTGCTGCTTCTTCTCTAGATATAGTGTTTCTGACAAACCTAGACAGCATATTAAAAAGCAAAGACATCACCTTATCAACAAAAGTCCATATAGTCAAACCTATGGTCTTTCCAGTGGTCATGTATGTATGTGAGAGTTGGACCATAAAGAAGGCTGAGGACCAAATAACTGATGCTTTCAAGCTGTAGTGCTGGAAAAGACTCTCGAGAGTCCTATGGACAGCAAAGAGATCAAATCAGTCAATTCTAAAAGAAACCAACCTTGAATATTCACTGAAAGGACTGATGCTGAATCTCTGATACTTTGGCCACCTGATGCAGACTCAACTCATTGGAAAAGACCCTGATTCTGGGAAAGATTGAAGGCAAAATGAGAGGAGGGTGCAGAGCATGAGATGGTTGGATAGCATCATCGATTCAGTAGATATGAACTTGGGCAAACTCCGGGAGATAGAGAGGAACAGGGAAGCCTGGTGTGCCGCAGTCCATGGGGTCACAAGGAGTCAGACATGACTTAGTGACTGAACAACAATATAGTGTTTATAGGTGGTCTCAAGAGTATTCCTTTGGACTATATATGCTTACATGGTTTTCTGAGTCTCCAGTCTAGCCCTTCCTTATTTAACACTGGAAACATTGCTGGAGGGATTTCCCTGGCAGTCCAGTGGTTAAGATTTCACCTTCTAATGCAGAGGCTATGGGTTCAAACCCTGGTCAGGCAGCTAAGATCCCACATGCCTCATGGCCAAAACAAGAAAACATAAAACAGAAGCAATTATTATAACAAAATCAATAAAAATTTTAAAGGGTTTACATAAAAAAAACAATAAAAAGAAAATACTAGAAATCACTTTCTAAGACACAAATCTAATTATTAACCCATGGATTGTTTCCCATCACTTTCTAAGGATTGCTTTCTAGCATCCGTGATGTCAGCAGCTTTCTGAATCCTCAACCCTGGTTTCTTATTGATTTCCTGATCTCTCCAGCCACCACTTCCTGTACCTTGCTATGCTGTGCTTGGTCACTCAATTGTGTCCAACTCTTTGAGACCCCATGGAATTTAGCCCACCAAGCTCCTCTGTCCATAGGGATTCTCCAAGAAAGAATACTGGAGAGAGTTGCCATCCCCTCCTCCAGGGGATCTTCCCAACCCAGAGATCGAACCCAGGTCTTCTGCACTGAAGGTGGATTCTTTACCGACTGAGCCACCAGGGAAACCCAAGAATACTGGAGTCAGTAACATATCTCTTCTTCTCCAGGGGATCTCCCAACCTAGGAATTGAACTGGAGTCTCCTGCATTTCAGGCAGATTCCTTACCAGCTGAGCTATCAGGGAAGCCCTTCCTGTACCTTTCGTTCCATTAATATTTACTGTATGCCATTACCTTAAGTTTTCATGCTCATCTACTTGGTGCATTATCTGTTCATCTCCCTGCCTGTCCTATTCACCCTCCAATCTTTCAAAGAATTCCCTGCTCTTGAAACCTGTAGTCAAACTTAAAACCACCTCTTTCCATGTTTCCTATATTATCTCCATTATATAGTACATCCCAAATTGTACTTTAATCATTTGTATGTGTATCTCCCAACTTAGACTGTGAAGTAAGATGTGAGTAGTGAAAAGCACACATTACACAGCCCAGGAAATATTGGTTCAAATGGTTGTTTCATCACTAAGCTAAGTTTAGAAGGAAAATACTTAACTCCTTCTATCCCGGTTTTCACATGTATAAAATGGAGAGAAAACTTGTCCTTCTCTCATAAGGATTAAATGGTAGGTCAGCTGGTGAAGAATTTGCCTGCAATGCAGGAGACCTTGGTTCAATTCCTGGGTCATGGAGATCCTCTGGAGAAGGGTAAGCTACCCAGTAAACTTGGGCTTCCTGGTGGCTCAGTCAGTGAAGAATCCACCTGAAGCACGGGAGACCTGGGTTTGATGCCTTAGTTGGGGAGATCCCCTGGAGGAGGGCATGGCAACCCACTCCAGTATTCTTGCCTGGAGAATCCCCAAGGACAGAGGAGCCTGGCAGGCTGCAGTACATTGGGTCACAAACAGCTGAATATGACAGCTATTAAGCATGGCACAGCACAAATGGCATAATGAATATGAAGTGTCAACAATAATGATAAATGATAAGCTACTGTGAGTTCATTTTAATGTTATTGTGTACACTTAATATTGTATTTCTTGTGCCCAGTACAGCTGTGACACACTGCATGTTTATAAACCCCGTAAATGTTGCAGGAGGATTATATGAATAAACTATATGAATGCTTGAAGCAGAGAGAGAAACACTTTGAAATAATATAGAAGTTTATGTTTCTTGCTTTTCATTTTAAAATTTATTTTAATTGGGGAAAATTGCTTTAGAATTTGTGTTCATTTCTGCCATATAGCAATGCAAACCAGCCATAATTATACCTTTATCACCTCCCTCTTGAGCCTCCCTCTCCTTTGTTTTTCATTTTTCTTTGATGGTCTAAAGTTGTCTATTTATTCTTCATGGCTCCAACTGATTATGCAACCTATAGGTTTTATTGCTACTGTGAATAAGATCTTTTTCCCCAAATACAGGGAATAAACTATAAAGCATCATTGGTTTGGCACAACTTTATTTCTATTTCATTTTCAAATCAATTTCCAGATTAAATGGTAATAACATAGACCACTGCAAATGTTCCTCAAATGTATCTACAAGTTCAATGTTTCTGCGATCAAACTCTCAAAAGGGATTGATAAACTAATTTTTGAGTTATAACTGACCTATGTCAATATATTAGTTTCAGATACACAACAAAATGATTTGATGTTTGTATATATTGCAAAAATGATCACAATAAGTCTAACATCCATTACCATATGTAATTATAAAATTTCTTTCTCTAATGACGAGAATTTTTAAGACCTATTCTCTTAGCAACTTTCAAGTGTGTAATATAGTATTATTAACTACAGTCACAATGCTCTATTTTGTATCTTCATGACTTGTTTATTTTATAACTGGGAGTTGGTGCCTTTGAACTTCTCCACCCACTTCTCCCATCCCTTACCCCACCACCTCTGGCAAGCATATATACAAGTGTTTATATATATTTGAAATTATGTCCTATAGCAAAGGGATCAGTATGTTTCCATCTGGTCAAGGAGGGAGATCCATGACCATGGATCTGTAAATCAACAGAGAGGGAAAGACAGGATGAATGCCAAAACTTTCTTTAAAAATTCTAACTTTCCCTTTGTTCAAGCAGAGACCAAACAACAAAACTGTTGGAGGACTACAGATGAGGGCCTGGATTCAGTTCAGTCAAGCAGTTGTGTCCAACTCTTTGAGACCGCATGGACTGTAACATGCCAGGCCTCCCTGTCCGTCACCAACTCATGAAGCTTGCTCAGACTCATGTCCATCAAATCAATGATGCCAGTCAACCATCTCATCCTCTATTGTCCCCTTCTCCTCCTGCTTTCAGTCTTTCCCAGCATTAGGGTCTTTTCCAAGGAGTCAATTCTTTGCATCAGGTGACCAAAGGATTGGAGTTTCAGCTTCAGCATCAGTCCTCCCAATGAATATTCAGGACTGATTTCCTTTAGGATGGACTGGTTGGATCTCCTTGCAGTCCAAGGGACTCTCAAGAGTCTTCTCCAACACCACAGTTCAAAAGCAGCAATTCTTTGGTGCTCAGCTCTTTTTATAGCCCAACTCTCACATCCATACATGACTACTGGAAATTAGCTTTGACTAGACAGACATTTGTTGTCAAAGGAATGTCTCTGCTTTTTTAATATGCTGTCTAGGTTGGTCATCGGAGAAGGAAATGGCAACCCACTCCAGTGCTCTTGCCTGGAAAATCCCATGGATGGAGGAGCCTGGTGGGCCGCAGTCCATGGGGTCGCTAAGAGTCAGACATGACTGAGCGACTTCACTTTCACTTTTCACTTTCATGCACTGGAGAAGGAAATAGCAACCCACTCCAGTGTTCTTGCCTGGAGAATCCCAGGGATGGGGGAGCCTCATGGACTGCCGTCTATGGGGTCGCACAGAGTCGGACACGACTGAAGTGACTTAGCAACTTAGCAGGTTGGTCATAGCTTTTCTTCCAAGGAGCAAGTGTCTTTTACTTTCATGGCTGCAGTCACCATCTGCAGTGATTTTGGACCCCAGGAAAATAAAGTCTGTCACTATTTCCATTGTTTCCCCATCTATTTGCCATGAAGTGATGGGACCAGATGCCATGGTCTTTGTGTTGTGAATGTTGAGCTTTAAGCCAACTTTTTCACTCTCCTCTTTTATTGTCATCAGGAGGCTCTTGAGTTCCTCTTTGCTTTCGGCCATAAGGGTGGTGTCATCTGCATATCTGAGGTTATTGATATTTCTCCCAGCAATCTTGATCAGCTTGTGCTTCATTGAGCCTGGCATTTCACATGATGTACTCTGCATATGAGTTAAACAAGCAGGATGACAATATTCAGCCTTGATGAACCCCTTTCCCAATTTGGAACCAGTCTGTTGTCTCATGTCTGATTCTAACTGTGCTTCTTGACCTGCATACAGATTTCTCAGGAGGCAGATAAGGTAGTCTGGTATTCCCATCTCTTTAAGAATTTTCCACATTTGTGTGTGTGTGTGTGTGTGTGTGATCCACAGAGTCAAAGGCTTTGGTATAGTCAATAAGGCAGAAGGAGATGTTTTTCTGAAGCTATCTTTTATGTGATTATGTGCTACCAAATACCCTTATGTCCCTATCATTCTGTGACTCCATTTGAAGCTCCTAGCATCCTATATGTTTTACAAAAGTGCATGTGTTCACTGTTCTATTCGGCGTAGCATTCATTCATTCATCCCCTATACTACTCAATGTTCAAAGCTATTAAATCATTGTTAAGATTCCAATGAGCCTCTTTTTAGGCTTTCTGAGCGACTCATTTCGGGCAGCAGTAGCCGTAGTGACCCTACAGTTACACTTTGTTTGCATTGCCTATAGTTCAGAAAACCTTTGGAAGGAGTCTGAGCTTCTTCACTGTGTAAAGCAGACACAAGAAACGGTGTATATTAAGACCTTGCCTTTGGCCTATCTCTTTCCTTGTAAAATATTTTCAGAGTCTATTTTCTAGTTTTGATATTGCTGTTTACATTTAGGGGTTTTTTCTGTTGTTTCAGAAAATGAAGATCAAAATCTCCCAAGTTTGGCCCAACAATAATTTCACATAACTTTTTAACAAAAATTTAATGGAACTTTTTTTTTTTTATGGTTAGGCTGAAACATTAGAAAATTAACAGCTTAGAAAACATTATCAGTTGGAAATGTCGTACTTGGAAAGTGAAGTACAACAGGAATTGAAAACCTTCCACCTCACACTGAAAGATCTGGGGAGACAGGGCCCTGAGAAATGGCTGTCCATAACAGGCTCCTTCAGGGAAGCACCGTGTCCTACACCAGTCTTCACCACTTTGTAATTAACATCACTATCTATAAGACAAATGGTAAAGTCATTGCCCTTCAAAGGAAGGAGGAGTAGCCTCCTTCCCTCTTAAGAGTTCGACCCTCAATCATAAAAATAAAAGCCCCACAGACAGTCTGAACTTATTTCAAATTAACTTTATGCTCCAAAGTTTTGCTGCGAATTGTTCATAATTTACCTGTCAGAGATTGTGAAAGACATCATTATAACCCAAATCAAAGAATTTTCTTTTGCTTGTGTTTAGAATGATATCTCCAAGTTTCAGTAATGTTTTTGCTAAAGCACATAGGGTGAGAAATAATAATAGGATATCGCTTAATTGAATATGTCATCATGACAGGAGGTACAATACTCCATTTAAAACATGATGGAGCTTGCTGGCTACCAAGTTGGATTGATTGCCCTCGTTATAGTCTGCATTTCCCTTTCGCCTGCTCTACCCTCAACAGCAGCCCAGCTCCACTGAGCTGTTGAAATCCTGTATTTCAAATTAGCTGTGAGCTTTCCATTCTTAAGCCTTTCTGCACTCAAATTGTTGGTACAATTTCAAATGCCAAGAGACTGAACAGAATTTTGAAAATGTACATTGAAAGCTATTTTTTAAATAATTTAGCATAAGGATCACAGCCTTTTCACCAAGGTAGCAATTAAGTCATCACTGCTGCTGGCCCTATAAAAATTGATAGGGCCTGTTTTTATCACCCATACCTTCTAAACTGCTTTCTTGTACAATCTGACACCAAAGTCAGAAATCACGCAGCGAAAACTAGTACCAGGAAAAGAGAGAAAAGGTCATTAAATAAAACTTATATTTTTAAATATGTTCCACTGGTATTAACCCTGCAGAAAATGACCAGGCAGATAATATTTCAGGTACCTGTGTAATTATCATTGCTAAAGACATTTGTCTAATCAAATGTATTTTTTCCTATTCAACCAGGAAAAATACACTAACTTGTACTTCAGGGACATCTCATTTTTCAGGACAGCTCAGCTGGGAAGACCTTTTCTTGCCTATTTTAAAAAATTCTACATTTGCTTATGAGCAATATTTATACACACCAGCCTTTCTGAAGTGTCAAATCTCCTGTCTCCCACCCTCCGCTGCCTCCTCCTCTCCTGTGAAAGTCTCTGTCCTATTGTATAACAAACTTCCCCTGGAAAACCTGCCTATTATCCTGGCAGGTGTTAAGCTCCTGCTATTCCATGGCAGCAGTTCTCCATTTCGTAAACTCCATGGCTTTCAGAGAACAGTCAGCAAAGAACATCAGCTGAGGCCTGGAGCCTGGACCTCATGCTTGGGTAACTTTCAGGTTCAGCTTTGCTGTGATATTTACAAACACACAGTTCTCTTGCAGTGCTGGTGCAGGTGAGAGGAGGGCCGGGTACAGGGTGTTTACAACAGTTAAAGGCTTGCATTTGACCACAGAGAAAGTTAGATGGGCCCACCTTGCTCAAGAATACCGCCAAGAGGAGTAGCTATGACTTAATGAACACTGACATTTATCTGGAATTGTGGATGCTGCTTTTCTTCTATTTCATCATCTTGCAGTCCTTATTATAACCCTATAACATATGTCTTGTCAGCTCCATTTTTCAGATTGGAAAACCAAGATTCAAAGATGAAAAATCGCATTCCCCAAAACCCTGAAATAGGAGAAAGTGACTTCTAATCCACCACGGTACAAACCAATGCTTCTCAAAATTGGATAAGCATAGGAATCACCTGAGGATCTTGTTGAAATGCAGCATTTGAAGGTCTGGGATGAAGCCCAAGATTCTGCATTTCTAACAAGTTCCTGTAGATACCAAGCTGCTGGTCCCTGAGCCACACCTTGCTTAGCAAGAGTATACATTATCTGTTTTTTAATGGAGGAAAACTTTTAGTGGCGAATACAAGAAGACTGGTGCAAGGATGCCATGCACTGGCTCTGTGGGCACATTAAAATCTTGAATCTGTGATGCCAAACAAGGTATAGACAGCTTGTGTGGGGAGTCTGCCAGCATTCATGTCCGACAGGCATTTTGCTTTCTGCCAGCAAGTTCTTTGGCAGTAGTGTGAAATACACATTTCTTCCTGGCCAGAATTTGAGATACTTTCCTCCCTATTTTGTCCCAGTGACTGATTTACAAGTGCCTTTTCTACTCACAGATAACTCAGTGTCTTTAAAGGAGTTGTTATATAAAGAAGGTAAAACAGACAGAGAGTGAATTCAGAAGACCTAGGTGTCATTCCCATTAATGTCATTTTCTAGCTGTGTGATATGTAAGAACATTAAACCTCTCTCTGATCAGCTTCTTCCTTTGTAAAGTAGGGAAAATAATTTAATACACATTTACTCTCAGACAGTAAAGTGTCTGCTTGCAATGCTGGAGACCCGGGTTCGATCCCTGGGTTGGGATGATTCCCCTGGAGAAGGAAATGGCAACCCACTCCAATACCCTTGCCTGGAAAATCCCATGGATGGAGGGGCCTGGTGGGCTACAGTCTATAGGGTTGCAAAGAGTTGGACACGACTGAGCGACTTCATTTTCTTTTCACTTTACTCTGTGGTGGGTTTAAGGATACTTTTTAAATTATTAAAAATAATTAGTTAAATAAATAAAAGTGGGCTATGCTTGTACAACCACTTTGCAAAAGTTTGGCATATCTTCTAAAGCTAAAACTCAGGCCGCATGGCCAGAGAGATGCCCCAACAATTTCACCTCTTTGTAGATTCTCAAAGGAAGTGAGAACGTGTTGTCCACAGACCCTTTACTTCTGCTTTACTCACGGTAGCCAAAACAACAGAAACAACCCAATGTCCACCAGTATCTGAATGGATAAATAAATTGCCACATAGTCAAATAAATGGTGCTAGCCAGCAGTAAAATAGAACACAATACCACTCTATCCAAAAACTTAGATGAACTTCATGTATATGTTTTTATGTGCTTAGTCACTCAGTTGTGTCTGTCTCTTTGCGACCCCATGGACTATAACCCACCAGGCTCCTCCTGTTCATGGGATTCTTCAGGCAAGAATACTGGAGTGGCTTGCCATTTCCTTCTCCAGGGGATGGATCTTCCCAACCCAGGGATCAAACCCAGGTTTCCCACACTGAAGGCAGATTCTTTACTGACTGAGCCACCAGGGAAGCCTGAATTTCATGTATAAACATGAAAAAAAAAAATTGGTCAAAAGAGTATGTACTATGTAATTCCACTTATATAAAGTTTAAGAACAGGGGGCTTGCCTGGTGGCTCAGACAGTGAAGAATCTGCCTGCAGTGCAGACCTGAGTTTGATCCCTGGGTCAGGAAGATTCCCTGGAGAAGGGAATAGCTTACCTACTCCTGTATTCTTGCCTGGAGAATTCCATGAACAGAGGAGCCTGGTGGGCTACAGTCCATGGTGTTACACAGAGTTGGACATGGCTAAAGGACTAACACAAGAGGCTAATCTGTGTTGATGATATTCAGAATAGCAGTTTCCTCTAAATTGGGAGTGGGGGTGAGTACTGATGGAGGAAGACATGAAGGAAACTTCTAAGGTAATAGAAATGTTCTGCATCTTGGTTTACACTGTGGTTATCGGGGTGTCTACTATGAAAAATTAATCACATGGTTATGACTATGACTTGTATATGATAATGGTGCACCAAGGGCAGGTCCCAGGTTCAGGCAACATGGGGTGCGTCATACATAGAGAATTTACAATAGTAACACTGACTCACTCAGTCATATCTGACTCTTTGCAACCCCACGGGCCTGTCATGCTCCCCTGTCCATGGGACTTCCCAGGCAAGAATACTGGAGTGGGTTGCCATTTCCTCTCCAGGGGATCTTCCCAACCCAAGGATCAAACCCAGGTCTGCATTGCATGTCAATTCTTTAGCTACTGAGCCAACAGGGAAGTCTGACCAAAAATGAAGTCTTTATTTTTATTAATTCCCATGTCCTTGAAATTCTAAACAATGCCAGTGATAAAATACTTCTTCCTATTGTGGCCAAACAGTTCCCTCAACCTTGCTTTCACTGTGTCACTGGGGCACTTCACTGTAGGCCAGGCAATCTAACAACAAAAAGTGATAAAGAAGCCACTATGTATAGACTGAGGAAGGCAGTGTGTCTTCACCCGCACTAATCATTGCACATGAAGTACAATAAGAAATAAAATAACTAGCATGAGAAACCTATATGCAGGTCAGGAAGCAACAGGTAGAGCCGGACATGGAACAACAGACTGGTTCCAAATAGGAAAAGGAGTCCGTCAAGGCTGTATATTGTCACCCTGCTTATTTAACTTCTATGCAGAGTACATCATGAGAAACGCTGGGCTGGAAGAAGCACAAGCTGGAGTCAAGATTGCCAGGAGAAATATCAATAACCTCAGATATGCAGATGACACCACCCTTCTGGCAGAAAGTGAAGAGGAACTAAAAAGCCTCTTGATGAAAGTGAAAGAGGAGAGCGAAAAAGTTGGCTTAAAGCTCAATATTCAGAAAACGAAGATCATGGCATCTGGTCCCATCACTTCATGGGAAATAGATGGCGGAACAGTGGAAACAGTGAGAGACTTTTACTTTGGGGGGCTCCCAAATCACTGCAGATGGTGACTGCAGCCATGAAATTAAAAGACACTTACTTCTTGGAAGAAAAGTTATGACCAACCTAGATAGCATATTCAAAAGCAGAGACATTACTTTGCCGACTAAGGTCCGTCTAGTCAAGGCTATGGTTTTTCCTGTGGTCATGTACGGATGTGAGAGTTGGACTGTGAAGAAGGCTGAATGCCGAAGAATTGATGCTTTTGAACTGTGGTGTTGGAGAAGACTCTTGAGAGTCCCTTCGACTGCAAGGAGATCCAACCAGTCCATTCTGAAGGACATCAGTCCTAGGATTTCTTTGGAGGGAATTATGCTAAAGCTGAAACTCCAGTACTTTGGCCACCTCATGTGAAGTGTTGACTCATTGGAAAAGACTCTGATGCTGGGAGGGATTGGGGGCAGGAGGAGAAGGGGATGACAGAGGATGAGATGGCTGGATGGCATCACTGACTCGATGGACATGAGTCTGCGTGAACTCCGGGAGCTGGTGATGGACAAGGAGGCCAGGCATGCTGCAATTCATGGGGTCACAAAGAGTCAGACACGACTGAGCAACTGAACTGAACTGAACTAATGGAGTTATGATCATCAGAAGAGACTATGTTCTTAATTTTTTTAATTGAGATATAATTGACATGTAACAGTGTGTAAATTTCAGATGTATATTGTGTTGATTTGATACATTTACATATCACAAGACAATTGAAATTTAAGGTTAGCTACCATATCACATAATTATCATTTATTTTGTGGTGGGAATAATTAAGGTCTTTCTCTTAGAAAGTTTGATGTCTATAACACAGCACTGTTGTCTAAAATCATTATGCTGTGCATGAGATATCCAGGATCTATTTATCCACAGTTGCAAACTGTACCCTGAACAGCATCTCCCCAATTCTCCACCCCTAGATCCTGGTAAGCACCATTCTACTCTACTTTGCCAAGTTCAGTTTTGGTTTTTTTTTTTTTTTAGATTCCACATATAAGTGATACGCTACAGTATCTGTCTTTCTCTGACTTATCTTACTAAGCGTCATATCCTCAAGGTGTATCACAGGTGTTTTTTTAAACAGTAAAGGATTTATAGATGTTCTAAAAATCAGAGGATTAAAGCTGCACTGAGAGAAGGAAATGGCAACCCACTCCAGTGTTCTTGCCTGGAGAATCCCAGGATGGGGTCGCACAGAGCTGGACACGACTGAAGCGACTTAGCAGCAGCAGCAAAGCTGCACTGACATCTCATGTACCAGATATCTCCTTGTTTGCTTTTGTTTTAACCATGGAAACAAGGAATATAACTGGGGAGGAGTGTGTCAGGAGAAAGCCTCCCCCTGAATGCACAGCTCCCTTTACACCTGCAGTCTTATTTGAGGAATAAGTCACAGATCCTCATTCCTAAATACCTTATCTTTTGGGGATTAACGATTCTAACAGATGCCATGGGGACACAAAAGAAAAAAGAGGTAAATGTGTGGGGAGAAGAGGTAGGTGAATGGGTTTCTGGGGTCCTACTAACATACTAATATTTAAAGACACATATTGAGAGCTTATCTGAGCAACATTAACCCAAACTTCTCAATAGCTCTCGGAGGTAAGGGCAATTGTTACCTTCATTTTCTTCAGTTGAGGAAACTGAGACAGAGAAGGTAAGGAATGATATATTTCCTATAGTCTCTTGACTTGGAAATAGTGAAGGCAGAGTTTGCAGTCAGGTGGTCTGACTCTTGAATCTCTTCTGCTTCGCTACCAGGTAGCTCTAAAGTCTCCAGACAGATGCAACACAAACACTTGTACAAACCAGCAGAGTTCTTGAACTATTTTTGGTTCAAGATCTCACAGATCCACCTTATGCCACGATCCCTGGATCTAAATCCTGCACCTTGGGGACTTTATCTCTGGAAGAAACCAATAGGGGAGGGGAATGGGAGTGAGGGCCAAGAGGAACGGGATATTAATACAAGTACACATATAACTGATTCACTTCATTGTACAGCAGAAACTAATACAACATTGTAAAGCAGCTATACTCCAGTTGAAAAAAAAAAGGGATGAAGTCAATAACTATCCCCACCCCCCCGCCAAAAAAAAAAGAAATCAATGGAAAGTTTTGACAGAGTGTTCTCAACCATTTTGTATTTGCCAATCATCAAACACTTCATCAGCAGAGGTGAATGGACTGAAAGACTGAAATAACACTCAGCAGAACCTCAACAGTTACAACCAATGAGTCTTTTCTAATGGTTCATGTCATCTCCGTTTGTGGTTTATCTCACTCATCATTTCCTGTACTGGCTGTAACCATAAAAGACACAATTTAACAAGAGAAGCCAGACTGCAGAAGCAGGTAGGTGTAGGAACTTTGGAGAAAATCTTGGATTCGAATCTGACCTCTTCTTGCTTCCTGTACAGGCTGGTAGGGGGCGGGGGGTGGAAATGGAGAGAAGCTCTTTGGTGGTACAATCTGCAATATAGAGATTATAGACAATGATGCTGTGTTCCAGACATCAAACTTGCTAAGAGAACAAGTCTTAATTATTCTCACCACCAAAAAGAAACGATAATTATGTGACGTGATAGAGGTGTTAGCTAACGCTACAATGGCATTGTGGAAATAATTTAACCTCTCTGTGCCACATGTGTACAACACACACAAGTATGCTTGCTCATGCAGGATATTAGAAGGAATTATTTAATTCACTTATATTTGTAAAACATTTAGATAAATACCTGGTACCTTCTAAGCAATATACATTTTTCATAAATAAATGTTACATGTACCATTTTTGGGGGGTATCAGCTTTTAATTGATGCTTTGGGTCTTTCCATTACTTTCAAAAAGTATACCCCACTCTACATAATCTACATAATCTAATGATAATCCACTCAATGCAACATTTCCATGTGATAGAATAAAAATCATAGCAGCAGTATTAAAGCTCAGGAAAAATAATGTTATATACTTATCAAAATTTCAGGGCATATATCAGAGAAGGCAGAGATGCCCTGCTGAGATGAATACAGACCCACAGGCCTACTTGGAGCATTTAGGGGAGATGCTGGGAATAAGCCTTATTGACACTCTCCCCACCTCCCTTCCCCCTGCATGGTTGCCTGGACTGTAAAACCACCCATTCCTATTTCACAGCCACCCTCTGCTGTGCCATACTATTTCTGCTTCACCCAAGCCACAGATCCTAGAGGCATTCTCAGGAGTTTCTCATTCCACTGATCCTCCATTGAACACCTCCACTGAGCATCCCAGAAACGTCCATCTTTTCAGTCTTTGTCCTCCATTGCATTCCTGCTATATTTTTGCTTCAGTCCTTCGCGGCCTAGACTACTTGCCATTAGCACCTACCCTAAGGTGGACCATCATCCACATTATCCATCAGTTACATTCCTGGCTTTTAAAAATCCCATTCCAAGATTCTCCCTTAACATCTGGGTTCCCCGGTCATTAATTCTTCTGCTCATTCATTAAGAAGATATTTATTGAGCACCTACCATGCGCCACATATTACATGAGGTTTGATGGTTAAAAGGATACAGATAGGACCTTGACCTCATCTGAGACCTCTTGGAATGTGACCTCTTGGAATCTGCCTTCCTAGTGACATTGCTTAGGATATCCAGGCCACAGCCCAGTGGTCTTTGAGCACACGGTGCCACAGGGACTTTGCACACACTCTCTGATGCCAAAAATTCACTTCCATTCCATTTTCACCTGCTAATTTCCTACTCAGCCTTCAGGGACAGTGTTTCTCAGCTCCTGAAACAGAATTCAGATTCCTTCTTCCGTCGACTCCAGCACCTCTGATTGCTCTTACTACTTTATTTATTATGAGACATTGTAACCATATGTCTATGAGTTGGAGGAGACTATAGCCCAGACACTGTGATCTTTTGGTTTGTTCCTGTCATTCTGCGTGGCACTTCCCGGCTAAGATATGAAAAGGAAGAGTAATTACCGAGTTTGTATTATAAGCAGTGGAGTACTATGTTGGAAATTACAGGTACTTATCTCCTAGGGATTGGAACTTCTGAAGCCAAGTATCATTTCTGGGTACAGGAATATGTGGCCCCTAGGTTTTCAGATTCCTGAGGAACACTTAGGCCAGGTACCTGGGGAGTATTCTCAAGTCTTCACTTAGAGCAGCCAGTCGCTAAGGAGAATGAGGCTGGGAGGAAGGATCCCCTAAATTAGGAGGAAGCAGCCTCTCCATCTAATGTCCCCTGGTACAAATAGCTCCAGGAAATGGGAAACAAGTTGAGGCCATGTCCATTTTCACCAAGCAGGTGGCCACACGTGATACAAGCCATAGAGGCTCCCACTGGCCAAACTGCATGGCAAATATAGAAGGGTCAGTATATTCAAAGAATATAATTAGGTCCTCTGAGTAATAACCAGGTCTCATTTTTACGTGGGAAAAAATGCCATATTAAAAAAAAGTAAAAAGACAACTAACTGTAGGCTTTTCTGAAACTATAAGTTGTCACTACAAACAGAAATCACATTAACTGTCCTGGTTTGGGGTATTTTCCCAGGTCCAGGTGACCGATACATTTAAAAAGGGAAACTAGTAAACTCTAGGCTAAGGAGAGAGAGACAGAGAGAGAAGGAGGAGGAGAGAGAGGGGAAGAAAGATGCAGGGAGAGGGAGGAAGCCTTGGTGAGGGGTGGAAGGACACAGGGAGGGGAGGAGGGAGAAACATTCACATCTTCAAGGAACAGAGCTTGTGTACCAGTCCCCTGGCCATCTCCCAGCCATCTCTCTGCAGTCTTGCTTACTCCCATCCAGCCTCCTTTCTCCAAAACAACATAACAAAGGGAAAAAAAAAATAATGTCTTAGGTACTAATACAGGTTTGAGGGTGAGAAAAAGAAAAGATTATCTTCCTCAACACAAGTTTTTAAGTCTGCAAACTCCTGCTAGCAATAAGCAAAATCCTCCAGTGTCACAGGAACAAAACACAGTGAAGGTCCATCCTTTCAGCCTGTCATGAAAGGATAAGCCTCCAGGCTCTTCCCACATGCCCAAGAGAGAAGGTGGAGACCCACCACCCCAGCTGGCCTGGTTTACCTTGGGGTGTGAAAAAGCAGGCAACTAGAGAAAGTCATTCTTCCAGGGACAGATCCTCTGGGGGGTCTCCACTCAACCCACACTCCCTTTCCCCCTAATTCCCAGGCATCCCATCTCTCCCACCTCGCCGGCTCACTCCCCACATGTATGGTCAAATTTCCCTGACCCTGTGTCTTGGCAGAAACTGTCCCAGGAGCACACCTCAGGGTGAGTGGGCCACAGGGAGGGCTGGGGGTGTGAAAGGGCAATAGGGTTCACAAGTCAAGTCATCCCAAATAACTAGGCTGTTCCAACATCTCCTAGCCAGCCAGGGAAGCAGGGTGCCCTTTCAAATCAGGTATCCCAGCTCCAGCAGCTGAAATAACTGGTCACGGAAAGCTGCAAGCAAATTGCTTTGACAAGGCTGTTCCCATCGTAAGGGTTCAAGGGTGCTGGCCACTAGGTCAATGGCTGCCAATCAAGCAGACAGAAAAAGCCGCTCATGGAGCCTGTGATTTCTACCTAGGCCGCAATTATCCCCGACTATTCCTGTACCTCAGCAGCTCCTCTGATTAAACCTACCTCCCTTTTACATCTCTTTCAGAGTGCGCTTCACACACTAATTAGTTGCCCGCTCTCCACTGAGATGTCAGACCCTCTGTCAATTTATCTCTATTTCAGCCTGCTCAGAGTGACTTCCCCAGTTATCAAAATTTAATCATGCCTTCAAAAATGTTGAAAAGTGGTCATTAGAGGCAAAAGGCCACAGGATACAATATTCATTTTTCTCTATCTTCCAGCCATCCAGCTGGCATCTATAATGGATATCCTGGGGGCTGTGAGAACACGTTGATTTATGCAACCTCGGCCCTGCTCTCACTGTGCTCCACCAGGCTGCTGGAGAGAACAGGTTTTAACAAGGTCTGAGGTGGGAGGACATTAATCACGGAGGCATTGTGTGTGGAAGAGGGTGCCGTGTAGTCAAAGAACCCCCTACAGTAGGACAGTTAGATTTTTTTTTACCACCTTCTCAGTGATAAAAGAGAGTTTGACAATTGATTAGACCTTTCTGTAACCTTGCAGCCCTGTGAAATGATGAGAGAGAGAGGAGAGGGAGCGAATGATTCTCATGCCGATGGTTTTAAATGTGCAATAACTTTATGATTCTTGACTGAAACTGGCTATCAAAATCAGTCCCAGCTCAATACCGTCAAAAAAGGAAGATCGTTCTTGGAATAAGAGCCCTTTTGGCCAGATGTGTCAGAGCCAATCAGAGGCCCTGGTGTCCCGCAGTGACTGCTGGCCACCTCATGCAGTGGGTTCTGATAAAAATCACCTCTGATAAATTCACCTCTGCCTACCTGCTTGGCTAGAAAGGTTTTAGCCCCAAATCAACAATGATGCACTGAAATCTATCTGCAGCTGGGAACTGCTTTCTTTCCATTTCCCTCCATTTTGCTTCCATGCTGCCCACTTCGCAAACATCCTGCTTCTCCTTTCTCCTTTCCACAGTGTTGCCCAGCCTAAGAAAGTGAAAGATGGATGCTGGGCCCCTCCTCTAACTGCCTCACATCCCCTCTCCCCTGACACGTTATGAGCTTGTGATGCCCACAGCCCCTCTCCAGGCTTCTCCCACTTCTGCTGCTGGAAGCCACATCTGCCATCACCATGCAGCATGCAAGATAATGTTTCTGCTATTTTTACTTATGGTAGAAACACCTTACATTAACAATGTTTTGATCTTCATTTCTATCTTTGTGGTAGAGGGAAAACCAATCAAATAAAAAGTCTATAGAGATATCTAAAAGCACCTGGATAGCATGATAGAGATGGGTCATAAACATGACTTGCTGGTGAGCCTTTTGCAGCTCTTCGTACATTCTTACCCATGCCCATATGCTCATGCTCCCAAATCTTAATGCCCCCAAAGCCTGACTATTTCTTCTCTGGGAATTCAGTTTAGTTTGGGGACAGAAAGAGGACTGCCATATACACGATACTCAGAGGTGTGTCCTGACCTTGGAGTTAAGCCAAAGAAACAACAGCATTGCTTGGATGTTGGAGTGTTAAGGACGGTAGTTCACCTGACATGATACATGATCATAGAACTGATGCCGCCTCAACCAGATTTCTCTCTATGCCATTGTTTGTCAAGAAGATCAGGCTTGTGATCAAATCAGAAAAAGGCCAGACTGGGAAAGCAGAAGACAAATGGGAAGAAAGCCAGGTGTGATCCCTCAGTCTGATCCCTTGGTCAGCACCCTATTGGGTGCTGATTCTACACCCAACATCAGCTGTCCTTTTATGAAATACATTACGGATACTCAGGCAAGAACTCAGGCCTGATAACAATGACTAGGAACACAGAAAAGTTTTAAGAAAAGATTGCACACACCTACCTCAAAATGGGGCTGTTATCCACAATGGATCCTGGCACCATTGTCTTCAGGACCCAATCAAGGTGAGCCCTGCTGCCGCTGCTGCTGCTGCTGCTGCCGCTAAGTCGCTTCAGTCGTGTCCGACTCTGTGTGACCGACCCCGTAGACGGCAGCCCACCAGGCTTCCCCGTCCCTGAGGTTCTCAAGGCAAGAACACTGGAGTGGGTTGCCATTTCCTTCTCCAAAGCATGAAAGTGGAAAGTGAAAAGTGAACGTGAAGTCGCTCAGTCGTGTCCGACTCCTACACCCCCAGATGCATTTCTTACCCAGCTTGGAGTCTGTCACCAGATTCCTGACATAGAGTTCACTTTTCACCAGACAGCTGCATCCCTCCAGATTCCTGACCAAATCTTTCTTTACAAAATTTTTATTTATTTTGGCTGTACCAGGTTTTGGTTGCAGCATGTGAGATCTAGTTCCCTGGCCAGGGATGGTGAACCCAGACCCCCTGTACCGGGCAAATGGAGTCTTAGCCACTGACCACCAGGGAAATCCCACCATACTTCTTAATCCTCCATTCACCATGCTTTCTTTAGTAACATGGGGTATCTATCCTTGCTACTTTTGGTTCTCCTATATCTTGAAAATATAACAGCGCTGGACAGTGTGGCGAGTATTTACTCTGGGGGTAATTCTTACCCTGAGAAAGGGAAAATACATGTAAGATTACATGTACAAACACCTATGTTTCTCCAATTCAATAAACTAGCAGAATGATTGGCTGCATGCTGTAATCTGTTACTATCTGAATGTAGAGAGATTCTCAGGCTTGTGAATCCAGTGATATTTGAATGGAGAGAGCAACATCATGGAATAAAATGGAAAGATGTTACCATCATATCCAGAATGAAAATGGAGAACATCTAACATAATCTGTAGTATATGTAAAGAAAAGCATAAATTTGTAAATGTGAGTGCATATAAGTGGGATTTTTTTAGTAACAGTACCTGATTTTATTTACTCTACCAGAAGGAAATGGCAGCCCACTCCAGTATTCTTGCCTGAAAAATCCCATGGACCTGGACCCTGGTAGGCTACCATCCATGGGGTTACAAAGAGTTGGATACGACTCAGCGACTTCACTTTGTACTTTGTACCAGAAATATATTTCCACTCTAATTGGATGGTTTTACTGGCTCAGCACATAGAGGAATCAAAAATAATCTATGATTCTCCAATTTATGAATATTACTTTAGAACAAGAGTGCTTAACAAAGTAAGTACATGAACTGTGAAATTCCAGATGTTTAAGCTGGATTTAGAAAAGGCAGAAAAACCACAGATCAAATTGCCAACATCCACTGGATCATCAAAAAAGCAAGAGAGTTCTAGAAAAACATCTACTCCTGCTTTATTGACTATGTCAAAGCCTTTGACTGTGTGGATCACAAAAAACTGTGGAAAATTCTTAAAGAGATGGGAATACCAGAGCACCTTACCTGCCTCTTGAGAAATCTGTATGCAGGTCAAGAAGCAACCGTTAGAATTGGACATGGAACAACACACTGGTTCCAAATAGGGAAGGAAGTATGTAAGGGCTGTATATTATCACCCCGCTTATTTAACTTATATGCAGAGTACATCATGAGAAACACTGGGCTGGATAAATTCCAGCACAAGCAGGAATTAAGATTGCTGGGAGAAATACCAATAACCTCAGATATGCAGATGACACCATCCTTATGGCAGAAAGTGAAGATAAACTAAAGAGCCTCTTGATGAAAGTGAAAGAGGAAAGTGAAAAAGTTGGCTTAAAACTCAGCTTTCAGAAAACTAAGATCAAGACATCCGGTCCCATCACTTCATGGCAAATAGATGAGGAAACAGTGGAAACAGTGACAGACTTTATATTTTGGGGCTCCAAAATCACTGCAGATGGTGACTGCAGCCATGAAATTAAAAGACCCTTGCTCTTTGGAAGGAAAGCTATGACCAACCTAGATAGCATATTCAAAAGCAGAGACATGACTTTGCCAACAAATGTCCTTGTAGTCAAAGCTATGGTTTTTCCAGTAGTCATGTATGGATGTGAGAGTTGGACTATAAAGAAAGCTGAGCATTGAAGAATTGATGCTTTTGAACTGTGGTGTTGGAGAAGACTCTTGAGATTCCCTTGGACTGCAAGGAGATCCAATCAGTCCATTCTAAAGGAAATCAGTCCTGAATATTCATTGGAAGGATAGATGTTGAAGCTGAAACTCCAATACTTGGGCCATCTGATGTGAAGAACTGCCTCATTGGAAAAGACCCTGATGCTGGGAAAGATTGACGGTAGGAGGAGAAGGGGATGACAGAAGATGAGATGGTTGGATGGCATCACTGACTCAATGGACATGGGTTTGAATAAACTCTGGGAGTTGGTTATGGACAGGGAGGCCTGGTGTGCTGCAGTCCATGGGGTCACAAAGAGTTGGATATGACTGAGCGACTGAACTGACTGACTGACTGACTTAACCAAGGGTCTATAGACACTCCCTCCACTAGCCAAGAGGTTTTCTGATATGATTCAGGAGGTCTGAGAATTTTGGTAGAAAAGTACTACTTCCTTACTTTCGCTATCCTCCAGCTATCATCTAACGTTTCAGTCAACTATGGATGCAGACCACAGAGCATTGACGGAATCTATGACTGTGTCACCAGTAGAAATCTCAGGTATAATCACATTACAGTTGTCACAGATATCTCAAATCATATATTTGAGATTTTGTTTGTTGCTTTTTTGAAATTATAGCTGTTATTAAACCCACTGCTCGAGCTTATCATTTAATACATTCATAAAGAAGGCATATTCAATATATTGTTCTATCACACATTGGTATTTCAATATGGTAATTGATTTCCTTTGAGATTCTCTGCATTCTATTGCTTGTATTCTCAATACTGTTCTGAAAAGGACTCCATTGGTTCCCTAGACTGTTAAAGTGTCCATGACACCAAAAAATAAATAAATAAAAGGAAAGTTAAAAATCTCTTTTGTAAATAAGTTCTGATATTTTCCAATCTCCCTTTTCATTATTTTAGGCAGTAAGAGAGATAGATTCTAAATACTTCTCTATATAAATGTGTTTTACAAACTTCTGCTTCCCCATTTCATTTATCAGTCAGGCAAACAAGTGGATTTTTTCTTTTCTTTTTTTTTTTTTTTTTTTTGCATCTCATGGTATATATCAGTTCTAAAATTATCAGAAACTCTTAAAGTATCATTGCCTAAATGTTAAGATTTTTTAATGAAATCTATGGCTGGAAAAAACAAAAAGAGAAAACAAACAAAAAGCATAATAACTAGTTGACTACATAATTTATTGTCTAAACCAGGTTACTCTGAGAGTGACAGAGAGACCGTTAATAATTAAGCCAGGACTACAGCTGTAAACTGGCATTGTCCCCCAGTGAACCACGCAGTATAGCCACATTAGCAATAATTTAATTTCACCTAATATTAATAACCCATGTGCCTATTTCCATCTTTGAATCAGTTAGGTAAGCTTAGATAGCATATTAAAAAGCAGAGACATTGCCAACAAAGGTCTGTCTAGTCAAGGCTATGGTTTTTCCAGTGGTTTTGTATGAGTGTGAGAGTTGGACTATAAAGAAAGCTGAGTGCTGAAGAATTGATCCTTTTGAACTGTGGTGTTGGAGAAGACTCTTGAGAGTCCCTTGGACTGCAAGGAGATCCAACCAGTCCATCCTAAAGGAGACCAGTCATGGGTGTTCATTGGAAGGACTAATGCTGAGGCTGAAGCTCCAATACTTTGGCCACCTCATGCGAAGAGTTGACTCATTGGAAAAGACTCTGATGCTGGGAGGGATTGGGGGCAAGAGGAGAAGGGGACAACTGAGGATGAGATGGCTGGATGGCATCACTGACTGGATGGACGTGAGTCTGAGTGAACTCTGGGAGTTGGTGATGGACAGGGAGGCCTGGCGTGCTGCAATTCATGGGGTTGCAAAGAGTCAGACATGACTGAGCAACTGAACTGAACTGAACTGAACCCATCTTAAAAAATACAATGAGAAGAAGTGAGAAAAGTCCACTGATAAGCCCCATAGAGCTCTCATGTGAGTAAGCTTTAACTGTAGAATTCCACATCTGAGGTATGTGAAGTCAAGAAGACAGAGCAGTATCTATGTCTTAGGATTCAGTGGCTAAATTTTAATTTAGAAAATCCTATGGTGCCCCTCAATTCAGAGGAAGGTACACAGGATATTTTTTTAGCACTTTCCATCAAGGATACTTTCATATGACCAAGGGACTCTTGAAAGTTCCTTGGACTACAAGGAAATCAAACCAGTCAATTCGAAAGGAAATCAGTCCTGAATATTCATTGGAAGGACTGATATTCACTGGAAGGACTGAAGCTGAAACTCCAATACTCTGGCCACCTGACGTGAAGAGCCAACTCACTGGAAAAGACAGTGATGCTGGGAAAGGTGGAAGGCAGGAGGAAAAGGGGATGACAGAGGACGATGGAATCAACTGAATGGACATGAGTTTGAGCAAGCTCTGGGAGATGGTGCAGGATAGGGAAGCCTGGCATGCTGTGGCCCATGGGGCTGCAAAGAGTCGGACACCACTGAGTGACTGAACAACAACGACAAATAAAAGAGTCCTTTACAGTGGCTTAAATATAATAATTCTAGTATGCCATTTTATCACCATAATGTATGCAAATAAATAAGACTACTGAGTCTTGTGGGACATAGCTAAAACAATGCTGAGTGGAAGATGTATAAGAGTAAATACCTGCATAAGGAAAGAAGGAAATTTTCAAATCAGTAATCTAGCCTCTCTTCTCAATAATCTAGACAAACAAGAATAAAGTAAACCCAAAGGAACAGGAAAGGAAGTAGTAACTTTAAGAGCAGAAATCAAAACAATTTTAAAATAGAAAAGCAACAAAGAAAATTAATGAAACAAACAGCTGGCTCTTGGAAGAATATCATTAACATCTAGCAAGACTGACAAAGACAAAAAGAGAAGACAAATTAACAGTATCAAAAATGAGATGAGGATATCACTATAGATTTTACACACATCAAAAAGGCAATAAAAGCGCTATAAATAATTCAACATACATTAATTTGATAATTTAGATGAAATGGACTGATCCTTCACAAAATATAATCTGTTATAACTCACTCAATATGAAATAAATAATGTGAATGGCACTGTAACTATTAAGAACTTAATTTAGGATTGTTAAACTCTCCAAAAAATAAATCTCCAAGTCCAGATGATTTACAAGAGAATCCTATCAAAATATTAGAGGAATTAATACCAATTATTGTAAGAAAACATTTCCCAATTCATTTCATGAAGCTAAAAATATCTTGATATCAAGACAGACAAAAAGTTACAAAAAAAAAGAAAACTATAGACCAATATCCCTCATTAATACAGATGCAAGAATTCTTAACAAAGTATTAGCAAATAGAATTTAACAATATATAAAACAAATTATATACTATGACCAAGTGAGATTCATTCCAGGAATGCAAAGTTGGTTCAATATTCAAAAACCAATCAATTTAATACACCACAAAAACAGATTAACCAAAAAAAAAATTACAAGATCATAATCATCATTGTAGAGAAAGCACTTGACAAAAATTCAGTAAGGAAAAAACTCTCAGAAAAATAAGAATAGAAGAGAATTTTCTCAATTTAATAAAAGACTATTTACAAAAGCCTACAGGTAACATTATGCCTAATGGTGAAGGGCTGAGTGATTCTTCCCTAAAGTGAAGAACAAGGTTTATTTAACATACCCCTGAAAGTTTTAGCCAGTGATATAAGGCAAAAAGGAAAATAAATGACATGAAGATTGTAAAGCAGCAAAACTGTGTTTATTTGTGGATAAAATGATTGTCCAGGTAGAAAATTTCAAGAAATCTCAAAAACAAAGAAATAATGAAACTCCTGTAACTGACCAAGGTCACAGAATGTAAGCTAAATGTAAATATATCAACAGGTTTATATACACTAAAAATGAAAATGTGACAACAAATTAAAAATGCAGTATCATTTATAGTCACTTACAAAAATAAAATGCTTAAATGTAAATCTAACAAAACACAAGTGGAACACATATGCTAAAAACTACAGAATGCAGATGAAATAAATTCAAGATTTAAACAAATGGAGAGACACAGAATGTTCATAAATTGGAGGAATCAACATAGTAAAGATGGTCAATTGCATAGCATTAAATTGTAATAGGTATTACAAGCAATCTAGAAATTAACTTTAAAGTATACAGGAGGATGTGCATAACATATACAAATAATACATAGTCTTATATAAGGGACTAGAGCATCCTTAGATTTTGG
This sequence comes from Capra hircus, assembly GCF_001704415.2. NCBI lineage: Eukaryota > Metazoa > Chordata > Mammalia > Artiodactyla > Bovidae > Capra > Capra hircus. The sequence continues at coordinate 54,583,865 of NC_030815.1, read as the reverse complement.
TATTTGTGGGAGTCCTGGAAGCAATCTTCCAGGGACACCAAAGGATGACGTCACTGTTTTAAATGATGCCTAGTAAAACCTCAGCAAGTTTCCCTGTGTGTGTGCTAATTTAGAACAAAATTATTCTAAAATGTATGTACAAAGGCCAAGAAATCGAAATAAAGTGGGAGGAATTAGTCTACCTGATTACAAGAATTATTATATTTCCATAATGATCAAGACTGCACAGTACTGGCAGAGGTACAGACACACGGATGGATGGAAGAGAACAAAACACCCAGAAAAAGATCCGCACAAATATGCTCGACTGATTTTGACAAAGGTGCAGAAACAATGCAATGGAGGAAAGATGACCTTTTTAGCAAATGGTGCTGGAGCAATTAGACAGCATAGGCAAAGAATGAACCTAAACAGAAGTCTTACACCTTATAAAAAATTAACTCAAAATGAATTATAGGCTTAAATGAAAACTGAAAATCTTAAAAAAAATAATAGGAAAAAATATTCAGGATATAGAGCTAGGCAAAGAGTTCTAAGACTTTACACCAAAAACATAAAAAGAAAATTTAATGTATGTTTATTTAAAGTATGTTTATAGTTTATCACAATTAAAATTTTTCACTCTCTGAAAGACCCTGAGAAGAGAGGGAAAAAGACAAATTACAGAATGATAGAAAGTATCTGGAATAAACACTCTCGAAACTCAGTAGTAAAAAAAGAAAAAATCTAGAAAATGGGCAAAAACATGAACAAAGGTGATGGAAAATAAGCACATGAAAAGATGTTCCTGTGATTACCCGTTGCATGAATGTTCAGTCATGTCCATCTCCTTACAACCCCATGGATTGTAGCCCATCAGGCTCCTCTGTCCATGGAATTTTCCAGGAAAGAATACTAGAGTGGGTTGCCATTTCCTTCTCCAGGGGATCTTACCCGGGATCAAACACACATCTCTTGTGTCTCTTACACTGGCAGGCAGATTCTTTACCACTGCACCACCTGGGAAGGCGATTACCCGTTAGCAAAGTGCAAATTAAAACGAAAATGAGCTACCACTACAAATTTATTTGAATGGCCAACCTAAAATATTGTGACAGTACCACATGCTAACAATAGATGAGGAGAAACTGGATCACACATAAATTGCTAATGGAAATATAAAATTTTAACAGTTACCCTGGAAAACAGTTTACCATTTCTTACAAAACTATGCAGCTACCATACAAACCACCAATTGTACTCGTGGGCATTTATCCCAGAGAAATGAAGAGCAAAACTGACATAACATCTTTAAACAAGTACTTAGAGCAGTTTTATTCATAATGCATGTGTGCTGAGTTGCCCAGTCGCTTCTGACTCTTTGCCATCCTGTGGACTGTAGCCTGATAGGCTCCTCTATCCATGGGATTCTCCAGGCAAGAACACTGGAATGGGTATCCCATCCCTTCTCCAGGGAACCTTCCCAACCCAGGAACTGAACCAGGGTTTCCTGCAGTACAGATGGATTCTTTACCCGCTGATCTACCAGGGAAGCCTTTATTATGCCTTTCTATGGATGAATGGTTAAACAAATGTGGTATACACATACTATGTAATCCCACTCAACAATCTAAAGGAGCAGACTATTGATATGAACAATACTCTTCAGGAATCTCCAGAGAATTGTGCTATGTGAAAAAAAAATACAAATGGAGATAAGATGAGCAGTTGCCAGAATATTAAGGAGGGGGTGAAGGCAGGAGAGAAATGGGTGTGGCTATAAAATGGTAACACAAGGGATTCTTGTTGTGATAGAAATGTTCCTGTCTTAACCCATATTATGTCAATATTTTGACAGTCATATTGTACTATGGTTTTGCAAAATGTTACCATTGGGGATGTTACAATTAAACATCTATTTGAAGGCATCATGGAAGTGCATAGGGTCAGAACTCACAGGATCAGATCCTGTGGAAAGAAGAAATCACTGAGGAAAGTCAAACTTACTGTATGCTGCTTTTCTTTTAGGGAGTTTTCTGTTCATTCTGGAGCAGTAAAGATTCTGAGAAGCCAGCTTAGCCTTATGCCATCTCACAGAGCAAAGAGACAAAAAGTGGAGTTTAGAATTATGAATGTAGGAAGGACCTGACTCACCAAGATCTTGAAAAGAAGGCAGATACAGAAATGTGAGCTGGACACTGTTTTCCCGTTGAAAATCTGCCAATAAGTTGCACAGAGAAAAAGACTAAGACCCTGGGCAGAAATCAGCTGAAAAAATGCTGAGTTTGGAACAGCCTTACAGTATTAGCGATACAAAAATGGAAGTCCAAGACCACTAAAGAGACTAGGACACAGCCTCAGTTGGGAGACCTAGAGAACTACACCACAGAGGTGAGGATAAACCAGGTACAGACAGAGCCTTACAAAGACTGGAAAATCAGTCTCAAGTCAGCTCAGTCTCTGCCTGGACTGAGACAATTATCCCTTCCACCACTTATAAGAAGAGAGAATAAATTCTTTGGAGGAAGAAACACTATCCAGACCATTCATACTTTTCACAATCAATGACAAGCATTCAATTAAAAATCTTCCTGGCATAAATAGATATAGAATAAGCAAAGAGAAATACAGAAACAGACGTACAAGTGACCCAATATATTGGAATTATAGACGTTAAAATGATTGTAATTGTCAACAACAAAAAAAGGCAAAATGGAAAATATCACAAGAAAACCAGAATCCATAAGAAAGAATTAAATTTAACTCAATAATTTAAAAATAGAGTAACTGAAAATAACACAAAAGATAACTTGAAAAGCAGATTGGACTCAGCATAAGAGAAATAGTTAACTGAAGTAGGAAATATTCAGATTAAAGCATTGAAAGTCAAAAGAATGGAAAGTACATAAAAGAGCATGTGTGTGACACTGTGTTAAGAGTCTAATATGTGTATCATAGAGTTCCAAGCAAAGAGAGAGAGGGCAGGAGATAAAATCTGATGAGACAAAAAGTATCTTCTAAAACTGATGAGATATATCAAATTACATGTTTAAGAAATGACAGCTGGATAAATACAAAGAACATCACGTCAGGCTCATCACAAACACCTAGAAATTAAAGACAAAAAAGAAAACCCGCAGAATGAGTACATTATCATTACAAGAATAAGGAGCCTAATAGTTGATTTATTTTTTCAATGAATGCAAAAACAAATCAATAAAATATCTTTACAATGCCAACCTAGAATTCTAAACTCAGTAAAAATATTCTCAAGGATAAAAGAGGAATAAAGTCATTTTCAGGCAAATAGAAACTAGAAGATTCACATAAATGAAATATAGAAGGAGTTGTTCTAGAGCAAGGGAAATTATTTCAGACTGAAATAGAGATGCAGGAAGGAATCAAGTGCAACATGGTATATATAGATAAAATATAGATGAATCTAAATTCCTATTTTTCTAATTAATAATAATCTCTTGCATGGTTAGATAGCACCACTGATTCAATGGACATGAATCTGAGCAAACCCCAGGAGATAGTGAAGGACAGGGAAGCCTGGCATGCTGCAGTCCATGGGGTTGCAAAGAGATGGACACAACTTAGAGACTGAACAACATTTTAATGTAAGGTATGACAATTTAAAAAATCAAGTCAGAAAAAATTTTAATGTAAAAGTATGACAACAATTAAAAAAAAAAACAAGTTTGAAAACAACACTGGGATGTGTTGTTTTCAAAACATGGTCACAAATACTCTGGTGCTCCTCTATCAAGAGCTATGGACTATATTCCATTCCCTTGAGTCTAGGTGGACTTGCTATTGTTTAAGTCAATAAAGTGTGGAAGATACAACAGTCTGACTTTCAAGGTTAGATCATAAAAGGCCATGCAACTTCTGCCTTGCTTTCTTGTTCTTTGATCCCTGAGTCACTATATAGAGTCTGACTACTCTTAAACCACCATGTTGGAAAGTCTGAATTGGGCCTGGAATTAATAATCACATCTGATTTCATCCTTCAGTTATCTCAACCCAGAAACCTCACTATTGAGTGAAGAAGCCATCTGTTCAGGTCAACTGGCGATTCAAGTCATCAGCTGATCCTCCAGACATCATGGAGTAGAAACAAGTCATCCCTACTGAGTCTTTTCTAAATTCTGACTCAGAGAATCTAAAAGTATAACAAATTGGCTATTGCTTAATGCTACTAAATGTTAGGGTTAATTTTTTTTTTACACTGTTAAGGACAATGATATAGAATTCAAGTCATCTAATGTACTAGAACTGCTTGAGAAATAGTAAAAGAACCAATTTATATTGGAATCTGATAGGTAATCTCTAAAAATACAGAGATGTATGTACAATTGAGCTGCATAAACAAATATTTCTCATTAAGTCTTCATAAATTGAACTTTCTATTTAAGTTTTTGTTTTGGCTTTGAAGGTACCCTTGAGAATAGTCATGGGATAAATCATTGCAATATTTTAAGGAAACTGTCAGCACAGTTACCTGTGCTGCCTACATATCTGTCACCATCACCCAGTGCACATACTCTCTCACCATGGAAAGCTGTAATAAGCTCGAATGACATTAGCAGAAAGGAAATCCCTAATGGCCAGTGCATTCTTTTTTCTTTTAGATCCTATGGAAAGAGAAGATCCTGAAACAAATATTGGAAAATCTCTTACCAGTTTTAGCTCCAACAAAGTAGAATGCTCAACATATTACATCTGAGTTCTAGCTCCATCTCTGCCATAACTCAGCTATGTGACCTGTGGCGGGGGGTGGTGGTGGTAATCTCTTAAAATGTAAAATTAGCTTTATAGAATTGAGAATTTTACAACCGAAAGAGATGAGCTTTTCCAAACCCATTATACAATGTAAACCATAAAATCAAGAGGTTACACAAGACCATCTCTAAACCTCTCCAGATTTTAAAATTCAGTACGAAAACATTTGCCTTTGCAAATAATATAGGTTCTATTTCATAGATATAAAGCATTGAGAATTATAGTTCGGTACTTAAACAAAAAGGACTTTTTTCCCTTTTATCAATGACTTTCTCTCTCTGTTACTCCTCTACATTCTCTCCCCTACCCGACTACTACAAATACATATGAAAACTATAATTTTCATTAAAAGATTCATATAGATTCATAGCTGAAGTTATACACATTCCAAAGTGAAAGTGCAAACAGACAACCCACAAAATAGAGCTCATACAATATTTGTTTCTAGTTTCTAGTTGTATGTCAGCACAGTCTCAATGTGGCAATACTGGGTAACATCAGCTTGAAAGAAGATTGGTACAAGCAAGAAAAAGCATGCATTACTACCTCTCATTCTTTGCATCCAAAGCATAGCAGATATAGAGATTCAAAATTACCTAGAAAACGTCCAGTGTTGACTAAGCTTAGGTGGAAACTAAGAATACTAAAGAAATAGCACAACCATTTGAGTAAATTTCATCCTTTGAAAATGTGCAACTCAACAGAATATTGAAGTGTCTTCCTGATTCATTTTTGTCCAAGGTGTACACATAGCTTGCCAACAGGAGCTGTGAGGCTAGGGTGAATGGGGGCTTGAACAGAGAACAGGCTGAGAAACTACTGGATGATTCTTTAACCCCTTGCCCATAATGAGGGTATAAAAATTGTCAGGATCATGTCAAGAGCCTCACTAGTGCTGTAAGAGGCGAACTCAGTAAGTGAATATTGAATTAGGGAACAACATGTATTTTAAAGTTTACTGGCAAGGGAGAGGAAAAAACCATGGGTTGTATGGAGTTGAAGTTGAATGAATGGAATGAAGTCGTGTTGGGCTATCCCTGATTCAGTACAGAGAAGACTGCTTAAAAAGAATCTCAGAAGATGGAAGTCAAAGGATTTCTAAAGGTCCCAGGAAGGAACCCAACACAAGAGAGATAGATCAATAAAACAGTAATAACATACCCCAGCAACTGGAAGCAGCATGTTTTCTAATACACCGATGATAAAAAGTTTTCATAACTGTCTGAGAAGGCACAGTATATACTTGACTGCCTGAGAGTCCTATCAGTCAAGTTATAAACTTTCTGATGTTCCCTGAGTCTCCTCTTTTTAGCCACTTAGGCACAAAGGGATCAGAACCCACAGGTAACAAGCTGGGGAAAGAAGAGTAGAGAAAAGACAGAGCCCTAGCTAGGACTGGGGCAAAAGTAACTTTAAAGCAAGTTTGGATTTTTTATTATTATATGGGCTAGATGTTTAACAACTTACAAGCAATGAAAAAAGTCATAAGACCACTGGATTTTCACCCACGGCAAGATAGGAACTTTCCACACTGAATACATTTTTAAAGAGCAGTGAAAGTAAAAAATTAAGTTGTCTAATGATTATAACCTAAAATTCAGCTTGTTCAGCCTAATGTCATTAATTATCTGTACATTCTAAGCCTTTTGCCAAAATTATCCAAATGATTGTCAATTCTGCCTTACTTTACTCGAGACAACCATGAACTAAAGACTTTATTATTTCATTTTTTTTATTTCTAGAAGATTTTTCATTGTAAGTATTTTAAATAAGTCTTACAAGAATAGTGAATAAAAAGTGGAAGAAATTGAGCATAGAAAGCATGTCTTACCTTTAAGGATTGATGACTTCCTATTTAATACTTTTTATCAATATATGTCATCTACTATTTGCTGAGTATTACTTTAGGCTTTGAAAAGCAGAAAGATTTTTTTGTGCTCAAAAAGCTTCCCATCTATTTCTAAAATCATTGTTTAACAATGTGCTGGTCTTGCCACATGAAAATAAGGCACTGACTACTTGGTGTCAGTTGCTTCAGTGGCTTTATGCCTAGACATCTTCTCTGGACCATCTAACCACCATAGGAAACAGCAAGATGCACTACACAAAGATGAGATGGAATCCCGGCCACCACCCATAGCCAGGGGTTTGAATAGGAAAGGAAATCTTCACCCGCACTGGAGCAACACAACATAGAAAAATCAGGATCCATGAAAGTCTGCCTGATCACTACATGGATTTTACTTAAATTCTCCACTGCATTTTTCCTCAAACAACTGTAATTATCTTAAGAGAAAGGATCCTGGGTATTAATGCTTCCTTGTGAGCAAAAAGAATGCTTTGACTAAACACATATTGCACTGAAAAACTAAAGCTATTTTGACTACAGAAAAATAAGCCAACCGGAGGGATATCTATCTGTATCTCCTTAATACTCATATGTACAATAGTATTTCCCAGTTTGCGCCTTCTATTTTATTATTTCTAAAGAAAAAACTTGTATCAAAATACCTTCATTTTCATTAAGTAAGTAGGTGAGAATTCCCTGGAAATCAGTGACAGCTACTTAAGATAACTGCATTTTACATCTATAATGAAAAATGTATCTCATTAATTTGCCAAGAAAATGCACTGGCTCATAGCAAACACCCTCTTCCAACAACACAAGAGAAGACCCTGTACATGGACATCACCAGATGGTCAACACTGAAATCAGACTGATTATATTCTATGCAGCCAAAGATGGAGAAGCTCTATATAGTCAAAAAAAACAAGACCAGGAACTGACTGTGGCTCAGATCATGAACTCCTTCTTACCAAATTCAGACTTAAATTGAAGAAAGTAGAGAAAATCGCTAGACCATTCAGGTATGACCTAAATCAAATCCCTTATGACTATACAGTGGAAGTGAGAAATAGATTTAAGGGCCTAGATCTGATAGATAGAGTGCCTCATGAACTATGGAATGAGGTTCATGACATTGTACAGGAGACAGAGATCAAGACCATCTCCATGGAAAAGAAATGCAAAAAAGCAAAATGGCTGTCTGGGGAGGCCTTACAAATAGCTGTGAAAAGAGAGGTGAAAAGCAAAGGAGAAAAGGAAAGATATAAGCATCTGAATGCAGAGTTCCAAAGAATAGCAAGAAGAGATAAGGAAGCATTCTTCAGCGATCAATGCAAAGAAATAGAGGAAAAGAACAGAATGGGAAAGACTAGAGATCTCTTCAAGAAAATTAGAGATACCAAGGGAACATTTCATGCAAAGATGGGCTCGATAAAGGACAGAAATGGTCTGGACCTAACAGAAGCAGAAGATATTAAGAAGAGGTGGCAAGAATACACAGAAGAACTGTAAAAAATAGATCTTCACGACCCAGATAATCATGATGATGTGATCACTAATCTAGAGCCAGACACCTTGGAAAGTGAAGTCAAGTGGGCCTTAGAAAGCATCATGCAAGACAGGAAAAAAGACACAGATGTGTATAACGGACTTTTGGACTCAGAGGGAGAGGGAGAGGGTGGGATGATTTGGGAGAATGGCATTCTAACATGTATACTATCATGTAAGAATTGAATCGCCAGTCTATGTCTGACACAGGATACAGCATGCTTGGGGCTGGTGCATGGGGATGACCCAGAGAGATGTTATGGGGAGGGAGGTGGGAGGGGGGTTCATGTTTGGGAACGCATGTAAGAATTAAAGATTTTAAAATTTAAAAAATAAAAAAATAAAAATAAATTAATTAATTAATTAAATAAATAAATTATAAAGAAAGAAAGAAAGAAAGAAAGCATCACTACAAACAAAGCTAGTGGAGTGATGGAATTCCAGTTGAGCTGTTTCAAATCCTGAAAGATGATGTTGTGAAAGTGCTACACTCAGTATGCCAGCAAATTTGGAAAAATCAGCAGTGGCCATAGGACTGGAAAAGGTCAGTTTTCATTCCAATCCCAAAGAAAGGCAATGCCAAAGAATACTCAAACTACCACACAATTGCACTCATCTCACATCAGTAAAGTAATGCTCAAAATTCTCCAAGCCAGGCTTCAGCAATACGTGAACTGTGAACTCCCTGATGTTCAAGCTGGATTTAGAAAAGGCAAAGGAACCAGAGATCAAATTGCCAACATCCGCTGGATCATGGAAAAAGCAAGAGAGTTCCAGAAAAACATCTATTTCTGCTTTACTGACTATGCCAAAGCCTTTGACTGTGTGGATCACAATAAACTGTGGGAAATTCTTCAAGAGATGGGAATACCAGACCACCTGAACTGCCTCTTGAGAAATCTGTATGCAGGTCAGGAAGCAACAGTTAGAACTGGACATGGAACAACAGACTGGTTCCAAATAGGAAAAGGAGTACGTTAAGGCTGTATATTGTCACCCTGCTTATTTAACTTCTATGCAGAGTACATCATGAGAAATGCTGGACTGGAAGAAGCACAAGCTGGAATCAAGATTTCTGGGAGAAATATCAATAACCTCGGATATGCAGATCACACCACCCTTAGGGCAGAAAGTGAAGAAGAACTAAAAAGCCTCTTGATGAAAGTGAAAGAGGAGAGTGAAAAAGTTGGCTTAAAGCTCAACATTCAGAAAATGAAGATCATGGCATCTGGTCCCATCACTTCATGGGAAATAGATGGGGAAACAGTGGAAACAGTGTCAGACTTTATCTTTTTGGGCTCCAAAATCATTGCAGATGGTGATTGCAGCCATGAAATTAAAAGACGCTTACTCCTTGGAAGAAAAATTATGACCAACCTAGATAGTATATTCAAAAGCAGAGACATTACTTTGCCGACTAAGGTCCATCTAGTCAAGGCTATGGTTTTTCCTGTGGTCATGTATAGATGTGAGAGTTCGACTGTGAAGAAGGCTGAGTGCCAAAGAATTGATGCTTTTGAATTGTGGTGTTGGAGAAGACTCTTGAGATTCCCTTGGACTGCAAGGAGATCCAACCAGTCCATTCTGAAGGAGATCAACCCTGGGATTTCTTTGGAAGGACTGATGCGAAAGCTGAAACTCCAGTACTTTGGCCACCTCATGAGAAGAGTTGACTCTTTGGAAAAGACTCTGTTGCTGGGAGGGATTGGGGGCAGGAGGAGAAGAGGACGACCGAGGATGAGATGGCTGGATGGCATCACTGACTCGATGGACATGAGTCTGAGTGAACTCTGGGAGTTGGTGATGGACAGGGAGGCCTGGCGTGCTGCGATTCATGGGGTCCCAAAGAGTCGGACATGACTGAGCGACTGAACTGAACTGAGTTCAACTGCTTAAGTTTCTCAATATCTAGTGGCTTGGACTATTTTCCCTCTCGTCTCCACCAGAAGAAATGCATTTCAAAAAAGCACATCAACATAGAATTCCCTTGGCATGGAGAGCACATAGTGGGTGGTCGTTTACGCTCGCTGATCTATGAAGAGCACTGTGTTAGCCTACAAACACAAACAATACAGTAAAAGTGACTTGCGCACTCCACACAGGAGTGAAAAAAATCATTTTGGATTCTCCATTTGCTTGTGGAATTACATGTATTTTTATTAAGCTGATTGCTTCCTGACGTATTTTTTCCTGATGGTGGTTATGAAAGAACATCCTGCATGGAGTTAGCCCACGGTCTACTGAGATCATATTTATGCTGTGGATAAACAAACACACACTTTTCTCTATTTTTAAACACCACCCACGAATGGAGTCAAACCAATTTATATATGTTGAAGGCTCATTTGAAAGTATCTCACAAAACTGCACCATTAGTAACAATGTGAGCCCAATACTTTTCTCCACATATTGATACATGGTGACATTACAATAGAAAATGTGTAACCGGAACTTAGCTGGCATTAAAAAGGTTTTATTTGAGTTTGAATTGTGATTTTGATCTGAGTACCAAACAGTTCAGCAGACTGAAATTGCCAGGTGTACATTTCAGATACACCTTGCCTGCATCCTCCTCCACCAGCCTGGAAATTGGGTGAGCTCCTTCTGGGTAAACAAAAACAGAAGGATGCAACTTCAGTGCCTACCCCACTCCCAATTGAGATAAAAGGATACTCGAGTCCTGTCAAGAGAGACACGATAACAACATCACCTGCAACAAAGGCAACCCTCAAGAAAGAAAGATAAAAGAAGCCACATGTTCTGAAGTAACCCACGTACAGCAAAATTATGGCCCTCCTCTATTTATACACATGGGTACAGTTTTCATACACTATTATGGTCTCATATTATATATCTTTAAATCATCCTGCAAAAGTTTCTGCCTCTGCCTAATGCAGGCTCTAATTTAGGATGAACAACTACTCTCATAAAGAAAAACTGCTGCTGCTGCTGTTTATTAGGCTGCAGAAAGGTCTCACTGACTAATGTCCCAGGATTAAATGAATGTGGAATAATAAGAGCTGATTTATTTGTGCTCTGCTAGGATAAAGCTGCCACTGATTTTACAAGAAACTATTCATCTGAGGCCCACTATAGCTAGTAAATTGTGGCTGTTGCTGAAATTAGTCTCCAGGCCTTCGTGTAATCTACAGTGTGAAGTAGCAGTGTGGTAATAAAGCCATTGCGGGCACTTGGTTTATTTAAAAGGTCCCTCTTTTATCCCCATCTTCAGGGATTCTAAAAGTCAACCTTCCGAGATCACTTTTAGAAATTCACCTGTCCCTTGTCCACAAACTGCATTTCCAGCCATAGAATTTAAAGCTGGGATTAAAAGTATATAGCCCACAATAAATAAATACCAAACCAGCCATTTCTCTCACCTCAGATTTTTCTTTCTGGCCCAGGGTCCAAGGACAGCATTTCTCAGGCTCTGGGCATGTACACGGTGGCAATCAAAACGTGGCAGTCCCCAGACAAAACGAATATCATATGTTTGGATCTTCTGCACTCCAAAACTATTGCCCTGATAATTTCCTGATAGTCATTCTGTGCAGGACCTTGGTCTTGGCATCTCTTTTAAATGAAACATTGAAATAAACCATTGAGAAATTACACCCAACAGAAATCAGCTAAGAAAAAAAAAAAGCATGCTAGCTGAAGCCATGTCGCGATGAATGCTGCAGAGAACTTTGGGGAAAATAGTGTGAGCTCACTCTGTCATGTCTGATGCTTTGCGACCCCATGGACTGTCCCGCACTAGCTCCTCTGTCCATGGAATTTCCCAGATGAGAATGCTGGAGTGGGTTGCCATTTCCTCCTCCATTAACTGCCCTCTCCCTTCTAGGATAACAGCTTTTCAAAAACAAAAATGTTTTAGACAATGCTGTCTAATTAACTCTGGCTCACCATAGTTATTCAATTGTTGAACTAAAACACACACACACACACACACACACACACACACACACAGAGAAAAACAGTATATTAACCTAAGAGTCAAGCAAAATAAACAACTTCTCCTCTGAAGAACAGTTCCTTCATGTTATAATTAATGTTACTATCGGAAATCATTGGCAAGTTGCTCTTCGTTTTATCTACCTTTGCTTGTCAGACTGTTTCTGGAAAGATGATGATCTGGAAGCTCTATCATCAAGATGATGAAAATAGTAATAGAAGCAACTATGAGCTAATCCAAATTGTACCTACTGAAGGCCTGCCATTGCTTAAAGCATTTTTGTAGTCCTCATTGGCCCGTCATAACAATCATACTGGGAAAAGGCCATTGCTATTTCCATCTTACAAATAAGGAGCCTGGAGTACAAAAAGTCAGGAAATGTGTTCAAGCTTCCTTAGTTTGTAAGTGGAAGAAATAGGATTTGAACCTAGAAGTCCTGGCTCTGTGCTCCTAACCTCTAAGCTACAAAAAGAAAAAAAAAAAAAAAAAAACCTATGGAAAAAATAAGTATGTGTAGCTTTTGCAGGATTTCTGAGAACTTATTTATTCCAGCAGGAGCCAGGACATTTGGTCAACTTTATTCAATGCCACTAAAATACAAGAGTTTAATACTCACTCTACCAAAGCAAGTTCCATTGTATCTAAATTCTCCTAATTTCACTTTCTCTGTTTGCAAAATTGTCACCTGAATGTCTCTCCATACTTTCTTTCTCTCAAGTACTATTTAATGAGAAATAGGATTTTTGCCTATCCTGGTTTCCCTGGTATCTTTCCTAACTCACCTTCTTCTCTCCAAATTGCTCATTTGGTACCATGATCCAGGACCTGGTAGTATGAAAGATTTTTGTATGATTAAATAGGCACTGGCCCAGTCACACGCTAAATGATTTGGCTGATGAAAAAGAAGTGGATGGGAAAACCCCACATCCCAATCCTATTTTGTGGCTACATCCCCTTAACATACTACATCTTGACTCAAGTCACCACGTTTCAGGAAAGACAGACCACCTGTGCTCACTCCAGCTACAGAGTTTTGCCTTCTTAGCTAAATTAGCAGGGACATAGGGTTCAATGTGATTTTCTCCAAGGCACAGGATAAATTCATCTTTTACCCTTCATGGTTGAGAACATCTATTAATGTTATGTTGGTTCACACTGGTTTGTGTTCAGTGCTATGATTTCATTATCAGCTTTGGAAGGATGGGATCAGGGGAGCAAGTGGAATCCACTTAGCAGTTGCTAAGAAGTTTGGCCTCGAGGTGCAAAGTGTTTGCTGTGCTCTGTGACAACCCCCCTCTAACACCAGCTCAGACTTCTGTAGACAACACTTCTCACCCTGCCACAGAATTTGTCTCTTGGCTTTGGCTAGTGAGACCAGGCTAGAAGTTAATAGTTTTGTGTCTATTCTTGTTTTCCATTTTTTCTCATCAAGTCTGTCTTATTCATAAAAGAGGTTGTATTCTGAGACCTAGATTTTCTAAAACTTCTCCATAAATTTCAGAATCACAAAATGAGCATTGTAGTCTAGATAAGAGCTATTGCCTAGGTCCTTACTACTCCAAATGCCCTTAAAGCAGCAGCATTGGCATCAACTGGGAATTTGTTTAGAAATATACAATGTAAAGCTCCATCCTATACATATTAAGTCAGTTCAGTTCAGTCATTCAGTTGTGTCCAGCTCTTTGCGATCCCATGGACTGTAGCACGCCAGGCTTCCTTGTCCGTCACCAACTCCCAAAGCTTGCTCAAACGCATGTCCATAGAGTCAGTGATGCTATCCAACCATCTCATCCTCTGTCATCCCTTTCTCCTCCTGCCTTCAATCTTTCCCAGCATCAGGGTCTTTTCAAAGGAGTCAGTTCGTCACATCAGGTAGCCAAAGTATTGAAGTTTCAGCTTCAGTATCAGTCCTTCCAATGAATATTCAGGACTGATTTCCTTTAGGATGGACTGGTTGGATCTCCATCCAGTCCAAGGGACTCTCAAGAGTCTTCTCCAATGCCACAGTTCAAAAGCAGCAATTCTTTGGCACTCATCTTCCTTTTTAGTCCAACTCTCACATTCCTAGTGGCTCGGACGGTAAAGTGTCTGTCTGCAATGCAGGAGACCTAGGTTCGATCCCTTGGCTGGGAAGATCCCCTGGAGAAGGAAATGGCAGCCCCACTCCAGTATTCTTGCCTGGAAAACCCCATGGACCGTGGATCCTGGTAGGCTACCATCCATGGGGTCGCAAAGAGTCGGACATGACTGAGTGACTTCACTCACTCACATTCATACATGACTACTGGAAAAACCATAGCTTTGACTAGATGGACCTTTGTTGGCAAAGTAATGTCTCTGCTTTTCTTCCAAGGAGCAAGTGTCTTTTAATTTCATGGCTTCAGTGATTTTTGGAGTCCAAAAAAATAAATTCTGTCACTGTTTCCCATCTATTTGCTATGAAGCAATGGGACCGGATGCCATGATCTCAGTTTTCTGAATGTTGAGTTTTAAGCAAACTTTTTCACTCTCCTCTTTCACTTTCACCAAGAGGCTCTTTAGTTCTTCTTTGCTTTCTGCTATAAAGGTGGTATCACCTACATATCTGAAGTTATTGGTATTTCTCCCAGCAATTTTGATTCCAGCTTGTGCTTCCTCCAGCCCGGCATTTCACATGATGTACTCTGCATAGAAGTTAAATAAGCAGGGTGACAATATACAGCCTTGACATACTCCTTTCCCAATTTGGAACCAGTCTGTTGTTCCATGTCCAGTCCTAACTGTTGCCTCTTGACCTGCATACAGATTTCTCCAGAGGCAGGTCACGTGGTCTGGTATTGCCATCTCTTTAAGACTTTTCCAGAGTTTGTTGTGATCCACACAGTCAAATGATTTAGTGTAGTAAATAAAGCAGAAGTTTTTCTGGAACTCTCTTCCTTTTTCAATGATCCAACAGATGTTAGAAATTTGATCTCTGGTACATATTAAATCAGAAAGTTCACTTTAACAAGATCTCCCAGAGCACACAAAGCTTGAGAAGCTCTGTGGAGGTGATGGGAGGTTTTAAGTCCCTCCTAAGAGACTGAGCATGCCAGTGCTTTAGACAAGCAACAGCATCAGTCCTTTGGTAAAGCTGCCTGTTGACTTGGAAATGCTCAGATTTCTAAATGGTATAGGCAGCACAGAAAGAGTTGCCTCTTTCAGAAGTGTTACCACCAAAATTTCAGATGGTCTTCCACAGAAGAAGTAAAAAGAAAGAAAGGAAGCATTATATTCTTTATAATCTATTCTGAGGATACCAACTCATACATCATCAGTTATTTTTAAAAAGCAGCAGCAGAAATAAATTTAATTTTTTTAAAAAGCAAAAGAAAATCAGCAGCAGAATTTCCTCAGACTTTGCCTTCTAATGCAGGGAGAACAGGTTCCATCCCCGATCAGGGAGCTAATATCCCACATCCCTCATGGAAAAAGTACCAAACATAAAACAGAAGCCATATTGTGACAAATTGAATAAAGACTTTTAAAAAATGAATCAGTTCTAATGAGGTGGATGAAACTGGAGCCTGTTATACAGAGTGAAGTAAGCCAGAAAGAAAAACACCAATACAGTATACTAACGCATATATATGGAATTTAGAAAGATGGTAACGTAACCCTGTATGCAAGACAGCAAAAGAGACACAGATGTATAGAACAGTCTTTTGGACTCTGTGAGAGAGGGCGAGGGTGGGATGATTTGGGAGAATGGCTTTGAAACATGTATATTATCATATGTGAAACGAACCACCAGTCCAGGTTGGATGCATGATATACGGTGCTCAGGGCTGGTGCACTGGGATGATCCAGAGGGATGGGATGGGCAGGCAGATGGGAGGGGGGTTCAGGATGGGGAACACATGTACACCCATGGCAGGTTCATATCAATGTATGGCAAAACCAATACAATATTGTAAAGTAATTAGCCTACAATTAAAATAAATTAAAAAAAATTTTAATGGTCTACATCAAAACATTTTTTAAATAAAAATCAATGGTCATAATAACTTAAAGGAGCAAGATAACACCTTCATTTTTCCCCTTTCATCACAGCAAATGTGTCACAGCCAAGCATCCTTAAAAGCCCCCTACATTCTAGGCAGAAACTCCAACCATAGCTGCTTTTGAGGTTAAGGGTTTCCAAGGTACCTGTTACTTCACTGAAACTAAACCCTATGAACATGCTCCTCCCCCTCTCTTTTGAAAGGGTCACATGCACAGCACATATTTCTCTTGGTGATACTTTATATTTCTGCTGAGTCTTCATTTATTATCCTTTGATCATCTTTCTTTTTTTTTTTTAGTTTTTTATTTTTTAAATTTTAAAATCTTTAATTCTTACATGCGTTCCCAAACATGAACCCCCCTCCCACCTCCCTCCCCATAACATCTCTGTGGGTCATCCCCATGCACCAGCCCCAAGCCTGCTGTATCCTGCGTCAGACATAGACTGGTGATTCAATTCTTACATGATAGTATACATGTTAGAATGCCATTCTCCCAAATCATCCCACCCTCTCCCTCTCCCTCTGAGTCCAAAAGTCCGTTATACACATCTGCGTCGTTTTTCCTGTCTTGCATACAGGGTCGTCCTTGCCAGCTTCCTAAATTCCATATATATGATCATCTTTCTAAAAGTCATTTTGAGCTAGTACACCTCTCCTAGGTTTCTCATTTAGCTGTGCTAAGTTTAGTTGCTCAGTTGTGTCCAACTCTTTATAACCCCATGGACTGTAGCCTGCCAGGCTCCTCTGTCCATGGTGGTTCTCCAGGCAAGAATACTGGAGTGTGTTGCCATGCCCTCTTCCAGGGAATCTTCCCAACCAAGGGATGGAACCCAGGTCTCCTGCATTGCAGGTAGTTTCTTCACCATCTGTGCCACCAGAAAAGCCCTCTCATTTAGCTATTCCAATCTTTTAAGCAAGCTCTTAAGATATTGCACAGAAAAAATTCTATCATTAAGGAAAGCCATAAAGCTTTCATAGAGTCAAAACTAAGGAAAAGACAAGTGCCTTCTTTGATGTTGGTATTAGGGTTAATCATAGAATGCTATAATACAAAAGTTTGTCTTAAAGCCTCCAAGCCAGAAAATACCTTAGATAAACAAACTTATAATTCAGGATTTCCATAATACCTCTTGAAAACTAATCCATTTTTAAGACATAATCCTAGCATATTCAATATTCAATTTATTCAAAAAAGTTCTACTGAGTACTACACACATGAATGGCTTAATACTTATTTTACTCTTAATAATAAAGCACAGGGGTTACAGGTACAATCTTTGCATTAAGGAACAACCTACGATTAAGATAGACCTTTCATCCTAACATTTCTAAGCTATCACCTCCCTAATCCAGGGCCAGTTATGAGAAGCCTGTTTTGCCAATAAGATTGGGACTAGGAATCAGTCAGTTAAAAAAAAAAAATGTGATCAAAGCAGGCAATATACTTTGGATTATATTTTAAACATTTTCTTCTATCTTATTTTGAATAAATAAATGCAAATTCCATTTTCAATCTTTATCATAGAACATGGCTATTTCTTGGAATAAGAGTCCATAGACTGGAGCTCCTCATTGATTTTTTTGCATAACTCACATACCTAATGTATCATATACAATTCTCAATTTCTAAATATGATAAAGAGCTTCAATTCTGTTCAGTTTAGTCGCTCAGTTGTATCCGACTCTTTGTGACCCCATGAATTGCAGCACACTAGGCCTCCCTGTCCATCACCAACTCCCGGAGTTCACTCAAACTCACGTCCATTGAGTTGGTGATGCCATCCAGCCATCTCATCCTCTGTCGTCCCCTTCTCCTCCTGCCCCCAATCCCTCCCAGCAGCAGAGTCTTTTCCAATGAGTCAACTCTTCGCATGAGGTGGCCAAAGTATGGGAGTTTCAGCTTTAGCATCAGTCCTTCCAAAGAACACCTAGGACTGATCTCCTTTAGAATGGACTGGTTGGATCTCCAAGGGACTCTCAAGAGTCTTCTCCAATACCACAATTCAAAAGCATCAATTCTTCAGCACTCAGCTTTCTTCACAGTCCATCTCTCACATCCATACATGACCACAGGAAAAACCATAGCCCAGAAAACAAAGATCATGGCATCTGGTCCCATCACTTCATGGGAAGATGGGGAAACAGTAGAAACAGTGTCAGACTTTATTTTGGGGGGCTCCAAAATCACTGCAGATGGTGATTGCAGCCATGAAATTAAAAGACGCTTACTCCTTGGAAGAAAAGTTATGACCAACATAGATTGTATATTCAAAAGCAGAGACATTACTTTGCCAACTAAGTCTGTCTAGTCAAGGCTATGACTATGATGGACAGGGAGCCCTGGCGTGCTGTGATTCATGGGATCGCAAAGAGTCGGACATGACTGAGCGACTGAACTGAACTGAACTGAACTGAACTGACTAGATGGACCTTTGTCGGCAAAGTAATGTCTCTGCTTTTGAATATACTATCTAGGTTGGTCATAACTTTCCTTCCAAGGAGGAAGTGTCTTTTAATTTCATGGCTGCAATCACCATCTGCAGTGATTTTGGAGCCCCCCAAAATAAAGTCTGATACTGTTTCCACTGTTTCCCTATCTATTTCCCATGAAGTGATGGGACCAGATGCCATGATCTTAGTTTTCTGAATGTTGAGCTTTAAGCCAACTTTTCACTCTCCTCTTTCACTTTCATCCTAGAGCTTAACATCTGATAATTAAGCTGAATCTAGGAAATTTCTACATTTTTATTTCTCTTCCAAAATTTCAATAAATTTTACCTATATCTAATATAAATTCATGGGGTGGCAAAGAGTTGGACACGACTGAGTGACTGAACTGAACTGAACTGAATATAATTATGTTTTAACTACTCACATAGAAATATGAAGTTTCCAGCATAGTTTTCATAGAAATAATAATCATGCACTTGCATGCTAACATTTCATCATTCCACATAACATAACTGAATGACAATACCTCCTCCAGACATAGCAATAGGGACCCCTGTTCTGAACCAATGCTTCAGAAATCCACATTTGATCCTGTTCTTGCCATGCTCCTCTCAATGGAACTAAAGCACCATGTCTGTCCACAGACCACACCAGTCTTCCCCAACTATATTCCAGGTACAAAGCCTGGAAATTCCCTGGTCAAACAGCATGAAAAAAAGTTTGGGTGTGAGCAAAGTTGGGAAGCATGGTTTTAAGTTGTTCATAAACTACCTCAGACCCCTAATGGTGTGGGACAGATTTGCAGTTAGAAGAGATGGCAGAAGGCTGCAGGGCAAGCTGGCGAGAGTGGGACTTCCTTGCATCACCATGCTTTGAAACATCAAAGAGATCAAGACTTCCAGATCTTTATGAAGATTTATTTACCAAGTAAGGATAGAACATACTGTCTTTAAGAGTTTGCTAGTTTAAATTATACCTTAAATATTTAGACACAAAGGATATGGATCTCCCTTTGTACGCTTATGCATGACCCCATCAATTTTAGGGTCAGGTTTGATTATAAGAAGACACATAAATAGTGTGGGAAACACACACAGACAACTCGTGGGAGGTCCACAATGCTGCTCGTGGGAGCAATTGTGACCAGAGCAGGTACCAGAGCATCCTTGAAGTCACAGACATTCAGAAGTCACAGGCACCCACATGAGCTCTCCAGATGGAATTTGCAGTTCAGGATAATCTAGAAAAGTAGTGAGGAAGAAGTTGTTTAAAAGAGCTTCTACTATACTTAAGCTCATTAAACCTCAATCTTAGAATTCTGAAATTAAAATAATCAACTCTAATACGTTTATTGTGAGAAATAAGCAGATCAATCCATAGAGTGCTTAAAATGAGGGCCATATATATAATACATAGTAACAATCACATTTTTTATTCCTTTCTGTTTTTCCGCTAAATTTTTCTAGTTATAATATTAATTGCAATGCCAGATAATTATACACCCATCAGTTTGTGCTTTTGAGGATCCTCTCATTATCCCATTTTAACAGATTAGGAACTTTAGGCATAGAGAAGATAACTTGCCCCACATACACAGGGCTAGTTAAATAGTGGCCAGAATCCAAGCCTGGGCATTCTGGCTTTAGAGTCCCTGTTCTTTGATGAGCCCCTCCTTGTGTCTTTTATCTCTCTCTTACTTCATAATAATACCCTCTTCTATTTTTTATACCTCCTTGAAGTGGTATTGTACCTTAGATGAGCCTATTTAGAAAAACAAGCTGGCTACATCAAATGAATTAGTTAGTTATATGGTACAAGTGCTTCATAAACTTTCAAGTTTTGCAGCATATATGGTGGATATACACATTTTTCTGACCTCTTCCTAAACCCTAGCCTTCCCCAGGTCATACAACTTGTAAAAGATGACATTTAACTTCCAAGTCATTATGACTTCAAGGATATTTCCAGTCACTGTTTTTATATCCATCAGTTATTTTATGTTTACATTATAGGTGTGTGTTTCTCTTTTTATCTCTAGGTGAGCAATTCTTCATCACTGGAGCTTTAACTTGTTCCTTTCAGCTAACTTCTAACCTTTATTATGGCAAAGCCTGAATTGCTTATGACACCCACCTAAGTCAAGGTTATCATGGAGCTTCTATAGCATGTTATTCCCAAATATGGGAATTACAAATAAATGGATAAAATTTACTGATTCTAAGGTGCTCTCTCATGTATATATCCCCAAAGTAGGCCTGCACTCAGACAATCAAGAAGATATTTTCACTCCAATGAAAGAAAAGTTAAAAAAGTCAGTGTGATTAAATTAATTTTCACTATCAATATCTGATTCAGATATTTCAACTTTGTGGTCCCTGAGTTAAAATAATTTTAACAGCTAACTAACTAGCTTACAGCATTTGAAACCTCTCATCAACTTATAAAAACCAGCGGATTTCACATTAAAAACCCGACTTCCAATTTCTCTTGAAAACTGTAAAATCTTTTCACTCACCCCAGATTTGCACATGGTGATCATTGGCTGGAGTGGGGCAGCCACAAGAACTCTCCACTGTCACCGCTGTTCCCCAGAGTCTTATACCTTCTGGCTCAGTTATCCAATTATCTAACTGCACCCATCAGGCTTTGAGTATGAAACTCCTAAGCCTGAAGGCTTGGTAGAGAATAGACAAAATTAAAGTTGATGTTTCAAGAAACTCCTTCATCATCTCTAGATGTAGAAGCTAGCCAAGAATTTTTGATGATCAAATTACATGAGTTGAAGTTAGATTAGATTATACCAACCTCACTGCCCTTTATTCTTTTAAAGTCATAAGGTTTTCTGTTAGATCATAGCAAGAAGTTACATTAATCTGACAAGATTTATTATTTACATTGATTGCTTCAGCACAACTCATTCCTGTGGAGTTCCCCAGCTCATGACTCTATTCTTCTCTTTCAGTAAGTAAAGATGATGTGTGATAGTGTTTGGAGTTGCCCAGAGCTCCCAGAGTGAGCACATTCTTCCTCTACATGATCCTAGTAATTCAAATGAGTTACTTCCATCATTAACTCAGCATTTGAAACAGATTTTACACAGGTGAGCAAAACTCAAGCAAATTTGTCATGAACGTAACATGTCATGCCTAAAGTTTACTTGAATTACAAATTATTTAAGTGACTACAAAATCTGAACAAATAGAAGCTGTGACTTTCTAATAGTAATACTGAACAGAAGAGGAAATGTAGTATTTTATTCTGTGATCATTAATCATATTCATAAATCAATTAAAATGTGTATTCTTAGAATCACTGACTTCTAGCCTCAGCTCTAAAATTATATTTAAGTCACTTAACAAAACAATATCCCATATGGGAATTTTCTGACAGGAATTTTAGTCTGTGGAGTGGATCCCTTTTATAAATACGTGTAATAATTACAGTATTTTATTTTGAGATATAACATACAATAACGTGCTTGAGTAAAATACAAAGAATAGAATGGATGAGACACAATTCTACAAAAAATGCATTTTAATATGTTTATCCTCTAAACAGCCTTCCTCTTCTAATTAAGAAACAATTAAAAACCCAGCATTCTGGTTTTCACTGGATTATTTAGACAGACCGCTTATTACTATCACTAATTCTGCTTGAAGCCTGCTAGAATGCTGAGCAAAACATGCTACCAATAATATTTTTTTTTTGTCTCCAGGATGCTAAAACAAAGAATGCATTCAGTACTCTGATTCAGTCGGTTTCATCTAAACAGCTGTCAACAAGAATCCAATCTGACCTTCTGTGGAAAGAACAAGGTGATTGGCTGAATTTTCCATCATTTTATCAAGAAAACAAACCTGGGGGGAGGGTATGGGGAGTGGAGATTATGTCTGTTTAACCCATTAGGAAGTGAGTTTGGCAAGGTAAGGTAGAAAAACAGCTAACTAATTTTTACTCCATTTCAAGATACTAAGTAAACCATCAAACGACCAAATGGAAAAGCAAAAGCTCAGCCTTGCCAAAGAATCCTGACTGTCTCTCCACCCTGTCCTATCTCCAATTGTTAATGTGCAAACCTACCCACCCAACAGGGTGCCAGCTCCTTACAAAGAGTCCACTTGCCTTCAGAATATGAAAATCACATTTTCTAAAAATGCAGACCTTCACTTCAGGCACATATTCAACTATGAAGTGGAACCAAATGAAGAAAATAGGGCTGTGCAAAGGCAGATTGGGCTTATTTTCATACCTACACATGCCTCCAGAATTTTTTTCGTAATGCAC
Organism: Capra hircus; assembly: GCF_001704415.2. Classification (NCBI taxonomy): domain Eukaryota; kingdom Metazoa; phylum Chordata; class Mammalia; order Artiodactyla; family Bovidae; genus Capra; species Capra hircus. The sequence continues at coordinate 54,560,989 of NC_030815.1, read as the reverse complement.
AAGACCATTAAGCCCTGGGAGTCTTTTTACTGCCTCTTTGGATGTTGATCACACAGGATTTGGTTTCATACTAGGTAAAATAACTTGCCTGGATGAATAAAATAGATCTGAGGATACAAGCTAGAATACTGGTTTGGAAGAACAAGTCCTAGACAACCTGGAACTCAAAAACTCTTGTGTTAACTGTTACATGATTAATTGGGGAAGATAAAATATGTGTGTGCATGCACACACACACACACACACACACACACACACACAAACATGCACACAAAGTATAAGAATTGTCCTAAATCTCACAATCAGCAAAGGTCCAATCTCCCACATGCTCTCTAATACAACACAACATGAAATAGTAAAGAAGAAATTTAATCAATGTAAATATGATGCTGAAAATAAAACTTAACTGGGAAAGAGAAAGCTGTTAGGTATGGTAGAAGCTAAATTTCTATAAGAAGGAGCACAGTGCAGAATACAATGGCTTAACCAACACAGAAGACTTCTTTCTTGCTCACATAGTAGTTTAGAGATTTGCAGGCAGTCCAAAGTAGTTAGAGTCATCCTCAGTATGTGGCTTCTGTCCTTGGGTTCAAAATGACAATACCAGAAACTGTTTCCCAAAACAGTAAAATAGAAAAGAAATCAGCAGTTGAAACATTCTTATTAACAACATGACATAGAAGTTTGCCCATTGCTTCTGTCCATTCCACCGGTTAAAGTTTAGTGCGTGGCCATTGTATCAGTAGCTCCAATAGACACTTGGGAAAAACTGGTAGTCATTAAATGTTAATTATATTCAAAAAATAACTTCGTGGAGGAGGCCCTGCATCCATCAGGATAGAAGAGGCTTTAGTTTCTAGCTCTGCCAAGATAGGGTGGTGGGAATTCTCTTATTCAAAGTTAGAAGGGAAAATAGATATTGGAAGACGATTAGCATTATCTGCTATACCAATAAGTCCTCATATTCCTTCAGTCTCTTCTTCAAATTGCTAAAGGCACAGGTACATTAGCATATATTCAGAGATATAAACCTTTGCTCTTTAAGCCACTGACATCTGGGACTTACACGTTACCAAGAGAAACCTCACCTTGCCTGACTGATGCAAGCCCTCTCTACACAGTAACTTTTGGGTTTAATGAATACTTAATAACTACCTGTTATATGCCAGGCACTCTGCTTCTTTCATCTACACTAATCCTCTTGTACAAATGAGAAACTGAGGCAAAGCTCCACAGAAAGTAGTTGCTGGATTTAAACGCTGAGCTCTGAGATTTTCCTCGTGGTCCAGTGGCTAAGATGAGGTGCTCCCAATGCAAGGAGCCGGGTCAATCCCTGGCCAGGGAACTAGATCCTACATGCTGCAACTAAAGATTTTAAATGCTGCAACTAAGACCAAGCACAACCAAATAAATAAATACATATGTTTAAATGTTTTTTAAAAATATCTGAACTGTGTTTCTAACATTCACTCCATCATCCCCACAATGCCACTTATTCAACCATGAAATTCTTTTTAATCAGTCTCAGATCCCCTCCTCCCATTTAGTCTCCAGAAACATCTACAGTTTCCCAATACTCCTATGCATTAGAGATATTTCCTTCTCCAAATTGGCACACCCTCACAAACTCTAACCTTTTAAAATCACTTTCCTCAGAAAGCACAGGAAGAGTTCAAAAGTAGGAGTTAAAAGAACAATTTTCCTTTTAGTAATGTCTTTCCTCCCAGACAAGAGCAACAAAGGCAGCAGTCTGAATGATCGGCTCTCCTGGACTCCTTATTAGCTGTCTACGGCGATCTGCGGCCCAGGTTGGCCGCACGCTGCCACCATCACTATAGAAGCACTCGTTTCCCCATTATGTGGCTGAGCAGGTGCCGGATGCAGAGCTGGACGGTGACCCAATTTACCACGCAGCAACAACAGAACCACACCTCAGCTGGAGAGAAGACATTTCAGCTTTGCTCCTTTCAAAAATATTTGTATAGATAAATGGAGGGTTTTTGTGGGCACAAAGAGAATAGATTGTCCTCCTGACGCACATATGTAACTTCGATTCTGCCAGCAGTTATCATCATAATAAGTGAGGTTTATAGAAGGTTCTTTATCCAGAAGGATCCCAAAGAGAGTCACAAAAACTTCACAAATTGCAGGCAAAAAGCCGTCTTTCAGATCTACATGGAGAATCTCATGGTTAATATTCTGCTTTCCCCGCACAAAGCCTCCAGGTGTCAATGAGAGATTACCCACACATCAGGAGAATGAAATATTGGAGTCAAAACCTACCATGGGGCCAGGAAGAGGGGAATTTTTCCCTCGATACATCTAAAAACTGGGTTTCTGCCCACCTGGGGTATTGGAAATGACAGCTGCTTAACAGTCACCTGCAAGCATGGCACACACGGTTCAACGTTAAGAGTGAAACCCAACACTGCTACACCCACTGAAAAATTTCATGGGGAGGTCAAGCAGAAAGAACTGGAATTTGGCCTCTTTCCTCTTGCCAGACATGCCACAGTCTCGCTCATTCCATTTTTAATAATGTGCACAAATTGAGTTGGAATAAAAACCAACAACTCAACTGTGAAATAATTCCTAAAACCAAAACAGCTCTGGTAATGACTGAATTGAGGGAGGTTCTAGTTGTTGGTTTATGATTTGGGTTTGGTTTCCTACTAGCCTCATAACTATGACTTGAATTAGAGAGAATTTAAATCTTGAAGATCTGTCTAAAGAATTAAGTCACATCCTCCTGAGGTACTTTGGGGAAATTCAGACTGAACTGAGTCATGTCTTAATTCAATTCTTTGAGGAAGGTACTATAGTATCCCCATTTCCCAGATGCAGAAGCTGAGGCTTTTACTCACACAGCTGATAGATGGCAGGGTCAGGATTCAAACTGGTTTCCTTTAAGTTGAGCCCAAGATCTTAATGACTTCCAGTATTATGTGGAAAAGTATATATCTTAATACATACTTAATACATATCTTTTATAAAAATATATATAATTGAAAGATATAATGTGTGTTTAAAACCAGCCAATCCCTTGTGGCCCAACTATACTTCTTTCTGCTGTGCTAAGTCACTTCAGTCATATCTGACTCTCTGTGACTTATGGACTTATAGCCCACCAAACAGTCTTATGGACTGTATAGCCCATCAAACTCCTCTGTCCCTGGGATTCTCTAGGTAAGAATACTAGAGTGGGTTGCCATTCTCTTCTCCAGGGGATCTTCCTGACCCAGGGATCGAACCTGTTTCTCTTATGTCTCTTGTACTGGCAGGCAGGTTCTTTACCACTAGCGCCACCTGGGAAGCCCCTATACTTCATTAGGTACATGTTAGTAGTTACTCTGTGTTTTATTCTTTGTTGTGTGAATTTGTGTGTTCAACCAACAAATTAGAATTTCTAAAGGCTGACCTGGTCTAATTATGACTAAATTGGGCTTCTCAGGTGGCACTAGGGGTAAAGAACCCACCTGCCAATGCAGGCGATGCCTGAGATAAGGGTTCAGTCCCAGGGTCAGGAAGATCCCCTGGAGGAGAGCAGGGCAATCTCTACTCCAGTATTCTTGCCTGGAGAATCCCATGGACAGAGGAGACTGGCAGGCTACAGTCCACAGGGTAGCGAAGAGTTGGATATGACTGAAGCGACTTAGCACACACACACATGACCAAATCATATCAGTAACTTAGAGTCTTCTAAGAAAAACTAATTTCATATTTGAAGTTTTATATTAGATAGTATAAAAACTAGAAAGCAAAAGAACTATATTATAGAGACTATATGAAAAGAACTAAATTGTATAGGTAATAAAATGAATATGTTAATATCCTCAGCTATTTGGAGAATCAGCCTGGGATGGAAAAGTTGGAATGTAAAACTTAATCTGGACCTTGAAGAATGAATACAAGAGGCAGAGACAGTTATCTAGAGCTATTGTTACCTGGCTGCCTAGGCTCCTGGGCCCGTGTGTCTATGTACTTGTCTGGCTCCCATCTGCCTCCTCCTTCTACCCTCTCATCAGTAACTGCCTGCACCAAAGCCAAAAACCCTGATGTAAGTAGAGGACAATCCTGGGCAGTACGAAGGTAGCCTAAATTCCTTTTCCTCTCAAGTCTAATTAAATTTAATTTTTCAGATCTAAAAGAGATAGATCCAAACATTTGAAGTGCTGTGTTGAAACACTGAACTGACTTCTAATTCAAGATGGCAACCTGACAATCCTTACTGAAATGTTTTCTCATCCTCTTATAAATTACCACTGAAATGACTATAGAGATAAAAATAATAGTGATAATGTGCTTCTGCTTTGAAAGTCATCTCAGAAATCTAAACTAAATGAAGGCTTCCTAAGCAAAGCATCAGTGGCAAATATATATATATATATATATATATATATATATATATATATAATGTATATATATATATATGAGGCTTCTATATATATACATGAGGCTTATATATATGTACATATACAAACATATTATATATATATATATCTTAGTAAATGTGACTACTGTGCATGAAAATAAAAAATCTCTAGATGTAAAACAAAAACAAATAAATTATGAGCAAGATTGAAGACAAGGAACTAATAACATTATTTACAGCATTAGTGACAGAATAATGGAGATATATGGGGCTTTTACAAATCAATAAGAAATTAGCAATACCCCAGTGTAACAAATGAACAAGGAAATAACTGTATTTTAAAATGTTAAGCCTCATTAATAATCAGAGAAATGATTATTAAACAATGATATGCTATTTTCACCTGTCATACTGTTATTGAAAATATGCTCAAGTATATGATATTATAATTGAAAGCATAAACTTCTAGAATCTTTGGGCATGGATGTTTGGAAATAATGAATAAACATTTCTTTATGCCATGTAACCTAAAACTTTTATTTGTATGAGTTTATCACAAAAGAAATAACCAAGAACATTTGCAAAATATACTCCAAGAAGGTCCATATAAGTTCTTTTCATAACAAGGTAAAACAACTGTCCAGAAATAGGAAACTTATAGATCAAATTGCCAACATCCGCTGGATCATGGATAAAGGAAGAAGTTCCAGAAAAATATCTATTTCTGCTTTATTGACTATGCCAAAGCCTTTGACTGTGTGGATCACAATAAACTGGAAAATTCTGAAAGAGACGGGAATACCAGACTACCTGACCTGCCTCTTCAGAAACCTATATGCATGTCAGGAAGCAATAGTTAGAACTTGACATGGAACAAAATACTGGTGCCAAATAGGAAAAGGGGTACATCAAGGCTGTATATTGTCACCCTGCTTATTTAACTTATATGCAGAGTACATCATGAGAAACACTGGGCTGGAAGAAGCACAAGCTGGAATCAAGATTGCTGGGAGAAATATCAAAAACCTCAGATATGCAGATGACACCACCCTTAGGGCAGAAAGTGAAGAGGAACTAAAAAGCCTCTTGATGAAAGTGAAAGAGGAGAGTGAAAAAGTTGGCTTAAAGCTCAACATTCAGAAAACGAAGATCATGGCATCCAGTCCCATCACTTCATGGGAAATAGATGGAGAAAGAGTGGAAACAGTGGAAACAGTGTCAGACTTCGTTTGGGCTCCAAAATCACTGTAGATGGTGACTGCAGCCATGAAATTAAAAGACGCTTACTCCTTGGAAGAAAAGTTATGACCAACCTAGATAGCATATTCAAAAGCAGAGACATTACTTTGCCGACAAAGGTCCATCTAGACAAGGCTATGGTTTTTTCCAGTGGTCATGTATGGATGTGAAGGTTGGACTGTGAAGAAAGCTGATCACCGAAGAACTGATGCTTTTGAACTATGGTGTTGGAGAAGACTCTTGAGAGTCCCTTGGACTGCAAGGAAATCCAACCAGTCCATTCTAAAGGAGATCAGTCCTGGGATTTCTTTAGAAAGACTGATGCTAAAGCTGAAACTCCAATACTTTGGCCACTTCATGCGAAGAGTTGACTCATTGGAAAAGATTCTGATGCTGGGAGGGATTGGGGGCAGGAGGAGAAGGGGACGACAGAGGATGAAATAGCTGGATGGCATCACCGACTCGACGGACGTGAATTTGGGTAAACTCCGGGAGTTGGTGATGGACAGGGAGGCCTGGCGTGCTGCGATTCATGGGGTTGCAAAGAGTCGGACACGACTGAGCAACTGAACTGAAAAAGTAAGTAATAGTAAATCTGTTTAAAATGATACTGTACAGTCTTTTAACCCAGTGCTATATAGTAGATTTTCAGAATAAAAAAATATTTAATGATGTTCATTTTATACATATAGCATGATTCCATCTTGTTCTTGAAATATCATACACACAAAATTAAAGAGACCAAGAAAAATGTTAATATCTCTGGATGGTGAGATTACAGATTATTTTCTACAATAAGCATATGTTTTGCTCTTGTTATGAGGAGAAAAAAATGTCACTAAGTAAAAACCATCTAAAACTCTTTCAAAAAATTACAGAGAAAGAAACACTTCCAAACTCATTCTATGAGGCCACCATCATCCTGATACCAAAACAAGACAAAGAAAACACAAAGAAAAAAAAAAACTACAGTCCAAAATCACTGATGAACATATATGCAAAAATCCTCAACACAATTTTAGCAAACAGAATTCAGCAACACATCAAAAAGCTCATTCACCAGAGTCAAGTTGGCTTTATTCCAGGAATGCAAGAATTTTTCAGTATACACAACTCAATCAATGTGACACACCATATTAACAAACTGAAAGATAAAAACCATATGATAATCTCAATAGAGGCAGAAAAAGCCTTTTACAAAATTCCACACCCATTTATGATTAAAATGCTTCAAAAACTGGGCATAGAAGGAGGGCATACTACCTCAGCATAGAAAAGGCCATATATGATAAGCCTACAGCAAACATTATTTTCAATGGTGAAAACCTGAAAGCATTCCCCCTAAGGAACAAGACAAGGGTGTCCACTTTCACCACTGTTACTAACATAGTTTTGGAAGTCCTAGCTACAGCAATCAGAGAAGAAAAGGAAATAAAAGGAATCCAGATTGGAAAAAAAGAAGTAAAGCTCTCACTGTTTGCAGATGAATGATATTGTACATAGAAAACCCTAAAGATAATATCAGAAAATTACTAGAACTAATCCAGTGAATTTATCAAAGTTGCAGGATACAAAACCAACACACAGAAATCACTTGCATTTCTCTACACTAACAATGAAAAATCAGAAAGAGAAATTAAGGAATCAATTCCATTTACCATTGCAACAAAAAGAATTAAATATGTAGGAATAAACTTACTAAGGAGGCAAAAGATTCATGGGGTCGCAAAGAGTCAGACACGACTAAGCAACTGAGCTGAACAGAACTGAAGAAGACAAAAGAACTGTACACAGAAAATTATAAGACACTAATGAAAGAAATCAAAGATGATATTAACAGATGGAGAGATATTCCATATTCCTGGGTAGGAAGAATAAATATTGTGAAAATGACTATACTACCAAATGCAATCTACAGATTCAATGAGATTCTTATCAAATTACCAATGGCATTTTTCATAGAACTAGAACAAAAAATTTCACAGTTCATATGGAAACACAAAAGATCCCGAATAACCAAAGCAGTCTTGAGAAAGAAGAATGGACCTGGAAGAATCAACCTTCCTGACTTCAGATTATATTACAAAGCTACAGTCATCAAGACAGTATGGTACTGGCACAAAAACAGAAATCTAAACCAATGGAACAAAATAAAAAGCCCAGAAATAAACCCATGCACCTATGGGTACCTTATTTTTGACAAAGGAGGCAAAAATATACAATGGGGCAAAGACAGCCTCTTCAATAAATGGTGCTGGGAAAACTGGACAGCTAATGTAAAAGAATGAAACTAGAACACTTCTTAATACCATACACAAAGATAAACTCAAATGGATTAGAGACCTAAATGTAAGACCAGAAACTATGAAACTCTTAGAGGAAAACATAGGCAGAACACTCAATGACATAAATCAAAGCAAGATCCTCTATGACCCACCTCCTAGAGTAAGGGAAATAAAAACAAAAGTAAATAAGTGGGACCTGACTAAACTTACAAACTTTTGCAGAGCAAAGGAAACTATAAGCAAGGTGAAAAGACAATCCTCAGAATGAGAGAAAATAGGAGCAAATGAAACAACTGACAAAGGATTAATTTCCAAAATATGCAAGCAGTTCGTACAACCCAATACCAGAAAAACAACCCAATCAAAAAGTGGGAAAAAGATCTATACAGACATTTCTCCAAAGACATATAGATGACTAACAAACACATGAAAAGATGCTCAACATTGCTCATTATTAGAGAAATGCAAATCAAAACTACAATGAGATATCACCTCACACCAGTCAGAATGTCCATCATCAAAAACTCTGCAAACAATAAATGCAGGATAGGGTGTGGACAAAAGGGAATGTTCTTGCTGTTGGTGGGAATGTAAATGGATACAGCCACTATGGAAGACAGTATGGGCATTCCTTAAAATATTAGGAATAAAACCACCATGTGACCCAGCAATCCCACTCCTAGGCATATACCCTGAGGAAGCCAAAACGGAAAGACACATGTATCCCATTGTTTACTACAGCACTATTTACAATAGTTAGAACAGAACTGACCTAGATGTCCATCAACAGATGAATGGATAAAGAATTTATGGTACATATACACAATGGAATATTACTCAGCCATAAAAAGGAATGGATTTGAGTCAGCTCTAAAGAGGTGGATGAACACAGAGCCTATTATACAGAGTGAAGTAAGTCAGAAAGAGGAAGAAAAATATCATATTCTAATGCATATATACAGAATCTAGAAAAATGGTACTGAAGAATTTATTTACAGGGCAGCAATGGAGAAACAGACATAGAGAATATATTTATGGACATGGGAAGGGGGAGGAGAGGGTGAGATGTATGGAAAGAGTAACATGGAAATTTACATTACCATATGCAAAATAGATAGCCAATGGGAATTTGCCATGTGGCTCAGGAAACTCTAACAGGGTTCTGTATCAACCTAGAGGGGTGGGATGGGAAGGGAGGTTCAAAAGAGAGGGGATATATGTATACCTATGACTGATTCATGCCGAGGGTTGACAGAAAACAATAAAATTCTGTAAAATAATTACCCTTCAATAAAAAATAAATTGATTAACAAAAAGAAAAAAAAAACAGCACTGACCTATGTAATTCTGTTAGAAATGAATGGTCAACTATAACCTTGCTCCAAAGAAGCACAAAATTTTTGAAGTCCTTACTCTGACAAAGCCGCAGGTGGCCTGACTCTCCAAAGGAAAGTTATTGATAGAAAATCCAAGTCATTATAGGAAATCAATTTCCAAGAGCAATATTATCTCTAAGGCCAAATATTTTGGTATGAACCAAGCCCAAACTAGAGGGGTTATTCATTCAGTGTTATCTGAGTGTTATTCCTTCAGACTCTCAGCCTTATCCACTACTCTAAGACAATGTATGCCCAGCACCAGATGAATGTTTAGACATTAAGTGGGACGACAGTGTTAAAAGGGTGGTCAGATGGTGCAGTGGCAAAATGTTCCCTCTAAGAAGAGGAGGGGCATAAACTGAACATATCAGGAATAACTTTTTACTCAGTTGCTTCATTTTATTTTCTCAAAAGAAACCTCTCCTTTTAAAACTTCTCCACAGAAGTAACTTTTGCAATTTTTTCCTATTAGAAAGGCCCTGCAGACTTCAGATATTAAACATTAACCTCATCTGTAATGAAATCTCTAGATTGGATCTCCAGGAAATGTCTTACATTTATTTCCTTTATTCTTAATGAATAAAATGTTCATTTTTCATGGCTGGATTGTCAACTTTCTCTTTAAGAAATTTTTGTTTTTCTTCGCAATTTTGGTAGACTTCAAAAGAAATAAGCTCGATGGTTGAGTTTAATATTCTATTTACTACTCACCCATGCATACAACAATCACTATTAAAAACTCATTACCTGAAAAAATGAACTAGAAATGAGTTGGAGCCACCTCCACAGCCAAAACTGCTGATAAGAGACACCTACTGGTGGTTTTTTAAAATTACAGCAGCTGGGTCTGGAAAAAATCTTGTCTGTGGGTAACTAGTTTGGTGGTGGTGGTGGTGATTTAGTTACCAAGTCATGTCTGACATCTGTGACCCCATAAACTGAAGCCCTTCAGGCTCCTCTGTCCATGAGATTTCCCAAGCAAGAATACTGGAGTGGGTTGCCACTTCCTTCTCTAACTGGTTTGCTCTAGGTCAAAAGGCAGAAGTAAGTTTTCATGGAGATGGACTTTGGACTGATTCTTAGGTTAAGTTGCTGTTGCTGTTAAGTCGCTTCAGTCGTGTTCAACTCTGTGCGACCCCATAGACGGCAGCCCACCAGGCTCCCCTGTCCCTAGGATTCTCTAGCCAAGAGCGCTGGAGTGGGTTGCCATTTCTTTCTCCAATGCATGAAAGTGAAAAGTGAAAGGGAAGTTGCTCAGTCGTGTCCGACTCTGTGTGACCCCACGGACCGCAGCCCACCAGGATCCTCCGTCTATGGGATTTTCCAGGCAAGAGTACTGGAGTGGGGTGCCATCGCCTTCTCTGTAGGTTAAGTTAGTTAAGGTAAAATCTTGCACATTTCTACAAAAATGGAAGTTCACTGTAACAACTGTAAATTTTCCACCATCCAAATAGAAGAAAAAAGAAAGTAGATATTTAAAAATACATTTCATTACTTAGGACTAGCAGAAATTTGTTCAACAGTGATATCACTCTTTCTGAAGATCAGCATTTGGGTTAGATTCACTATAATGTAAATTCAGAACTTAGAACCAGCTCTACAAATATCCTCACTAGAGCTATTACAGACTTTCATTTTGTACTTGTGATTTATGAAATATATCCATCCTTTTTGCACCTGATTTCAAATTAGGTTGTACCTCTTCACAGTTCTAATCTCACTGGCAACTGGTTATATATGGCACTTTTTTCCAATGCTGATCTCATTTTCCATCCATTCCCAAGTGTTTTTCCACTTCAGCCTCCTATTAAAACTCTCATTTTATTGAGTTTATTTGTATATCTGAAACCCCATTCCCCATGCATGTTTTCTCTAAAGAAAACTGAGTAACCCAGTGAAACCTGAGGTTCAGACAGAAATGATCTTCAATACCAGAGTATTTTTTCCCATATTCTTTTCCATTATGGTGTAGTATAGAATACTGGATGTAGTTCTCTGTTTTATATAGAGAACTTCTTATTTATCTCTTTTATATATAGCAGTTTGTATCTGTTAATCCCAATTTATCCCCTCAATCCTCTCTTTGTTAACCATAAGTTTGTTTTCTCCGTCTATGAGACTGTTTATGTTTTGCGAATAAGTTCATTTGTATCATGTTTTAGATTCCACATGTAAGTGATATCATACAGTATGTGTCTTTCTTTCTCTGGTGTATTCCACTAGTATGCTAACCTCTAGTTCCAACTATGTTGCTGCAAATAGCATTGTTTCATTCTGTTTATGATTGAGTAATATTTTATTGTGTGTGTGTGTGTGTGTGTGTGTGTGTGTGTCCTGCGTTGCAGGCAGATTCTTTACCATCTGAGTCACCAGGGAAGCCTTATATGTGTGTATATACACACATACTGCATCTGCTTTATCAATTCATCAGTTTATAGACATTTAATTTGCTTCCATGTCTTACCTATTGTAAATAGTGCTATCACGAACACTGTGGTGCATGTATCTTTTTAAAGCATGGTTTTCTCCAGATATGTGTCCCAAAGTGGATGATATGGCAACTGTATGTTCAGCTTGTTAAGAAGTCTCCATACTGTTTTCCATAATGGCTGCATCAATTTACATCCTACAGATACTGTACAAGAGTTCTCCTTTCTCCGCACCCACTCCAACATTTTTAATGGTGGCCATTCTGACTGGTGTGAGGTGATACCTCATTATAGTTTTGATTTGCATTTCTCTAACAATTAGTGATGGTGAACATCTTTTCATGGCCCTACTGGCCATCTGTATGCCTTCTTTGGAGAAATGTGTATTTAGGTCTTCTGCCCATTTTTTATTAGGTTGTTTATTTGCATTTTTTGTTATTGAGCTGTATGAGCTGTTTGTGTACTTTGGAAATTTAGCCCTTATCAATTGTATCACTTACTAACATTTTCTCTCTGTCCATAAGTTGTCTTTTCATTGTGTTTATGGCTTCTTTTGCTGTACAAAAGTTTTTAAGTTTGATTAGTTGATTATTTCTGCTTTTATTACTTTGGGAGAGACCTGAGAAAACATTGCTGCAATTTATGTCACAGAAGGCTTTCCCTATGTTCTCTTCTATGACTTTATTGTGTCATGTCTTATGTTTAAGTCTTTAAGCCATTTTGAGTTTATTTCTGTGTATGGTGACAGGGTGTATTCTAACTTCATTGATTTACATGTAGCTGTCCAGTTTTCCCAACACCACCTGCTCAAGACACTATCTTTTCTCCACTGTATATTTTTGCCTCCTTTGTTGGAGATTAATTACCCACAGGTGTGTGAGTTTCTTTCTGGGCTCTCTGCTCTTTGAACACAAGAGTCTTGACTTCAAGACTTTTAAGTGAGCCCATCTGAACTCAGCTACAACAAGGATTGAATAGCATCATCCAGGACTAAAACAGCACAGATATGAATAGAAGTCTGTGCTTCTCTGTGTGTGTGTGAGTGTGTGTGTGTGTGTGTGTGTGTGTGTGTAATACAGAAAATACATTTAAGTTTGATGTTAACATCAATCCCTTTTCACAAGGAAATTAGAAAACCACGTTAGGCAGTTCTAATGAGATCCAGATCTTCCAGAAACATCACCCAGGTTCAGTTCCATCTATTGATTCCTTTCTGTGTCAGTATTGTGCGCTGGAATAACGGCTTCCTTGCATTAGGGGTTATACTCCTTGCTAGAGAAATTATCAGTATTGGTCTTTAATTATCAAAAGTTTAGGATATCAGTGTAGATCCTTTATCTGCTTTCATACTACAGTTGAGCCACTAATGTTTGTAAGCTGATAATATACAGTTGTGCATAATATGAAAATTCCATGGATTGCCTTTTTTTCAATCCACACTTCCAATACACACTCTATAAAATACTTGCTATGCCTATCTCACTACTCTGGAGAGCTTTTTCCGCCACTGGGCACTACACATGTACTGAAGTCAGACCAGAGATACTTTCTAATATGAGCCCATCAATACCTCTAAGTCTCCCTCCCTGCGCAGATACCATATTCTTGCTATGTGGTCTCTTATCATTTGAGATGGGATTCTGAGAAAATCATATTCTGAGGAAGGAGATAGTAAGTCATGTGGTAACTTGCGGTAATTATGGTATGACTCAGTAATCATTTCCTTGAGATAGAGAGATTTGTCAAATGTGATCACAATCTAAAAGAAAGAAAGCTGGCTAATTGGAAGTTGGGTCTTTGCATTTGCATTCTACTCTGCCTTCCAAAACCCGCAACGGCAACCCCAGAAGAAGCTTCGTGTTTTGTGATAGACAGACAAGCATGCACACAGCTCAGGGCCCTGAGGCATCTGTAAATCCTGAACAGCCCTGACAGGACAACAGCACACCTGCCATCAGCGGCATCAGACTCTCCTAAGGCAAGATGAAGCCACGGCCTGAAGACACTATCTCCTCTCACCCATCCTACCCCAGGGTTATCATGGCTGCGGCCTTCTCAACGCACACAAGGCATGGCAACAACAGTAGATGGAAAAAACAAAACAGTGAGGCAATATTACCTTTTTCTGTATCATTTCTCTCCCTGGCTGTAAGAAACTCATTCATTAGCTTCTACCAAAATGTAAGAAGAAGATAGGTAATGCAGTAGCTATATTGCATTTGTGTGACCAATTACATGGACGGGACATGCTTTCTGTGCAGAAAAGTCTGTGTACATGCTTTTCACAATATGCATATTTGCATTAACCTAAAACATAGTCTGTACGAAACGTATTTACCAAGATCTGAGTTGAAAGGTCAATTTAACCTCGTGGGCCCAGTAAAAGGGATATCATGTTGTTTACCAGTTTCCCAGTCTTTCCTCTAATCCCCATAAAATAATGTTTTCTCCTAGAGTTTTCACACACTACCTTCAAGTTTCTCACAACAACCAACTAATAAACTATATAATCAGTAATGATGGTAAAATTAAGACCATCAGCCTAGTGAATCCTATATAACACACAGATCCAAAGGACACTCCGAGACAAGAGAACTTTTAAGTTCAGGCCATCTCAAGGACCACCAATAAGATAAAAGTCTTTCACTGGTTGAACCCTCCTGCTTGAGTGACATTATTCCCTACAAATACAATTAAAAGCTTCAGTTCCTTTTTCCAGTTACTTGTCTCACATTTCACAAATCTCTATACTGCACTATCAGTCTCAAAAATCTTTAAAAATTGGCCATCTGATCTGTTCTATTAATAAGTGGAAATTATGAATTCATTGAAAATACAGCTCTAAAAATATCAAGAACACTATTACATTTGTTCATTTAAGATATTTTATTAGGAGTATATATCAAGAATACTATATATTAGGGAAGGATTTCTTTAAAAACCTATGAAATCATATGTATATGAAATACGCCTTATATGCTTATATGTATATACTTACACATATGTATTTAAATCACATCACAGACATCTAAACTAAGAAAGGACAAGACAAATATCTAAAGACAATTTCATAACATATAACAGGAAAACATTAATGCTCAGAATACATGAGTATACTTTTTGTTTCTTTGATTAGTTACCCTTTCTTTGTGTACCGTATTACTAAGAATTTAAAGCAAGACAAAGTCACATCTGCCTTCTAATACAAGTCTTGAGGCTTTACACAAAATTCTATGTGAGCAGCCAACCCAGATGAATAACTATTTTGAAGGGAAAAAAAGGATCATTTAGTAACTACAGAGTATGGTTTTCCACTTAATCACTAGTATTTGCATGGCTATCAATAAAAGTCTTGAAAATATTTTCATGCTCAGAGTACATAAAGTTCCATTAACAAATTAGAAGATAACCAAAATCTACTGAAATAATAAGGAGCGTCCCCAGTGACTCAGTGGTAAAGCATCTTCCCGCAATGCGGGATACACAGGAGACGCAGGTTCAGTCCCTGGGAATGGAAGATTCCCTGGAAGAGGGCATGGCAACCCACTCCAGTATTCTTGGTAGGACTGTCCCAGGGACAGAGGAGCCTGGCAGGCTATTGTCTACGGTGTCACAAAGCGCTGGACACAACTGAAGTGACTGAGCACGCAATGGAATGGCAAACAAAGAAAATAATCAATATAGAGAAAAAGATGCCAAAATAGCCAAGAAAATGTTTTCAAAAGACATTCAACCTCACAAACTAAAAGGAAAATAGAAATTAAAGTAATTTATATTAATGCCACAATTTTAGCAATAAATCAAATCTCCGCAACTATCAAGTGCTGGTAAGAATGCAGAGATGTGGAAGTCCTTGCACAATGCTAGTGGAATTAATAAAAAGAAGATGAGAGGGACTTGATGAACAATTTGACCACATTAGGAAAATTTTAAGTATGCATGTTGTTTTAAAAAAAATGAGTACACATATACTACGACCCATTCAATACAGTTTAGAAAAAGTGAGAACTTGCTCAAAAAAGATAAAAATCACTTTTACTGTGGTACTATTTATAATTGCAATAAAACTAAAAACAATCTAAAAGTTAATGGTTATGGGAATTTTACATAAAATATTGTTATATGCTAGACTAATATGCATGAAATAAAATGAATAATTTTATATGTTTATATCTTAAAAACATGTTGAGTCAAAAAGGAAATAATATTAAGTATAAGGTCATTTATGTAAATATATGAAAACATAAAAACAGAGTCTTGGTCACATAACTGTTCCTGATATTTATTGCTACAGAAAAAAACCAACCCAAAACTTAGATGGCTTGAAACAATATCATTTATTTTGCTATACTATAGACATAACTGTGTTTCCCTAAAAGCCATATGCTGAAGCTCTAATTCTCAATGTGACTATATTTGGAGTTAGGAAGAAATTAGGACTAAATAAGGCCAGAAGGTAGGATCCTAATCTGACAGGAGGGTTCCAGAGAGTTTACCGGCTCTCTCCACAAGGAGGCCATCTACAAGCCAGGAAGACAGCTCTCACCAGAACCCAACTGTGCTGGCTCCCTGATCTTGGGCTTCCAGCCTCCAAAGCTGTGAGAAAATTAATTTCCATTGGTTAAGCCACCCAGTCTGTGGTATTTTGTTATGGCAGCCCAAGCTGACGGACACAGCTCACCAAGTGCAAGCTGGGTAGGCCTTGAAGGGGACATCTCATTTCCACTCCACTCAGCATCAGCTTGGAGAAGGCAATGGCACCCCACTCCAGTACTCCTGCCTGGAAAATCCCATGGACGGAGGCGCCTGGTAGGCTGCAGTCCATGGGGTCGCTGAGGGTTGACTTCACGACTGAGCAACTTCACTTTCACTTTTCACTTTCATGTATTGGAGAAGGAAATGGCAACCCACTCCAGTGTTCTTGCCTGGAGAATCTGGTGGGCTGCCGTCTATGGGGTCACACAGAGTCGGACATGACTGAAGTGACTCAGCAGCAGCAGCAGCAGCAGCCGCCAGGAGGCTCAGAGGCTGGAGGCGCCAGTCATCTGAAGACTCAGTCACTCACCTGTCTGCCACCTGGTGGTGGAAGAGCTAGAGCTGCTTGGGGACATCTCTACCTCTATGTGGTCTATAGATGTGAGCTGTTTAACACAGCCTGGTACCTTCAGCTTTTTTTTTTTTTTTTTTTTTTTTGGTGGGAGGGCGGGGAAGGTGTGAAGGAGGGAGTTGAGCAACACAATTTATTATCTTAGAGTTCTGAATTCCCTAAGTCTGACACAGGTCATAAGTCACAACATGCTTCACTTAGAGTAATGGCAAGGATGAGTCCTCCTGGAGGCTCTGGGGAAGGATCCATTTTTCTTGCCTTTTCTAGCTTCTGAAGGCCACCTACACTTCCTGGCTCATAACACCCCCTCATGTTACTCCAATCTCATATTCATCATCACATTTCCTCCTTCTTCCTCTGACTTCTGCTGCCTCTCACTTATGAGGACTTCTTTGATTACACTGAGCCCACCCAGATTATCAAGGATAATCACATCTGCCAAATCTCTTTACCCATGTACCATAAAATTCACAAGATCTGGTGAAAAAAAAAAACATGGGTGTATTTGGGGAGTCATTATTCTTTAGCTGAACTTCTTACCCATCAACTCAGAGCTCTCGTCCCATAAGGGAGAAAGTCAGGTGGAAGCTGCATAATTTTTGATGACCTTGCTCGACATTGAAGTCATGCATTGTCCCTTCCACTCTATTCTAATTGTCAGCAGTGAAGACAGCCAGCCTTTATTCAAATGTAAGGAGTATGAAACATTTTGCTGTTGTATTGCTGTTGTTTAGTCAGTCAGTCATATCCGACTCATTGTGACCCCATGAACTGCAGCTCACCAGGCTCCTCTATGCATGAGATTCTCCAGACAAGAATACTGGAATGGGTGGGTTGCCATTTCTTACTCCAGGGGATCTTCCTGACCCAGGGATCGAACCTGCATTGCCTGCAAGTCTCCTGCATCGCAGGTGGATTCTCTACCACTGAGCCACTGAGAATAACCCAGTAAAAAAAAAAAAGATGAAACATTGCATCTTTTTTTTGTTTGAGTATAGTTGCTTTACAATGTTGTGTTACTTTCTGCTGTACAGTGAAGTGAATCAGCTATATGTATACATATATCCCCTCCCTCTTGGACCTCCTTCGCATTGTATCCTGATAGGAGAAATATAAAAATTTTGCATATATTTTAAAACCATCAGTATATGTGTGTGCCAAGGAGGAGGTGTCTATATGTGTGTGTTTTGTATACATGCATAAACAAGGTACCTTTAAAGATGAACTGGGCACACACCGAATTCTTGATAGTGATTGCACCAGTGGAGGAAATGAACAGAACCTGCAAAATAACCCAAGTTTTTTCACATTAATCTTTAATACCTTAATATTTTAGTTGAAAGTTAAGAATTTTAGTGATGCATATTAATAAGTATCAGTCTGAGGAGGTCTGGAATAATGCAGCTGGTAGGTTAATTGCATTGACAGACCCAATTAAAGGTCTCCCTACATTCATACCTTTTAAACTAACATTTAATACCCCTCCCATCATGAGGCAGAGTCTGTTTCTCCAGTCCTTGAACTGGGCTGGCCTTGTAACTTGGTTTGTTTAATATGAAACAATGGGTTTAATGTGCTAGTTTTGAGACATGGTTTTAGGAGACCTTGCACACTTCTGCCTTCTTTCAGATGCCTGCATTCAATCACAAGAACAATCCTGAACTAGCTTATTAGGGGATGACAGGCCACAGAAAGCCTAGGTGAGTCAGCCCAGCTGTGGCCGTTATAGACCAGCTGATCCTTGCCCCTTATCAAGCTGATAAACCAGCTGACCACTGTGAAAACAGGACCACAGACCCAAAATAGAGTTTCTTATGCTAAGTTCCATGCCATCAAACCAAGACTTAATTACAGTTTCGGTTCTCCCGGAAATGGAATGGGAAATCAGTCAATCAGGTAATACCTGATGAGCACTAGTTATGTAAGTGACCTGATTGACCTCTGCCATCTCCTAAAAGCCACTAAACTTATAATAACCAACTTGCTTTTCTGTCTTGTAGAACTTCCTTGTTCCTGCTCTCTTCTGCTATTAAGGTCTTTCATTTTATTCAGCTCCTCAGAGTTCCTTTCTATCTGCTAGATTGCACGCTGCCCAATTCAAATCAATTTTGTTAAAATATGCTCTTACAGTGCCTCAGTTTATCTTTTAACATCATACATGCATGAACATCCCATGTAATCCCTGTACTTCTTAGAAATAATAAAGGTCGTAAGCAATCAAATTTTGAATTGATATGTTACACAGTAATACAACCTGATATAAAATGCTTGTTACTGTTCTCTAAGCTTTTCTATATTTTACATTTATTTATTATTACTTTTCCAAAATTAAATGGAAAAAAGTGGAATAGAAAGAAAATTGAAGATGCATTGATGGAAGGTTCAAAATCTAAAATGACAATTGGTTTCTTATTTTGACTGCCACAAATAACAAAATTTCACAGGTACTTATAATGCTTTTTGTGTTTAGAAGGAGGCCTTTGGGGGTGATTAAAATACTACTATTGAGTATAGCAAACCAACCAAAGCACATTAATATAACAAGAAAATTGCACACTAAAAAATGCATACTTGTTGGTATGTTACTTGGATCCAAGAAACACAAAATAGTTACAGTAATTAATCTTCATTTATTCCCTGGGATGAAATGAGTATTTCATCCAATAATAGGCAATTGCTATTTTTATTTTGCCTATTAAATAACGGCAGTTTAAAACAAAACAAAACAAAATAGTAATGAAAGATCAATGAAGTAAGGAGTTCCTAAATTTTCTTAGCCCAAATCACTCACATTTTCCCAAGGAGATTCAATAATGGGAATCTTTTTACTCATTGTTATGGATTGAATATTTGTGACCCCTAACCCTGCCCCACAAATTCATATGCTGAAGCCCTAATCCCCAACGATGCCAATGTGATGGTATTTGGAGGAGAATATCTGGGAGATGGTTAGGTCATGAGGGTGGTGCTCTCATGAATGGGATTAGTTCCCTTATAAGAAGCGAAAATACCCAGAGCCTCCCTCTCTCTGCTGTGTGAGGATACAGCAAGAAGACTACCATACATTAATTAGGAAGAGATTCCTTCATCAGAATGTAACCATGCTGGCATCTGGATCTCAAACTTTCTAGCATCAAGAATTGTGAGAAATAAACCCCTAGTGTTTAAATGCCCCAGTCGATGGTATTATTATACCACCTGAACTGACTAAGACACTCATCCAGTAACCTCTTTACATACTAATCCTTAAAAAACAACAAAACTATGTGAAGAAATTTATATTATATTTATAGTTTGGCGATTTATTTTTAAAAAACTACATGGACATTTTCAATATTGAAAGAGATTTTAATTGTTCATTTCACTACTAATGAGACAGTATGTGTTTATAATTTTGCACAACTACTGCAGTTTCACTTAATTTTATCCTTTTCAATAGAGATATCTGTCTGTTAATAACTAAAAATAATTATATTGCTTGGTGCAACTCTTCCTATCAAGAGACTCAGCAATGAGAAGGAAAATCTTTCGTCAGACCAGGTGACCTAACGTTTGGTTTGAAAAAATATAAGAGTGTATACCTACATGCACACATTGACCTGGAAGTCATTTTTTCAAGGGTATCTGTACGGCTCATCACATCAAGCAGATCAAAATTAATTGTCAAGGGAGGCAGCTATTATGGTTCTGTCCTCTTGGACCAATACACATAAAGACAATGGTTGAAAATCAATAATGTCACTAGGTCAAGGGCACTTGACAGTACAGAACCAATAAATGATCTTCGTCCATATTTACACAGAGCTGATCTTCAAAAAAAAAAAAAAGTGATTTCCAAAGTCATAATCTCTACTCATGTGAAAATCTCAAGGCTTTTGTGGAAGTTACTACCCAGTACATATTTCTGCTGTCAGACTACTTCTGTCACTGCATTTAAACCATGAAGCGCATTTGCTGCTGATTCGACTATTATGGCAGGAAAATGACCTGTAAAGTTCTTTTGAGGAGCCTGGCATTTTGCATATATTATAAAAATACAAAGAGAAGGAAAATGTGTTAAAAATGAAGTTTATGAAAAGTCATCTAACTAAACTTTACATTTCATAGAATACAGAGACTGCCTGATTTGTCAGACTGAAAAGCGGGGCTGTGGGGTTGGGGGAGAAACCTGTCAAGGCAAAAGAAAAAAAAAATCTCCATATTCTCATATTTTCAAGGGCAGTTGTCAACCTTTTTTTCTATCTACAAAATCTTGATGGTAAGTGACAAAGTAGAAAATGTGTCAAACTATATTATTTGACCTCTTTTTGGTGGTTCAGATGTGCAAAGAACTTAATAGATTGGAACATATGCTTTATTTGGGAGTGGGGGGTGAAGAGTGATAAATGTGTGTGGACTGAGCTTTGAGAGCAATCTGCACTTGAAAGTGATGACAAAAGCCTCAATTTTTTATAAGTTCTCTAAAGGAAGAGACCTTGGTTTCTGGGAAGGAAGTTAGAATTATGTCCCTCAAAGGTAGCGGTGAATATCTATGCTTAACTCACAGCAATCAAATACTTGACTAAGAGACAAAATTTCTGAGTCTGTACATGATGCCAGAATATTTATCAACACCAAGTGTCTCTCATCACTGATACCATAAAATGAAAAAAAATCACTTGGGTGCTGAAAGGTGCTGGTATTTTCCACATCAAGACATTTTGCCAAGAGGTTGCACAGGTATAAAGGTCAGGAACAGCCTTGTTCCTATTCTCAGTTTTCCTAAATTGGGGGATCAGAGGAAGGGAAAGCAATTAACCATTTCACTTTTGATCATTAATAAATGTGTCATTAAAGGGGTAGGGGTGTGGGTGTGTGTGTGTGTGTGCACACACGCACACGCACCAGCTGACTGATCAGAAATCAAACCCACGGTTGTGTTTCCTGACCCAGAATGGGAATTTTTATTCCTTAATCATATCCCCCTGGCTGCTTCACTGACCAGCTTCAGTGTGAGATTCAAGGCAAGCACATTATTTACAAGAATTAAAGAGCTTGGGGAGTTGGATGGCGGAAGGAGGACATTTTTTTTTCACAGCAGCAATCACAAGCATCAATACAGCTAAAAGTCAGTCTGCATTTCCATCAAAACCTCCTGATTTGCAGCCATTTATAACTTGGCTATAAAAATCACTCCTAGGCTGCAATTCGGCAAATAGTGCCTCAGCTGAGGGGAAAATTGTCCCCTCTTGGTAGCTGTTGGCCTGTTTGGATTTACCTTTTGTTTTAGTGATTTGAGGGAAATACACAGTTATTTGAAAGATGCTCTTTAAATGTAACCCTCAGGAGGAGAAAATGTTCGCACTTTAAAGTATTCATTTGTATTTCCACCTCTGGCAAAAGGAGTGACTTTGACTATACAATTTAATCCTGTTGTGGTCCCAATTATTTTTGGCATTTTCAGAAAGCGAAGACAATGGGCAAAGCCTTCCATTCAGAGGCAGTTAGTCAGCAGAAAGGCTTTAAATGCTTGTGAGGTTTGTATTCCCCGAGCCACCTCGAAGGACAGGCTGTTGACTGTTGTCTCAGAAGTAATTTCCTCCTATAAAGACCGAATCAGTATGATAGCACTGAAGAGCTCAGCATTTTTAATTGCCTCAAGGTGCTTATTTGCAGGGAAGGGATAAGCTCCGGAGGATCAAATAAGGAAGGAAAACTTGGCTCAGCCTCCCAGGTGAATCCGATCCTTTTCTCCTCTCATCACTTTCACATCTGTGATTTTCCTCTTTGCCCACAACCCACCCCCCACCCCCTGTGCCAAGAAAGGGACATGCTCTTCTCTACCATTAAGGAGAGGTGATGACTAGGGCCCAAGTCAGATGTTCCTGACCTGTTTCTGGAGCCCCGTTTGCCCTTGCCTTTGCACTTAAGAGAAGTCTGGCAGCTGGCAGCATTCTCTGCAGCCCCAGGCAAAGCCACCTGGCCAGCTGGGGTGCTCCTGAATGGAAAACCAGTAAGATTGAAAGTGCACTGGGGAAGAATAAGCCCTCGGTGCTTAAGTCACGGGAGGAAGAATATGACAGTTGGCACTAGCATCTTGACTCTAAAGAGTAGCTGGGGTTCCTGCTGGGAGATCTGTGGAATTCCTCGACGCAGGGGCAGGTGGTCCTGGAACTCAACTTTCTGGGAGTGGAAAGATATTCATGTTATCCCCTCTCATTCATCAACTTGGGGTATATACTCCTTTAGGCTCTTGAAACTCAACATTTTATCTTTTTAAAATGTCCCTGGGAGAGGGGACTACTTCCATTTCGCCAATGAAGGAAAGCGCAGATAGAAAAGCCAGCTGATGTGTTCTCTGAGCCAATGATGGAATTACATCTCCCATGTCCCCATTTGGGACTTTAGCCATTCTGACCTGGGGAATGGGGAGGAAGGCCAAAATCCTCTTTAAATCATTTGTAAGTTCTCATAAAAAATAAAAGAAGACATTTTAAATCTTTGCACATGGAGTCCAGCACTCAGAGCATGACACAGGCCCCTGGCCTGGGACTCACACATTCAAGAGCTCATTCTGGAATGCCTCCTATAGTTATGGGCACATGCCCACCCAGAATCTCTGCCCTGCCCCCTTCAAGACCATTAACCCAGTATCTCCCAGCCAAGCAATTTCCAACTGCTCCAGACTTTCCCTCATCTGTCTTGCAGCATGAGGGAAGCAAACACATACATCCTTGGGGCCAAGCTGTGGAACAGGAATGGCTGTTTTCTGGAGATGTGGATAAAGCTTGGCCATGCAGGATGGAGTGTCCACACATGTGTGCAAACCCCTCTACAGAGCAGGACAAGGCAAGATGGGGAGTGAAGAAGGGCTGGTGTGTACAGGGCTGTTTCTCTGTCACAGTGCTGTGTTGTGCACACAAGTCCAAGAATTCTCAATTCAAAGTTGGTCTTCTAGGGTGTTATGAAAGTATGTGTGCCAAAGTAGAAGAGAGATTGATATAAAAACATTTTACTCATCAATTTATGAGTCTGATACAAAACTTTATATTACTTATGTAGACCTATGGTACATGGGCCTCCACTTGGACACTTACTTTAGAATCTTTGAAGGTTTAGATGGACCTGAGGCAAAACCACACAAAGGATGAGCTGATCTGTGCCCAGAGTTGCCATGAACATATATATATATGAGTCTCATTCTGTTTCACTTTTTTTCATTCAGTTGAATTCATATGCATATACTCTACAACAATAAGTGCCCAGAAGCATACCTGTCATCTTATTTCACTTTTATTAGTTTCTAGTTCCTCTGTATCTTTCTTTTCCTGCTCACTCACATTTCCTTTCTTTTTTCTAATTTTAATTTACCATCAGAATACTATAAAGTGATTATCCTTCATTCACATTTTTATTTATCCCTCCCATACTCTCTCTGGTTCATTCTGAAATTCTAAGATTCTTTAAAATTTTTCCAATGGTATTATTCTATTTCCACAAATCATAATTAAATTTATGCTGCTCTATGATTATATCAAAATGAAAACTAACCATAAGCACATACACTAACATGAAGCCTTTAAGAGGCTTTTTTTTTTCACTCTTTTTCCTTGCTGGCCCATTTCCAAATGCAGGGTTTTGCCAAGTTATTTTAGTTTCAGGCTATTGAGCTTTTAATTATTGTATGTCCTTTCCAATCCAAGAATGCTTACTTACAGAATTGCATCTAGAAAACAAAAATCTAGCTTCCTAACCTCTCCACACACAAAATCAGATTCCACTTGGATTAAAGATTAAGCCTATTGTGAATTGTGAATCCTATTTATAACATCCTGACAAAGCATTTAAAACACTTTGTCAGGTAGAACTATAGACCCTGAGAGAAAGGAAAGAGAGCAGTGGCTGGGATGAGGGGACACAGGATGGAAGCCAAAAATATACTAGAGGGCAGGACAAGCAGAGAGCTGGGGCTCAGGGCACACAGGGAAGCCAAACACAGCAGTAGGGAGGTGTCCATCCACAGCTAGGGGTCGTTCCAAAACCAGATGTAAGGGAAATGCAGCCAAACAAAGCTAGACAAGTGGGAGGACAGCAGAAGCAGTCAGGTGAACTGGCACACTTCTGTGTGGAAGCCAAGAAGAAAGCAGAACCTCAGTTTCCACCACTGGGACATCCCTGGAACTTCAAATGCAGTGGGCCCAGATGGATCCCCAGTCATGGAATCCACACGCTGCAACTAAAAGACCCCATATGCCACAATTAAGATCCAGCACTGTCTAAATATTTTTTTTTCTTTTTAATTTTCAGCAGAGAGCAAAAAACACTAATTCCTCATATCTCTATAACACTTGACAGGTTACAAAGCACTTTCATGTATAATATGAAGCTTAATCCTCATGCATGATAAATTACGGATTATTAACCCCATTTACAGGTGAAAAAAACTGAAGCTTACAGAGTTTCCTTGGCTGACACAGTGTAAACCTAAAGGAGGGAGAGGCAGTTCTTGAGGCTGGGTCTTCTGATGCTCAATGCAAAGGCATGCTCTTCTATGACACCACAAGGCTTCTAACTCAGCATGCACACCACACATGGGTTATGATGACAGCTCTCAGCTCACAGAGTGATGTTCAGACTTTCTGGATGCCCTTTTGTTACTTGCTGCAATTGGGGTGGGAGGAGTGAGAAGAACCTTAATACTCCTTCTGGTTGTCATTTCCCCAACAGCCATTTATGGCAGTTCCATGAGTCTGACCTCTGGCAGGACCCTAGACACATCATGCCAGCATTGAATTTATGACGGTCCTAACTACTGCCATCCAATCTGCTAACCTGTGCAGAGCACAGACATCAGGAAATATGTCTCTCTGTAAATACAATACAGGGGAACTTATTTGTTGTGGCAGCAAGGAGCAGAAAAGGACATTGCTCTCAGGGCCCCAAGGGGAGAAAAAAGATGATGTATGATGTAAGGTAAGGTATTAATCATGTCTGACACCTCTGGATAATCAGCTGCAGTTATCCTTGGGAACAACTGCTTTTCAAGGATGGAATGAGAGAATAATAAATGGGGAGGGACTTATCAAATGAGATGGCCTAACCTGATAAGATACTGAACTCTACAGCTCGGCATCCTTCCTGGAAATCTGGCTGGCAATTAAATTCAAGAGTTGGAGGGTTGTCAAGTGGTTGTTAATGTTTTGTTTAACATTCATCTCATCTGCACCAGAGTCATCCCAGTAGAAACTCAAAGTCTGAGTTCAGGAGACCTACCATCAGTCAAAATTATTATCCTCAAGATCTGTAGCTTTGTGAAACATTTCTTGTGTTTCCTAGAAAAGGCTGCCATCATGGGCACATCTCCAAGCCAGCTCAGGCAGCGGTGGAGCTTATTTCTGCCTGGGTAGAGATTACCACACTGAAGAATGCCTGACAAATGATGAAACACAAGCTCCCAGATGGCAACCTCGTGCCACACAAAGGACACAACAAAACGTGATCCATGAAGAGTCTAGTCAAACTGCAACTACATCTATCATTTAGATATAATGCCAAAGTCCACCTATACTCACACATCTGAAAACCTTACTTACCCAACCCTCTTGAATTTGAAAGGATTAAAATATATTTAAAGTGGAGTCAGGTCTTTCACAGAATTCATTTCCTTTGCTACAAATCAGTTGTGATTTTTATTTTTAATAAAAAATGGTCTAGAACTCTGTAGTCCTCTACATTTCACCAAAAGTTTTTGTCATTTCAATTTTCACAACAATACATTTTATTTCAACAAGCCCTGACTGATCACATGCTTTGTGTCAGTCTCTCTTCCAGGCACCAGGAAATGCAAAGATGAGGAAGTTAAGAAAGCTGTCTTGAAATACCCAGAGTGTAAAGAGAAAGGCAAATGCGTAAGTAGTTTATTATAAGGGCTGTGACAAAGATATGGGCATAAAAATATGTGAACACAGATGGGGTCAAGTGACTTTGCAAGGTCATATCTTTGAAATGTGGTAGAGGATAGAAAGGAACCATGACTTCTAACTTAAATCTGGAACAATTTCTACTGTACCAAAGTTACCTTCTTATGTCAACCATACTCTCAGCCTTTCATTGAACTTCCTTTCAGTGACTTACAAATCATGATTTATAAAAATTGTTCATTTGCTCTCTTTTGCACCTGTCCCTCAGAGTCCTTTCTCCACTTAAATCCAAACACTGATTTTATTTCTCAGTCTTAGCCACTAAGTCCCAGTGGCCATGCTTGACTTTTTTTGCCCTTCAGGTTTTAACAAGATTCAGCAGCTTCACTGAATCAAGAAATCCTCCTCTTCTCACTTGCTCTCTACCTTCTATGCACTATATTCTATTTGGGCTCTACCAGGTGTCACCCTTCTTGAACAAGCACAGCTCAGCCACAGAAACAGAATTCTTTAAGGCAATCACCATAAAGGAGGTTATACATTCATTCTAATAGTGCTGTGATTGTTCAGAGTCATATCATATTAGGAACTTTTCTTTTAGAACTACATTTGGCATTTGCAATTCCTTTTGCTTTGAATAGTTGTAATGGAGGCAAAACTTCAGCCTTCTGATATTGGCTATGATTTTTGCAAAAAATCAAAGATACAGCTAGTTAAGATAATTCTATTTGTACTTAAAACAAGTTATTACCTTAATTAATTGATATTTGCTCTCAATAGTGGTTCATACATGGACTCGATGAGTAATTCTGATATTTTTTGAGCAACATTACTATGACTGGAACAGAAATATAACCTTCTATGGTGATTTATTTATGGAGGTACATCAGTCCAAGTGAGGCTTCCCAGGTGGCTCAGTAGTAAAGAATCCAACTACCAATACAGGTGATACAGGAGAGGCAGGTTCAATCCCTGGGTCGGGAAGATCCCCTGGAGGAGGAAATGACAATCCACTCCAGTATTCTTGCCTGTAAAATCCCATGGACAGAGGTGCCTGGAAGGCTACAGTCCATGGGGTTGCAAAGAGTTGGACACAACTGAGCACACACACACACAGAAATCTAATTATTAATATTTATTAGTAGTATAAATAGAACATTAAGATTTCTCTCCTCACATTTTTGATTGTATTGCTTTCAACTGTAAAAAATGTACTGAAAGAAATGTATAAGTTTCTAAGATATGTTTTTCAAGTAACAGCTATTTGGAAATATGAAATCTATTCTGTTTGTCAAAGTATGTGTTATTATCTTAGATTAATGCTTTATGTACAACATTTATGATATCCCTAGAAGTCTGAGGGACATCTTGGAGCCAAGAATGCTAAAAATTGGGAGATTGCCTTTAGGAACAAACCCAAGTCTCCACAGTACCCTGCCCACCCTGAAGCTATCAACATAAGATGCTCTGTTTTATTTCTTTTTCACACTGGCATTCTGGTTACATTTTGTTTAAAGATAAAGTTTGCTGCTAAATCAATTTTGAAAGGTACTACTTTGCATATAAATACTGCTTTTTTTGCCACCCACGTATCTCATGTAGTTACACTTTTTACTTATTTATTTCACTTTATTTTACTTTGCTAAGTTACTTCCCTGGGGCTAATGCTGATTTAAAAGTGATGAGAATGTTCTGGGTTTCAACCAGATTAAACATGTAAAGATTCAAATGCAAAAACGTCTGTTCTGATACTGAAGAGTGACAGAAATCAGTTTAACATCTCACTGAAGATTAAGAATTTCAGTAAAAGGCATTCAGGTTATATGGTAAAGGTATAGCAAAATAGTTTCATGATTAAAAGATGATTCAAGCCCAAACACCAACTAGACTAGCAATGAGGTTCTTAAAGTCTTCTGGATACTACTTACACACCTACTAGATTGGACAAAATTCAGAATTCTGTCAACAACAAATATGGAGCAATAGAAACTCTCATTCTCTGCTGGTAGGAATGCAAAATGGTACATCCATTTTGGAAGACAGTTTGGTGGTGTCTTGTTAAACTAAGCCTGCTTTTACCATACAATCAAGCAAACATGCTTCTTGGCATTTTCCCAAAGTTGAAAACTTACATCCATATGAAAATCTGCACACCAATGTTTATATCCGCTTTACTGATATATGGCAAAACATGGAAGAAGCCAAGATGTCCTTCAGAAGGTGAATGGATAAAACAACTGTGATACATACAAAATGGAATACTCAGTTCAGTCGCTCAGTCATGTCCGACCTCTGCGACCCCATGAATCGCAGCACGCCAGGCCTCCCTGTCCATCACCAACTCCCGGAGTTCACTCAGACTCACGTCCATCAAGTCAGTGATGCCATCCAGCCATCTCATCCTCTGTCTTCCCCTTTCCCTCCTGCCCTCAATCCCCCTCAGCATCAGAATCCTTTCCAATGAGTCAACTCTTCGCATGAGGTGGCCAAAGTACTGGAGTTTCAGCTTTAGCATCAATGTTGATTCTGGATTATAGTAAAAGTTGTGTTTTGAAATTTTTAGTTGAAAGATAATAAAAAGGACTAGGAATATTGATAGGATTATTGTGAGCCATGTTGATGTGTCTGGTTGTAGCACATCACCAAGGAGAGTATTATGCTCTCAATCTCTAACTTAAAAGGTGAGTGCTGATACAGCTTCTTAATGATTTTATAGTATTGATGCAGATCATTTTTCAAAGTATTTTAGTGGGCCTAGTTCAAGAACAATGGGCATGAAAGTATGATTCGAACTGCAGATCTCTGAACACTGACCGTAATATAAGCCTGGTCAGGTTGATATGAGGGTTATTTGATCTAGACGACCCGGGATTGCATCTGTTTTTAGTCCTAAGGAAGGCACAGCTCATGAGCCCAATACATCTTCAGAGGAAATTAATATTTGTATTGTTATCTCTATAGGTAACACAATTCAGTTATCTACTTCTAGTAGTCGTAGTTCCCCTGGCTTTAATTCCAATGTTGGAATTATATGGGAATCGAAGCTTAAGTCTTCATAGTCTGTGTACTCATAACTTCAGTATCATTGATGTCCTATAGTTTTTACTGTAAGGGATGGATTATTAATCTCATCTATTATATATCGAATTTGTAGAGATGGAATTTTTTTGTTTAATTAAAATTAAAATAATGGCTGCCAGAATAGTTCAAATTGTTTCCACCTCTTGTGCATCTATTGTGCTAGTATGGGTTAGCTTTGTTGTTAATATTAGTGAAATAATGTAAAGTACTAGTGAGCTAATTAAAAAGACGATTATTAGTGCATGGTCATGAAAATGCAATAATTCTTCTATAATGGGTGAGGTTGCATCTTGAAGGCCTAGTTGTATGGGGTACGCCATATGAGAGGTACAGGGCTTTCACCTATAACTTAACTTCAACAAAGTTAGATAGTGTTTTATTGCTGCTGCTGCTAAGTCGCTTCAGTCGTGCCCGACTCCGTGCGACCCCACAGACAGCAGCCCACCAGGCTCCCCCGTCCCCGGGATTCTCCAGGCAAGAACACTCTCATTAATTGAGAAAGACATAGTGGCTATGATGTTGGCTTGAAACCAATAACAAGGGGTTTGATTCCTTCCTTTCTTATTTTAGGTTGACATATGTAGGTTCTTCAAATGTATGTAATGGTGGGGGGCATCCGTTTAATCACTCTAAATTTGTTGTGGTTAAATCTATAGTCAGGACTTCTCGTTTAGATGCGAATGCTTCTCAGATAATGAAAATTATTAGTATAACTGCTGTTAGGGAGATGAATGAGCCTATGGATGAAATGGTGTTTCATGTTGTGTATGCATCTGGGTAATCAGAGTATCATCATGGTATACCAGATAGTCCTAAGAAATGTTGTGGGAAAAAAGTTATATTCACACCTACAAATATGATTGCAAAGTGGATTTTGGCTCATGTGGTGTTGAGGGTATAGCCTGAGAATAATGGAAATCAAAGCACAAATCCTCCTATAATAGCAAATACACCCCCTCTTGATAATACGTAATGGAAATGTGCGACTACATAGTATGTGTCGTAGAGAACAATATCAAGGAAAGAATTGACTAGAACAATTCTGGTCAAGCCTCCTACTGTAAAAAGGAAGATGAAGCCCAGGGCTCATATCATAGCAGGAGATCATTTGATATTGCCCCCATGAAGTGCTGCTAGTCAGATAAAGACATTTACTCCAGTTGGGATAGCAATAATTATGGTAGCTGATGTGAAGTAGGCCCGTGTATCGACGCCTATTCCGACTGTGAACATGTGGTGAGCCCATACAATAAATCCTAGGAACCCAATTGATATTATAGCTCAAACTATTCCTATACACCCCAACGGTTCTTTTTTTCCTGAATAATAAGTCACGATGTGAGAAGTTATTCCAAATCAGGGTAGAATAAGAATATATACTTCAGGGTGTCCAAAGAATGAGATTAAGTGTTAGTACAGGAATATTATTCACTGTTAAACAAGTTAGCAAGCCAGGGAAAGACATGGAGGAAATTAAATGCACACTACTAAGTGATAGAAGCCAATCCAAAAAGGCTACAAACAACACAATTTCAACTATATGACAATTCTCTAAGAATACGGAAACCGTAAAAATATCAGAGCTTCCCAGGGGTTGGAAGAAGAGAAGATTGAATAGATAGAGCACAGATGATTTTCAGGGAAGCAAAAAATAAAAACCTCTGTATAATGTCATAATGATAGATATATGTTACTACGCATTTGTCCAAATGCATACAATCTACAATGTGCGTACACACTAAGTCACTTCAATCATATTTGACTCTCTGTGACTCTGTGTCCTGTAGCCCTCTAGGCTCCTCTGTCCATGGGGTTCTCCAGGCAAGAATACGGGAGTGATGGCCATGCCCTCTTCCAGAGGGTCTTCCTGATTCAAGAATCAGATCTGCTTCTCTATGTCTCCTGCATTGGCAGTCAGGTTCTTTACCACTATTGTCACCTGGGAAGCCCAACATCAAGAGGGAATTGTAATGTAAAGCATGATTACAATGTGTCAGTATAAGTTCATCAGTTCTAACAAATGTACGTCTCTGGTGGGGGACATTGATAATGCAGAGGCTATGCATGTGAGCAGGCAGGGAGTATGTGAGAAATTAATGCATCTTCCCCTCAAACTTTCTGTGAACCTAAAAGTGCTCTAGAAAGATAAAGTCTTAATAAAAAAAAAATCATAGTAACACCTCCATCTCTGGAGGAATTCAAAATATGTGGTAAAATTCAACAGCTCTTCCTGGGGATGAGGAGTGGGGGAAAGGGACCACTTAGACCATTAGGAATAGGAGGAAATATCCTTAATCTGCTAAAATGAATCTCCCCAAATCCTCCAGCAAGCTTAATGGTAGAAACATTTGAATTAATTCTTTTGAAATCACATTTCTATTTAACATCAATTTAACTGGTCAGTTCAGTAAAAAAAAGAATAACAAATAAGGACTAACAATTGAAAAGAAATGTCTGTATTCACTCATTGGTCAAGCTCATTAATCATAGTGTTCAGATTCTAGATTTCCTTCCTGAAGCCAATATTAAAAATCATCATCTGTTTAATCTCAGCAGTGGGCACCCAAGACTCCATTATATAAATCACTATACATTATGTTTGGGATCATTTTTAATTTAAAATTTAATATGTTTTAACTTGAAGGAAGTTTAAGAAAAATACTTGCATCTTACTTAAGCAAAAATAACTACCAGAGTATACCACTCTTTAACATATCCAAATACAACTAAGGGAGAGAAATAATTTTCAATCAGTAATTCTTTAAATGAACATTTAGTAATAGTAATAAAGATCAACTAAAAGAGCATGTACCACAGATTAAAATAATGCCTAAGAACATTCCCAAGAAAAAGATCAATTTCATGTTTCATGAACTGTCCCTTTGGCCTATGGTTTGTGACATAAAAGCCTAGAACAGAGCTGTCCACATTTGAATATGTGGATTCAGCTGGCTTTAAGATACAGAAAGCATGGCTTGTTTTCAGTAAGATTAAAGACAAGTTTTCATTTTTTTGTGGACACTAAAAAATGCAAATAAAGCTAAATCTCTTACAAAGCACTTGGGTCATTAGAATTAAAATATGAAGAAAAGAATAATCTATGAGTTAGCTAACTGCTTTTTCTTCTTAGCAGTCATATATAGTTTCATATATACACATGTGGAATATGGAAATGTTTTACTAATAGACAAAACACCTTACAAACACATTACTACCTCACTGACTTCTAGAGCTTCTGTGGTTCACAGTCTGAACTGGAGTGGCTCCTCCACGATGTGTGGCAGGTCCTTGAAAGGAAATTTGGCATGCCCCATTCCCACAGCTAATCACGTCACCACAGTCTCCAAATCTACAGCTAATCATGTCACCACAGTCTCCAAAGAGAGCACTACCTAAGTGATGCAATCCTGAATGAAGGGAAACATTAACCTCCAGCCCAAGGAAAGGTCAAACCCTCATGTCTGAAACACTATCTAAGTTATCAAATTATTATTGGAAGAAATGCGGCCTTCCGCTGCTTCGAACCAGAGATGATTACAGTGGGGTAGACATCTGAGTGAGTGATGCTATACCCTCATTTTACATGACTTGGCTTGCTGCCAATGTTTGTAGTAGTCAGATTTAATTTTCATGACACTATGAAATGTGTGCGGCATGTAAAATATTAATGTAGCACATAATTGGGCCATCTGAAATATCCAAGTTTATGTACACTGATAAATACTGACTTGGTGAAATGCTCTGTCATTCACAGACCACCCCCCCCCCAAAAAAAATTAAATTTTACTATCTATTCTAATTCCAACTTGCTCAAACTTTCTCTGATGTTTCTGTTCTGTTGATGCATATTAGAAGAACCCAGCCAGTTTATAAGAACAAATGCTCTTCTTAGCCATAACCATAGAGCGGATCTAATAACAGAGGACTAGACATATTAAAACACCTTATTAGGAAACAGCAATAAAGCTTTCCCTATACTGTAGTTTATTTGATCCAAAGGTCATCTATCTAAGGGAGCCTACTCTCTTCACCCAGTCTGTGTGGATTTATAACTGACCTGTGAGTTTACACTAGACTTTCTCAAATTTGTGAATAAATAACTATTTCACAGAGCCAGAAGAAAGGGAATGATCATAAATAACAGTGTAGTAACAAGAAACTTTCATCAAGTAAGTAAATTTCCCAACCCTTTCTCACTCTCTGGTCTGAGAATTGTAAACATGCAAGAATCAATTTCAGAACCCTAAAATCTATAAAGAAAAAAAGCACAATATTGTGGTAGGGCCTTGACAATTTCTGAGGTTTTCACTTGGATGTTCCTCTTCTTATAGGGTTAAAATTTTCTCATTGATCCTTGATTGGCTTAAGATTTATCTTTTCTATTGTTTTGTTTTCTGCTATCCTCTTTACACACACTTAGAGCCACATCTTGGTAGGCTTCTTACTTGGTGCTTGGGAATTCCACCTAGAAATGTTTCCCCATCCAGTCAGTGTCTTCATAGCACATGTGGGCACATGGAGTCCCTGCGCACAGAGCACATTTTAGACAAGCTTCCATCCCGCAGTGCTCAGTTTCTCAATTGTGTCCATCCGTTTGTGACCCCATGGACTGTAGCCCCCCAGACTCCTCTGTCCATGGAATTTTCCAGGCAAGGATACTATATTTCCTACTCCAGAAGATCTTCTGAACCCAGGGATCCATTGCATATCTATTGAGTTGCCTGCATTGGCAGGCAGGTTCCTTCCCACTCCGCCACCTGGGAAGCTTCTATTAGCAATACATATATGCTGTGTAAGAAAATGCCAAAGAATTTTCAAACTATTGCACAATTGCATTCATCTCACATGCTAGCAAAGTAATGCTCAAAATTCTCCAGGCCAGGCTTCAACAGTACATGAACTGTGAATTTCCAGATGTTCAAGCTGGATTTAGAAAAGGCAGAGGAACCAGAGATCAAATTGCCAACATCTGTTGCATCATATAAAAAGCAAGAAAATTCCAGAAAAACATCTACTCCTGCTTCAGTGACTATGCTAAAGCCTTTGACTGTGTGGATCACAATAAACTGTGGAAAACTCTTAAAGATATGGGAATACCAGACTACCTTACCTGTCTCCAGAGAAATCTGTATGCAGGTCAAGAAGCAACAGCTAGAACTGGACATGGAACAACAGACTGGTTCCAAATAGGGAAAGGAGTATATCAAGGCTGTATCTTGTCACCCTGCTTATTTAACTTCTATGCAGAGTACATCATGAGAAATGCTGGGCTGGATGAAGCACAAGCAGGAATCAAGATTGCTGGGAGAAATATCAATAACCTCAGATATGCAGATGACACCACCCTGATGGCAGAAAGAGAAGAAGAACTAAAGAGTCTCTTGATGAAAGTGAAAGAGGAGAGTGAAAAAGCTTGCTTAAAGCTCAACATTCAAAAAATGAAGATAATAGCATCTGGTCCCATCACTTCATGGCAAATAGACTGGGAAAAAATGGAAACAGTAACAGACTTTATTTTCTTGGGCTCCAAAATCACTGCAGATGATGACTGCAGCCATGAAATTAAAAGATGCTTGCTCCTTGAAGAAAAACTATGACCAACCTTAACAGCATATTAAAAAGCAGAGATATTACTTTGTCAACAAAGGTCTGTCTAATTAGTCAAAGCTATGGTTTTTCCAGTAGTCATGTATGGATGTGAGAGTTGGACCATAAAGAAAGGTGAGCACCGAATTGTTGATGCTTTGGAATGTGGTGTTGGAGAAGACTCTTGAGAGTCCCTTGGACTGCAAGGAAATCAAACCAGTCAATTCTAAAGGAAATCAGCCCTGAATATTCATTGGAAGGACTGATGCTGGCTGAAACTCCAATCCTTTGGCCACCTGATGTGAAGAACTGACTCATTGGAAAAGACCCTGATGCTCGGAAAGATTGAAGGCAGGAGGAGAAGGGGATGACAGAGGATAAGATAGTTGGATGGTATCACTGACTCGATAGATATGAGTTTGAGCAAGCTCGGGGCATTGGTGATGGACAGGGAAGCCTGGTGTGCTGCAGTCCATGTGGTCACAAAGAGTCAGACATGACTGAACGACTAAACTGATGTTAAGAAAAATCAGAGTGAATGGTCGAGTTCTCAGAAATAGGCCCCCTATAGTTCAGTTCAGTTCAGTCGCTCAGTCGTGTCCGACTCTTTGCAACCCCATGAGTCACAGCACACCAGGCCTCCCTGTCCATCACCAACTCCTGGAGTTCACTCAGACTCACGTCAATCGAGTCCGTGATGCCATCCAGCCATCTCATCCTGAGTTGTCCCCTTCTCCTCCTGCCCCCAATCCCTCCCAGGAGCAAAGTCTTTTCCAATGAGTCAACTCTTCGCATGAGGTGGACAAAGTACTGGAGCTTCAGCTTTAGCATCATTCCTTCCAAAGAAATCCCAGGGCTGATCTACTTCAGAATGGACTGGTTGGATCTCCTTGCAGTCCAAGGGACTCTCAAGAGTCTTCTCCAATACGCATAGTCCCATGTAAGTAAATATAAAATTGTAAAAGTTCTCCCTGGCAGCATGGCATAATCAACAAACAGTGGTTCTAGACTTTCAAAACATAAATTCCAATACCACGCTTACCATTTACGAGGTGACAACCTGCCAAAAACACTTTCCTCTTGAGTTTTCCAAAGAGATATTTTCAACCTTCTCCATATCCTCAATATCATAACAGCAAAACTCCCTTCCCTCTCAGACAAGACCCTGTCTCAGACTTCTTAGAGGAAACAGACCCCTCAGCTTCCTGCCCTGCCCCTCCACTAAGTCACTAAAAGATGTACTTTTTCTATCTCTGCTTTCCTGTTGCAATGGAAGAAGCTGTGACCTTTGGTAAAAGTACATGACCTTGGCCATGAGACCTATTTACATCCTCTTCTTTTGAGAACTTCCTCTATTAACTACTGTCTTTTTATGTATGTCTTCAAACCTTTCTCTTAAGTATTTTCACATTAGAATGGTGTCACTCAGACTCTTCCTTCTTTACTGAAATACATCACAAATATCTCCATCTATTTATTTTTCTATTTCACAATACTATTTCTCAAAAAAGAGATGTCAACCCTCACACCTTACCATCCTCCTCAATTCATTATAACCTAGATTTCTCTCCTATCACTCCTCTGATAGTGTTTCATCTAGTCATTGACCAGAAAAACCAAAGGACATAGCATTAGATACTGTGGGTTTTCTATTTCTGCATCTTCCATGACATCATTTCTGGTCTCTATATTTCTCAGCTCTCTTCACAGAAATTACTTCCTCCTCCTCTTAGGTATCACTGTCCCTGTTACCGAACATCACCATGTCCATGTGCCCAACACACAGCAAAGCCAAACAATACTAAAACATTGGCGTCTGGATCAGAGAGAGGTTTAGTACAGGATCATGCAAGGAGATGGGTGGTTCATCCTTTAAGAATCCCAAAGTTGCTGAAAGCTTCCAGCAAAGCCCTTTTAAAAGCAAAAAGGTTGAGGGAGGGGTGTGGTTGGTTGTTGCAAACTCCCTGATATCAGATCCTTTGTTCTTGAAGTCAGGTCATGTTCAGGTAATGATATTCCCGTAAATCTCTACCAAACGAATGTTATTCTGTCCTGATAAGAAAGGGCAAGGTCCCAAGGTACAACTTTCATCCTCCAAAGTTCCAGTCCTGGCTAAGAGAATGCAGAGCTCAGTTGGTGGCTCTATCAGGGCCAGGACCCCAGATTCTGCCCAGCTGTCATCGCTGAGGGAGCCAGGGGCCCAACCCAACTGTCCCTCACACGCCTCAGGCCGCCCAAAATAGGGAGATCAGGTCCCACAGACTGTCACACAGGCAGACTGTCATTGCTATTAGATCTCAGAGACCAGGATAGGGGAGAGGTTCACCAAGGCCTCAGGGCCTAGGCCAAGGTGAGTAGGTGGCCTTGGTGAGGACTCTGAAGCCCTATGGAACACAGCCCTAAACCTGTTCTCTGGGCCCCCCAGCTTACCTGCTGGTCCAAGGCTTAGATGAGTTAAAGGGCCTTGGGAAGAAGGCCGGCATCCACCTCTTACCTCTCTCTCCATCTCACGACCACCTTCAGTATTGTCTGAATTCCCTCACTAACAGTCGGCTGCTTGTGGGTAGGGCCCACTGCGGTGCTGTCTAAGGGCTGAGCAGGACCACTAATAGTCACTCAATGACAGTTGGTTGCCAGGAGGTGGGGCCCACTGAGTGAAAGTCACTCAATCATATTCAACTCTTTTCAACCCCATGGACTATATAGTCCATGAAATTCTCCAGGCCAGAATACTGGAGTGGGTTAGCTAACACACTATTGGAACACATTATTGGAACACAGTGATGTCCACATGTTTACTTATTAATATATTGTCTGTTGCTGCTTCTGTGCTACAATAACAGCAGCAAGATGAAGACCATGTGGCTCACAAAGCTGAAAATATTTAGCTTAGAAAAACTTTGCCATATCTGGCTGTAAGCCATTCTTTACCGCTTTCAAAATAGAAATAAATAATTCCTCTGTCCAAAATGGCTCCCCAATTCTTGGTAAGCAAAACTCAACTTTCTTAGCACATCAACTAATGTGATTCAAAATTGTTGTCTGAATGTACAAACGTACATACAAAAATGTACGTTTTCAGATTCATCTCTCACCATCCCCATCAGACCCCATTCTCTAACTTCATGGAAGATATCGCGCTTGCCCTATGCCTCAAACACTTGCACGTGGTGGTCCTTTTCTCTTTAAGTCTTGCCTCACTCTCTCCTCCTTTACCTGGCTGTCTCTTATTTTCTTTTTAGTATTTAAATCAGAAGTTACTTCTTCAAGGAAATCCTCCCTAACTGCTCTATTTATGCTCCCATAATTCCCTGTGCTTCCCTCACGTTCTCATTCTATAATAATGGCCTCTTTCCTTCTTTGTCTTCATCCCTTAACTACTATCGACCGAAACTATAACTTGTGCACCCTTGTATCTCTAGCAACTCTCCCAGTGTCTGGCAAGAAGGCTGTATTTAAGAAACATTTGCTGACTAACTGAATGCATGAATGAATGGTACTTATCACCTCTGAACTTTTTCTCAACTGTGAAATGGAGATCATAAAATCTAACCTATAAGGTTATTTGATGATTAAATAAAATATCACATATACACCCCCAGAGTATGCCTATTACCTATCATTACTCAGCACTTAATAGTTTGCTAGCTATCTATCCTATAAATGAGCCAGAGTTTCCATTGGCTTATTAAAATATAAGGATAAACAGCCTCTGTGTTTAAGAAACTTACAAACTGATAGGTGGGGAGAAATCACCACAGCACAATTTATGATGATGCCTTGACACATTCAAATAAAATACTATGCAGCAAGGTGACTACTTTTAAATAATATGTTATAGCCAGATCATCATGTTTTAAAGTCTATTGGGTTAAAACTGAATCACTACCTTCTAGAGTTATAGCAATAAAAATAAAAATGATGGTGAGGTTAACTTACAAATAGCAGTGGTAGCTTTAAGAGTAATTTTAAGAACTATGTAAATTTAACTTATATGCAGAGTACATCATAAGAAACGCTGGGCTGGAAGAAACACAAGCTGGAATCAAGATTGCCGGGAGAAATATCAATAACCTCAGACATGCAGATGACACCACCATTATGGTAAAAAGTGAAGAGAACTATAAGAGCCTCTTGATGAAAGTAAAAGAGGAGAGTGAAAAAGTTGGCTTAAAGCTCAACATTCAGAAAACTACGATCATGGCATCCGGTCCCATCACTTCATGGCATATAGATGGGGAAACAGTGGAAACAGTGGCTGACTTTATTTTTCTGGGTTCCCAAATCACTGCAGATGGTGATTGCAGCCATGAAATTTAAAAATGCTTACTCCTTGAAAGGAAAGTTATGACCAGCCTAGACAGCATATTAAAAAGCAGAGACATTACTTTGCCAACAAAGGTCCATCTAGTCAAGGCTATGGTTTTTCCAGTGGTCATGTATGGATGTGAGAGTTGGACTAAGAAGAAAGTTGAGTGCCGAAGAATTGATGCTTTTGAAGTGTGGTGTTGGAGAAGACTCTTGAGAGTCTCTTGGCCTGCAAGGAGATCCAACCAGTCTATCCTAAAGGAGATCAGTCCTTGGTGTTCATTGGTAGGACTGATGTTGAAGCTGAAACGCCAATCCTTTGACCACCTGATGCGGAGAGCTGACTCATTTGAAAAGACCCTGATGCTGGAAGGGATTGGGGGCAGAAGGAGAAGGGGACAACAGAGGATGAGATGGCTGGATGGCATCACCGACTCAATGGACATGGGTCTGGGTGGACTCCGGGAGTTGGTGATGGACAGGGAGGCCTGGCGTGCTGCAGTTCACGGGATCACAAAGAGTTGGACACGACTAAGTGACTGAACCGAACTGAAGAAGATTTTCACAACTATTTTTATTGAAATTATGAAAAACAAAATATACAGTGGGCTAAACTGTGCCTTTCCAAAAGACACGAATCACAAGTACCCCAAAAAACAAATGTCAGTGACTCTTATGTTAAAAGAAATTTCAAGTTTAAGAACAGCAATTCTGAGTTTAGATGGAACAAGGCTGGAATCTTTCTTATTGACTTGGATGACTGCTGCACTTCTGAGCTTGAATCTCATCATTTGCAAAAATGAAATAATAATATACTAAGAGCTGGGATGTTTGTAACCTCAAGAAACAGAAACACCCACCCAAAATAGATTAAACAATTAGAAACACAACATCATATTCAGCTATGTCTACAGGAAAAGGAAGAAACAGCCTCTTCTTGGGCTTCTTTATTTAGGATCACAGAATCTTTCCAGAAACTCCAAGCCGACTCTTCTTCATGTCTCATTGTCCAGGATTGAGTAACCCTCACATTGCTGAACTAGTTATTACTTGTTGTAATGGAATTATTCTTATATCAATCAAGCCCATCCCTAAAGATAGAGATAGGATAGTTTTCCTGAGATGTAGGTTGCAAAGAAGAAAGGTGGATACTTTTAAAAGCTGCAGTTCTAGTAGGAAGTAAGGAAGGGAAATAGAGACTTGACAGATGTTCAGCAGTATCTCCTATGAAAATTAACTTTATGCATTTGACACAGAGATGAAATGAAAAAAAAAATGCACCTAAAGTATTTTGTATAAGACTTAGTATATATCAGTTCAGTCACTCAGTGTCTGACTCTTTGCAATCCTATGGACTGCAGCACGCCAGGCTTCCCTGTCCATCACCAACTCCCAGAGCTTACTCAAACTCATGTCCATTGAGTCGGTGATGCCATCCGAACATCTCATCCTCTCAACCCCTTCTGCTCCTGCCTTCAGTTTTTCCCAGCATCAGGGTCTTTTCCAGTGAGTCAATTCTTCACATCAGGCGGCCAAAGGATTGGAATTTCAGCTTCAGCATCAGTCCTTCCAGTGAATATTCAGGACTGATTTCCTTTAGGACGGACTGGTTTGATGATCTTGCAGTCCAAGGGACTCTCGATAGTCTTCTCCAACACCGCAGTTTCAAAGCATCAATTCTTCAGTGCTCAGCTTTGTTCATAGTTCAACTCTCACATCCATACATGACTACTGGAAAAACCATAGCTTTGACTGGATAATTGATAAATTCTTGATAAATTCTCAGTAAATACTAGCTACCTAAAATTTTTCATTATTCAAAGACTTGATCTCTGTACCATTCATGAGTTAGATTTCCCTCAGGCCTCTTATATCTCAGAAAAGAAAAAATATATGTTAACTCTAATAATAATGATAGTAACAGTACTTATGTATAGAGACAATGTGAAAGTATATATACCAAAATATTAAAAGTAGTTTTCTCTAAGAGGTCAGATCATAAATGGTTTTAATATACAATTTTATTTTTGCTACCTTGATTTCAAGCATTCTATACTGAAAATATAGAATGGAATGAAAAATGGAATAAAAAATGTTTTTAAAATGTTCATTTTCCTTCCTCACAGATCCTAAAGTTGTATGTATTAACAATTGGTCAGCTTAT
This sequence comes from Capra hircus, assembly GCF_001704415.2. NCBI lineage: Eukaryota > Metazoa > Chordata > Mammalia > Artiodactyla > Bovidae > Capra > Capra hircus. Next base: position 54,519,140 of record NC_030815.1, on the reverse strand, counting down.
CAAAATGTTAATATATGTTTATCTCCTCCTGATTTTCATTTCCTATGTTTCAAGCAAATAGCCAGGCATTTAGTATTTCCTTGCTCCGGTGATATTTTTTATGTGAAGCAAAAGCTGCTTGAAGATAAAACTCTTCCTATCCTTTGTAAAATATAAAATTCTTTTCAGAGATTGTTTGTCTTCTAGATAAACCTCTGGAGACAGTGAGGGAAAGACGAATGTCTTTCAGAATTACTAGAAAAGATAAAATAATGTTAATCTCTTGGATTGTTGAGAAAGACAAAAGTGTAAGTCCCATGACAGCAGAGATGCACTATGGTAGCTTCTTGGAAGGTGTCCCAGGAGGAAATGGCTTCATGATGGAAGAAGGACTCTAGACACAGCTACCAGCCTCAGAATAAGAATCTATGCCTTAGGCTTGATCCTCTGAAACCACAGGGAACTGTGCCTTCACATCAGGAGACATAGTAGCATCCTGATGTTGGCTAGTATATATAGCCCAATAACTGATGAAAGGAATGTCTGCTGATATTCTGGCCCCAAATACAACACTGAGATATAACCATATTTCTGCGTGGGAAGTGTTAATACCAGTAACGTCTGAGATGGAACTTCATCTTAGACAAATGAGAGCTCAGAGTCACATTTAAGTTGATTTAAATTAAAAAGATGAAATTTGGTATTACATAACTGGTTTTGTGAACTAAAAGGGATTCCTTTCATTTAAACTTTTGTAACCTGGTTATAGAAGTATGGAGGTGGGAAAAAACTGATCATCAGGTATATAACCCACTTGCCTTATGGATAAGAATGCTGATTTAGAAGGAGGTCATATCTTGCCCATAACTGCACAGTTTATTAGTGGTATTGCCAGGGCTGAAGCTCAGGTATCCTGACTCCCATTCCAGAGTACTCAGCATTACATTCAAATGCCTCAGACCTGACAAAGATAAGTTATAACAGAAAATGTGTGCATTCTTTTAATGTGTACACTTTTTTTTTTTTTGGCTAAAAGATTACTCACTACTCAAATAAGTGCTCAAATTAGATCTATAATTGTCTGTCCTATGCTTTTGATGACAAAAGCATTTTCTCACTGTGTGGATGTGGAGACATCAGAAGATCTCATCACAAAGATGTCATAGGAAGGAAAGGATATCACTGAATGCTTTTCATTCTGTCGCCAGTTCACTTTCCCTCCCAGCATCAAATGGCCTCTTAGGAGATGCAGCGGCTCACAGGCTGAAACCACAGGAGCCAGACGCCTTTGCCTTCTATTCTGGGATCTGACACACAGACTCCCTCAGTGGCCTTGGTCAATCCCTTCACTTTCCTGCTTGGTTCATCCTGGACTTCACAGTAATACTGGCTGCAGAGGGGTGGTCAAGGGGTAAGAGGTATCAAGAAGGGTTACATACCATCTTCCTTTTGTCCTTTAGGTAAATACATTCTTCAGTGTTTAAATTAGAATTATCAGACAGGGATATTTGTCCCATTTTCTGGTGTTTGAGTAATCATTTTCTATGCACAATAAGAGTCCAAGACTTTGGTATTGGAAGGCTTTGTATATCTCAACAACCATTCAGATGTGTTCTACTTGATGGCACACCACATCTTTGATTCATATGTTGATTGTATGGGATCTGTTGTATGGCAAACAGTGCACATTTATCTCTGTTGTTCCAGAAGGCAGAGATAAGAGGAAGAGATTCAAGTTATTAAGCAGCAGAATTTCTTCAATATAGTTGTCTGACATTTACAACAATATTTACCATAATATGTTTCTCAAAACACTATCCCCTAAGTCTTATTTGGAAAATACTGCATAGCATAGCACTCTTCTAGAAAATCACAATGTTCATGAAAATATGAAGGGCTCTAAGAAGTTGTATATAAGGAAAAAAAATCCTGCATTACTTTGTCAAAGCCTATAACTTTGAAAACTTCTTTAACCATAGAACGCATTTTTCCTCAAAAGTGAGTGAACCTTATCAATAAACTGGTACTCTAAAAATGCAATTCTGGGTTGAAAAGGACTCTCTCAAAAAGGAAGGAATTTTTGTCAGTAGAGTTTCATGTGAATGATTATATAACCAATTGCCAGGAAGTTTCTGGGGATTTCTACATTGGATAGGATAATGGAATAAGAGGCTGTTAAGATCTCTTTCAACTCCCAAGCTTCAATGAATCTACTCCACTCTCAATCAGTAGCATTATTCAGTATCTTTTGTACCTCTTGTTCCTCTTGTTAGACACAAAGAGTTGTATCTTTTTTTGTCTACTATTAGACACAGATGCCACGAATTGTACTAGAAAGGCTCCTTAGGTTCCCTATTTCATTTCATCTGTGTGATAACTCTGAAAGGAAGGTATTATAATCCCCAATTTATAGATGAAAGAGAAACTGAGTGTCAAAGAGTTTAAATAAATTGCCCAAGTGACATATCAAGGATTGCAACCAAAGTCCAAGAGTTTTCTACTATGGAGCACACTTCCCTAAACAATACCCGTCACAAAGGAGACCATGGCAGATATGCGCGGACCTGGAGTCCTGATGACTCAGAGATATGAAGTGATACTATTGGCATTAGCCTTGTATTCAGTAGTGATAATGTAAAAACAAGGCACTATCGGGGCACTAACTACCTTTGCTAACTCTTATTTGTCATCTCTGTTGCTGCTGCTGCTGCTGCTAAGTCGCTTCAGTCGTGTCCAACTCTGTGCAACCCCATAGAAGACAGCCCACCAGGCTCCCCCATCCCTGGGATTCTCCAGGCAAGAACACTGGAGTGGGTTGCCATTTCCTTCTCCAATGCATGAAAATGAAAAGTGAAAGTGAAGCCACTGAGTCGTGTCTGACTCTTAGCGACCCCATGGACTGCAGCACACCAGGCTCCTCCATCCATGGGATTTTCCAGGCAAGGGTACTGGAGTGGGGTGCCATTGCCTTCTCCTATTTGTCATCTCTAGATTTTAGCAAAGAGCAGTTCACTTATTTTGGATCCACAGCCTTTGCACTGGCTGTTACCTCTTTCTGGAATGTTTTTCACAGAGCTGGCTGTTGCTCATCCAGAGTCTCAAATCTCATGACGTTGCTTCAGACCAGCTTTTCCTGCTTCCCTGTTTTACTTCCTTCCAGGCATATGGAAGGGCTGTCCTTCCTGGATTCATTAGGATTAGGTACAGCCATGGGCGCAGGGCTTTCCCGTTAACTGTGGACAGCAGTGACGTGTCACTTTCGGTTTGGAGTGTTTAGTTGCAGACCCTCCAGAGTTTTTTGTGTTCCTCATAACAACCAACGATGTTCAAGATAGTAGTAGTTGCTGCAACCCGGACAACAGAAAGACTGGGAGGAGCAGGGTGCCTTGCTGACCCATGATGAGAATGCAAATGAAACTGGAATCTGGAGGCTACTGCACAACCTAGCACAGTGCTTCTCAAAACATAGGTGCATAAAAATCACCTGAAGGTCTCCTTCCCCAGAGATAAAAATTCAAAAGAGCTTGTAACTTTAGATCAAATTTCTAGTAGATCTTTAGAAATGTGGATTTCTGAAGTTTCTAGATGATGCTAGTGCTCCCAGGCCACACTTCAAGTAGCACTGACCTGCCAAATCTGACTCTCATAACCTCTAAAGTTGTTATGTCTCTGTTCTCCAGTCAGGTACCATTTCATCACCATCTTCATTTGCTCCATGTATTATAGCTGCACACAACTATTATTATCTGTTTGTTAGCTTGCATATTGTCTATCTCCTCCATTATGACATAAACTCCATGCACATTGGAACTTTGTCTTCTTTTTTTAACTGTGTATCACCCATATGCTAAACAGGGACTAGAATTGTGAAATGAATAAATGAATCGGTCAATCAAGAAGTGGGCTTTGAATGTCTACTGTGCATTTTAACTTCTGTTCAGGCTCTAATCTCCCAAGTACTTTCTTTTGATAGTAAAACATGGGATGGAATAAACATATGAACAGATTGGGCCAAATGAAGCCTCAACTCCATCCATCAACTTACAGAGGCAGAACCAATTTGAAAAGGCCACTAATTTAGGTTGCTTAGACTCTGAGTGTAAAATACTGCTCTCCTTTGCCCCAACTCCAGAGCCATGAGGGCAAGTATATCCACAGAAGTAAGGACTGCAGGAAAGTTGGATTTCTCTTTTCATATTTTCCTTCCTCTTTCTCCATGGGGGAGGCAAGCCTCTGAGGACACAATGCCGATACTCAGAACAAGAGCCGCTCCTCAGAACCGTGTCCCCTGGTAGCCTAATGTGTATTTAAATTACAGGAAATATTCATGAGCTTGATCGAAGTGACTTCAACCTATTATCATCACATATTCCCTTGTGGGAAATAGATTCCTCCTGGGAACTGGAGAAGATGGCAAAGGAGAAACCAGGGTCAAGAAGAGCCAGCATGTGGGCAGTCCTTACCACTTATGGGTCCACAAAGAGCACTTCTTTCCAACATCTGGCACAGAGAGAATAGCATAAAAAGGCACAGGGGGAGCAACACAAAGAAGCCCAGAGCACACTCACTGCTTACTCCTGGAGGTCTCTGAATCACTTCCTAGAATTAATGAGGAAAAATAATTTGAGTACCTACTACTCATAGGAAATATTTTCTAAAATTGGAATTAGAGATAACTTAAAGTTAGACACAGATTTGCATACAACGATATGTTTAGGGTTTTGCTTTAAAATACTCCATTTCTCTTTAATCACCTCCCCACCAAAAAAAAGAAAAAACAAAAAAACAAAAAAACAAAAGAAAACCCAAGGGAGCAAAAGAGATAGAACAAACAGGATTGGCCCTGAGTTGATAACTGTTAATGCAAAGCAGATACTGAGGGTCAACTATAAAATTCTTTCTACACTTGTGTATGTCTGGACATTTTCCATAAGAAAAAGTTTTTTGACAGAGAGATTCTTATCCAGTGTACCACAAAGAAGAAAATCCCAATGTAACCTGTTAGGTGGGAAAACAAGCAGACAGTACATGGCAAAGGCAGCCTTGTGGGGTTCCTGGGATGGAAACACATGGATATGATATGTTTTAACATCATTTACACTCTAAATGATAAGACAGTGTAATAGAGCAAAGTATAGTCTTAACTGCCAGGGTAGGAAGAAAGATATTTGTAAAGGTTTATTGTCACTGGTGTTTTTTAATGCCTGATATTTTTGAGTTATTTTTAGAGGAAAATAAAAAAGTACTTCTTGTGCTGAAGGTATTTAACCTGCTCCTCTAGCTAAGTGAGACTTTGTTTCCTCTCTGCAATAAGTTTCGTCGGCAGAGTTTGAACTTGAACTTTGGAAAGATACATGGCAAGTGTGTTGTTCCTGAATTCTCACCTAAGATAATTAATAATGCAAACATTATTACAAAGATTTCATGTCAACTGCAAATTTTATTAGAACTAACATAAACCTAGATGGTGACTTTATATTTTTAAATTTTAAAAATGTTTAAATTGAAAAAAATCATGAAAATGTAACAGATAAACAGATGTTGCAATTTACTTTCATGATACCACATGCTTGTCTACCATGCCTTCAAATTGTCCAGGCTTTACCCCTCAGTGGAAGTAGAGAGTTGCCGTAAATTTATAAGCTACCCTTCATAACTCCTTTGTGCCTGGGGAAGAGAGCCAGAATGGGAAAGAAAGAGGCTGGTGCTAGGACCAGACAGACTCAGAATGGAATTCTAGCTCTATTTCTTCCTAGCTGTGTGACCTTGAATGGCTTATTTTACCTCCTTCAATCTCAGCTGTAAAACGGGGAATGATATTACCTCTTCATATCATTGAATCCTGGTAAAGTATTGATCAGAGAAGAATCTATGGTTTGGGAGGAGAGGAGATTATTCAGGAGAAACTTTGCAGGGCAGCCAGTCCTTAGGGGGACAGGGGGTGAGAAGGAGACAAAATAAGGAAAGAAAACAGGAAAACAGAAGGGTAGTTTACATTTGCATTCTTTTACCTCCAGAGGAAGAACAGACAAGATCAAAAAGACAAGACCCTGTCAAATTAAAGTTCTTGGTTTAGTCTGTACTGAACATACTCCAACACCCAGGTGCCCTGGCAAGATGCCTCTGATGCACAGTAATTGCATTATAATGAGGCACCCTGTGAAAATAAAATAAGCTATAATTAGAGGTGGCACCGGAGTCTATTTACCTCCACCTGGAAAAGAATCTGGGGAGAAGTTTGTGAATGTTATAAAGACAAACAAAATGAGTTATCTATTAAAATGTTAAAATTAGGCTATACATCTAGGAGAGAGCTTTATCTGCCATTTACCTGTAACTACTTCTACTGACAATGTTTAGTCAGCGCTGGGGAATAAATTTATGTTCTAGTGTCAAGTTTGTGCCACTGGCATTACTTAGAAGGAAATGCCAAATATTAGCAACCAGGATCTGGAGAAAGAGGTTTCTCTCTCTCCTGGTGCCCTGCAAAGCATTCAGAACAATCTAGAGGGCTAGATGAAAACAGGGATAGATCAGGACACCAACAGTTTCAGTTCCACAGAGCTGTTATGAAAATTACATTTAATTAAACTTAATTTAAAAATGTATGTCACAGGGTCACTACCACCATCATCAATGTCACTGTCATCATTGTCACTGGCGCTACTGCTGCCTTCTCAATCCAGGTAGTCTTTCTTCTTCCCAGATACTCTATTTTTTACCTTCGACATTAATGCCAACCTCAGCACCTCCTCACGGGCTGCAAACGTAATGAAACACACCCAAAACAGTCAGGAACAATGGAGAACTACCAAAGACATGGCAAATGAGAGACTTTACATCACATTACTGAGAATGAAGTCTGCAGATTCATTCAGACAAATCTGTTTTCCCCGGTCTGGTTTCTTCCGCCTATTCAGCTGCCTCCTCCTTTGCCTTGCCCTAAACTGGGTCCAGCCTTCCAGTTTTATTCCCATTCCCGAGGCGCCTTGGTATTTCTCTTTCCTTCCCTTCTCTTAGGAACCTCCACTGCTTCCCTCCTTTATTATGCAGAGCAAGCCCTCATTTGCCCAAACTTCTGAATCTAATTTGCATCTGATTTCTTTGCTATCCAGCAGCAAAGAAAAGGTTTCCAGCAACAAGAGACTCTCTTCAAATTACAATACTTTAAAATAGAATGCTTCTCAATAGCAGCACTATTTACAATAGTCAAGACATGGAAGCAACTTAAATGTGCACTGACAGATGGATGGAAAAAGATGTGGTGTAATAGACAATATATGGAATTCAATATATTCCATATACATATATATACGGAATAGTACTCAGCCATAAAAAGAATCTGGTAATGGCACTTGCAGCAATGTGGATGGACCTAGAAATTATCATAATAATTGAAGTCATTACTAAGTGCTGCTGCTAAGTCGCTTCAGTCATGTCCGACTCTGTGTGACCCCATAGACAGAAGCCCACCAGGCTCCCCCATCCCTGGGATTCTCTAGGTAAGAACACTGGAGTGGGTTGCCATTTCCTTCTCCAATGCATGAAAGTAAAAAGTGAAAGTGAAGTTGCTCAGTTGTGTCCGACTCTCAGTGACCCCATGGACTGCAGCCCACCAGACTCCTCCATCCATGGGGTTGTCCAGGCAAGAGTACTAAATTGGGTTGCCATTGCCTTCTCCACATTACTAAAAGAAGTAATATCATGTATCATTTATATGTGGAATCTAAAAAAAGAGATATAAATGAACTTATTTACAAGATAGAAATAGACTCACAGACATAGAAAATAAACTTGCAGTTTCCAGGAGGGAAAAAGAGTAGGGGGGAGGGATAAATTGGGAGTTTGGGATTAACAGATACACGCTATTGCATACAAAAGAAACAAGAAGGTCTTACTGCATACCACTAAAAAGGGAACTATTTTCAATATCTTGTAACAGCCTATAATGGAAAAGAATCTGAAAATTTGAATATATATAAAATGTATATATTATATAAGAATATGTAACATGTATGTACTGAATCACTTTGCTCTATACCTGAAACAACACTATAAATCAACTACACTTCAATAAAAAATAATAAAATAGTATGTTTAGTTTCATCATGTCATTATATTAATTCTAATCTCATTCCACTAATCACTCAAGCTTAGAGAAGATTCTTTCACTCTTCTGTCCTCTCCTCGTAACTACTTATTCAGAAAACTTTGATCTCCAATCCTATTCTAAGCGCTGTTCTAGGCCTGTTACGGCTTTCTCATGCTGTCTGTGTCAGTCTTCAACCATCAGTCCTGTGGATTAACTTCCCCTCCATTCAGGGTGTCAATTATCTAGTCCGGAGATTCAATCTCTGTCTTTAATTGTTGTGAGAAAAGCCAAGGCAAGAAAACTTGATAATGGAATTAAGATACTGCCAAACTTGAAACTATGCACCAAGTAAAGGCTTACCATTTTCTGTTCTTCAATGATGATCAATAACTTGATGGCCTGCAACTAAATTTCCAAATACCAACACTCATGTAAACCAGTAGACACATTCACTTAAGCGTGCAAAACAGAAAAGGCAATCATGAGGGCCCAAGTTGAGGTTGAGGAGGGCCGACTCTTCTGAGTAAATACATAAATAAGTACTAGCCTGTAATCTATGCTAATGGATCTTATATATCTAATCTATACCATTAATAATGGCATTTATTGAACTTTATTTTATTTATCATCAAAACACAATATTCTTTCCCATGGAATCTCCGTGTCTTCTTACTTTCCCACTAAAAAAGATTCAATTCTAAACACAAGAGGAAGAAAAGGAAAAATGAGAACAGACATAACCCAGTCAAAAAACTTGGATTTATGGAGTTCAACCTTGAAGATATTTTTTTTTTAAAACATCAAGCATGTGAATTAAAGCTCCCACCAGGCAGCTATAATTTATATAGCAAGCACTTGGCAGGTAATCCGAGCACACTGTGATATGGGTAGCAAGGAGATAGTCCCGCAGAAAACCAGACTCTCTTTGTGACAGGCCAGGGGGTAAGAAGTACACTTACTTTGCAGCTATAATAGGGAGTTTCCTATTTAATGGACCTTCAAGAATAAAAGGAACAAGAAAAACCTAAGAAGAAAACATGCATCCAGCCAGAGTGTGAGCACGAGCCCATGAAAACTAAAAAGCAAAGGGAGTTGGCCCCAAATGGTGACCTCCACACGGCGACAAAACTGCAGGCAAGTGACGTGCAAGGGAGAGAAAGTGCAATCCGAAAGAAGGCTCTGGTGGTTTCAAGCTAATTATTTCATCTGACTATTCATTTTTCAAACAATTCATTGTTTTTGTTAGAAATAGGATAAATACATTTATCTTCAAAGTATACTTATATTTTTATTTCTTGTTTGACTCCAAGCAATAAGGATTAATATTCTGTTTCTGAAGACTGATACTATATTTCACAGCTAGTCTTGAGTCAAACCACACTGCCCTAAAAATTAAAAAAAAAAAAAAAACTACTTCACAAAGAAAAAAGGTAAAACTCTCATCCTTGCTTTATAAAGGAGCATAAGGCAAGTTTCTCTCTCACTCTACTCTCAATGCTCAAAAGATAGACACCCAAGTATAGGAACACTGGGGAATCCCTGAAATTGAGGATGAGACTCAAATGATACCAGCTGATTTCATGCAGGCAGTAACAATTATAAGCAGCAACTCTGAACCTGCAGCCTATTTTCTGTTTCTATGATGACCTGGCTTGATAATGAATTCTTCTTGACTAGCATTTTTCCCCTATTCATAAGCGTGGTCTCTAAGACCATGAAGGTACTCTCTCCTGTTCTGTTCAGTGTTCTTTCACAGGACATGAGCTCTTTGGAGCACTGACGCCATGTAATTCTCCAGGTTTGGGATTTTTCTCTTCCCTTCTGCTCATTGCTTTTCTTGGAGGAAGCTAGCTGAAGTTTCTAGAGAATCAACGGCAAGAATCAACCATTAAAACAAGGGAAGTGCACCAAACAAGGAGTCAAAGCTGTAGGTTCTGGGCTGTGCTTTAGCATCAACACAGCTGCATTACATGTAGGGTGCCAATCTGCACCACTGAAGGGGCAAAGGCTCTTTGCCTCAAACAAGAAAAAAAGGCAACAGCAAAGTTATCATCACAAATCAGATGTCATAAACTGGCAGCCCTGCACTCTTCCTGCTGTAGTGCATTTGGCCAACAAATATGCTAATTTTTTTAATCAGGAGTTTTCAAGTAATACTGCAGATTTACAGATTCTCTTGAAAATTTGCCAAATCAGTAAAAATGCAGATTTACTGAGTCTCTTGAGAATCTGTCAGATCTTATGAAATAAACCTACATTTGTGCTTGTTGAGAATTGTCGTTTGTCAAGAGAGTACAGGCTTTCCAATTTGCTGCATCCTCATCACTCAGAGATGATTCAGCTATACTTATCTTAACTCACTTCCCTCCTTAGGTTACCTGCCTGGAAGGTGAATTAAGGCATTTCTGTTGGCTGCCTCTAATCTAGAAGAGTCCAAGGTAGGTAAGGAGGTGCTGCAAGGTAACAAACAACATGGAATAACAACAGACACACATCAAAAGTTGAAGGCTTGAATGTGTAGGCACATTTACAAACGGATCACAGCTCCCATTAGTTAGGCAATCTCCCCATCACTGCTGGATATACAATAGATAAATAAATAGCAAGAATACGTGTGTGATATATATTTAGATTGCACATTAGACTTTAAAATCTGTGCCTAACTGAATGCATTAGCCTGTGTTTTCTGTTTATGTCTCCGCAATGCCATGGAAACACAGTGCAGCATCCTAATGGGTCTCTCCTGGCAATAAATAAACAAAGTCTTTGTCTATTCATGTTTCAATTTCTTTTTTTTATGTAATTTACAATTTCAAAAAAAGAAAACAGCTTGGTGGTTTTTTGTTGTTTTTTTTTTTCCCCCTTACTGCCCCTTCCAGTTTCCTCTCTTGCAAAGTGCATCTGCAAGAAATGCAAAATGCACCTTCTAGTGGTTGCTGAAATCCACACCAGCATCGTCAGCACTCAGAAAATAGGATTCTCCCAGCCAGACTCATCTTTGCTCTTTATCAAATGCCATGATAATTAAACTTTGTAATGAGGTTCTTCAAGCATTTCAGTCTAACCCAAAGAGCACTTAATATAGTTATTTTAAGTTGAAAGCTGATACAAAACAGACATAAAAGCTGGTAGGGTTTGCTCCCCTCCTTCAGACTAAAATGCAATATGCAGTCCATTTTCATAGAGATAGCAACGAATCAGTCACAGCCCTTAAATGGCTCCGCTATGACAGCCACATGCTGTCGCCTCCCTGGCTCCACAGCTGGCAGGAGAAGACAAGTCACTCACCCCACCGCCATTGTCCTAATGTGCAAGGGCAAGGTGAAACACAAGCTCCAAGTGCCAGGGGTACCACGTCTCACAGGGCAGCTCTCTCCTGTCTGGCACCTGCTGTCCCCTAGCCAGCTGTAACCCAAGACTTCAAAAGGTTGATTATTATCTGCATGGAGAAGTGGGCAGATTTAATTAGGTTGCTCAACTCTGAAGAATCCCCTGAACCCAGGTGCAGTGGCCTCAGTCATAGGGGAAGAAGAGGTGGACAGACCAAGCACCTCTCTGGCAACTGGGCACGTGGGTTCCTGCAGGGACCTTTGATCACTGACTTTACAGCTTCCCCTTACAGGGTCTGACAATTCAGCTGGCAGTGTTCACTGCCCTGGAATCCTCCAGCTACATCCCAACCACAGACCATGTGCGGTAAACCTCAGGGCCAGGATCTGGCAAGCAATGACTATTTTCATTAGTCATGAAAAGCAGTCCATGGACCAGATTTCAAACCATTCAGAAAATAGATCTGTCATCACAGCTGTCCAAGGAGAGACTTCTTTCATCTAGAATTGCCAGGTGCTGAACTTTTAGTCATAAGGTAAAGTATCCATAGAAATGCCTTCCTTAGGTAGTAATCAAGTGTTTAAAGCCTTTATTTTTCTAAAATGGCATATAGTAACCTATACAACCAAACTATATCTCCATGTCTTTTGCAAAATAACAATAATATTAAAATATAACATTACTAGGTATTTATCATGTTCTTCTGAGTAGTTTCTATTATTATCCCTTTATCACCAATGAACTAAACTTTAAAGAGGTGAGTAACAAGTCCAAGGTCAGAATGCTAACAGCCAAGCTGAGATGAGAACTAGGTCACCTAACTGGAAAGCCTGTATTTCTTCCACCTCCATTTTTGAGTATATACTATGATCCCTGCACAAGGCTGGGATGTTTCCTCCCTAGGATCTCAACTTGTGAATACCTGTGATTCATTTAATCCCTAGATGAAAACTCCGTCAGTACTCATTTTTCCTTTCTGTCTTGGGTTCTAAGAGAAAGAGTTCAAGGACTGCCTAGTTTTATTTAAAAGGGATGCCAGTTTATGACAATTTTGTGTCACTGTTTTGTATGGGCTGTTCATACTATTTCTATGCTCTGCTACTATTAGATGATCTCTCTTCTCTTAAGCTCTTTTTGCTTTGCATCATGTTTATCTTAGAAGCAACTCCAAGTCATTTACAAATGAGCAAGTTATAAACGCAAGTAGTTTTGCTTTATTGTTATAAATGTATTCTGGAAATAGCTCTCATTCTGTTGCAGAAACCAGTGATGGAGAAATCAAGCACCACACTCGGAGAGTTGGAGAACTCAGGTTTGTTATGCTGGTGGGCCCAGAGGAGTTAACACTCCAAGCTCTGAACCCCAAACAAAGGGGCTAGAGTTTTTATAGAGACTGTAGTGGGCAACCCCACTCCAGTACTCTTGCCTGGAAAATCCCATGGACGGAGGAGCCTGGTGGGCTGAAGTCCATGGGGTCGCTAAGAGTCGGACACGACTGAGCGACTTCACTTTCACTTTTCACTTTCATGCATTGGAGAAGGAAATGGCAACCCACTCTAGTGTTCTTGCCTGGAGAATCCCAGGGAAAGCGGAGCCTGGTGGGCTTCCGTCTATGGGGTCACACAGAGTCGGACACAACTGAAGCGACTTGGCAGCAGCAGAAGCATAGTGGGCAACATTGGCTGTTAATAGGCTGGTTTAACCTAAGGGGTTTCACACACGCAGGAACAGCAGTCAAGATGGGGAGGGGCTGCCTGACCTTTACACGGACAGGCACGATTAAGCAGGTTTGTGAGGGCTGGGCAGTTGCAAAGAGCAAGACAAGAGTGAGTGAGATAAGCTCCAGTTCCTAGTATTGTAAGTCCCCACTTTCTGAGCCTATGTGACCCATGTGATCCAGACTTTGCAAAGAACAAGTTGAGTTACAGAGGAAGAAGGAGCAGGAGGTTATGTAAAATCTTCACTTTTCCTCTTCATCCCCTACTCTTGATGCTCTTATCACTTGTTGTAGAAAGCATTATTTCATGTTTTGGTAGGACATTCAGAGCGCCCCATCATTTGGGGGGCTATATCGAGCTATTAGCATTTGTAACTTTATGGATTTAATCCAAGAGATCATGAACTGGGTAATCGTATTCAGACTACAAGGGCCAAACAAGAGCGCCACAAAGAGCATGAAGAGAGGACCTGTTAAAGGGAGAAGCCACGATGCCCAGCTCCAGATATTGCTCCAATTACCCCAGGAATTAGCTAGTTTCTCTCTCCTTTTTATGATTTGTTCCCTTAGCTGTTGGGCCATGTCCCTGACTATTTCTGAATGGTCTACATAAAAGCAGCATTTTTCATTCAAGAAGAGGCAGAGTCCTCTCTTTTCAGCTGTCAGTAGGTCTAGCCCTCTCCTATTCTGTAAAACCTCTTCAGCCAGGGAGTCTAGCTGGTCCTATAACAAAAAGCACAGCAATAATACTGATTAGGGATAGAGGCCAGGGTTGACAATGAAAATGCATCAATATTTCAATAGCTGAATCCTCAAGCTTCCATTGTGTGTTGACCAGTCACCTGCCAGAGCATGGCTGGAGCAAGGCTGAAGAATCCTCAAGCTTCTGCCGTGTGTTGACTAGTCAGCTTCTGGAGTGACTAGAGCAGGGCTCAGCATCCTTCGTGGGTGAGAGCTGTTGTCTTGGGAACCGGACCTTGAGGATGTTTTGGGGTCCCGAACTGTTTTCCGGGTATCCTCGTCACAGGAAACCGCTGCCTTCTTGACTCAGGTGTGGGGGATCCAAGGATGACTCCTGTAACTTTAACAGAAGTCGGAGTTGCCAAGACAACTGTGTGGGGGCCTGTCCAAATGGGCTGAAGTGTTTTTTGTTTTTGTTTTTAAACTTTAACCCATATCTCAACTCCTGGCTGATAGGGATGAACCCAATTGCCCAAAGGAATGGGTGCCCTTTCTAAGGTTTCTTGGATGATATGGCAGAAGACTTTTCCAGGGCCCGGAGGTATCAGGACATCTCCAGGTCAGCTAGTTGTTGGTGGTCTCCCTTGAGCTTTTTTATCACTGCGGGTGGTCTCCCACATAAGATCTCAAAGGGAGAGTAGCCTGAGGACCTCGGGGTGCATTTATGGAGGGAGATGAGTCCACAGAATGATAAGGCAGCTTGTTTCAGCATTGTCTGGGTGTTGGCCAGGGGATATTTTTATCATACTACTACTTGGAGAAACAAACCTAACAAGACAGTTAAAGATAATATGGCCCAAAGATTAATGGGAGTAGGAAAGCTGCTGAGGCGCTAGCTAGGAGAACCAGGCCCAGACATGGCTTCAGAACATTAGTGTTTCTCTAGGTATGAGAAGATGCAAGAATTTGGACTCATAAAAATCTTTACCTGAAAATATCTAACTATCTGAAGGCCTGTTTCTCTGGGTTTTTCCCAGAGCACAGAGTGCCTTATTTTTTTGTCTCTACCTTGAACTCCTTACAAGGGGGTGTTGAACGTCAGCATCTTGTAATGGTTATGATTTAATCTTTGTAGAGACAGCTGGCAAGGGCCAACTTCCAGTCAGCAGGGCCCCTTCATAGCCACATATGTGACCATGTTTGGGGGGCATCTCATGGTTATTGTGTCCCATGGTGCTAGGAAGGCTCATTCCCTGGTTTAACAAAGATTCCATTGACAGGCCACTCAATGTGTTGTCACTAAACCAGCTCTTGTAATTAGCACAAGTCTCTGGACCATACCTGTCTTGCCTCCTCGTCCAGGAAAATATTTCCTCTTGTTGCTTCTTCCCATATCTAGAGTTACATTATTATAATTATTGATTTCAAATGGAATTGCATATCAGCATTTTATCACAGGCTCAGTCACACATTTGGTAACTTAAGAAATAATCTTCTGAAGCAAGCTTCATTGAAAATAATATAGCTAGCAGTCATTAGTAAGGTCACAAGCAAGAATTTAAGTCGAGAACTTTCATTGTGTGTAGCCTGGTATACCCCAGGTCATCTGACTCAGTCAAATGATTATAGCCAAGTGTTAATGTCCTGGTTGTACATCATGAAGCTTCTGACCTTTATCCAAAGATTGGTTATTGAAATAAGCTTTAGAAACAATCTTAGAGTGTCCATTTTAATAACTTAATTAAACCTTTTAGCAATTTAACATAACATGGAACTATTTCAGAAGTGAGTCTTAGTAAGCACAGACTTTAATTAACAAAACTAGTACTTAATATTCAGTGAAACATTATTTTTTTTTGAGAACTCATTGTGAGGGCATTAACACTGCAGCCAGGGGAGGCTTTAACCCATCAAATAAAAATGACATCTTTCAGGGAGCCAGGAAAAGCCAAGTGGCCAACTTGGATTTCCCATAGCCCTGACTCTTTGATTTTTAGCGTTGTTTACCCGCTTTTAATTTCCTGATTTAGGAGTAGACTATTGCCATGTTTTAAGGACATCAAGATAGCAAAGGTCTAGCTGGGAGGGGTTATATTTTGTAGAAGCAGAATGAGCTTTGTCTACATGTACTGTAATCTTAAATAATGCATTTACTTTAACAAATTACCAAAAAGATTTTTAAAACAAATATAAATCATTTAAAGGCAAAGAAATTCATAATCTGTTATCAAAAGCTGCATTCTAAGAAAACTTTGTTCTCTAAACAGAAAGAAGACCAAATTCCTGTCTGGTACCAGCTTACTGTTAATAACAAAATTTGTTTATCTGCTTAATCTTAGAGAATCTTTTCCATAAATTTTGAAGAACTAGCAGTGTTGTTCTAAAGGCATGAGAGTCAAACCATAGAAGGCATGTTTAAAATCTGATTCTATTCCAATTGACAAAGAAACCTGGTCATAGTGCTTTAATATGATAACTAAAATTATAATTGATACATTTTATCAGGGCATATCAGGTCTTTATGAATTTCACATAATTCTAGGATATCTATATTAGTAACACCAGCCATACAGTATAACCTGAAAAGATTTATCACCCCTTAAGCAGTACTTCTCATGTAATTTAACATGTCCAATGAACCCATAGCTTAATAGCTCTTTGGGATGTCTCAGGGGCCCTATGAAGCATCCAAAGTTAGCTAGAAGTCAAGTTATTTAGGAAGCTTTGTTAATAAACATCAAAAGGGTTTGCAACACTCAGTCAGGTAGGATTATATAAGTTACTGTGAAATAGTTATTTACTTAGCCAAAGTTAACAAAATATTTCAAAGGTAAATATAGAACAGATCAATTAAGAGGTAAAGAAACTTGACTCTATTATTAAAAGCAGTTCAACATCCGAAGAAAGTATGTCCTCTTAACAGAGAGAAAGGCTGAATTCAAGTTTTGTACCAGCTTACTTTAAACTCAGTTCAGTTCAGTTCATTTCAGTCGCTCAGTCATGTCCGACTTTTTGCGACCCCATGAATTGCAGCACGCCAGGCCTCCCTGTCCATCACCATCTCCAGGAGTTCACTCAGACTCAAGTCCATCGAGTCCATGATGCCATCCAGCCATCTCATCCTCGGTCGTCCCCTTCTCCTCCTGCCCCCAATCCCTCCCGGCATCAGAGTCTTTTCCAATGAATCACCTCTTCGCATGAGGTGGCCAAAGTACTGGAGCTTCAGCTTTAGCATCAGTCCTTCCAAAGAAATCCCAGGGTTGATCTCCTTCAGAATGGACTGGTTGGATCTCCTTGAAGTCCAAGGGACTGTTAAGAGTCTTCTCCAACACCACAATTCAAAAGCATCAATTCTTCGGTGCTCAGCCTTCTTCACAGTCCAACTCTCACATCCATACATGACTACTGGAAAAAACATAGCCTTGACTAGACAGACTTTAGTTAGCAAAGTAATGTCTCTGCTTTTCAATATACTATTTAGGTTACTCATAACTTTTCTTCCAAGGAGTAAGCGTCTTTTAATTTCATGGCTGTAGTCACCATCTGCAGTTATTCTGGAGCCCAAACAAATAAAGTCTGACACTGTTTCCACTGTTTCCCCATCTATTTGCCATGAAGTGATGGGACCAGATGCCATGATCTTCATTTTCTGAATGTTAAGCTTTAAGCCAACTTTTTGCTCTCCTCTTTCACTTTCATCAAGAGGCTTTTTAGTTCTTCTTCACTTTCTGCCATAAGAGTGGTGTCATCTGCATATCTGAGGTTATTGATATTTCTCCCAGCAATCTTGATTCCAGCTTGTGTTTCTTCCAGTCCAGCCTTTCTCATGATGTACTCTGCATAGAAGTTAAATAAGCAGGGTGACAATATACAGCCTTGACGTACTCCTTTCCCTAGTTGGAACCAGTCTGTTGTTCCATGTCCAGTTCTAACTATTGCTTCCTGACCTGCATACAGATTTCCCAAGAGGCAGGTTAGGTGGTCTGGTATTCCCATCTCTTGAAGAATTTTCCACAGTTTATTGTGATCCACACCGTCAAAGGCTTTGGCATTGTCAATAAAGCAGAAATAGATGTTTTTCTGGAACTCTCTTGCTTTTTCCATGATCCAGTGGATGTTGGCTTAGGTAAACTTAATTAAACTTATTTTAAACTTAGTCCTAACTATGCATAAAACTTTTCCAGGGTCCACTTTCCACAAACCTTTTAATCACTTTCTATAATAGCCACTTGTAAGTCAGACCTACTTCCTTTTCCCTTTATAAAATGTAATTTTATTTTTTATATTTTTAATTAAAAACATATTTCCTTATTAGATTAGAAAACAAACATTAATACTAGATATTTAATATTGAATATTTCTCAGTTGACATGAATCTGAAATTTATTTAGGTTAATTTTTCTTGTGTTTAGAATTGTTTTATTTGTAAGCACTTCCTTTTCTTTAGGCCAATTAAATTAGAACTCATTTACAACTTCAACAATATTATTAGAAAAAACCAAAAGACATACACTGAGACATA
Organism: Capra hircus; assembly: GCF_001704415.2. Taxonomy (NCBI): domain Eukaryota; kingdom Metazoa; phylum Chordata; class Mammalia; order Artiodactyla; family Bovidae; genus Capra; species Capra hircus. The sequence continues at coordinate 54,500,819 of NC_030815.1, read as the reverse complement.
CTTAAATACAGACAGACTGACAGAGATCTTATAGTTTTCTGTTTGAGATTTTAAATATCTCTTTCACCCCTCTTTTTCCCTTTGCTTGAAGTCCTAATTTGTCCATGGCTGAGATCTCAGACAAAGTTGGCTTTGTATTTCAAGGACATGGAAAGGGTTAACTTCAAGCTTTTTCCTAGGCAGGCCTTTTAACAAGCTAGCTGTTTTTAATTGCATATGCAAAAAGAATTGGTTTTGCAGTTTCCAAAAAGAAAAGGTTCTCTCACTGTTCAGTCAGCAATCACGCACTCATAATCATTCAGAGGCTATCACAATGCCTTCCTTCTCCCAAGTCCCCAGTTCTCCCTATCTGATGCTCCCTTCCTGGGAGCTCCAAGGAGATAATCAATCTCCTCTTCTACCTGTTGGGGTAGGACCTGACTGGGGACTGGCCCCAGGGCCTTACCTGATCCTGTGGCCATTCCTGGTGAGTTGGACCATCCCTCCAATGAGTACAGTTGGGCCTCGGCTGTCTGGAGAGTCAGAACACTGGTCTGACTCTGAATACTGTTAGTGGTGTGCATCATCGTTCGTCTCGGGGTTCCTTCGCTGTAGCCCAGCCAAGCCACCAGTCCCATGCCTCAAGGGGCTGGCATGGTTGGAATCTCACTAGGGCCATGCCGAAACCAGTAATCAAGGAACCAAGCACCACAATCGGAGAGTTGGAGAACTCAGTTTATTACACTCGCGGCCCCAGAGGATTTAACACCCCACGCTCTGAACCCCAAACAAAGGGGTTAGAATTTTTAAAGACAGACTACAGTGGGCAACACTGACTGTTAATAGGCTGCTTTAACCTAAGGGGTTTCACTAAGGGGTTTCACACACGCAGGAACAGCAGTCAAGATGGGGAGGGGGACGCCTGGCCTTTACATGGACAGGCATGATTAAGCAGGTTTGCAGGGCAAACCTTTGGGCAGTTGCAAAGAACAAGATAAGGGTGAGTGAGATAAGCTCCAGTTCCTAACATTGTAAGTCCCCACTTTCAGAGACGATGTGACCTATGTAATCCAGATTTGGCAAGGAGCAAGTTGAGTTATAGAGGAAGAAGGAGCAGGAGGTTATGTAAAATTTTAACTTTTTCTCTTCAACATAATTATGCATTAAACACAATAGGGTTGGGGAGAATAAGACAGGGCCAGATGATTCAAAAGCTCTGAAGTATTGTACCAAATGCCCTATTCCAAACAACCGTGATACCAGTACTGTGCTAGCTCAGTTGCCTTTCAGGTAACTGAGGCATGTACCTTAGCTCACCTTTCCTTTGCATATTTACTTTTTGGGCTTCTATTTTCTCCTTCAAGATGTCAGGCTTTGGCAATGCTCTATTCTACCAAAGACTAACTTCACTCAAACCCCAAATATAATTCAACTATAATGGTCTTTGTCAATCTATATTTTTAGAGGGGGATGTGGAAGGGTGTTAATACAGACAGAATTATTTTCACAGCTTTTTCATCTGTATTTGCAATTTTTCCTGAGAGTTTAATTTTGAGAAAGTATAGTGGTTCTATACTATAAAACCAGACACTTTTTCACTAAAGGAAAGAGCATCTATGTATCAAGGTTTTTTTCCCCCTTAAATTCTTAACACATTCCTAAAGATTTTACTTTTATTGAGAAAAAGCTTGCTCTTTGCTTCAAAATATTAACATACTAGGGAATATCCCATATAAGCCAACTAGACTTTTGAGTTATTCTGAAATCAGGGACATATGTATGTTTTATGGAACTTGAAGCTTCTAGACTTTTGAGATCCTTCTTTAAGAAAAAGAATACAAAATTATAAATGTAAAATTTGGTTGAAAATGGCCATTTATAATACCAGGCAAATAAATCACAAGAATTTATAAGTTTTTAATTCCTGATAATTGCCAATAACTTCACAGATCTAGAAAAATTATATAATTTTACTAATTAACAGTCTGGACCACTTCTATAATACTGTGCTAATTATATTTGTTTGTGTCCACTTTCTCTTTGCATGCCAAAAAATTTAATCTTTTCTTTAGAGAAAATAAAGTTCAGTCCCTCTTCAAGCAAGATTGGCCAAAATTTGATTTTCCTTATTGAAAGTTTAGAAATATTTTTTCAGTCCCATAATTTGTTATTGTAATGTCTTATATATGTTCAGGATTCTTGCCAACTTTGGGGAAATATAAAATGTTTTTATCCATGTAGGATGAAGGGCTCTTCAGGTTTCAGGTACAATGATGACTCAAATACTCTTGGAATTTTAAACATCCATTAATAAGTTAGTTGTCATCTCTCTAGAGCCCGGATTACGAGTATCATTTTATCTTTGTCAATGATCACCTTTTGTGTCAAATCAGCAGGAAATTTAAACATTTCTCCAAGGTTTCATATTATTTCTTCCTGGATTATCAAACAACTCAAGAGCCAAGTCATTAATTAAGAAAATTTATCTCTAGCTCTCATTGAATTGTTCCTGTCAGTATTTTCTAGATCAGATCCACCAAACCTCATTGGTTCTTTACAAAGGCACTAACTCCCAAACTTCAGCTATTGCACATTTCAAAGAAAAGTCTAACAGGGAAGAACATGAGAGGGAGGAGAGACAGAGAGAAAACTTAATTTATGAAGGTTAAACTATGTACCTTGTTTTACTAAGTGTTATAAAAACACACCATATTGTGAACACAAAACTTCTTAACTTTAGGGTAAATTTGTCTCTGCTGACATCATTTCTTTATTTACATAAGAAACCTAAGTTGTAGTCAAAAAAATCATATCAAAAAAGTGAACTAACAATAAATCAACACGTGCCATATTGCCATAGTTATGTTCTTTACTAAGACAAAAACTATAAGAAATAAATCTTAATGCCAACTACTAATTAGCTCAATAACAAGAACAACAAATATAAAATCAAGATTTTGGCTAGTTAGCTAAGCAGGTTGAGAGGGTTCATTTAGCAATCTGGGTTCTCTTTGAAACTCAGATTAGCCCTTTAACTGAACTGCACAACTATTAAATTAACTTGTGTGAGTTTAATAATATAAATTAGAACAGGGGATAGATTTGACTAAAACCTGAGCAGATAGCTTTGTGGGTAGTAGAATCTGACATATTTGGGGAAAATCTCTCTCCCTCTCGACTGTCTGGACTGAATTTGCTGCTTTATTAATTTTTTTAAATTAATAAACTGTTGACATGCTAGAAATCAACTATAAGAAGAAAACTAGAAAATTCACAAATATATGAAGATTAAACAACATGCTAGTGAGTAACCAACGGGTTACAGAAGAAATCAAAGGAGGAATCAAAAAATACATTGAGACAAACAAAAATGGATATACAATGTATCAAAATTTATGGTATGAAACAAAATTAGTTCTAAGGGGGAAATTCACAGAAATAAATGCCTACCCCAAGAAACTAGGAAAATCTAAATAAATAACCTAAATTTTACACCTTAAGGAACTAGAAAAATAAGAACAAATAAAGCTCAAAATTGGTAAAAGAAAAGACAAAAAAGGTTGAAGTGACTTAGCAGCAGCAGCAGCAATAAATTAAATAGAGGCTAAAAAGATAACAGAAAAGATCAATAAATTAATTTTTTTGAAAGGATAAGCAAAACTGATAAATCTTTCACTAGACTCACCAAGGAAACAAAGAAAGAACTCAAAAAAAAAAAAAAAAGAGGAGATATTGCAACTGATTACCACAGAAATACAGAGAATCATAAAAGATTACTATGAACAATTATACATCAACAAATTTGATAAGCTAGAAGAAATAAATTCCTAGGAAAATGCAACCTTCCATAATTGATTCAAGAAGAAATAGAAAATCTGAACAGAACAGTTACTAGTAAGCAGATTGGATCAGTAATCAAAAGCCACCTAACAAACAAAGTCCAGGACCAGATGGCTTCACTGGCAAATAGCAAACATTCAAAGAACTAATACTAATCCTTTCAAACTCTGCCCCTGCAAAAAGAAGATGGACTGCTTCCAAATACATTTCACAAGGCCAATATTACCCTGATATCAAAAACAGACAAGGATGTCACTAGAAAGGAAAATGACAGACCTACCAATATCCTCAATGAACACAGGTACAAAAATTCTCTACAAAATTCTCTAGAAAATCAAATTCAATAATACATTAAAAGATCATACATCATGATCAAGTTGCATTTATGCTTGGGATGGAAGGATGGCTCAATATCTATAAATCAATGTGATCACCAAATTAATAAAATGGAGGATAAAGATAATATAATCACCTCAATAGATAAAGAAAAAGCACTGGACAATATTCAACATCGATTTATGATAAAAACTCTCAGCAAAGTCGGTATAGAGGGAATGGACCTAAACATAAGAAAAGCCATACATGACAAGCTTCAAACTAGCATCATTCTCAGTGGTGAGAAGTGGGAAGTTTTTCCTCTAAGAAAAGCAACAAAACAAGATTGCTTACTTTCACCACTTTTATTCAACATAATATTAGAAGCCCTAGCTAAGGTAATTAGGGAAGAAAATGAAATAAAAGGAATCCAAAGTGGAAAGGAAGAAGTTGAACTGTCACTATTGGCAGTTGACATAATATTATATATAAAAAATTATAAAGACTTCACCAAAAACTGTTAGAACTAATAAAATAATTCAGTAAAGTTGCAGGATACAAAATCAGTATGCAAAAATCTGTTCTATTTCTATACACAATTTTTTAAAATTATCAGAAAGAGAAATTAAGAAAAAAATGCATTTATAGGTACATCAGAAAGAATAGAATACTTAGGAATAAATTTAACCAGGGACATGAAATACCTTCACACCTAAAACTATAACCCATTATTGAAAGAAATTAAAGACAATACAAATAAATGGATAGTCCATACTCATGGTATAGAAGAATTAATATTGTAAAATGACTATACTACCCAAAGCAATCTACAGATGAATGCAATCCCTATCAAAATTCCAATAACCTTTTTCACAAAACTAGAACAAACAATATTAAAATTTATATGGACCCACAAACGACCACAAATAGCCAAAATGATCTTGAGAAAGAGGAACTAAGTTGGAAGCATCACACTTCCTGATTTCAAACTATACTACAAAATTTTAGTAAACAGTATAGTTTTGGCACAAAAACAGACACAAAGATTAATGGAACGAAGAGAGAGTTTAGGGGAAAAAAGCCCCACACATACACAGTCAAATGATGTACAATAAAAGAGTCAAGAATAAACAATGGGTAAGTTCTCTTCAACAAATGGTGTTGGGAAAACTGAAAAGCCACATGCCAAAGAATGAAACTCAACCACAATCATATATTATATACCAAAATTAACTCTAAATGTAGTAAACCCTTGAACATAACACCAGAAAACACAAAACCCTTGGAAGAATACACAGGTAGTAAGCTTTTTGATATAGATCTTAGCAATACTTTTTTAATCTGACATAAAAACAAAAGTAGTAGAAGAAAAAATAAACAAGTGAGTAAACATCAAACTAAAAAGCTTTTGCACAGCAAAGGAAACCATCAACAAAATGAAAAGTCAACCTACAAAATGAGAGAAAATATTTGCAAGCCATATATCTGATGAAGTTAATACCTTCCCCCATATATTAAGAACTCATGCAACTCAACAGGAAATAATCTGATTTAAAAATTGGCAGAGGATCTGAACAGATATTTTTCCAAAGACACGCAGCTACGCAACAGGTACAAGAAAAAATGCTTAACATCTTTAACTATCAGGGAAATGAAAATCAAAACCACAATGACATATCACTTCACTTTTGCTAAAATTATTACCAAAAACACACACAAAAAAAATAACTAAGTATTGGTTGGTAAGTATGTGAATAAAATGGAACTCTTATACAATGTTGGCAGGTATTTAAATTGGAACAGCCAGTATGGAAAACAGTATGAAAGTTTCTCAAAAAAAGAAAAATAGAACTATCACAACACAAGAGAAGATTCTACACATGGACATCACCAGATGGTCAACACTGAAATCAGATTGATTATATTTTTTGCAGCCAAAGATGGAAATGCTCTATACAGTCAGCAAAAACAAGACCAGGAGCTGACTGGTGCTCGGATCATAAACTCCTTATTGCCAAATACAGACTGAAATTTAAGAAAGTGGAGAAAACCACTAGACCATTCAGATATTACCTAAATCAAATCCATTATGACTATACAGTGGAAGTGAGAAATAGATTTAATGAACTAGATCTGATAGACAGAGTGCCTGATGAACTATGGATGGAAGTTTGTGACACTGTACAGGAGGCAGTGATCAAGACCATCCCCAAGAAAAAGAAATGCAAAAAAGCAAAATGGGTGTTTGAGGAGGCCTTACAGATAGCTGTGAAAAGAAGGGAAGCAAAAGGCAAAAGAGAAAAGGAAAGATACCCATTTTAATACAGAGTTCCAAAGAATAGCAAGGAGAGATAAGAAAGCCTTCCTCAGTGATCAATGCAAAGAAATAGAGGAAAACAAGAGAATGGGAAATACTAGAGATCTCTTCAAGAAAATTAGAGATACCAAGGAAATATTTCATGCAAAGATGGGCTCAATAAAGGACAGAAATGGTAGGGACCTAACAGAAGCAGAAGAAATTAAAGACGTGGTAAGAATAAACAGAACTGTATAAAAAAGATCTTTACAACCAAGATAATCAAGATGGTGTGATACTCACCTAGAGCCAGACATCCTGGAATGTGAACTCAAGTGGGCCTTAGGAAGCATCACTATGAACAAATCTAGTGGAGGTTATGGAATTCCATTGGAGCTATTACAAATCCTGAAAGATGATGTTGTGAAAGTGCTGCACTCAATATGCCAGCAAATTTGAAAAACTCAGCAGTGGCCACAAGACTGGAAAAGGGCAGTTTTCATTCCAATCCCAAAGAAAGGCAATGCCAAAGAATGCTCAAACTACTGCACAAATGCACTCATCTCACACACTAGTAAAGTAATGCTCAAAATTCTCCAAGCCAGGCTTCAGCAATATGTGAACCATGAATTTCCTGCTGTTCAAGCTAGTTTTAGAAAAGTCAGAGGAACCAGAGATCAAATTCCCAACATCTGCTGGATCATGGAAAAAGCAAGAGAATTCCAGAAAAACATCTATTTCTGCTTTATTGACTATGCCAAAGCCTTTGACTGTGTGGATCATAATAAACTGTGGAAAATTCTGAAAGAGATGGGAATATCAGACCACCTGATCTGCCTCTTGAGAAACATGTATGCAGGTCAGGAAGCAACAGTTAGAACCGGACATGGAACAACAGACTGGTTCCAAATAGGAAAAGGAGTACATCAAGGCTATATATTGTCACCCTGCTTATTTAACTTATACGCAGAATACATCATGAGAAACGCTGGACTGGAGGAAGCACAAGCTGGAATCAAGATTGCTGGGAGAAATATCAATAACCTCAGATATGCAGATGACACCACTCTTATGGCAGAAAGTGAAGAGGAACTAAAGAGCCTCTTGATGAAAGTGAAAGAGGAGAGTGAAAAAGTTGGCTTAAGGCTCAACATTCAGAAAACGAAGATCATGGCATCTGGTCCCATCACTTCATGGCAAACAGATGGGGAAACAGTGGGAACAGTGTCAGACTTTATTTTCTTGGGCTCCAAAATCAGTGCAGATGGTGATTGCAGCCATGAAATTAAAAGACACTTACTCCTTGGAAGGAAAGTTATGACCAACCTAGATAGCACATTCAAAAGCAGAGACATTACTTTGCCAGCAAAGGTCCGTCTAGTCAAGGCTATGGTTTTTCCAGTAGTCATGTATGGATGTGAGAGTTGGACTGTGAAGAAAGCTGAGTGCCGAAGAATTGATGCTTTTGAACTGTGGTGTTGGAGAAGACTCTTGAGAGTCCCTTGGACTGCAAGGAGATCCAACCAGTCCATCCTAAAGGAGATCAGTCCTGGGTGTTCACTGGAAGGACTGATGTTGAAACTGAAACTCCAATCCTTTGGCCACCTGATGCTAAGAGCTGACTCATTTGAAAAGACCCTGATGCTGAGAAAGATTGAGAGCAGGAAGAGAAGGGGATGGCAGAGGATGAGATAGTTGGATGGCATCACTGACCTGTTGATCATGGGTTTGGGTGGACTCTAGGAGTTGGTGATGGAGAGGGAGGCCTGATGTGCTGCAGTTCATGAGGTCGCAAAGAGTTGGACACGACTGAGTGACTGAACTGAACCTAACTGATGATCTAGCAATTCCACTTCTGGGTATTTATCTGAAGAAAATGAAAACAATAACTCACGGAGAAACATACTCCCAGTTCATTGCAGTGCTATTTACAATGGGCAGTATACAGAAACAATCTAAGTGTCCACTGATGGATGAATGGATAAAGAAATTGTGGTATGTACATATATATAGTGGAATAGTATTCAGCCATTAAAGAGAATGAAATTTTGCCATTTGCAACAACATGGATAGAACTTGAGGGCATTATGCTAAGTTAAGTAAGCCAGACAGAGAAAGACAAATACTATGTGATCTCATTTATAACTGGAATGTAAAATAACAAAAATGAAAACTATAACAAAAACAAGTTCTTAGAGAACAGACTGATATTTGACATTGGTGGTGGGTGGAAGGTGACGTGAGAGAAATGAGTGAAGGGGTTAAAATGGACAAACTTGTAGTATCAGATAAGTAAGTCATGGGAATGTGATACACATCATGGTGACTACAGTTAATACTTCTGCTGCTGCTAAGTCACTTCAGTCGTGTCCGACTCTGTGCGACCCCATAGACGGCAGCCCACCAGGCTCCCCAGTCCCTGGGATTCTCCAGGCAAGAACACTGGAGTGGGTTGCCATTTCCTTCCCCAATACATGAAAGTGAAAAGTGAAAGTGAAGTCGCTCAGTCGTGTCCAACTCTTAGCGACCCCATGGACTGAAGTCCGCCAGGCTCCTCTGTCCATTGCATTTTCCAGGCAAAAGAGTACTGGAGTGGGGTGCCATTGCCTTCTCCAGTTAATAACACAGTTATTGCCTATTTGAAAGCTACCAAGAGAGTAGACCTTCAAGTTCTCATTGTAATAAAAAAGAAAATTGTATCTATGTAAAGTGATGGATGTTAACTAGATTTTGTGGTGATTATTTCACAGTATATATAAATATTGAATCATTATATTATACACCTGAAATTGATATAATGCTATGTACCCTTTATTCCTCAATAATAAAAATGCAAAATAAAAATCTTAAGCAGTTTGGAAAAGGCAAAAAAGACCAAAAAAGTATTTATATTTAAGAGTTGATTATTTTATCAGGGAAAAGTTACCAATTTAAAATTCTAAGCAAAAGAAATATGAATAGCAAGCTTCGAATGAGGATGGTAACCCAAGTTCTGTAGAATGAGACTATTTTGAGCAGCAGGCCCTGCTGTGAGGTGAGGTGGTCTGGAGTAGTCATATGAATTCAAGAAGACTTTGGGTATCTCTGGACCAAATGCAGATGGAACCCATTATTCTAGTAGTTAAGGGAACCATTGAAAGTGAAAGTGAAAGTCGCTCAGTTGTGTTTGACTCTTCACAACCCCCATGGACTAGACAGTCCACGGAATTCTCCAGGCCAGAAAACTGGAGTGAGTAGCCTTTCTCCAGGGGATCTTCCCAACACAGGCATCAAACCCAGGTCTCGCACTTTGCAGGCGGATACTTTGCCAACTTAGCAAGCAGGAAAGCCAAACAATACTGGCATGGGTAGCTTATCCCTTCCTCAGCCGCTCTTCCTGACCCAGCAATCGAACCAGGGTCTCCTGCTTTGTAGGCAGCTTCTTTACCAGCTAAGCTACCAGGGAAGCCTATTAAATGATAACAAAATTGTTTCAGTTTTGTTTTCCAGGAATGTTTTCTGCCTGTAATAAAATAGGCATAATGAAAGCAATAAAATCTTGGAACACAGGTTCTTTATAGTTTACTAAGACTTTACTATTCAAACTGTAGTCCACAACCAAGCAATGCCTGGGAGCTCATAAGAAATGCAGAGTCCCAGGCCCCACTTCAGACCTTCTAAATCATACACATATGTACATTGGTGATTCATATGCCCATTAAAAATGGTAAAGCCCTAGTCTTTTTCCAATAGTAATGGCCAGTGGGACTTCCAAGTCAATGACAGTTAACTTGAATTAGAAGTGTTTTTATCAGATTGTGAAAAAAATATATGCTCATTGTAAAAACAACAACAAAAACACAAAAATACTGCAAAATGTCACAAAATTATGAAGTGAAAATCACCTGGAGAGCTGTCACCAGATAAACAGTCACCATTTGATGCGGATCTTTCCAGCCACTTTCTATATGTACTACAAATTAAAAATAAGGTAATCTATATGTGCTGGAAGACATCCTTCCATGTCAATTAATAAATCTCTAACCCATCATTTTAATTTTCAAGTATTATCCTATTTAGTACAGTGAAATGTATTTCAAAAATCTCTTATTTCTGGACAAAGAATTTACATATACTATTTCTTTAAAATAAATTCCCAAAGTAAAATTTCAGAGTCAAATGTTAGACACATTTAAATCTTTATATGCTCTGCAAGACAGCCTTCCAAAAATGTGAGTTGTATCAATTTCTGCAATCTTTGTCAGTCTGATAGCGAGATAACTGTATCTTATTGTTGTCAAATGCCTTTAAATCATATTCTAAATTTAAGTGCTATAGAGGTGTCTTCATTATGTGTTTTCAATATTAATTAAAAACATAATAGTGTTCAATAATTCATATTCTTTATATTTTCTCATTAAGTAATATTTAACTGTGTACCTATTCAGAAAATTGGTAACTTGAAAGATAAAACCATAGGATTTGATTCAGTCTAGATTTTCCAAAATGAAAAGTTTGATTATTAAGTTATCATATCACTCTCAGTTCTTTCTACCTATGTGTACCTTTCAAGTTTTCTTTGTGAATATCTCTTTCCATGCCCACTAGTTAGTTATATGCAATTCTATCCCCCAAATAGATTTAGCATTTGTGTTCTCACTCTAGGTTGAATACCTTCCAGGTCATTGCGTTATCTACATGTTGACAGTATCTGCATCTCTAGCCCAGATTGGAATAGTCCTCCTAGCTCTATTTCTTAGTTAGCAACAATCTTCTCTATATTTTAACACTATAAAATTTTTTTCAAGACCCAGCACAAAGATCACTACTTCTTGAAACTCTGCCTGAGCACCTGGCAGATTCTTTGATTCCACTCTGCATTGCCCAGGTCTCCATCACTGCCTCATTGCAGAGTATGACTGTGCATGAGCAGGTAATCGTTGAGTCATGTGCCCTCTTTGGAAAAGGCAATGGCACCCCACTCCAGTACTCTTGCCTGGAAAATCCCATGGATGGAGGAGCCTGGTGGGCTGCAGTCCATGGGGTCGTGAAAAGTTGGACACAACTGAGAGACTTTACTTTCACTTTTCACTTTCATGCATTGGAGAAGAAAATGTCAACCCACTCCAGTGTTCTTGCCTGGAGAATCCTGGGGATGGGGGAGCCCGATAGGCTGCCATCTATGGGGTCATGCAGAGTCAGACACGACTGAAGCGACTTAACAGCAGCAGCAGTGCCCTCTTCTAATGGGCAGAGCTTATTTTCCCACCTCATGTCTTCTCGAGTACCAACACTAAACCTGGCACAAAGTAAATAATCCAAACCACTGATGAGCAATCTATAAATGAAGCTAGAAACTGCTTCCTAGTCACCCTCACTCCAAGTTAACAAGAAAAAAACTGAGGCCAAACAAATTATACAAACGAAAGAAAGAACAAAACTCTGGGTAAAAACATTTTAGAACATTTAGAAAAAAAAAACATATTATTTGCTAACTAAATAATTTTCTTAATGAAAGTCCTTAATTTCTGATAAAGAATATAAATGGAGAACATATTTTCAGAGAATAGAAGAATGCCAAAATTTTCTACCTATAGTTCCCCATAGCTAAGGCTGAGTAAAATCAAGCATTTTTCTTTTCTTTCTTTTCTTCCATTTTTCAAAAACAGCAACCATTATTTAAAATTTTCTGCCTATCACTCAATGAAACAGAGACAGTTGTTCATTCTGAGTTAGGTTTTTGCTTATCTGACCAGCAGGGTCAAGATAATAAATCACTCAACCCCTAGGAAATAAAGAAATGCTTAATGCATTTGTGCAGTTACCAAAGAGGGGGCAGAGAAAGAAAAAAACTCTCAGGATTCAATTCATTTTCAAACACTGCACAGTACTTACAAAAAGGCTGCATGAAGATCATATATAGGTGAAGCAGATGGAAGGGAAACAAACCAGAGAAGTAGCATTTCCACTGGAGAAAAATATATGGTCCATTTTTCAAATATCCCACAAGAAGAACCTTGTCTTTTATCCTTCCTGTAAACAAATGCTGTACATTCTGCCCAACCCCATCAGAAACTCTCTGGCAGTGGGCTGGTAGCACCTTTTGCTTAACTAGTTGCTCAGAGAGCAGTAAAGAATCTGCCTGCAATGCAGGAGATACAGATTCGATCCCTGAGTTGGGAATATCTCTTGGAGAAGGAAATGGCAACCCACTCCAGTATTCTTGCCAGGGAAATCCCATGGACAGAGGAGCCCAATGGGCTCCAGTTCAGAGGGTTGGAGTTGGACACAGCTTAGCGGCCAAACCACTCTCACCACCCTTTGCACTTATGATGGTTGTTGCTGATCAACCTGAAGACAACCAATAACAACCCCAGGCATCTCTTACAGGCTTTTCTTGATGCAGAAGCCATAAGCAGCAGGCCAAAGGTCCACTGCTCTGCTATGGAGCACCAGGTGGGATGTGGGGGAGTTTAGGAAAGGACAACACAGTTCTAGCAACACTCATATCACTATTCTAATTTGACAAAGGCCAGAAAATGCACTAGGCTTTGCTGCCAAGAGTCCTTCAAGAAAAGAACTAAGGTAAAGCTATTGAATAATTTAAAGTTTCTTATCTGAGGTGAGGGAAGAACTGCTTCACTGAGTACTCATCACACAGAACAACCTACATTGTAATATTGCTTAAGTATCAGAGTATAAGGAGAAGGCAAAGGCACCCCACTCCAGTATTCTTGCCTGGAAAATCCCATGGACGGGGGAACCTGGTAGGCTGCAGTCCACGGGGTCGCGAACAGTCGGACACGACTGAGCTACTTCACTTTCACTTTTCATTTTCATGCATTGGAGAAGGAAATGGCAGCCCACTCCAGTGTTCTTGCCTGGAGAATCCCAGGGACAGGGGAGCCTGGTGGGCTGCCATCTATGGGGTCGCACAGAGTCAGACACGACTGAAGTGACTTAGCTGTAGCAGCATCAGAGTATAAATTGTCCAAAAAACTTAGAAATACAGCTGACACTTTCAAGAAAATATTTACTCTGAATGAGAGTAAAATAGTTTTCCCTGCCCTACTCCAGACCTGCTGTGTGATCTTAAGCAAAACACTTAACACTTCTGTGTCTCAGGTAGCCTGTCTGGGGAAAATAGCTTTTGTCTCAGCTTCAGCCTAAGAACTAGTGAGGATTTCCCACTCCAGAATCAAAGAGGTTACACACAAGATACAAATTATACATTATAGCAAGGAAACATATGCGAAGCTCCTAGCATTGTGCCTGGAACAGTTATTCAATAAGTATTATTTACATCCCCTTTCTTCACCAGAGAAAATTAAACATCTTTTGTGTTCAGTTAAGACAAAATAAGTTAGAATAAAGTTAAGAATTTTCCCTCCAAAGACATGATATCATTCTTCCTCTCATTTTTACCTTTTTCTAATATATATCTGTGCACATGCAACACTCATCACTATAGAAATAATTAAAGGATTGATGTATGCACCTACATGTGGAGATTAGCAGTGTATTATAGAGGAGCCTATTTTGAAGTCATGTTAGAAATTCTGTCACCTCTGAGCAGGAACTTCAGATGGAAGACCCAGAATTACCCTACGTGGTAGGACTTGGGTCTAGGTATGCTGCAGTTTTGCCTCAGCTTGCCTGACATCCAAGCATATGACAACATTTTTGCTTCTTTTACAAGATTTCCTGGAGCTTGCACTCCCTTCATGATCTTGGCAGAGATTTTGCTGCTGAAATAACATACAGAATCCTCACCAAAACCGTGTGCTGCTGAAATGCCAGAAAACTGCCGGCGTGGGCAAGATCTGAGAGTGACAGTCACCACCTCCTACCTGGCCAACCTTGTCTTCCCATAGTTTCCCAAAGTGTTCTTGGAGGGAGTGTTATTTTTCCCCCTAAAGTAGAAATGCTTCTTCAATTCCCTGAATTATTTCTAGAATATTTTCTTACCTTCTATCTATGAGCAATGTCTATAAATGACCTTGCTCAAAAATGGACTGGTTTCAGAAAAATTCTTATAGACTATCCCATCCAAATCAGAAACCCTGAATGTAACTTACTTTCATGTCTTCAATGTTAAGATTAAAATGCCCCTCATACTAATGTTAACCAAGTGCTTTCAGTCTTTGAAATCCAGGACCAAAAGATTGCCTGATCTATTCAGCCAACATTAATTTCACCTTAAGAACAGGAAGTTGAGTCTTTTTTACTTTTCACTAACATCAGTCAGTATTAGTGGTGGCACCAGTGATAAAGAACTTGCCTGGCAACGCAGGAGACATAAGAGAAGCAGGTTTGATCCCTGGGTCGGGAAGATCTCCTCAAGGAGGGCATGGCAACCTCCTCCAGTATTCTTGCCTGGAGAATCCCTAGACAGAGGAGCCTGGTGGGCTACAGTCCATAGGGTCACAAAGAGTCAGACACAACTGAAGTGACTTAGCATGCAACGTCAGTCAGCACATGAATGCCTGACCCATACTTAATAAACTCAAAACTTAACAGAATCATATTCCTTCTAAAGATATTGAATTAAGGTTTCCACCAGCAGATATTTACTAAGCACTTTCTATGTGCCCAAGGGCTGTTCTTAATGCTGGGGATCTGGCCATGTATATGACACTCTCTGCTTTTCAGGAAACTGCCATTTCGGTGAGCAGAGATAGACAATAAATCATAAATAAATAACACACCAGAGTGGTCTTTATTCCAGATGGGATCAGAGAAGGAATGACATGTGAGCAGATTCCTAAAAGGAACAAGAAAGCAAAACTTTAGATATCCAGGAAGAGGCATTCCAAGGAGAGATTCTGCAGCAGAAGCCAACTTAGCGTACTTCCCTGAAGCAAGAGGTCAGGGATCTAAAGCACAGTGAAGGGAGATCAGTGAGAGAGGGGGAAATCAGAGAAACACTCAGGGCCACAACATGCAGGGCCAGTAAGGCCACAACATGCAGGGCCAATAAGGGCCGCAACAGTGACTTTGAAAGAAATTCTGAGTGAGATGGGAAGAGAGGGCTCAGAAAAGAAGAATGAAACAATATGACATATATTCTTAAGGATAACCCCATCTGGTGTGTGGAAAACATATCTCAAAACTGAGAGTTGAATTAAAAAGAGCAGTTAAGGCATGTGCTTCATAGGAAAGTCCGGATGGAGGGGGTGAGAAACGATCACATTTGGAATGTGTTTCAATGTATTTCACATCCCACCAAATGTGGAATATGAAAAAAAAAAAGTGAGAAATTAAGAATGACCCCCCAAGAACCTTGGAAGATAGAATAGAGCTGCCTTTCACCAAGAAGTAGAGTAGGCTGGGATTGGGGCAGGAGAATCACAAGCTCAGGTTTGAGTATGTCATATCCGAGCTGCCTATTACAGATGTAAGTGGTTAGACACGTGAGAATGACATGCAGAGGAGATTTCCAGGTTGTAAAGGCAAACTGAATAGCACTTGTTGGCTCTGGAATGTATCATAATCCAACTATGCTGGCCAGCTATTTCTATAATAATGCTTTGTAACAAACCACTCCAAAACTAGATGGCCTACAACAAAAAACAGTTATTTTCCTGGTTTACAGGTCTGTAGGTTGGCAGGGAAGACTATCTCAGGCTGCAGTGTGGTTGTACTGGGTTAGGTTTTTATAGGTCTGTAGGTTGGCAGGGAAGACCATCTCAGGCTGCAATGTGGTTGTACTGGGTTAGGTTTAGCTTTGCTCTGAGTGTCTCATTCCTAGATTTATAGTGCAGGAGCCAAAGACAGATGGGGCATGCCCTTATCAAGATGATAACATGAACCAGAGACAGCCGGAGGAAACATATAATCCTTTTAAGGGTTTTTCACAGAACCAGGTACACTATCACTTCTGCCCATATTCTACTGCCCAGTGCAAGACACTTAGTGAAACCCAATATCAATGGGACAGGGTAGCATACTTGACATATAATCACAGGAAATACAAAATCACACAGCAAAGGATATGTATATTTCTAATACAGGGAAGGCCTAAAGAATTGGAACATGATCCAATTCACCTTTCAACTCATACTGTACCCTCAGCTACACCTACGGCTCATGACCAAAGACTTTTTTAAGATTCTGTAAACTCTCAACTCAAAGAGTTTCCTCAAATGTCTATTTTTGAAAATCATTTTACAAATATATTTGAGGCAATTATACGTGGATTTTTTCACTAACAGGAAAATAGGTTGGCATTTTCTAATAACATGGTACACATCATATTTTAAATGTCATTTCTTAAAAAAAAAATCTTGATCACTGCTTCTCAAACTATTGGGGAGGGGGGCAGCGGGGACAGACACTAATTCTTCAACAAACCAGAGACCTATATATCTATTTTTAAATACAGTAAAATTAATTGCTAAGTTTGACTTTTTCAAAAAGAAAAGTTATACAAATTTCAAGTGCATGTTTTTTGGAAAATACTTGGTCACATTGCTGTAAAAGCGTCTAAATAAATACTTATTCTTAATTTTTGCACCTACCTTGCTGAAGATAACAGCATATAGAACAGCATCAGCCCGTGGACCACACTTTGTAAAGCACTGTCCTAGATGATTCCATCATAACCAGGTCCCTTTCCCGCCAAATCTTATCATTACTGAATAATAGCAGTTTGAACACAAAACTAAGTTGCTAAAAATCTGAAATTGGATTCGACTTGTACCCAAGTTTACTCAACTACTAATTCAATTTGTTAGGTTTGTTTGGTCCCCAGGATTCCATGCTTCGCTTAATAAGTAAAAAAGGGGAAAAAAAAAAAATAGGGCTTTGTCAAATAGCCATACCCTACTTTGTGATTTTTACTATGTAGTTCTTGATTCTCATGGCAATGCCTTTTAGAATTTCCATCCATGCTGTACACACACAAATTACTAAAATCTCCTGGCCACATCCTGAGGCTACCTTAATTGACTGTTATCAAGCTGTGCTTTTTAAATGTTCCAGCATTTGATCTTTTTAAAATGCTTCTGAGATTTAACTGGTGTCAAACTGGCTGGGCTAATTTCCTGCGATGTCTTTAGATCCTTTTTTAAAAGTAATTGAGTGTTGAATTAGGGCTTTTTCTTTCTTTCTTGAGGGATCAGTACTAAATTTAGTTAAGTTCTGACCAACAAAAACTAAAAATTCTATTCTGTCCTATTAATTTCCTGCACCTTGACTTGCCATCTCTCCAGCTGTACACTACCCTAGAGTCCAGAAAAAAATTAAGCCATGCTTGTTGAGCCTTACTGAAAGGGGGCCGAGTGGACCTAGAGGCATCTCAGTTAAGTTCAGTTGCTGAGTCATGTCCGACTCTTTGCGACCCCGTGGACTGCAGCACACCAGGCCTCCCTGTCCATCACCAACTCCCAGAGTTTACCCAAAATCATGTCCCTTGAGTTGGTGATGCCATCCAGCCATCTCATCCTCTGTTGTCCCCTTCTCCTCTCACCTTAAATCTTTCCCAGCATCAGGGTCTTTTCAAAGGAGTCAGCTCTTTGCAACAGGTGGCCAAAGAATTGGAGTTTCAGCTTCAACATCAGTCCTTCCAATAAATATTCAGATTGATTTCCTTTAGGATGGACTGGTTGGATCTCCTTGCAGTCCAAGGGACTCTCAAGAGTCTTCTCCAACACCACAGTTCAAAAGCATCAATTCTTCTGTGCTCAGCTTTCTTTATAGTCCAACTCTCACATCCATACATGACTACTGGAAAAACCATAGCCTTGACTAGATGGACCTTTGTTGGCAAAGTAATGTCTCTGCTTTTTAATATGCTGTCTAGGTTGGTCATAACTTTTCTTCCAAGGAGTAAGAAACTTTTTATTTCATGGCTGCAATCACCACCTGAAGTGATTTTGGAGCCCAAAATAATAAAGTCTGCCACCGTTTCCACTGTTTCTCCATCTATTTGCCATGAAGTGATGGGACTGGATGCCATGATCTTCGTTTTCTGAATGTTGAGCTTTAAGCCAACTTTTTCACTCTCCACTTTCACTTTCATCAAGAGGCTCTTTAGTTCCTCTTCACTTTCTGCCCTAAGGGTGGTGTCATCTGCATATCTGAGGTTACTGATATTTCTCCTGGCAATCTTGATTCCAGCTTGTGCTTCTTCCAGCCCAGTGTTTCTCATTTTGTACTCCTCAAGAGGCATCTAGATGACACAAATATCAGATTTGAAAATGGGATTTGCTGAATCTTGCCTGAATAAAGAACAGCATCCAGGAGTCCTTCACGTGGTAAAAGAGCAGTGAGATTAATATTAATGATGAAACAATAACACCTTTCCAGAAATGTTCTCAGAAGAACATGGACAATGCGCATCCAACATACCATCATCAACTGAGCCATTTGGACCCTATACTGCTGAGGCAACACTAAGAAGTACTCAAGAGTTGAGGCAAATTTCTCAACTGATCCTAAGTTTTTATTGTTGTTGTTGTTACTATTATTATAATCATCATCATAGTTGCTAATTTAAAGTCAAATAAAACTCATAAATATTGAATCATTTCTATTATCTCTTGGAAATTCTTTCTTCTGAAATGGTAATGAATAGCCTAAACTCAGCTTCTTTGGAGCAAGAAACTGTTTATTTGAGATCACATTTATGCAATGCCAACATATCAATTGCTTACTCAAAGATATTGAAGAAAACATAAAATCAGTCTGCAGCTGAGCCAAACTGTCCAGTCAATTCAGACAAAAGAGTCCATCCTATAAACAATGGCAACACAACCTTTATAACATGATGTTGTCATTCATTATACTACTCTTGCTGCCTCATTCAGGGCAATATCTAATTTACATTTTCTCTCCCAGAGAACCTTGCATTAACAGGAGCACAGGTAAATTCTAAACAAATTATTTAAAAATTCATTTGCCTTTTTAAAAGATGTTTAAAATATTTAACCAAAATAGTGCACTTGTAGTTAGAAATCACCTTAAGAAAATATTTAGACATTTTGTAGAATCAAAATGCTAAGTAGTTATATTCAGTTCTTGGCTTTACATGGAATGATAACAATTGCAAACATCAACTCCTCCATCTTAGCTTAGTCAGATTTGCCTCAGAGACTAGGCAAAGAGACTAAGGCTTTCCTCCTCATCTGCCTCATCACTCAAATTTTCTAGCTCCTAACACAAGGAAGACGTGCTAAACTCTATGGATCCCTTACATTTAGATGAACCAGGAAATGCTGGTTTATAAACTCTGCTCCATATTGTTTTGTGTTAGATATCACAGAGAAACTCAGAAAAACTGATACACCATATTTTAAAGTATAATTTTACAACCTGAATAAAATATTAGGTAAAAAAAGAGCAGACTACACTCAAAATATAAAATAGAAACAATAACCAAATTTTGTTGTGATGGCACTATATGTTTACATATATATAAGTTGAGACCGCTCAGTTCAGTTCAATCACTCAGTCATGTCCGACTCTTTGGAACCCTATAAACCACAGCATGCCAGGCCTCCCTGTCCAACACAAACTCCTAGAGTTTACTCAAACTCATGTCCATTGAGTCAGTGATGCCATCGAACCATCTTATCCTCTATCAACCCCATTTTCTCCAGCTTTCAGTCTTTCCCAGCATCAGGGTCTTTTCCAGTGAGTCAGTTCTTCACATCAGGTAGCCAAGGACTAGAGTTTCAGCTTTAGCATCAGTCCTTCCAAAGGAACTCAGGACTGATTTCCTTTAGGATGGACTGGTTGGATCTCCTTGTAGTCCAAGGGACTCTCAAGAGTCTTCTTCAACACCACAGTTCCAAAGCATCAATTCTTCAGTGCTCAGTTTTCTTTATAGTCCAACTCTCACATCCATACATCAGTTCAGTTCAGTCACAGTCGTGTCTGACTCTTTGCGACCCCATGGACCGCAGCACGCCAAGCCTCCCTGTCCATCACCAACTCCCAGAGTTTACTCAAACTCATGTCCATTGAGTCGGTAATGCCATCCAACTATCTCATCCTCTCATTCCCTTCTCCTCCAACCTTCAGTCTTTCCCAGCATCAGGGTCTTTTCAAAGGAGTCAGTTCTTTGCATCAGGTGGCTAAAGGATTGAATCTTTAGCTTCAGCAACAGTCCTTCCAATGAATATCTAGGACTGATTTCTTTTAGGATGGACTGGTTCCAACCAGTCTCCTTGTAGTCCAGGGGATAGTCCAGGGGATTCTCAAGAGTCTTCTCCAACACCACACTTCAAAAGCATCAGTTCTTCAGTGCTCAGCTTTCTTTATAGTCCAACTCTCACATCCATACATGACTACTGTAAAAACCATAGCTTTGACTAGATGGACCTTTGTTGGCAAAGTAATGTCTCTGCTTTTCAATATGCAGACCTCTACTAACAGAACATATTAATGGAAGCAACTATAGATCTTTTCTCAAGAAAAGATCCCAGTAAGTCTAAGAATGTTACTGTATTAGTCTACCCAGGTTATAATTACAGAATACCACAGACTTGGTGGCTTAATCAACAGAAATACATTTTCTCACAATCTTGCAGGCTAGAAATCCAAGACCAAAGTGTCATCAGTGATGGCTTGTAGTGAGACCTCTAGCTGACTTTACATGGTCACCTTCTATGACCTATTCTCTGTGAGCACAAGGAAAGAGAGATCTATTGTGCTTCTTGCTCTTCTAGTAAGGATACCAGTCATACCTAATTCAGGCTCCATCCTGATAACCGCATCTAATGTTACCTCCCTAAAGCCCCTATCTCCAAATACAGTTACACTGGGATATTATTGACTGAGTTGTGCCCCTTCCACACAAACTGCATATGTATTCATACCAATAAGCTAAGCTAAGTCACTTCAGTCATGTCTGACTCTGTGTGACCCCCTAGACGACAGCCCACCAGGCTCTGCTGTCCATGGGATTCTCCAGGTGAAAACACAAGAGTGGGTTGCCATTTCCCTCTCCAATGCATGAAAGTGAAAAGTGAAAGTGAAGTCGCTCAGTCGTGTCTGACCCTCAGCGACCCCATGGACTGCAGCCCACCAGGCTCCTCCGTCCATGGGATTTTCCAGGCAAGGGTACTGGAGTGGGGTGCCATTGCCTTCTCCATTCATACCCATAACATTTGTAAATCTCAAAATGTAAAAACAATCAGCATATTTAACAAATGACATTAAGAAAACTGTTTTAGTCCACATCAAATTCTAAACAAATTAAAATTAAATCACAGGAAAGAAGGAATAGTATTTATCACAACTAAGGTAATTAAAATAAAAGGATAAATTAGAAAAGACAAAATGGGTAAGATTAAGAACATTAAAACATCTGTGTAATAAAAAAAAGCAGCAACATTTAAATAAAAAGGAAAGTAACAGATAGGTGGAAGTGTCACAAATAGGAAAAGAGATAGCAAAAGAATAGAGAGAAATGTATTTTTATATATTATATACTGATATACAATGTATAAAGACCAATAAATTATTTAAGTTGCTTAGATTTCATTAGAGAAATACTTATGAAAATAAAATATGAGATATCATACATGAAAAAAATGTATCCCATTTGTCAAAAAAAAAAGAAAAAGTCATAATAAATAACATTTCTACCTAATAAATAACCAGTTTTTTAAGAAATCTAATGCTGGGGAAAATGCAGGAATCATGTTCTAAACATTACTACAAACTATGCAAATTTTAAGTTTTTAAAAGAAACATTTGGGAAATACATATCAAAAGTGCTGGAAATTATTCCCATCAATTGAACTCAATGATCCATTCTTTGAAAAATATTGCAATTAAAAACACCAAAAAGGGGACCCTGGGGTGGGGCGGGGAGTGGGGAAACCAGGCCCAGGTCCTGGGGGGAGGAGGGCAGCTGTGCCTCTGCCCAGAGCATGACTCCTTCTCTCAAGGCCTTCAGGCTGTGCGTCAGCTTCCCCAGGGAGTCCCAGCCCCCCACGGTGAAATTCACCAAAAAAAATAAAAAATAAAAACACCAAAAAGCTACACAATGATGTGCCCTACCTCTGAAGGGGACACTTCTGGCACCTGCCTGCTGCTGCTGCTGCTAAGTCGCTTCATTCGTGTCCGACTCTGTGCAACCCCATAGATGGCAGCCCACCAGGCTCTGCCATCCCTGGGATTCTCCAGGCAAGAATACTGGAGTGGGTTGCCATTTCCTTCTCCAATGCATGAAAGTGAAAAGTGAAAGGGAAGTTGCTCAGTCGTGTCCGACTCTTCGCAACCCCATGGACTGCAGCCTACCAGGCTCCTCTGTTCGTGGGATTTTCCAGGCAAGAGTATTGGAGTGGGTTGCCATTGCCCTAGCCACTTGTAATACTTAATTTCATGTACCAGCTTGACTAGACCATAGAATGTACAGATATTTGGTCAAATATTAATCTGGCTATTTCTGTGACAGTGTTCTTGGGTGAGATTAAGATTTAAATCAATAGACTAAGTCTTTAGATTGCCCTCTGGAATGTGGGTGGGCTTTGTCCAATCAGTTGAAGGCCTGAATAAAATAAAAGGACTTATTCTTTCTGGTGTAAGAAGAAATTCCCTGTTTAATAGGCTTTAAACTGGAACACTGGCCTTTTTCCTGCTTTTGGACTTGAACTGGAAAATCAGCTCTTCCTGGTCTCAAGACTGGTACAACACCACTGGTTCCTGATTTTCAGGCCTTAGGACTCAGAACTAAGTGTCAGCTCTCCTGGGGCTCCACCTTGGTGACCCACCCTGCAGATCTTGGGACTTGTTCATCTCTAAAATTATGTCAGCCAATTTCTTACAGTAAATCATAGATAACAGGTAGATACATAGACAGTTAATCTTATATTCATTCTGTTCCTAGAGAACCCTAACTAATACACCACCATCTCTACTCCTTCTTTGCCAGACAAAGTTCATGGTGGTTTGGGGAGCAATGCACCCAGCCCTAGAAAAAAAGTTTGTCCACGCCAATCATGACAATCCTGTTGTTCTTTATAGAGCTGAGACTTATTTGGACATATCACATGATTTTGGACATTAAAACCTCCAGTAAACTCTGTTGAAAGCTTCTGAGAAGGACTTTTCTCTTGAAAAGAGAGAACCATGATGAAAGGCTCATTTTTCCTCCCACTCTATTCTATCCAGTTTGGAGACTACCCTGTAATGATATGATATTCAAAGCAGCAGCACTCATCTTGTGATCATGAGGAAAACAATCACCAAAAAAAAAAAAAACTGACTCAGGTCCAAAGTAACCTACTGGTCTATTATGTAAACAGCAAATTTCAATATAATAGAGCTTAAGTCATAACTAATGAGGCTTTCTCTTAACTTCAGATAAAATATCCTAAATTTTATCATATACTTACTTCACTTGCTTATTTTTAGTGTCCAAAAAAATATGGTAATTATATAAACTATGGGAGAAGAATAATACAAACTAAGCAAAAGATATTAAGAAGAGGTGGCAAGAATACACAGAAGAACTATACAAAAAAGATCTTCGTGACCCAGATAACCAAGATGGTGTAATCACTGGACTAGAGCTAGACACCCTAGAATGTGAAGTCAAGTGGGCCTTAGAAAGCATCATTGTGAACAAAGCTAGTGGAAGTGATGGAACTCCAGATGAGCTATTTCAAATCCTAAAAGATGATACTGTTATAGCGCTGCACTCAATATGCCAGCAAATTTGGAAAACTCAGCAAGTGGCCACAGGACTGGAAAAGGGCAGTTTTCATTCCAATCCTGAAGAAAGGCAATGCCAAAGAATGCTCAAACTACTGCACAATGGTACTCATCTCACACACTAGCAAAGTAATGCTCAAAATTCTCCAGGCCAGGCTTCAACAGTACATGAACCGTGAATTTCAAGATGTTCAAGATGGATTTAGAAAAGGCAGAGGAGCCAGAGATCAAATTGCCAACATCCATCAGATCATTGAAAAAGCAAGAGAGTTCCAGAAAAACATCTACTTCTGCTTTATTGAATATGTTAAAGCTTTTGACAGTGCAGATCACAACAAACTGTGGAAAATTTTTAAAGAGATGGATATACTGGACCACCTTACCTGCCTCCTGAGAAATCTGTCTGCAGATCAAGAAGCAACAGTTAGAACCAGACAGGGAACAGACTGGTTCCAAATAGGGAAAGGAGTACGTCAAAGCTGTATATTGTCACCCTGCTTATTTAACTTCTATGCAGAGTACATCATGCAAAATGCCAGGCCAGATGATGCACAAGCTACAATCAAGATTGCCAGGAGAAATATCAATAACCTCAGATATGCAGATGACACCATCCTTACAGCAGAAAGCAAAGAAGAACTAAAGAGCCTCTTGATGAAAGTGAAAGAGGAGAGTGAAAAAGTTGGCTTAAATCTCAACATTCAGAAAACTAAGATCATGGCATCTGGTCCCATCACTTCATGGCAAATAGATGTGGAAACAATGGAAACAGTGAGAGACTTTATTTTTTTGGACTCCAAAATCACCACATTTGGTGACTGCAGCCATGAAATTAAAAGACACTTGGTCCTTGGAAGGAAAGTTATGACCAACCTAGACAGCATATTAAAGAACAGAGACATTACTTTGCCAATAAATGTCCATCTAATCAAAGTTATGGTTTTTCCAGTAATCATGTATGGATGTGAGAGTTGGACTGTGAAGAAAGTTGAGCTCTAAAGAAGTGATGCTTTTGAAGTGTGGTGTTGGAGAAGACTCTTGAGAGTCCCTTGGACTGCAAGGAGATCCAACCAGTCAATCCTAAAGGAAATCAGTCCTGAATATTTACTAGAAGCACTGATGGTGAAGCTGAAGCTCCAATCCTTGGCCACCTGATGCGAAGAGGTGACTCACTGGAAAAGACCCTGATTGTCAGGGGACATTCAACTTTAAGGGATCCAATGTTTTCTTCCTTTGTGTGTCGTTTATCAAGGACTCTCTGTTCCTCATCAGGTCCTGGAAAACAGGAACGAGCAGAGCTGCATGCAGTTCTCAGGACTGAGGTCATGGGAAAGGGCACCTTCTTGGATTCCCTTTAGTGACTCCCTTCATTGACTCTCTTCAGTGACCTTGTACTTAAAGGACTATCCATTTTGTTGCAACTGCTGAAATTTCATTCTTTTTAATGGCTGAGTAATCATTTTATTGAATATATATAAGGATGCGTTTCTGCAAATAAAGTACCCTTGTTTCACTTGAGACTTAGGTCCCCTGCCTCCTTTTTCTCATCAACTCCAATCCCCAGGTCCTGGTCTATGAAGACCTGATGTTATGAGGGAAAATTGAAGGTGGGAAGAGAAGGGAACGAGAAAGGATGAGATGGTTGGATGGCATCACTGACTGAATGGATTTAGTTTGACCAAGTTCCGGGTGTTGGTAACGGACAGGGAGGCCTGGTGTGCTTCAGTCCATGGGATTGCAAAGAGTCGGTCACAACTGAGTGACTGAATTGATAACTGATCACATGGCAGCTCAGTGGGACATTATCCAGGCATTATGAAGGATAAATAATAAAAACCATGCAGCAACATGGCAAAACGCCTCTCAAGTAAAAGATGTTTACAAAATAATGCTAAATATTGCTCAATAAAAATAAAATAGGAAAAGCACTGCAAACACATAATGCAACCATAAGTCAAGTGTAAAAAGACAAAACTGCATAGTATTATAAACTGTATCCGTTAAATACAATTTGTTAAATGTATATATTTTGAATAGAATTCCTATACCATCAAAGCAAATGATAATATGGTTTGGATACACATCAACCTCATAACAAGAGAGTCTTTGTGGAGAGTTTGAAGAGACTGGATCAGAGGTAGGGTTTCAAGCAAACATGAGCATTAACATTCATTCATTTTAAGTGATAGACACTTAAGTCTGTTATTTTTATTTTGTAATTTTCTCTATTAAATATTTAGTAAGCTAAATATAATGAAATAGTTAAGCAAGCATGGATAACTTTTATGTATTATTGCAAAGAAAGACTTAGTAATTTCATTTCCTAACATTAAAAAAAACTTAATTACAAGCTAATATTTTTAAACTATTATTCAAAATACATGTCAAACGTGTTTTGTTCTTTTCTGTGTCTAGACAGACTTCCTTTGTTTCTTTAATCTACACGGACTGAACAATATGGTCAAGTATAGCTTACATACTGTATGTCTAACCTCAGAAGGAGAAGGAGAGAGGGGATGAGAGAGTAAATTTCTTGACCTCCAATGTGAAATTTCCTAGGAAAGAAATTCAATTAGACTGACTGGATCAGGAGTCTTAAGATGAACCCATAGACTGTGGCAAAAAACTTTGGGATCACACAAAAATAATTAGAAGAGGTAATATTCTTGAAAATGTTGTTTCTTTTATTCCTTTCTGGTGAGTCACAGAGCTTTACAAAGGCTCTGACAAGAACTGCAACAAAAAAACTCAGTAATGTTGTTTAAAAAGAATGTCCAAATATTATGTGACCATGGAAATATTTTTGAGGAACAACTATTATCTGCAGACACTTTGGGAATCACTGCACTTTATTGTTTGCATAAACGTACATTTCAGGTCAGAAGCACTATGCTTCTGTAGGAAATAAAATTTTTAAGAAAACAACTGTACCACAAATCATTTTTGTTAATAATTGCTCTCTACCACATGTAGAAAGCTCTTTAAAGTAAAATTGCCCAAATAATTTTTCTACTGAATTTGTAGGAACGTAGGATAATCTTAATTTAATATAAAGCTTGCTAT
Organism: Capra hircus; assembly: GCF_001704415.2. NCBI lineage: Eukaryota > Metazoa > Chordata > Mammalia > Artiodactyla > Bovidae > Capra > Capra hircus. Next base: position 54,473,680 of record NC_030815.1, on the reverse strand, counting down.
ACCTTTCTTTTTCTAGTAGCAGTTCTCTTATTGTTGGCAAAATTATAAAGAACACAGACATGAATTTCCATCCACTGTACCAGTAAACAGGATTCAGAAGGGACCTAATGCAGCAATTAGAATCAGGCAGCAATTTCTCATTGAAATTGATATAGAGTTTATACTTCAGAGTGCCTATTGGTATTAACCGGAGATTCTACTGTAAAATAACAATGTCCTTTTAGTGCTTTCATCTGCTGTCAAGTTTATATTTAAAACTTATATAGAGCTTCCACATCTTCCAAGTGATGAATCAGTGGAGACTTCAGCTTTGCTTTGCACGGGTAGCCAACCAATACATTTAGCTCTTTATTCCTAGGGGGAGTCTCCAGTCACTAACTTTATTACAACACTTTATTGAAAATGTGTAATTTTATCTCCAAGTTTCAAATTGTGTTTTATTAGTAAAAATTATTTGCTGTCCCCTGGAAAGTTATTTGAAGCCTGAGATAATTATAGAATGATAGAACTATCAAGCACATCCAGAGGTCACATAGTCCATGTTCTACTCTCAAAACAGATCCCTGCCTTAGCTAAGCAAGGTATATTTCTAGCTACTGAGCCTTAGAGGAAATGATAATATATTTTCCAAATGTAGTTTAAACCCATGTTTGAAAATATTGATGAATCAGTATGGCCTGTCTTTATACTGAGTAAATAGAAGCCCTGCAATCTGATAGGAGACTCTTTTCCACACCCTAATCTTTCTTTCTACCAATCTTTCTAAGGGTTTGGGAGTTCATACTACTAATTCAGTTCTCAGAGTATCCAGTCTTTTCTTTCTTGAATCAAAGTCACTCATCTAAAACCTAATTGTGACAGCTATCTTTGGGCACCAATAATGCTACCATTCTCCTGAACACCTACACTTAAACTTGAAAGTCATATTGGACACCTTCCTTTCCCTTCAGCCACACATCCCTTCAGTAATGGTCTCATGATGTCTATTCCCAAAGTATCTCCCGGTTACCATTTTTTTCCATTTCTACTGACATTGCCCCATTACAGTCCAGCTCCCCATTGCTTCTCATTTCCTTCTCACCCTTATAAAGCTTTCTAACTGGGGCTTACTTCAGCGGCAGATTGAATTCAGATGTATATAACACAAAACAGCCATATATGCAGCATCTTTGAAAAAAGTGGGAATTCTTTTTCTCTCACCTGACAATAAGATTGGCAGTAGTCATTGCAAGATGGTGAAACAGTTCCATGAGGTCATGAGAAACCCAAGATACTGCTGGCTTTCCATACTTGTATTCTTAGAGTATTTTTGTGTATGTGTTAGTCGCTCAGTCATGTCCGACTCTGCGACCCCATGAACTGCAGCCCACCAGGCTTCTCTTTTCATGGAACGCTCCAAGCAAGAATACTGGAGTGGATTGCCATTCCCTTCTCGATAGAGTATTTTTAGAGCAGTTGTATTGCCTTAGGCTGTCTCCTAATTTTAAAGCACATTCGCAGAACACCCACCCTATGATTTCAGCTTACATTACATTGGCCAAAACAAGACAGTGCTGCCACTTGCTTCAAATAAGGATGGCAAATGTGGTTGCATTTTTTAAATTGTTAGTTTCCTGTCCAGGCTGCTGTATCACCATCCATAACAAAACTAGAGTCCTGGAAGCAAGAAAGCAATGACTGTCAGGTAGGGTATCAGGAGACTCTGCAATAGCACCCTTGTCTTCAGACTTGCCGGGGTTATCATGGATCTGACTGCCAGACTGATTTTCTCAGTTGTGCTCAGAAGAGTTCCTGATCACTCCTCTTCTACCCCCCCTTAATGAAACTCTAAAGATAGCAACACAGACAGGAATTTTATTTCACACATCTCTGTGCTAAACTCTTGAAGCATATTACCTCATTTAATATCAACACATTCCCTGGAAGATATATTTTATTATCCCCGTTCTACCAAGAAGACACTTGAGACTCAGTCTAAGAAAATGCTCAAGTTCATATGCTAATAAATAAGTCAAGAGTCAACTTCAGGACCTTGGCCAAGAAGAGGCAACACATGTGTTCTTCTTATTGTGTGTCAGGCTAATGACCTCTACTCAGAGAAGGCACTGGCACCCCACTCCAGTACTCTTGCCTGGAAAATCCCATGGATGGAAGAGGCTGGTAGGCTGCAGTCCATGAGGTCGCAAAGAGTCGGACACAACTGAGCGACTTCACTTTCACTTTTAACTTTCATGCACTGGAGAAGGAAATGGCAACCCACTCCAGTGCTCTTACCTGGAGAATCCCAGGGACGGAGGAGTCTGGTGGGCTGCTGTCTATGGGGTCACACAGAGTTGGACACGACTGAAGTGACTTAGCAGGAGCAGCAACAGCAGCAGTAGCAGCAGCAGCAATGACCTCTACTAAAGCATCAAGCTTGTGGTCTGAAATTTTCTATGGTTATTTTTATTCCAAGGAGCTTATTGTATGGATCTTCCTAGTCCCTATATCTAGAAAAGGCATCACCATCATAAATTGAATGTCCTCTTTAAAAAAAAAAAAAAGACAAATACCTCTATAACTCCAAATATTTAATGATATATCTGGAGATTCTGCTTTGAAGACATTTTTAATTCTGTTAACCTTTGTTTAGTCTACTTCTATGACTCATCATTTTATGGATTAAAGAGTTTTAGAATACCATTTTAAAAAGCACTCTTAGTTTTCAAGAAGAATAATACCACGAAGATTTTTTTCTACTTTTTATTAAGAAAATTTTAAAACTTACTGAAAAGGAGAGCAGAGTATAATGAATCGTGTATGCTCATTGTCCATATTTAACTATTCTTAACATTTTGTAACATCTGCTTTAAGTATTGCTTTGATGGTGTAGTAAAAAGTAAATAAATATGACATTTCCTTACCTATATATGTCAGTATGCAATGCTTAAAAATATAATAAAAATAAAACCAGTAAGGACATCCTCCTATATAATCATAATACCACATCACATCTACAAAATTCACAGGAAATTCTTAATCAAATCTAATGCCCAGGTTGTGCTAAACTTTCACTGTTTCTCAAAGATACTGATTTGATCAAACTAGGATCCAAACAAGTACCACATGGATTTTGCTTTGCATTTTGTTTTGTCTCTTAAGACTTTTAATCTAGAAAATTCCTCTCCTTTTCCCCCCTCATTCTCCTCACAACAATAACTTTTTGAAAAGATTAGGCTACCTGTCCTTTAGAATGTCCTGTTTTTACAAATATATAATTGCTTCCTTTTTTAACTATGTGTCCTGTGCTCTAGAGTTTAGGTCTAAAGTCATCATTCAATTCAGGTTACACATCTTTGGCAACAATGCATGAAGACAGTGTTTATTATAAAATAGACTGACAGAGCCATAGATCGTCTGCTGTGATACACTGAGCAAAATGTTTGTATGCTCCTTCTTTAAGGGTCTGTAGAGATAAATTAGGAGTTTGAGATTAATAGATACACAGTACTATATATAAAATAGATAAACAAGGGCCTACTGTATAGCACAGGGAACTATATTCAGTATCTTGTAATAACCTATGATGGAAAAGAATCTGAAAAAGAATATATATATATAGCTGAATCACCTTGCTATACGCCTGAACCTGACACAACATTGTAAAGCAACTGTAATTCAATTTCAAAAAAGAGTCTATGGCAATAATAGCAGGGAACAAGTGGCCATGATTGCAAATGTTTTAATTTAATTAGGGAATTGTTTCTATCTTTTTCCTATGTGAACAGAATTTCTGAGAATGTGTGCATATTTTCCAAGCATTTCAGTATACCGTAGATCTCAATCTTTTCTGTTCTCCTCTGTAACAAGTTGCCTCAAAGAAAAATAAAAGAAAAAAAAAAAGGTAAAGAAAAAAACTTCCCATCAAGTATTATCTTCCCATGTGATCATTTATGACAGCTTGGGAATGAAGTTGAGCCTAAACTGCCAACAGCTATATTTCCATAAATGAAGGCCCCACACTGATTGCCAGTGGTACAACAGTACAATAAAAAAGGAACGCAATGTGAACTGCTCACACAACACAAAGCAGCTTTTCCAGTTTGCTTTATTTAGTCTCTCTGACAGTGTTGTGGAAACAACAGTTCAATTCTGGTTGAAAGGGCTCTGTTATTACAACACAATGCAATTTTTTTCATAGTGACTTGTGTATAAATGGTAGGCCACAATCTTTTAAAAACATACTACCCACATTCCAGATACAGCATTAGTAACATCCAAGTGAGAAACATTGAATGGCTAACCACAAATGAAAGTCTGACTTGTGACAATGGGCTGGCAGACGATGGTGGGGCACAATGGCTTTCTGAGTACATAAGGCTTTCTGTCTCATAATCACTGTGTATCAGAGAGGTTGGTGTTCATATTGCGACCTCACATGTATTTCAGAATGTTTTGCTCATACTAGTTACTTGGGATATCACTACTACTAACAAATTGTAACAGTTAACATCAACCTAGTGGTTACTGTATGCTTGGCTACTTACTTAGTATTGATGCTGTGCAAGCATTATCGCACATTTCATTTAATCCTCAAAAAAAGACAAGGAAATTACTCTATAAATATTATCATACTCTTTTTGCTATAAAGAAATTAGGACTTGTGAACTCATAGAAACAGAGTAGAATAGTGGTAACCAGGGGTTGGGTAGTGGGGGAAATGGAAATATATTAATCAGAGTACTACTACTTTTCATTTATAACGTGAACAAGTTCCAAGGATTTAAGGTATAGCATGCTGACTGTAGTTAAAAATACTGTATTCTACACTATTGATACTATGTATAAAATAGATAATCAATTACAACCTACTATATAGCTCAGGGAACTCTATTTAATGCCGTGTGGTGACCTAAATAGAAAAGAAATCCAAAGAACAGGGGATATATGTAAACATAAAGCTGATTCACTTTGGTGTATAGCAGAAACATACCATATTGTAAAGGAACTATACTCCTATAAAAATTAATTAAAGAAAAGAAAATTCTAATCACTATCCCCATCTGTTAAAAAATACTGTATTATATTCTTAGAAGTTTTTAAGAAAGTAGATCTTATAAGTCCTCACCAAAGAAAAAAAAGAGCAAATACATTGAGTGAGGGTGATTAATATATTAATTAATTTGGTTATGGTGACTATTTTATAATGTATAGATATCACATATCATCACATTATATATTTTAAATGTATACAATTCTATTTGCTAATTATAGCTGAATAAAGTTTCAGGGAAAAAAGCAGGACTTGAAAAGTAATAGTCAAACCAGTCCAGTTCCCAAAACTATGCTGTTGAAATTTCTCAGAGTTTCTCTCCTAAGTGATATCATGGAAGAGAGAGATGATGAACACAGTTTTTGGTTCAAGAAAGTATCACCTATGAATTCTCCTGAGACCAGAGAGAAAATGAGTCTGCCTCTTTTCCATACTCACTTATTTGACCTTGTCATCCAGAGGCCATCATCCCCATGCCCAAAGACTGCAGATGGACAAAGTAAGTACTCATTGCTAAGATGGTGTAATCAGGCCATTTTCATCAGCTTTCCAGACTAGAACAGCCTAAAGTGAGCACACTTTCTCTTGACAGAATCACCATGGATGCTTCCACACTAGGTAAAGTTCACCTCTCCCTGACCTCAACACCTTTCAGAGTTAGCATCTAAGTTCATGTACCACAAAGGAGGAAAGGAACACTGGCACATCTGAACAGATGTTAACACAAAAGCAAAAATGTAACTTATGTTTCCAATCATTCGATGACTGAAACAACCAAAAATTTCATATCTGTGGAAAAACATGTAAGCTATAGATAAAATGTAACAAATATCTTCTTAAATACATGCCTGAATTCAGACACACACACAATTATGTAAGAAAAAGCTTCAGAAAAAAACACAAAGTACTGATTACCAGAGCCTAAATATCTAGATGGTTTGGGATGGGACACGGGATTAGATACCAGTTTAATTAACCAGAGAACTTGCATTTTAGAAGCCATATAAATAGGATATAAATTTTAGGTCATCAAAAAGTAGGGAGCTGTAGCTGAGAATTCCATCTAAAACCAGAAGCTTAGAACTCACAAGAAGTGAGGTCTACCAACAAACCCAAAGAGATGACAGTAAAGTTTGTTTCATGCTAAACTCTCGGTGGAAAAACAAGTCTATTCAGAATTCATAATCATCCATGTGTGTTTTGGGTATGAATTTCCACTCCGTGTGAATTAATGCCTCTTGTTAAAACTTGTTCTAACTCCAGTTAAGATTTAAGAAACCCAGACAAGAGATGGAGAAGAGGTGGACAACTAGTGCTCAGAGTTTGGCAAACTATCTTCCTGCTTGCAACCAAGCAGAGATCCCAGTCAGCAGCTCTGCCCATCTGCAAAGCTGATTTGGTGACCCCACCTGGCTAGCTCAATTGGCAAATCTACTGATTAGGGCAATCAGCCAACAGTCCATGCCGTCCACAGGACATGTTCTGTGGGCCTGCCTGGGAAGGGAAGCAAATGTGCAGCCCTGCCAAACTACTGAGCATAACCTCAGTCTCACCCAACCAGAAATCCTAGCCAAACAACCTGGAATATCCTACAGCCCTTCACAAGCAGGAGACCAAGATAGAATCTCTGCCCAACTGCTGAACATATCCTTTGGCTCTGGGTAGTCTCAAAACCCAACTGATGGTACCAACAACTTCTGAGCCCAGCCTACAGTCCTGCCTGATTGCTGAATACAGACTGTAGCTTTGCCTATGCAGCAGGGAAGCTTTGTCGGTGGGAAAGGTGGAGGGGGATTGGTTGGGGAGGTGGGGATTGGAAGGTGGTCCAGATAGTGACCTCCTCCCCATCCCATGGCATAATCTACAGTACCATCCAACCCAACCAGGAACCCTAGATAAGGATCCAGCCTGACGGCAGAGCATCAGACCTATGAAATACAATTGGAGGCCCTGCCTGGACAGACAGCCAGGCCAGCCACCTCACCAACAGCACAGTGCATCTGAGCCAGCAGCCTACCAAATCACAAAGCCCAGCATGAGAACCTATGTAACTTCAGAGCAAAACCTGATTATACAGCACAACTTGAGGCCTCAAACAACCATGAAACCCTGCCTGCTACCACTCCTGAACACACAGTCCATCCAGCTGCACCCCCTGGTCAAGGAGCACAGCTCGAGGCACCACTCAGCCAGGAGAGACTGCAGAGCTCTAACAGCTGTTCTCAATCACAGAATCCAACCAGGGGCACTGCTGTAACAGGGAACACAGTCTGCAAATTCACTCAACCAGAGGTGATTTCAGAGTCCTCCTAGTGTCCCCATTTAACCTCAGAGCACAATCAGTAGGTCTGCCCAAACTGGGAGCTTACCCAGTGGTCTCACTTAAATGAGGAACCTGCCAAGAGAACCTCCCCAACCTAAGGGCACAGGCAGTAAGTAGCCTGGCCCAACCAGAGGCCCTCCTAGCAAGCCCTGCCTACCCACAGACACTACCAACTGACCCATCCATTACTTCAAGTTGATCTGTTGGATGAAGGTCTTTCACTGCCAGTACAAACATGTAAATTCTAGAAAAGGAGACCATTTAATTATATGTGAGAATACTGATATAAGGATAGAATGATCACAAAAAATAAGGTAAACATGATACTGTCAAATGAAATTATAATTAAGTCCCAATGACTGACCCTAAAGAAATGGATATTTACGACCTGTTTGACAAAGACTTCAAATATTCCTCTTTAAGAAGTTTGGTTAACTATAAGTTTACACAGAAAGACAACTAAATGAAATTGGGAAAATAATATATAAAAAAGAAAGAAATGATTTTAAAAAAGGATTCCATGAGCTGAGAACTACAATGACTGAACTAAAAAATTCAGTAGAGAGCTTCAACAGCAGACTTAACTACACAGAAGAAAGAATCAGTAAATTCTAATATAGGTCATTTAAAAATTATCAATCAGAGGACCAAAAAGAAAAAGAAAAAAAGCGTGAGAAACTGTGAAGAAAGCCTCCTGAGCCTTATGGAACATCATAAAAAAATTAATATATGCATTATATGAGTCCCTGAAGAAGAGGAAGAGAAAGGGACAGAAAGTCTATTTAAAGGAATAATGACTGAAAAAATCCCAAACATGGGATGAAAAACCGATTCCTAAGGCCCAAAAGATCCCAGATATGTTGAATCCACGGAGAAGGCAATGGCACCCCACTCCAGTACTCTTGCCTGGAAAATCCCATGGACACAGGAGCCTGGTAGGCTGCAGTCCATGGGGTCGCTGAGTCAGACTCAACTGAACGACTTCACTTTCACTTTTCACTTTCCTGCATTGGAGAAGGAAATGGTAGCCCACTCCAGTGTTCTTGCCTAGAGAATCCCAGGGACGGGGGAGCCTGGTGGGCTGCCGTCTATGGGGTTGCACAGAGTCGGACATGACTGAAGCAACTTAGCAGTAACAGTAGCATGTTGAACCCAAAAAGGCTACAACAAGACATTACAATTAGATTTAATTATTTAAAGTCAAACACGAAGGGGAAATACTAAGAACAGCAAGAGAAAAGCAACTTGTCACTTATAAGGGAGTCACCCCAACCCCATAAGACTATGAGAGACTTCTCAGAAGAAACTTCCCAAGAGATAGTGGATGACATATTCAAAATACTGGGGAAAAAATAGCTCCACCTGGCAAATACTATACCTGGCAAATTTGTCCTTCAAAAATCTTTCCTATTCCTCTATCTCTATCTGCTAGCCTATAACAAATCACTTTTCTGGCTTTGCATACATTTTTGTCAATCCTCACACTTTATTTCATAAACTGTGTTCATAAGCAATGTATAATATTTATGCATATCTTTAAATTTTACCTAAATGCTATTTTAATATAACTTTTCTCACTCAATCTTATTCCTTAGATTTTTGTCAAATTGATACGCAGAGTTTATTCATTCCTTTTACCTGCTAAACAGGATTGAACTGCATGGTTATACCACAAATTCATTCTCACATTAATTGAGATTTAGATTATTTCTAATATTTCTGCCATCACCAAAGAGCTGTAAGCAAGATCCTTGTCATAACTACTTGCAGAGCTATACGAAAGTTTTGCTAGGGTTGTCGTTGTTGTTTAGTTACTAAGTCCTGTCCGACCCTCTGCGACCCCATGAACTGTGGCACGCCAGGCTTCCTTGTCCTTCACTATCTCCCTGAGTCTGCTCAAACTCATGTCCATCGAGTCAGCTAGGGTTGAGCAGGTATTATTTTATTTTTCCCAATTTGTGCAGAAAAGGGCACTAAGGCTTAGTTGAATAATACGTCTAATTTACATAGATGTTGCATGAAAAAGCCTGGATTCAAATTAACGTCTGATGCCTTCAAATTCCATTCCTTTTCCTTCTTTCTTTTTTTTTTTTTAACAGTAAGCAACAGTCTTTCTCTACAAAATGCGAAACAATGCTGAGACTCCCATTTGTGTCTGATTCACTCTATACAGAGATAGTAGGAAATCAATACTAGACATGCCATGTTTTAGAATTATGGTAGCAAAATAAAATAAAACCTCTATGAAACTAAAAGTTCAGTCATGGCTAATTTCAAAAGAGACACAGCCAAGCATATTTACAAATAACCAAAGTATCATTCCGTCTCTTGCTGTATGAGAGATTAAAGACAAACCATTGAGTACTATGATGGTTAATTTTATTGTCAATTTGACTGGACCATGGAAGCGCCCAGACATTTGGTCAAATGTTATTCGGGGTGTTTCTCTGAAGGTGTCATGGATAAGAGTAACATTTAAACCAGCAGCCTAAGTAAAGCAGAGTGCCCTCATTTTGTGAGTGGGCCTCATCCAATCAGTTGAAGGTCTGAATGACACAAGTAAGGGGGATTTTCTCCTGTTTCACTGTCTTGGGCTGAGACATAGTTTTGTTTGTTTGTTTCTTTTCCCTGTCTTTGGACTGGAATCACATAATAGTTCTCCTGAGTTTCCAGCTTGCCAAGTACAAATGTTGATACTTGTCAGCCTTCACAATCACATGAGCCAATTTCTTACAGTAAATTATTTAACATACATGTATATATTTTCTTTCTTTGGAGAACCCTAATTCAAGCACCATTGCTTTTAGGGTTAAAGCTGATGAGTGACTACAGCTAGATGTCTGAAATCAATAAAAAGGAGTTGAAGGCAAAGGAGATGTAAAATTTCACTTACATTCAAAGAACTTCTCTCCTCAAAGTGTGAAGACTACCTAATGTCACTAAATTCATAGCAAATCTTGCTTTAAAATAACGATAGAGAGGAGAAAGAGAAGCAAATTTAAGAACCAGCATCATGCTTTAGTTCTATAGAACTTTATTAAATATTGTTCCACTCCAGTTTTCATAAGAAAGGAACACTTGCTGGATAAACATAGTAGGTTAGATCAGGAGAGCCTTTCCCATCCATATTTAACATGAAGTGACAAGAAGATAGGCTTTCCAAAAACAGAGGATTGGTGAGCATCCAATTCATTCACCACCCTCCAGGAGCCTGGCTGATGCCCAGTTCCGGATAGCAAGCATGCGAATAAGGTAAGACAGTGGGAGTTACCCCTGACCCTGGGGAAGAGAGAGTGCGGACTGACCACTATTATAACAGCTATGAGATAAATGGATACGAAATGAAAGTGCAAAAGATCTTATAGGAATTACAATCTGGAGCAAATCCTGTAGCATTTGGGATGCTTAGCAGAACAAATGGGTGACATTTAATCTGTGTCTATATTAGAAAGTCTTAACTCAAAAAAAAATTAACTTTTAACTTAATGCTGCATTTAAGCAGTGCACATACACAAAAAACGTTTGGGGGTTATTGTTATTTTTGTTTGAAATATTATTTTTGTTCCTGTTGTGATTTGGTGAAAACAAATGGCAGTCTGACAATTAACAGCTATTTCTGAATATGACTTTTACTGAAAGAGAAACGCTTCCCAGACTGGAAAATAATACATTTATAGCATGGAAAACTATATATTGAGTTGGCCAAAAAACTGTATATTGGGTTTTTCCATAAGATGGCAAGAAAAACCTGAATGAACTTTCTGGCCAACCCAATAAAATAATGGGCCTGAAAGAAAAGGATTTGTATCTCTGTTTTGGCACTTCCTATTTGTAGTGTCAGCTTCCCTGGTTCAGTTGGTAAAGAATCTGCCTGTGACACTGGAGACTCAGGTTTGATCCCTGGGTCGGGAAGACCTCCTGGAGAAGGAAAGGGCAATCCACTCCAGTATTCTTGCCTGGGAAATTCCACTGACAGAGGAGCCTGGCAGGCTACAGTCCCTGGGGTCACAGGAGTCCAACACGACTTAGTGACTAAACCACACCACACCATTTGTATCACCATGACCAATAATAGCACTAAATAGAAGGTACCATTTATTGGGAACTTACTATTGGCAGCTCAGTACTATACATATATCACATTAATTCTTATGACAACCCTTTAAGCTAACCGATATGACAATCCTATAGGCTCCAAAATCACTGTGGATGGTGACTACAGCCATAAAATTAAGATACTTGCTCCTTGGAAGAAAAGCTATGACCAACCTAGAAGCATATTAAAAAGCAGTGACATCATTTTGCCAACAAAGGTCTGAATAGTCAAATCTCTGGTTTTTGCAGTCATCATGTATGGATATGAGAGTTGAATCATAAAGAAGGCTAAGCACCAAAGAATTGATGCTTTTTAACTGTGGTGCTGGAGCAGACTCTTGAGAGTCCCTTAGACTGCAAGGAGATCAAACCAGTCAATCCTAAAGGAAATCAACCCTGACTATTCATTGGAAGGACTGATGCTGAAGCTGAAGCTCCAAACCTTTGGCTATCTGATGAGAGTAGCCAACTCATTGGAAAAGACTCTGATGCTGGGAAAGATTGAAGGAAGGAGGTTAAGTGGGCAACAGAGAATGAGATGGCTGGATGGCATCACTGACTCAATGGACATGAGTTAGCAAACTCTGGGAGACAGTGAAGGACAGGGAAGCCTGGTGTGCTGCAATCCATGGGGTCACGAAGAGTCAAACATGACTGAGCAACTGAACAACTGAGTTAGATACTATGATTTGCTTTGTAATTATAAATAAGGAAACTGAAATTCACAAAAATCAAATGCATTTCTTTCCCAAGATCACTTAGCTTTTCAGACCTTGGGTTTCTTATCCATAAGGTTTAGGAATTGGACTAAACACCCCCATAAAATTTCTTTCAGCTCTAACACCTACAGTTTTCTTTGAGAGGCTCTTAGAAAAGAAGGACTCTATCATTATTAACATTTAAAGTTAAAGAAATATTCACAGTACACCAAGTAAGATCCAGGATATAATTATGACTTTATAACATTTGCACTTATTCAGGGTTACAGTCGTGATTCACTTACAGCAGAATTCTCTTAGAAAAGAGTACTGGAGTATTGTCTATAGCTTTTTTTTTTTTTAATGTTTTGCTTTGGGTGTTCAGCAAACAGAACTAGTGGCTTTGTTAATATTTCTTTTTTTTTTTTTTTCTGAGTAGATTTGGGGACCTTCATTAGGAAAGTTTTGGCCTTGATTCATTTGTTATTGTCACTCTCCACTACATTTAAGTCCACTAGGACCCAACTAACAAGGTGCTGGATTTATTTGGGAACATGGAGTACTGAACAATGACCTGAATGTGATACATAATCCTTGAGGAATGGAGGAGAGAGAGCCATTGAAAACCAAAACCAGTGTCGACATTCTGTGAAAAGAGTGATAAAAGCGCAAATCTGAAGTTGTCTGGAAAACCAAAAGGTAGAGTCATAAAACCAAAAGGGAAAAGAAAATATGTTTCCCAGAACTTGATGTCCACACGATGGAAAGACAAAAAACCAAAAACTTCAGAAAGTAGTGAGAAATGATAGATACATAAAAAAGGAACTAGAACAAAAATGAGTAACAGAGAAGCTCTAATTTCAGACGATGTTGTAATTCCAGCACCACCCCATCCGTGGGACCATGATACATTACATACTATGTATCAAAACAAAAAGAAAAGAAAATTTGAAAATAGAATCTGAATTAGATTTATAACCTACTGTATATTTTAAAGAGAAATAAAGAAAATATTACTTAATTATACTATTGAATGTATTATTTATAACATATTGCTTTTTCAGTTTTTAAAACTCTTTTGCAAAAATGTAATTCTAACATTTTATTTACCAGCACAATTTTCAGAGTCATTCTAATCTACCTCCACCATGGCTAAATAACAAAGAAAATAATATCACTCAATTTGCAAATACAGTAGTCCCCCTTTATCTGTGGGGATACATTCCAAGACCCCCCCAGTAGATTCCTGAACTGCGGATAATACTGAAATCTATCTAAAGTAGGTTTTATTCTATATGTACATACCAATGATAAAGTTTAATTTATAAATTAGGCACAAAAAGAGATTAACAAAACTAGTAGTAAAATAGAACAAATAGAACAATATACGGTAATAAAAGTTATGTGAATGTGATCTCTCTCTCTGTCAAAATATCTTACTGTACTGTACCCACACTTTTTCTTCTTCTTGTGATGATATAAAGTTTATATCCTGTCTGGGATAAAAAGGGACAGCTCAAAATTCCATCAAGCTACACAGAGCATTGTGTATAACTTAAAACCCATGAATTGTTTATTTCTGGAATTTTTCATTTAATCTTTTGAACAGGGACTGACCATGGGTAAGTGAAATCACAGAAAAAGAAATGCTGGGGAGGGGAGGCAGCTACTGTATACTGAATACACATTGCTAAGCATCTTGTAAGCATTGGGAATAAAAAGATGAAATTTCACATTACTGCTCTCAAGTAATTCCCAATCTGTCTAAATAGGGGAGACAGATAATTATAAATTGTTAATTTCAACACAGTTTTAAAAGTGCTGTGATAGATGGGACATGGTATCATAACCAAGCGTGGTAGTGAGCGCTGAAAGAGACAGAGACAATCTGCTACTTTACTTTTTCTTTTACGCTTTGTAAAGACATTAGGATCTTTACAGCTCTCCATCATGTGCTAAGCATTTCCCTACATGGTTTACACGTATTAACTTCCCCCCAGTCTATGAGGCAGGGACAAGTATTAGTTCTGCTTTATTTAAATGAGGAAACTGAGGCACAGAAAGCCAAAATGCCCCAGAGCACACAGCAAGTAAACAGTGGTGACAAGCTCCTAACTCATAGCAGACCCACAGTCTGGGTGCCTGACCACTGCTCCATACTGCTACCCCTGCCTTCTCTGTGGCTTTTTGGTGACCAAGGGGATCAATGATGTTCATTAACTGCATGACACCACTGCCATTAGGCGGTGGGGGTCTGTGAACCTTCCTTTTGAATATGGGCAGGTTCTGTGATCACTCTGACCAACAGAATACAGCAGAAGTGACATGTGCCAGTTTCCATATCTTAGGAGACTGCTGCTGCTGCTAAGTCGCTTCAGTCGTGTCCAACTTTGTGCAGCCTCACAGACGGCAGCCCACGAGGCTCCCTCCCCCTTCCCTGGGATCCTCCAGGCAAGAACGCTGGAGTGGGTTGCCATTTCCTTATCCGTGCATGACAATGAAAAGTGAAAATGAAGTCATTCAGTCATGCCTGACTCCTAGCGATCCCATGGACTGCAGCCTACCAGGCTCCTCTGTCCATGGGATTTGCCAGGCAAGAGTACTGGAGTGGGGTGCCACTGTCTTCTCCCTTAGGAGACTAGAAGCTTCCAGTTCCTCTCTTCTGGGATTTTCACTACTAAGATGTTTTATAGTCAAAGGCAAAATGTTATAAGGAATATATTCAAGAGTAGTGAGCCCTAAGATGTCATTAAGAGATGAGTAGGTGGAGAATTCTTCAAGAGATGGGAATACCAGACCACCTGACCTGCCTCTTAAGAAACCTGTATGCAGGTCAGGAAGCAACAGTTAGAACTGGACATGGAACAACAGACTGGTTCCAAATAGAAAAAGGAGTACGTCAAGGCTGTATATTGTCACCCTGCTTATTTAACTTCTATGCAGAGTACATCATGAGAAACGCTGGACTGGAAGAAGCACAAGCTGGAATCAAGATTTCTGGGAGAAATATCAATAACCTCAGATATGCAGACGACACCCTTATGGCAGAAAGTGAAGAAGAACTAAAAAGCCTCCTGATGAAAGTGAAAGTGGAGAGTGAAAAAGTTGGCTTAAAGCTCAACATTCAGAAAACGAAGATCATGGCATCTGGTCCCATCACTTCATGGCAAATAGATGGTGAAACAGTGGAAACAGTGTCAGACTTTATTTTTCTGGGCTCCAAAATCAGTGCAGATGGTGATTGCAGCCATGAAATTAAAAGACGCTTACTCCTTGAAAGGAAAGTTATGACCAACCTAGATAGCATATTAAAAAGCAGAGATATTACTTTGCCAACAAAGGTCCATCTAGTCAAGGCTATGGTTTTTCCAGTAGTCATGTATGGATGTGAGAGTTGGACTGTGAAGAAAGCTGAGTGCCGAAGTATTGATGCTTTTGAAGTGTGGTGTTGGAGAAGACTCTTGAGAGTCCGTTGGACTGCAAGGAGATCCAACCAGTCCATTCTGAAGGAGATCAACCCTGGGATTTCTTTGGAAGGAATGATGCTAAAGCTGAAACTCCAGTACCTCATGCGAAGAGTTGACTCATGGAAACGACTCTGATGCTGGGAGGGATTGGGGGCAGGAAGAGAAGGGGACGACAGAGGATGAGATGGCTGGATGGCATCACTGACTCGATGGACATGAGTCTGAGTGAACTCCAGGAGTTGGTGATAGACAGGGAGGCCTGGCGTGCTGCGACTCATGGGGTCGCAAAGAGTCAGACACGACTGAGCAACTGAACTGAACTGAACTGAACTGATGCCCTGTTGAAGAGACCACAGAAAGAGATGCTGCATTTTTATGAGACCAGGTGGCGAAGGGGAGGAAACAGCTGAGTCCAGCTTTCCAGTGAGCCCCTCCAGGGCAATAAAAGAAGCTTTCTTAATTCCTCCAGATAATCCCTACCTTTTGCTGTCTGTCACTGAGTGATCCCAGTTGGTGCAAAGTGGATCAGAAGCTGATCACTACCCAAAATGCTAACCCTCAAAATCATGACATGTTTTTTAAAAAATGCCATTTTAAATGACTGAGGTTTGGAGTTGTTACTCAGTAATAAATAGTCAGAAGAGAGACACTGGCTTGGAAGTGAACATAACGTAGGAAATGAGGGAGATACGGAAGAAAGGCACGACACTGGGACCTGGTGCCCCACTCTTCCCACTAATAAAAGAGGAGTCTCTGGAATCAGTCAGGGATTTAAGAGAAAGAGTGCATTTAAGAGAAAGAGATCACCAGAGAAAGCATATCTTTGCATCTAGTGGTTATTTGAATCTAAACTTTTCCACCTGTGAGTCTTTCCTATTGTCCTTAAGCCTTCAATAAAGTTTTAGAAAATGCTGTTGCTAGATTAGAGCAAACAAAAAGCACAGAAGGACAGGGAAGAAATAAGCAAATAGTCACACCCTAAACTCCGTATTTGTTGTTGTTCAGTCGCTCAGTTGTGTCCAGCTCTTTGCGACCCCATGGACTGCAGCACGCCAGGCTTCCCTCTCCTTTACCATCTCCTGGAACTTGCTCACACTCATGTCCACTGGATCAGTGATGCCATCCAAATAGCATGAGGCAAATGCCCTATGGATCTTAAGTCCGACTGCCCGGGGTCAAATTCCAGGTCTACAAATTCCTTGATTTATCTCCTTGGACAAATTACTAAAACCCTTTGGGCCTCAGGTGGCCCATATATAAAATTAGAGTTAGTGCTGACTCCTTTATGCCTTCTATCTCTGTCATCAGGGGAGAACAGGGAGCCTCAGAATCCTTTCTTGTCTTTGCCCTCGACACTGACAGCCTTACTACGGATATTTGCCTTGAGTATCAACTTGGTTTGAGAAGGGAGAGAATGGCTTAGAAACCCAGAGAGTGACTCAAATGCCACCAGACAACAAGCATTTTAGGTATACAGCATGTCATGAGAAAATAACAGTGGTAAGAGGATGCAGCGTGTCTTTGGAGAACCATGAATAGATCAAAATGCATTATATCTGGTGTGCAGAGTAGAAGGTATGGGGAGTGGAGTGGATAGAAGAATATGAGCTGGAGAGAGAGACAAAAGCCAGGTCATAAAAAGCCTTTCTCTCTCACACCAAATAGTTCGGACTTTGTCATAAGAGCAAGAGGGGAGTAATTAATAAAGTCTGAAGTGGTAGACACTTTATGCTTATCACACACTAACATTTAAAGTTCATAGAAATTCACAAGGCAAATAGGGAAGGTACTGTTATTCCATCACAAATTAAGAAACTGAAGGCTAGAGGTATAGCCACTAAGTACTGGTTTGTAGTCTTCTTGGGCCCAGGCAGCCTGAGGCAGAAAATAAAATGTTGGCGGTAGGAGCAACTTAGCACATACACATGTTAAGAGAAGGTTACTTGATAAGTCCTTTTCCTTCACAACCCTGGAATTTCACTGTAGGAAAAATAAACAATAAACATATTCCAGGCAATCCAGCTCATATACCTAAGTTTACCTCCCACGCTACAGTAATAAAACCAAACACAAGTGGGTGGTCAATTACCTATGCCAAGCTTTTCCAAATGATTCTTTTCAGCAAAACACATCTGTCTTGCAACCTTTGCTCCACCAGACAATATCCCCATTGTTCATATAAATAAACAGCAAATGACTTCGATGGGTAAATCACACATCAGGGTTAAGGGTGTAAAAACTTACATTACATCCTAACAATAAGGTATCACAAATTGGGTTCATGATCAGCTTATCTTGGCCTCTGTTGGCAATATGAAGGAAATTCACATTCTTTCCTGAGCAAAGAGACTTCCAAATCCAAGTCTACTTTGCTCTGAATTTTTGTGTTTCAATTTTATCTACAATGCTTTACTCAAAACTATTAAGGAATAAAATCAAGTCTCTCTACAATCATTAACCTTTAAAGTTTCTAACCCAGAGAGAGCTCACTCTAAAGACTCGGAATGCTTTACCAGTTAGGAATATTGGAATTTTTCACTAATATGAGGCCTGTGCTTTCCACAGTATCCCGTTATTTTTTAGATATTAAAGCTCACCGAAAACTGGAACCTTTGCTAACATTAACGACACAGGAGGAAACAGTAGTATTCGGAGGCTCTCTCATCTAAGGGAGAGAGAATTTTAAAAAAAGACATCTACCTCTATTATTCGCTGGTTGTCAGAAATCCAGTAGATGAAAGGAAATGGAGTTTTAGACCATTCCAGACTGTCTTTATTTTAAGACTTTCACCATAACAAAACAAAAAAAGAAAAAAAAAAAAAAACCACCATTTTTACTTTTCTAGTGTGTCTCAGAAAATGAGCATTTTGTAATTACTACTTTCTTTTTTGGGAAAAGGTGCCATTATTTTGCCATTCCTCCCAGACACCATCTCTCTCACCAAACCCTCTTGCCACCACCACTATGGATTTCTTAAGTCCTTAGATACTTCCTTAAATTTTGTAGACCCCTGCACTCCATCCTTATTGCCTGACTTACACAATCTAAACCTGATTTGACTTCTGTCTGTTCAATTCATTCTCCACTCAAATAATCAGCATTGTCCTTCTAAACAGTAAACCTCATTATAAACCTTCCCATTTCAACATTCCTCTAAAATGATTCTAAAATTCTTCAAGATACATGTTAAATTCCTTAATATGGTCCCCTCTTACCACCTATGACTTAGCTGTAATTCTAGCCCCAGGGTAAAGGGTGGGGTGACGCAGTCCACAACTGAAAGAAATCACTCCTCACGTGAAGCCAGCAGAGGTGGTCTGGAAGCAAATCCAACCAACTATTTAGGTTGAAGTCTTTTATGTTCCAGGCCTTAAGAGAGAAGACAGGCAGGTCCTTCAGCAGGCCTGAAGTCCTGAGTCTGGAATTCTGGGGTATCACATAGGGTTACATGAAGCGAATATTATGGGTGCCTCTCCAGAATGTTTTCCTACTGGAGAGTATTTCTTCAGTTCTCAATTTATTCTTTCTCCTTTTGGGAAACAACTTTGATCCTTGAGCTGGATTGACCCCCTAGGAGGTTCTGATTGGTCTAAAGCAAGCTAGGCCATGGGGAATAAGTCAGGGAGGGGTATATAACTGAGCCCTAATCCAAATAGCCCAGAGCATTCCTCTGGCCCTAAAACTGCTTCAGAGGCAGGCACATAATCTAAGATGTGCTCTGGGCTTTGATAAATATAGGGAAACATCCCATCTCTTCTGGCTGTAAAGAAGGAAGCCTGTGACCTGCAGCTGCTGGCAGCTACTTTGCCTCTATGGTAAAGTCAGACGAAGGATAAATTCAATACATATGTGGGTGGAGAGCAAGGCAGAACACTCAAACAATCACAGAAAAATGGAGCTTCACTCCTGAGGTCATTGAGGACACTTAGCTTGTTTATTACATTAGCCAATAAATTCTCTTTACTGTTTAAACCCAGACCTACCACCCAAACCATCCTAACTGATCCTATACCCTCTCCAACACAGTCCCTTACTCCTTGTAAATTCTTTCCTCTTCCCACCCTCATTTCACCTATTTTATCTCTGGGTCTACAGGAGAGGTTGTCGGAATTTAACTTCTTCCTCTGAGCCAGTAGGGACTTAGAAGTGAATATATGCTTCCAACTCTGTGGACAGGAGGTAGGGGGCTCTTCTGGCACCCTTATCTCAAGGTTAAATAGCTTGGAGACAATTAGACATTTCTTCTCCAGATTTTCAGCACAGCTCTCATGCTAAAAATGTTTAATCTTTTGCCAACTTGAATTGCACTCCCAAAGGTCCCCTCTGTTAATTTGACTTCAGTTTGCTGCAAGACCTGGGAAAGCCAGAAAGAGAGCAGTGGGGGAAGGGGGAACTCATCCTTCTACAGTGCACACTGAATTGCTCGTGGTGACCTGAAAAGATTTCTGTCTTTCCATATACCCTCCTTCTGCCCAGAATCCCCACGTCAGGACTCAGGCCTTACAGATGTTGGCCCACCTTTTAAGAGTTAGAAAAAAAAAAAAAAAAATAGAGGTTATGAAGCCAGGAGTACAACTGAGCATCCTCTCCATCATACTTCCCAGTATGGTACAGACTTCTGTCCCAGCTCTTGTCATTCCTTTTCACACCTACTTATGTTCAATTCTGACTCCCTTACCAGACCTAGACGATAAATGCCACTTGAAAGCAAAGTCCCTGTCATACAGTAAAGGCTCCAAAATTTTTTTTTTTACATTGTATCTCATCCATGAGCTAAAATACAGAAACGACCAGCTTTAGACTTCTTCTATAATTGAAGTCTCCAGTGAATCTTATAGACAGCAGGAGAAGGAAAAAGAGCTTTGAAGAAGGGAAGGTCTGAACCTTTATGGGAATGAAAAAAAGAACTTTTCACTCATGCCAGAGACACCAGACCCTTG
Source organism: Capra hircus (assembly GCF_001704415.2). Taxonomy (NCBI): domain Eukaryota; kingdom Metazoa; phylum Chordata; class Mammalia; order Artiodactyla; family Bovidae; genus Capra; species Capra hircus. The sequence goes on along the minus strand of NC_030815.1, from coordinate 54,453,124 downwards.
TGCTCAATCATTCAGACTCAGCAAACCATCCAGTAGACCTCTTGCCAAATCCCAGTTAATGAATTACTAGCCTTAACTACCTAACCCAATTAATTACTTCACCAACACAATGCTGCTGCTGCTGCCTGCTACCTCATTTAAAAGTAACAAACCCTATCCCTACTGTGAACTCTTCATAAACCCTGACTTTTTCAAGAGGGTGCTTTGATGGCTACTGCTCTCTCTCAGTCAGAAAGAAATAAATTCAGTCTTTATCTTTCAGATTTGAGTTCGAGGTCTTAGGGACTATGATTCCTTTTAAAAATTACAGTCTTACTTAGAGACCTGACAACATACCCAATCTATAATGAACATGTTAACTTTCAGGTGGGTGAAATAAACTTTCTCCCACCTAGAGTTCTTACACCATTCCCACATTCCCAGCCCTCCATGAGTCTCTCTGCAAGTATTTTATTTCCTATTTTACCCATTCAATAAAACAAAAATGAAATAGGTTCCCTTCTTTTCCACTCAATAAAGCTCAATGCCAATTGCTTAAAGTTATGAGTTACTAAAGAGATCTTAAGATAAATAAGAAGAACCATATGGATCTAAGACACAAGTTATCCAAAATACAACCACTTAATTGCCCAGGTGCCCAACAACATTAAGGGGAGACAGTTCCAAAGTGTCTTGAGTTACATGAGATTTAAGTTTCCATGTAGAACTTCAAATAAAACTTCTGTATAGATTTCCAGCAACAAATTAATATTTTCTAACGGGAATTTTTTCATTTTACTCTGTTATATTAATTCTTAAAGAGATTTTACTGGTATTTTTCTTCTAATATACTCTCCTTTGTAATTTCACTGAAGCTAATCATGTAACATAGTAGCACTTTTTAATATATTTTTTAAAAATTCAATGCAGGGCTTCGACGAGTCCCAAAAAGTGATGATGAAATCCAGCCTATGTGTTTGGCACTGACATTTCACTTAAGCTGGGTGTGGCAGATGGGGAAGTGGGCTGCAGTCTGTTTTAGCTAACTGGTAATAAAGAGGTTCCATCTCAGGAATCTTCCTTTTTATCCTCTTGCTGATGGTGAGAATAGTGTGAGAAAACACGAGCACATCAACCATCATACAGGAACCACACAGTAAACATTTTGTTCAAAACTAAAATTCAGTGTAAGAAAAATAAATATTGCGATAGCTCTTTGCCCCTAAAATCTCTCCCCCTAGCTCCAGTGGCATTATCCTTACTTGCTCTCTTGTGGCTGGGTGAGATGGAGCAGAAGAAGAGGTGCCAGTTCTAGAACATTTAATTACCCTCTGAGACTCTCCAGAACCTTGTTTATCTTCCCATGTGGAGACTAACTGATCTGTCAGACTGGACCCCTAAATAAGTAAAGCTGAACAAAACTTTCTAAGGATCTGTAATGAACACAAAACGTGAGCAAGAAATAAATCTTGTTATTTTAAGCCACAGAGAGTACCAGGTTATTTCTTACTCCAGTAAAACAGAAGTCTATCTTGACTGATTCAAATGTAATATAATCCCTCCAAGGAATCGAAGCCATTTGGGTACTAAAATACATCTTGATAAAGTGACTTAACCTAAAAGTAATCTTCCTGGATACTAATAATATACTAAGCGGAGATTATATGTCACACAAGTCTCGTAATTAAGAAATTTCAAGATATGGGGAGATATTACTTTGCTCAAAGGATACAAACTTCCACTTATAAGATTAACAAATTGGGGGATCTAATACAGCACATGGTGATTGCAGCTTATAATACTGTATCACGGGGCTTCCCTGGTGGCTAAATAGTAAAGAATCTGCCTGCCAATACAGGAGACACAGATTTGATCCCTGGTTTGGGAAGATCCCCTGGAGAAAGATATGGCAACCCACTCCAGTATTCTTGCCTGGGAAAACCCAAGGACAGAGGAGCCCAGCGAGCCACAATCCATGGGTTGCAAAAGAGTCTGACACAACTGAGTGACTAACAAAAACACTGTCATATTATAATAATACCAATGATACTGTATCATATGCATGAATGCTCTAAGACTGCTGCTGCTAAGTCGCTTCAGTCGTGTCCGATTCTGTGCAACCCCATAGACGGCAGCCCACCAGGCTCCCCCGTCCCTGGGATTCTCCAGGCAAGAACACCAGAGTGGGTTGCCATTTCCTTCTCCAATGCATGGAAGTGAAAGTGAAGTCGCTCCGTCGTGTCCGACTCTTGGTGACCCCGTGGACTGCAACCCACCAGGCTCCTCTGTCCATGCGATTTTCCAGGCAAGAATACTGGAGTGGGGTGCCATTGCCTTCTCCAAATGCTCTAAGACAGTAGACCTCAAATGTTCTCATCACAAAAAAAGAGAAAAAATGGTAACTACATGACCAGATGGAGGTGGTAGCTAACACTATGATGGTAATCATTTTGCAGTTTATACATGCATCAAATCTACTTGTAAACCTTAAACTTACACAATGTTATGTGTCAATTGGATTTCAATAAAGCTGGGGGAGGGGAAGAAATTTTAAGTAAATATAGCATGAAAATGGTTTCTCACGTCACCTTAAGTTAAAATCTCAACTGACAAACTAAACTCTAAAATTAGAGGCCAAAGTGAAGCGAAAAGAGCTCACATCTCTACCATACACTTCCTGCTTTAGCCCTAGTAGGGGCCAGAGCTGCCAGCATAATGACTGCTGTTACCCCAGATGCTGTTGCTGATAATTATAACCAGGCCTTTCCCTCCTCTTTTCTCGTTTCCTTCTTAGCATGAGTCAACAAACTTTAAGCTCCGTAAGGGGCCCTGATCTTTCTTTTGTTCTTGGCAGAAGGAGGAATACTTTTAGAAAATTACCTTACTATTTTCCAGGGGGGTCATTATCGGCCACAGAACGAGAAACTGTGTGTCCCTGAGGGCTCAGATACCCAGTTACGGAATCTGAGCTCTCTGACTCCAAACCACAGAAGCCTCACCATTCTGTATTAGCTCTGGTTGCAGAAGCAATTCGGAGAAGGCAATGGCAACCCACTCCAGTACTCTTGCCTAGAAAATCCCATGGACGGAGGAGCCTGGTAGGCTGCAGTCCATGGGGTTGCGAAGAGTCAGACTCGACTGAGCGACTTCACTTTCACTTTTCACTTTCATGCATTGAAGAAGGAAATGGCAACCCACTCCAGAGTTCTTGCCTGAAGAATCCCAGGGACGGGGGAGACTGGTGGACTGCCATCTATGGGGTAGCACAGAGTCGGACACGACTGAAGCGACTTAGCAGCAGCAGAAGCAATTCAGGATAACACCTCCCTTCTTAGGCTACCTGGGCCTCAGTTCCTGGGGAGCAAATAGGGCTTAGATTTTTAGAGTTAAAAATAAAATCACATCCAGGTTGGGAGTCATAAATCTTCACTTCAGCAGATGGGTACACTACCACAGACTTCCTGGAGATCAGCTAAGTTCTTATGACAGAAATGTAGTGCACTGTCTCTCTGCGGGGGACAGTGTGGTCATGAAGTCAACTTCTTCAACTTGAAAAACACAGTCCATGCCACTGATGCTATGTGCTTGGACACCATCAGTGTCTCAAAAAGAGAAAGAATATGCAAATGTTCTCCATAGATTTGTACATTAGACTCCTGGAGTCCTTCCAGAGAGGACCCCTCCCCACCCCTCCTCCCCTTCTTATAATTGAAGCAGCACTCTGGATACAAACTCACCCTTTTCCAGTCTTCGTTTACATTTTCTCAAAGAATAGTCCTAATAATTCCTAAATTGAGCTTGCCTTCTTTTACCATCGTGGCAAAGTGCAATTACAGTTTAAAGGGAATATTTATGTATATTAGTTAACAACATCATTGCAACTTACGGCTCACACATCAACACTTAATTAGTGTAAGCATAAGTGACATAATTGCTACAAGGCATGCATTTGCTAGTAATGTGAGGTAATTTCATGCACTGTGCACATTTTAAATATCTGCTTTATACTCTGTCAGGCTGAATTTTTAAATCAATAAGGGATATTTACATGGATCAGAAAATGGTCTTCTTCCCTATTATAGACAAATATACTGTTTTGGCCTTTTGAAGCATTTAATACCCTACAGGATTTTTAAAAGCAAAAAAAAAAAAAAAAGGTTAAAAATGGGCTAAAGACCCTGCCTTCAGGAATAAAGAGAACCCCTTAATGTGTATAGGCTCATCCACATTAATTATATGTGTTGTCCTCCTTCATTTACAACTACTTACCAGGCATTTAAATGTCTCTCTGGGCATCACAACTTGTAGCTTAGAAATATTTTTATTAAATACAGTGCTTCTATAAAATGAGGCGTTCCAAAGCTCCCCTCAAAAATCACAAGTACTCCTAAGAAATTAGGAAGAGAGGCCTTTCTAAAATGCACATTTTTTTCAAAGCAACTCCCTCCAGACAATTCTCCAGCAGCTGCTCCTATGCTTCCTTGTCAAGTCCAAACCACAGGCTGAGACAGCACCAGCCCCCCCGATGGGGCTCCCATCCACCTCCCAACCCTCCAGTCACTCTGAGGATGGGTCTGTTTCCTCTCCCAGGCTATGATCTCTTTCTGCCTGGGGTCCCCGCTCTCCTTCCAGTGTCAGCTCATCACAGGTCCTGACTGCACGCTCCTTTCTCACCGCTCATGGCAAGGATTACACGGTTGGTGACTCAGGCCTCTGTCTCCTGCACTAGATATCTGACAAGACTCAAATGATGAATTGGATTCCACTTAGTTAATCTCCATGTAACTATGGTGAAGACAGTTTCCAACAGAGGCAGGGCAGTGTAGTCAGCAAGAACCGGGGCTTCAAGAGGAAATCAGTCCAAAATTTAAGGTGATTTTTGTGAAAATGCCTTTCTGTGCCTCAGGTTCCTCATATGTAAAATGGGGAGAAATGGCCTAAATGCCAGTCTCATAGACTGGCTGACCCAAGTTGCAGACTCTGGACTCTGGACATGGATTTTTCCCACTTGGCTAGTTTTCTGCCAACCAAGACTCCTGTCCACCTGATTCTCATCTACAGGCTTGTCCTACCTCACACTCTCTTTCCCCACATCTCAGCCCCAGAGAGCAACTAGGCCCCCTACTGCTCTGGAGCAAAGTTCCATTCACAGCAACACTATACTTCTAAATTACCTTTTTACCCCCAGGAAAGCAATCAACACTCCATCTAAAGAAGGAAGTGGCCTAGATTTAAGCTCTACCTCAGCTTCTATGTAAGTTATTTAGCAACTACTTAAGTACCAACTATAGACATGCCTTGGAGATATGGAGGGTTGGGCTCCAGAGTGCCACAATCATGCAAATGTCAAATAAAGTTAGTCGCATGGATTTTTGGTTTCCCAGTGCATGTAAAGTTTGAGTTTACACTACATGTAGTCTCTTTGGTCTATTAAGTGTATAATAGCATTGTAACATCTCTTTGATCTATTGTGTAATGTATTTTTTATGTCTAAAAAAAGTATCTATCTTAGTTTAAAAAATACTTTATTGTTAATAAATGCTAACCATCACCTGAGCCTTCAGCAAGCCATAATATTTTTGCTGGTGAAGGGTCTTGCCTCAGTGCCTATGGCTGCTGATTGTTGCTGAAGTTTGGGGTGGCTCTGACATTTTTTTTATTTTGACCACACTCCATGGCTTATAGGATCTCAGTTCCCTGATCAGGGACTGAACCCAGGACACAGCAGTGAAAGCACCAAATCCTAACCACTAGACCACCAGGGAACTCCCAGGCAATTTCTTAAAATAAGACAACCATGAAGTTTGGCTGCATCAACTGACTCTTCCTTTCACAAACAGATTTCTCTGTAGCAGGCAATGTTACTTGATAGCATTTTACCCATGATAGAATTTCTTTCAAAATTGGAGTCAATCTTCTCAACCCTGCCACTGCTTTATCAAATAAGTTTATGGAATATTCTAAATTCTTTGTTGTCATTTCAAGAATCTTTGTACCATCTTAACCAGGAGTAGATTCCATCTCAAAAAACTACTCTCTTTGTCCATCCACTAGAAGCAACTCCTCATCCGTTAGTTTCATCATGAGACTGCAGCAATTCAGCCCCATCTTCAGGCTCCACTTCTAATTCTCAGTGTCTTGCTCTTTCTAGTACATTTGTAGTTCCTTCCTCCACTGAAGTCTTGAAGCCCTCAAAGCCATCCATGTGGATTGGAATCAACTTCTTCCAAACTCCTCTTAGTATGGATATTTGGACCTCTTCCCATGGATCACAAGTGTTCTTAAAGGCTTCTAGAAGGGTAAATCCTTTCCAGAAAGTTTTCAATTTCCTTTGTCCACATCCATCAGAAGAATCGCTATCTACGGCAGCTATGGCCTTACAAAATGTATTTCTTAAATAATGAGACTTGAAGGTCAAAATGACTCCTTGATCCATTGGCTAAAGAATGAATGTTATGTTGCAGGCATGAAAACATTAATCTCTTGGTATATTTCCATCAGAGCGATTGGGTGACCAAGTGCATTGTCAATGAGCTGTAGTATTTTGAAAGGAACCTTGTTTTCTGGGCAGTAAGTCTTTAAGAGTTGGGCTTAAAATATTCAGTAAACCATAATGTCAGTAGTGTTAGTCACTCAGTCATGTCAGACTCTTTGCAACCCCATGGACTATAGCTTAGCAGACTCTCTGTCCATGGAATTTTCCAGGCAAGAATACTAGAGCAGTTAGCCATTCCCTTCTCCAGGGGATCTTCCTGACCCAGATATTCCCAGGGATATCTTGACCCAGGGATCAAAGCTAGGTTTCCCACACTGAGGGCAGATTCTTTACCATCTGAGTCACCAGGAAAGCCTAATGTCAACAGATGTGCCATCATCCAGGCTTTATTGTTCTGTTTATAGAACAAAACCAGAGTAAATTGAGCATAATTCTTGAAGGCGCTGGGATTTTCAGAAAGGTAAATGAATACTGGCTTCAATTTCCTCTGAAGCTTTGAAGCCAGGAATAGACTTCTCCTCTCTAGCTATCAAAGTCCTGGATATCATCTTCTTCCAAGAGAAGGCTGTTTTGTGTACATTGGCAATGTGTTTAGTGTAGCCGCCTTCATTAATTATCTCAGATCTTCTGGATAATTTGCTGGAGCTTCTGCATCAGCACTTTCTGCTCCATCCTATAATTTTTTTTCCACTAGAGGATAATTGCTTTATAATGTTATGCTGTTTTCAGCCATATATCAACATGAATCAGCCACAGGTATACATATGTGTATACATCCTGTACTTTTATGTTGTGGAGAAAGTTTCTTTCCTTAAACCTCATGAATCAACCTCTGTTAGCTTCAGAACTTTTCTTCTGAAGCTTCCTCACTTGTCTCAGCCTTCATAAAATTGAAGGGAGTTACAGCCTTGCTCTGGATTTAGATTTTGGCTTAAGGGAATGTTGTGGCTTGTCTGACCTTCTATCCAGACCATATCAGCAACAATACTATTTTATTTTCTCATAATTCACATGTTCACTATAGAAGCAATTTTAATTCCCTGCAAGAACTTTTCCTTTGCATTCATAACTTGGCTTAAATGTTTGGTGCAAGAGGCCTAGCTTTCAGCCTGTCTCGGTTTTTGACATGCATTCCTCACTAAGCATGATGATTTCTAGCTCTAAAGTGAGAGACATGTGACTCTGCATTTTACCTGAATGCTTAAAGGCCATTGTAGGGTTATTAATAGGCCTAATTTCAATATTGCCATGTCTCAGGAAGTAGGGAGGCCTGAGGAGAGGGAGAGAGACAGGCAACGATGGCTAGTTGGTGGAACAGTCAGAACACACACAACATTCATCGATTCAGTTCATTGTCACGTATGGACGTGGCCCGTGGTACCTCAAAACAGCTACAACAATAACAGAGATCATGGATCACAGGTCACTATAACCAATACAATAATAACAGAAAGTGTGAAAATAGTGAAAGAACTAGCAAAGTGTGACACAGGGACACAAAGCGAGCAAACACTACTGAGAAAATGGCATCAGCAGACTTACTTGCCACCGGGTTGCCACTATCTTCAATTTGTAGAAAATGCAGTTATCTGTGAAGCATAATACAATAAAATGCAATAAAATTATGTACTCCTGTTTATTTATTCAGGATGCAGTGGTGAGTAAAAGTCACCTTACAAAGTGCAAATGATTCCAACTGAGCCTGGGGCAGGTCTTAAACCTGTCCGAGGCTGTTTCTTTAACATGGAGAAAATAACCACCCCCCACTAATAGGCCTATGATGAGGATAGAAAGAGAAAATGGGGATATATTATAAACTGTAAAATGTGATGCAAATCAGGATTATATCTTATCCCTTCTCAACTGTTTTCCAATTTGAAGTCCATAGGAACCTAGCAGTGAACGTTGCTTTGCTAAATGATCTTTCCTCTACAGTTTCCATCTCCGGAGCAGGCAGTATTCCCCATAAGTTCAGATCTTCCTGCTTGACAGGCTAATGTGCTGCTGCCATCCCCCTGATATTAGTCTAATTCTGATTTGAGGCTACAGAAGTGACAAGTGAAGCTATTTTAGAGGTGCCTGGGGTCGTAAAACATTTTGAAAATTATTTTGCTGTCGAAGTCACGTCAGAACAGATCTGCATGAAGGTTCTGCGGTTCTGAACTGAACGTGAGGTGCCTTTCTGCTTCTGCTCTAGAGAGAGCTGGCATGATGAACAGTGCCATCATCAGTCACTTTGCTGAAAGCCAGAGAGGCCCTCACTGGGCCCACAGAGCCGGGGCCCTGGGGATTTGCTCAGCAGCTCTCAGGAAGCTTTGCAACCAAGAGTGCCTAGAGGATCCAGGAATAGGACATAAAAAGTCTCTTGCTACCAAACGACACACTTTTTTAAGTGTCAGAAATGAATGTCTTTTTTCAACAGGAGAGATCCAGCAGCATCAAGGGGTATTATCCATCTTGTACTTTCTCAAAGAATGATTGAGAAAACTTGTAACAATCAGAATTGAAATTCTGTAGCTATTTATTCTTTTCTCTCTGTGCATTAAGCTGAGCTTTCCTCTTTAAATAATGATAGTTATAAGTCCAATGAATATGGGAGGACATCGACCAAAAAAAACCAAAAAGATAATTAACCATAGCTTTGAACTATGAGCTTTCAAATAGAGGAAGCCAGGAGGTATCTATCATAGAGGTGTGTCACTTATGACCATAGATGGGAGAAGAGCATCCAGAGAAAGCAGGAGATGGGGCCAGAGTCTGTACTACAAACCTCAAGCCCATGAAGTTAACAACTTCACTTTCATCTATGTATCTTTACAGGGTAGGAGATGTATATATACAAAAGATAAGCTCCACCTCCAAAGTACTGAAATGACTGAAAAGACAAAGGTAATTTCTAAATGTTATCTTCTAAGCCTCACAAACCAGGGTGTGACATCCTTCAGGATTAGAGCCCTGTGTTATCCACTTCTGTATCCATCACATCACATGGTGCTCTATTCACAGAACATCATCCACAGGTGCATGTGGAATGAATGAACAGATAACTATGAGGGAAATAGGAGAAAGAAAGAGGAAGGAAATGAAGGAGATAGAAATGAACAAAGAAAAGACAAATTGCATAGAGAATAATTAGCACATAAAATTCATGGATAACAATTAGAAAATATGATAGCTTGTTCAGCTTAAGTTGCTTGGCAGATAAAAAGCAACAAGGTGAGTCAAGTGCTTCGTCAAAGGAAGAGAAAATTACTGCTACTTGTTCTTGTTCCTGTACTTTGTCTATCTTCCTTCCCAACTGTAGACCCTCTCTGGACACAAAGAAATGGAAACAAAAGTACCTTTCAGACAAAAATTCCTCTTGCATTTGATTAAGTCATCTCAATGGCCTGGTTCCTGCAGCCTTCTATAGACCCATAATTCTAGAACACAGTGGCTGAGATTATTCTGCCTATTGCCATCACTTAACTCTATGCACAAAGGTCATTCAAACATAGCGCCACCATCACAGAAGTCTGCCCCACTAATGCACTAGAAGGATTCAAAGTGGTCTATCAGATTCAGCAGCTTTCAGAGAAAGAATATTATTTGTAATGCACTGTGGAAAAGTAAGCATCAATGGTGCTTTTGACCTTAATTATTTGTGATAATAACTAGCTGAATAGAACCACATGGTTCTCAGAGCTGAAAGAGCATATTTCCACAAACCTCCATCAAGTAACTATTATTGATGATTCTAAACTTTTTAAATAAATATTTCAGAATATGGCAGAACCATGGTGTCAGTAGGAGACACACTCAGAATGTCCTCCTGCATAGGGGCTATTATTTTCCTAGTTATACAAATGAAAGAGGTTTTATCCCCTTCTCAGTAGCCTGATCTATTTATGTCACAGACTTCCACTCAAAGATTTAATAGCTAAGAAACTGTTACTCCATGTCTTCTCTCAAACACATGAACAATTCTTGCCCTCCATTTACCTCATGTATATCAGATTATATCTGTCCACATCTTCAAAAGCTCTATATCTAGGCCCTAGGGAAAATCTGTATTTGAACAAGGATGGGTCTAGATCTGGTATAGACTAGACACTCTTAAGTTTCCATAAGTATAGATACACTTTAAAATAGGGCCAGCCCTTCTTATATAACTCATCTGACCAGTTGGGCTTACCACTTGGTTTTCAAAACTCAAATTTACAATCACAATAAACATCTGTCAAGTTGCTTATAGACAAAATCAGACAACTATTTTATAAAAGTAACAATACGGTAACAATAACAATACCTATTTTACCTGTAACTTGTGGGTATCTTCAGGCTGTTCAGTGGCGAAAATAAACACAACAGAATTCAAACTAGAAACTATTTCTAGAAGACAAAGGCTTAGGTCAAATATACTTTATCTCTGATGGATCCAGAATCCTTAAAAACAAACCCTGGATATTTTGTTCTCTTCGTTTAGCCATGCCATGCTTCAGTAAATAGCGAGCACTCTATAATCCTCACTGACCATTAGTGCATAAAGAATCCAAAGTTCTAGCCAAGCTTTTCAGGAAAATTGAGAAATGAAGCCAAGTTACAAAAGGAGAGCTACTGAATCACACAGAGCCCACCTTCAGACTGGCTCTCTCACAGTTCTGCACTTCACTCCTGCAGGCCTGATTCAGATGAAATTATCACTGGCCGGGCACCTGCTCTTGCCTTCAAACAGCTTCCAGGAGAGTGAACCAAAATATGCTTCATCTACAAAACAATTAAGTAGATACACAATCAGACTGACATCAAACCTCTTACCAGCCAGCCTAAATGCTAGAAGACAAAGATGCATTCAAAGTTGCACAAGATTCTGGACCTAAAATGCTATGGTAATGCTAAATAACACTCAAAGCACAGAGAAAAATATAAAGGTGTATTTGGGTTCTGTGCAGAATGTTGATAAACCAGCACTGTTCATGAATCTGACAAAAAATGAACATGTACTACAAACACAAAATGAAGCTGAAACTGAAAAAGGGAAGACACAGGATTCCAAAAGAAAAACGTTACCCCAAGAGTACAAGACACTTTGTGAGCTAACAACTTTGAAGTTGTAAGCAGATTAAAACAACAACCAGCCCAGATACGATAGGGAGTCAGTATGTTCTAGGAGGGTTTTCTTTGAGAAGAAAGTATTGCTTATGCACAAAATGAGATTAGATAATTTTGGTAACAGTATAAAAAGTCACTTTTATTTCAATAACCACTGGGCAAAAGAATGCAATAAGATAATAAATTCATTTGTTAAAAGTCAACAAAATGGCAAAGACAGAAGAAAGAAGAGCTATCCAAAAAAGCCATTGTTTAAATATGAGTCATGTTAAAAATGAAGCAAAACTGTAATAAAAGCAAACCCATTTGACTTTGACACTAGAAACATTCTTCCTCAAATGGCAATAATGTTATAATGTTGGACATAAAAAGAAGGAAATGCAATCCAACACCTTTATTTGAATTTGCGGTGAATAATATGTACATAGCCATAAAAACAAATAATATTTATTGGTTTTCAGCCTTCAGTAAAAGCTAAAGACCAAGCTCATAATAATTATAGTTTCAGAAAGGAAGGTAAATGTTTCACCATGACTATGTAAAATTAAAAGAAGAGCTGCCAGAAATTGGGAAGTGAACGTGGAAAAGAGGCAATAGAAGGAAGAGCAGAAATATAAGTACGTGTATATATATATATATATACATATACATATATATATACATACACACACAGATATATATATGAAATTAATCACAGGAGGGAGTAAAAAAGAGCAGTGTATAAAAGCAGTTGGTTTGGGAGAGTGAAAATGAGGTTGAGGAATAATAAGGAGAAAAAATTCTGTTTTTCATTTCAAACTCACCTCTGCTTACAAAAACTAAACAATACATATATCAAATAGTCATGTTGTACACCTTAAATGGGGAATTCCCTGGTGGCCTAGTATGAACTTGAGCAAACTCCAGGAGATGGTGAGGGATAGGGAGGCCTGGGATCCATGGAGTCTCTAAGAGTCAGACATGACTGGGTGACTGAACAACAATAACACCTTAAATAGGTGCAATTTATCAATTATACTTCAATAAAGCTGGAAAAATAAATGAACACATATACATTGCATATTTCTTTTAAATAAATGATTTAAATAACACAATTAACATGGAAAGAAAAAGCACAGCATGACCTCAAATATATGTTTATGTTGGGTGTACATGTGCTTAAGAAAAAGTCCCAAAAGATATATGCCAACTCATTCGTGTGTGTACATCTAGAAAATGGATTACTTATGGCTTGTCACTCCCTTCTTTACATCTTTAAAGACTCTTTTTTTTTTTAACAATGAGCACATATCTTAAAAATAGAAAAATATTTTTACTCTCAAAAATTAAATTTTAAAACTGTTCTTAATCCAATAATTAGTCAATAATAAAATACCAATATACTGCTTCTAGATTTAATATTTTAAAATTTTTTTAATATTTGAATATATTAAAGTGGAATTATTACACTATATATTAATGTTTTATATAAATGGGATTATACAGAACATAACATTTTTAAAACTATTCACCACTCATTTATTTACAACACATTCATGTCTCCATGTATCACAAACTAGCCAGAATGTTATTTTGCCCAACATGTCTGCTTTACCCAGAGGAGAAGATACTGAAGCCAAGAACCAGGTTTTAATAATCCTGTAACCCCAATTTCTTGCACATCAAAGACATGTAGTGTGAATCAATCAATCTGAGAAAAAGTTCACTATACTTTCCTGCTGTGTGCATAGTTACCAAACATTTCCCTTCATAAACACTGCATTTGTGCACACAACAAAATAAGCAGGGCAGCTATTTAACAACACAAGTCCCTGATGTTTCGTCTTCCCTTTCTGACCACCTGGACAGCTAAAAGGGCATTTCTTTCCTGCTTGATCATTCCACCTTTGCTAAAAGGTAACTTTCCAGCAGAAGGGCTTCTGTGGGTGTTAAAGGAGGCTCCAGCAGAGGGGACAGCCCTTCCCAACAAAGATCTCTGAGATCGTAGGAGAGTCTCTTTCCAAGAAGAGGTCCCCTTCCCTTCTGCTGTCAGGGGCCCATTATGTGTGATTCACTCTACAATATTCCTCATTTCCACAATGAGGTAACAGAACAGGCCCCCAATTTTAGCGAATGCTCACTCCCCAAATGCCTGCCCTCCTGACAGCAGCAGAGTGGACAGGCACGGTACTAGGCTCCCCTGAGTGACAATTACATCAGAAGAAACGAGCTCAGGAGATAGGAAAGAAAGAACGTAGGGAAGAAACAATGTCAGACGTCACAGTTTCTTCCACAGTAATCTGTCAAATGACTCCAAAACTGTACCAACTTTCCTATTAAAATCAAAAACACTTCATGGTTCTTTGGTTATAAAGCAAATTAGGACTAAATTTCCTACCCAGTTCTCGAGACTACTCAGAAAAGAATATGGGGCATTTTTAAAATATCATAAGAAACTGCCTATTTTAACTATGGTTTCAGGAGCTGCAGTTGAGGCAATGAAAATTTTAAAGGTGGTCAAAATATTTGTAAGTCAACAGTTTACTGAAATGCAGACTTGGAGATCAATGCACAACCTACCAGATAAGGAAGAAAATACTACAAGCATTTCAGAAGCTACCCTTTCATGATCCTGTCCAGCCAAAGGTAAATACCATTGCTGAAAATTTATCACTATAGATCAGTTTTGCTTGGTTTTGAAAATTATGTAAATAAAATCATATAGAAAAGTACTCTGTAAATAGTAGCTATCACTGAATCATGAGTATGAAAACATTTTGCCTAATCAGGAAAAAATAAGGACTTATTCCCTCACCCCAAATAAACTCTAAACAAACTTTATGAGTAATGATCGAACCTGCATCCATCCACCTTGAAGATGGAAAAATGGGACTCAAAGAAGTTATGTAACAAGCAAAGATCACATCCTCAGCTGAGTAAGTAGCTAAGTTTTGGAGTGGGCCTAGATGTTCTCACACCAAAACAGATACTCTTTTCTCTATATCACATGGCCAAATGAATAAGTATGATATTACACTTCTAAAAATCATCACCCCACTTATGGTTCAAAAAATTTAGGATACTGAGTTGAGCAAATACTTGGTTGTCTTTCTTTGGAATGCATCATCTATTGGTGGCATCACAAGGCAAGATCTTGACTGGCATGTGTGCAATCCTGCATACAGGTATAGGTCATCTTTATATTGTACATTTTCTCCTATAATAAGAGTTTCAAGTCATTGGGCTATAACCAAGAAATTACTTTATTTCTTATCATCACTCTTTCCAAGTTCACCATTGTTGAGTTTTCCCTCCCCAGTGCTTAAGGACATTGAGGCAGATCCATAGTTTCCTAGGTACTTATAAAAACCCAGGGAAGCCTGACGTGCTGCAGTTCATGGGGTTGCAAAGAGTTGGACATGACTAAGTGACTGAACAACAATAATAAACACCCAGTCTAGTTAATATTTCAATCTCATATTTAATTCAAAACTAACTACTTCTTATATCACAGACTAGATCAGAGGTTCAAGGAGCCTAATAAGGAGAGGAGGACATGATCTGCTTCCATATTCTTCCTTCTCCACCATGTCCCTGAACTGCAGAATGGGAAAATGTGGTACACTTCTGGTAACTCCTTTCCCTTCTTTCCCCTTGATCTCAGTCCTTAAGGTTGAGTCCTCGGAGGAGAAATAAAGAAGGCAAAAATATTCTTATGTAATGGGTCACCTGCCAGCAATGAGGAGGCATCGCTGGTCTCCCTCTGATGCAATCTGGTTCTGTGAAATAACGATGGTCCATGCCAATATGGTAGCCAATGTGGGGTTCACATAAATCAGGGTTCTCAACAGCAGCGCCATTTCAGTTTTGACTTGGATACCTCTTTGTTGCATTGTACATTGTTGGGTGGTTAGTAGCATCTTTGGCCTCTACCCATTAGATACAGTAGTGCTTCCTCTCAACTGTTACAACTAAAATTTCTAATTGTATCCTGGAGGACCCATTTACTCTTGTTGAGAATCATTAACAAAGATAGTATGTGTATGATTTAAGCAGCCCAACCAATGATGCTTACCTTCAAATCCTTCCCTGGGTTGTGTTATCCACTAGCTTGCCTAGATGTCACCTGGGCAGTCCAAGGATATCTGATGTATCTTTTAACCTCTATAGTCCTTTATGTGTAGCCATGCTAACAGTTGTGGTTCTCTTTTGATCTTTCCCAAACAGGTGAAAGTTAAGTAAAAATGCAGTCTTTAAAAATTCCAAACAACAAGGCAACTTCCTCTGTATTCACATGTGCTTAGCCGCTCAGTCAACTCTTTGTGACCCCATGAGCTATAGCCTGCCAGGCTACTCTGCCCATGAGGCTTCTCCAGACAAGAATACTCAGTGGGTTGCCATGCCCTTGTCCTTTCCCCATTGCTCTGGGTTGGCCCAGAATTTGCACACTAAAGCCCTGATACCTATGTCATACAGACTGTGACTATATTTAGATATAGGGTATATAAAGAGATAAATTAAGTTAAAATGAGGTCATTAGGGTGGGCCCCAATCTAGTGAGACTGGTGTCCTTGTAAGAAGAGGAAATTTGGAAACAGGTACAGTACAGAGAAAAGGCCACGTGAAGACACAGGAAGAAGACAGCCATCTACAGGTCAGTTAGAGAGGCCTCAGAAGAAATACGCCCTGCCAACGCTTAATCTCAACTTTCAGCCTCTAGAAACTATGAGACAATAAATTTCCATTGTGTAAGCCACTCAATCTGTAGTACTCTCTTATGACAGTGCTAGGGAACTAATACACACAGTCTTATTCTTACAACTTAGGCTGAGGAGATGGCTGAATGAGAAGGGCAGGTTGTTTCTTATTAAGTTCTGGAAAGGTTTCTAGTCCAGTGTTGGGTGTCTCCATTTAAATAAGGGATACTTGGACCCTCTTCAACACTGAGCCACATTACCAATTCTGGAGTAACAGAAAAAAAAATCCCACTCACTAACACGTTACATATGCATCTATTTGGATTTTAACAGCACGCAAAAATAAAGCCAGACTTTCAACACTACAAAGAGAAAAATAGCTCCTCTGTTGTCCACTGCTGCCATACATCTCACCTATGTGAACCGTGAAGGTTCTATGATGCAGGGACATGTCTGCCTGGTGATTTCATGGATGATATACCAGAAACATGGCCAACTTGTTATTTGCATTGCTGGCTGGGAAATTGTTTTCAAACACTGGTCAAGGTCTGGATGGCATCCTTCTAAGCCAGCATAAATCACTACCTGAGTGCTCTTAATGATTCTAGGACAGGAAATGATCTTGGCAATCACCTAACCTAATCCCTCATCTGATGTTTCAATGACTTCTTTTTACCTATGACCGTGTTAGCCTATAGACAAAGCAGAATGCTTAAGCAATATAAGTATGCTAGGATTCCATATGCATAAGCCCTATCTGGAGGGTAAATGAAGCCATATGCATATTCATACATAAAATCCTATTTTTAAAGAAGCTGGTCTTCAAGTTTCCTGGCTGAAAAGGAAAACACTGTTGACATTCCTAGCCACTTCCCTCAGCATTTTGCTGGTCTATGCTTCATCACATGACTGGGATCAATGAGGTGTAAACAGAACATAGAGTAAAAAGAGGACATCACAAAAATCTGGTTGATCAATCTTAGCCAGGAACAAATACTTAACTGGATATTTCACTCTGGGCAAGTTCACTGGCAAGTTGATTTTCAGTTTCTTCATCTTAAAACAAGGAGATAAAAGTAGACTCATAAATGTTGCTTTAAGTTTCAAAATTCCTCATATCTCACTATATGTAGATGGAGAATATACTCTCCATCCTAGCCTTTCCGGCTTATATAATGTTGACTCTGCATCCTTCTGATAAGTTTCTTCATATTCCTAAGTCTCTACAACTATCTTACATAGACCTTTCCTCTCCAGGTGATCCTTTGAAATATCCTTGAAGTTGCAGCCAACTGTCACAGGGTCTGCAGGGGGGTCGGGTAGTATGTTAGTTTTCTCCCACTGTAACAAACTGCCACAAACAGAATCACTGAAAACAACACAAATCTATTATCTCACCGTTGTACAGGTCAGAAGTTTAAGCTAACTCAACTGCTTTTTCTCATCAAGGTTTCACAAGGCCAAAATCAAGACATTGGCTAGTTTACACCCTTTCTGACTATGCAAAAAAAATTTTTTCCTTGTAACTTAATACATAGGTTCTAGGAATTAAGGCATGGACATTTAGGGGAGCCTCGATTCTCCTGAGGTGGTGAGAATGAAAAGGAGATTGGAGGCACAGAAAACACTTTCTCCATAGTACTGATCTGCCTAGGGGTTTTTCTTCTCTTTAATTCAACCAGACACTTAAAATATTAACTCGCATATAATGTGCATTATTACATGCATGGTACTTTACTTGTATTTAAATGTATTAACTCATTTAATCCTCATAAAGTTAAATCCTATTGTTATCCCCATCTGACACTGGAGGCAACTGAGGCTCAAATTTTAAAAACCTTGTCCACACAGTTTCTTAAGTAGAAGAGCCGTGATTTAAGCCCAGTTTCTGTGACTCCCCGAATTATACCCCTTGACATTTTATAGCTGAGAAGTCAGAGGCTCACAGAACTCTTTTAGCTTCCCCAAAGACACGTAGATGGTTAATGAAAGTGTCCAGAATGAAATCAGATCCACACAAGTCTGTATATCTGGCTCTACTGGGCTAGTGGCCCACATGAGCCCGATGCCCTAAAGTCAGAGTTGATCTAACCATACATGTGTCCTTACTTCACTAGCTTTTATTAGTCTTTTCTCCACATCTCTGAAAGTACAGGTTCTTTCATGGCCAAAGCAGCTTTTAAAATATCAGCAGATTTTTTAGTACTATAAATGCTATACTTCATAATGCTAAAATATAAATTCGATAGAACTAGGATTTGGAGCTTAGACCCCCATAATCAACTTCCAGCACAGTAGGTAGGAAAGAGGGTAGCTATCTGGGCCAAAAGGAAGTGGAAGAAGGATAACTCACCAAGAACTGTGTATGAATGACTAGAGTCTGTAATATCCACTCTCTGTTCTATCTGTTTCTTGCTCAAGCGTGTAAATATGCAGGTGGTCCTAAAACTGCTATAGCCCACTGTATAACTGGTGATACACAATACTAAAGGTTTATTCATGTTCCCAGGGCTGGATATTAGTATAGAGAACAATTAATAGCTCTTTTCATAATTCATTGATGGAACATTTTGAAATTTTACTGAAGTTTCTTCCAAGTATGGATGTTGAGATCATGGTCAATTCTGTGAAGAGTATGCTTTCAGACAAATTTAGAAAGCTCAGGGAGCTACTGTGTAAGACTCACTTATTCAATATCTTTAAAGAATAAAATATTGGCATAAATTAAGAGTTCACAATTAATATTTGACATAAATTATTTGTGATTATTCTCATATAGTTAATAAGTTAAAAATAATCTTTACATAGATTTCCTCATATAATCACCCAAAGCAGTTCTTTTGAGATAGGTGTTATTATGTCCAACATACACATGAAACTAGGGTCTAGAAAGTGATAAATAGCTTACCCCAAATCAGACAATGGAAGAGGCAGAATCCAGAATTCCAAACCGCATCTCTTTGATGCTAGAGCCCACATCCTTAGTAATTTCATTGATGCTTAATCAATATCTTCTTCAAAGCCAAAAATTTTAAACAACTTTCAAATTTTTTTAAAATCTCAAATTCCTATCTTTTGAAGCAATGGCTCTCGAACATAATTTAACAATTGTAGTAATATATCTAAAGGTGTGGATAACAGTCTTCTGTTTACTTCCAGGTTTGGCACCATTTTCTAGTAGGGATTGCTGAAAAGTTGACCACTTCGTAAAATGGAATGCTTCTGCATATTAGAGACTTTAAATACTTCTATTTTTTAATCGCTTAACATTCATATCCCTCTTTGCACTCAGTCACCCAGTCATGTCTTGACTCTTTGCAGTCGCATGAACTGCCAGCCAGGCTCCTCTGTCGATGGAATTTTCTGGGCAACAATACTGGAGCGGATTGCCATTTCCTACTCAAAGGATCTTCCCTCTTGCATCTCCTGAGTTGGCAGATGGGTTCTTTGTCACTAGCACCACCTGGGAAACCCATCCTTCTTTACCTAATCTTTTCAAAATGTCTTGTCATATTCTTTTTAATTTGCCAAACAGAACTAAGATTCACTGCAACCAAACATGCCAGGAGGTCAGACAGAGAAATTTGATGAAGAAATATGGTTTAGCCAAACTTTAACTGCTCCAAAGAATAAGGTGTGACAAACTATTAATTATAAAATGCTGATATCATTGCTCTGTTATATCTAGAATGACAGCATTAGGATAAAGTTAAATAGCATACTTCAAATCAGCTACCTTAGCAGGAACTAAGAGATCTGTCCAAAGTTTAGTTACCTGAGACATTCTGTTTATTCATATTTATACACAAACCTGTATGTGTTCTGATTTTATAATAGAATCTGCTTAGCAAAGATCTCTCTCTTTCAATTTACCACTAAAATACCTTTTCAAAGTGGAAAAATATAAAGATCTCATGAGTGCATCAAAATCAAAATGGAGCCGTAGACTACTGGCAGAATCTTAGAAGACATTTCCCTTATTAATAGCAATGAATGGAAAATTTCCAATGGTAGCTGACCTAGACTGGCAGAAGTAAAGTTGACTTGCAGAAGTGGAGAAGGCTCATTTCTTCCCCATAGTCTATCTGGTTGAGAACCCCGAACCCAGATATACCAGGATATGAATGGATTGGTGTCAGTCTGCTCAAATGATGGGCTTTGAGGCTAGTGTACTGTTATTCCTTCCCCATCATCAGCAACAGTCTCTGCTGTAGCCATTCAGTATTTGGTATTCCTCTAAAACAAGACAGAAGTTAAAGGAAGATCAGAAGGTTAGGCCCAAAGAAGGGAAGAAGAGGTCCCAGCATGAAAGAGCTGTGTCAGACACAGCACAGGTGAAGACAACAAAATCTAAGGCTTGCTGGAGAAAGGGGAGGAGACGAGATGGAAGATCTGATAATGGACTGCTGCTGCTAAGTCACTTAAGTCGAGTCCAACTCTGTGCGACCCCGTAGACGGCAGCCCACCAGGCTCCCCTGTCCCTGGGATTCTCCAGGCAAGAACACTGGAGTGGGTTGCCATTTCCTTCTCCAATGCATGGAAGTGAAAAGTGAAAGTGAAGTGGCTCAGTCATGTCCGACCCTCCGTGACCCCATGGACTGTAGCCTACCAGGCTCTTCCGTCCATGGGATTTTCCAGGCAGGAGAACTGGAGTGGGGTGACATTGCCTTCTCCATGATAATGAACTAGACAGCTTTTAACCATAAGTAACCAGGAAACTATGGAAGTTCTCCAAGACTCCACCCAGGGGTAGGAAAAGGAACTCTGACAATACATTAATGAGCAAAACACAAATCCATCATATGTATCTATCCACTAAACTGACACTTTTCAGTTAATCAGTTTTTCCTTTCAAGAATGAAAAAATTTTTGCCTCCCGTTCACCTTCTTGGAAGAGGGGGAGATACAGTGGAATAAAGTTGTGGCCTCATGAAAAAGGAGTACAAGAAAAAAAAAGCTAACCCAGCAAACAGTTAAAGTTTATAGCAACTGCTTCAAAATTAACTTTAAAATTCAGTGTTCTATAAATAATATGATTAAGGAATCGGATAAGTTTGGCAACATAGTAAAGAAATGAGCACATCAAGGCAATTAGAAATTCTAGGTAATACAGAGTACACTCAAGAAAGTTACAGTATACATATGTTGCAATCAAAAATACATGACACAGTTTTGAGCAATTAATGCTGCCGCTGCTGCTGCTAAGTCACTTCAGTCGTGTCCGACTCTTTGCGACCCGACGGACTGCAGCCTACCAGGCTCCTCCGTCCATGGGATTTTCCAGGCAAGAGTACTGGAGTGGGGTGCCATTGCCTTCTCCATGAGCAACTAATAGTAGATAAGAATTCATTTGACCTTCTGAGGAATTTTCTCCTTCAAGCAACACTGTTTCAGTGGCATAGGGTGTCATCTCTTTCTCTAGGAATGGAATTATGCTAACTGGTTCCAAACTGCAAAATATTTACATGAACATAATATTGGAAATCCTATTTAGTGGTTTTCAATGTGCAGAATTAACCTAGAGAGTAATTACAGAAGACTTAATTATAGACACACATTGTAAAAACTGACAATGGAAGAGCAATGGCTTAACTGACAGAATTAGAGATATGTGGTAGAGAATGGAGGGGCTGAAATATTTTGGTCTTAAGAAGTGGGGGATTATTGTGTCAATTACAGCTCAGCAAAGCTGGAAAAAAAGTGGAAGATTCAAAGGAATTCTAATTGTGGTGGATTAAAAGACAAAATAAATTCTTTACAACAGTACCCCATAAAATAATATAAAATATAATTAACAAAACAATACATAAATTGAAAAACACAGAATAGTATCAAAAATTGGAAGAAGACAGGAAACATAGGAGGAGACGATATAAATAAGAAAGATCCCTCATCTGTGGCATGTAGTCAATGGTTAGTGCGTTAAAGCTTTACTTCAATGTAGAGTTTTTATCTCATCTTAGAAATGTGCAAAAGCATTATTAAGTTGGAAATTTAAGTTGCTTTTAGCATGTCACAGCTCTAAATAATGCTGTGATGAAAATTTTTGGACATAAGTATGTGTACCATTTTTATTATTTCTTCAGAATTTTTTTTTTTTTAGAAATTATCAGACTAAAGGAATATGACCCTCATGGTCATATTACCAACTGAGAGATAATTATATTTATACCTGCATATGGCTACTATGGAAAGACTAAAGACAATTTTTTTATGCTTTTTAAACTTTTTTTTTTTTTTTAGATATTTGACTCACATGCAGCTATAGGAAATAACAGAGAGATTTCCCACATTCTTTACCCAGTTTCCCTCAGGGGTAATACATTGCAAAACTACAGGACAATATAAAAACCAATCAACACTGATACAATTTGCTGACATTCACTTTCAGTTGCACCCCTGCATACGTGTGTGTGTGCGTGTGTGTGTGTGTGCGTGTGTGTGTGTGCGTGTGTGTGTGTGCATGTGTGCATGTGTGTGTGTGTGTGTGTGTGTGTGTGTACTCAGTTTCATGCAATTTTATCACAGATGTAGGTTCAGGGAAGCACCACCACTGTTAAGACACAGAACATCCCACCACAACAAGGATTCCTCATGTTACCCTTTATATAATTACACTCACCTCCCTCTCTCCTTCCTTTTACCTAACTCCTGACAACCACCAATTTGTTCCCTGTTGCTATCATGATGCCATCCCTGGTGGCTAAATCAGTAAAGAATCTACCCACAATGTGAGAGACCCAAGTTCGACCCCTAGTTAGGGAAGATTCCCTGGAGGAGGAAATGGCAACCCACTCTAGTATTCTTGCCTGGAGAATCCCAAGACAGAGGAGCTTGGAGGGCTACAGTCCATAGGGTTGCAAAGAGTCGGACATGACTCAAGCGACTTAGCATGCACACAAGCATTGCTATCATGTTGCCATGTTATATAAATACAATCATATAGTATTTAACCTCTTGGGTCTGACTTTTTACACTCAGCATAATTCCCATGGAGATCTATCCAAGTTATTGCATGAACTGTTTTCCCCTTATCCCTGAATAATATTCCATGATACAGCTATAAATCAGTTTGTTTAACCACTAACCCATTGACTAAGAGCCAATACGAAACACTTATTAGAGGGTTTGAACTTGTTCACTTTGTGAAAAAAGATTTGTCAGCCTGCCTTTTACTTTGGCCAAGTAAAAGAAGTTCAAAAGAATGGAAGTAAGTTCAAAAGAATGGAAGGAGTTAGAAACTGCTAAAGCATTTGTTGAATGTTTATCATTTAGTTTTCTAAGTAACCCTAGACTTGATATTATACCTATTATATTATTAATAAAAACAAGGCCCACAAAGTTTAAATGAACTCCCACAGCTCCTAACTAGTTGATCTATGATTGAAACCTAAGTTTTCCCACCTTAAATCTATTCTGTCTGGCCTCCATTACACCACACTGACTATGATGTCACAGGAAGACACCAATAGGACACGCTGGATAAGAGATAGTACTCATCTTGGACGAGTAGTAAAGTCAACACAACTGAGCTGGGAGAACAAAAATTCAATTGCCTTTCTGCCCGGTTATCTTGACTACTGTGATTTTTCTGTCCCGATTCTTTTGCCTAACCTCCTTGAAACCCAGATTTTATGCCCAAAGTTCTCCTACTCCTAAAAAGGCAAAAAATACAAAAAAAAAAAAAAGAATACAATGAATAAAGATGTTAGAATCAAAGGGGGTTATTGTGGCAAAAATGGTAGACCAAAGACATCTCTGTTAACTCGTGCTCCTGGAAGGAATTAAGCACTTGAGGATAAAATAGTCACCCTTCTACTCCTCCCACGTGCTGCCTTGGTAGTGCTCCATCTTTCTTTTGTCACAAGCATCCAGATAAATCACTGAAACCACTACCTCTCCCATCAAGTTGATTTCAAATGACACCAGAGCACTGAGCTGGGGTCGCAGGACTGTCCCTCTACTAGCTTCCTCTATGTGGCCATGCCGCCACCCACCCTCGGAGGAGACTGCACCTTGCTTACTAGACAGAGATAAATTCCTCGCTGGCATGCTCATCAGACACTAAGCCAGACCCATCTCTTCCCCCCTCTCCTTTCCTCCCTCACTCCAGTTATTTATAGAGATCACAGGTGAATCGGGGGAAATTATTACAGAGCAATGACTGCTGAAAGGCTGGAAGCTAAGGAAGATGGATTATCGTGGCTCTGACATGATTTGTATGGATTTCCAAAATTAAGCTGTTCGCTTTAGAGTGACCACCTTCCTCCCGCCCTGGGCTTTGCAGCTGCCCTAGTGATAACCTTCATCTGCACTTGTGAGCCCAGGAAGCTGAGCACGTTTCCCATTACCTTTCAAGCGAGTGTGTAGGGTTCTTCTGGCCCCTTAGTAATAGCAGGGCTGTGAGTGAACAGAGTGATAAACACCTACTGTGAGGGATGTAGCATGAACAGATCTCATCACCTGCCATTAGCTCCCAATGAATAATGCAACACATTCTCCGTGGCAGGTGTCAGGGGTGGGAGGGAGACTTGCTCCTGTGAATGCTCCGGTGAGCGTTTCAGCACAAAGTAAGAGATGAGAGCAACAGATACATGTGACAAAATTACACAAGCTATTGTGTCTTAAAAGAAAGGGGAACTTTTTACTTTCACAAATACCTGACAGGTTTTCTTTCTTTCTTTCTCTACCCTTATAGTTAGGGTAGGGTAATGCTGCCTTTTCTTAAATTTTTACCTTTCTAATATGGACCCCTTGCAAAGGGGTAGTTTCTCTTTGATTGCATTGCTCAGATAATAGCACATTTTTCTGTCAGTTCCAACACTTTCTATGCTTTGTATATCTTGGTCTTGATTTGCATAGGTGAACCTCTACTGAATTTTTATTAAACTTTATAGGTTTGTGTTAAATAGACATATCAAATATGAGCAAATGCAATCATTTCTGCATATATTTATAGCTCCATGTGCATGCACACATACACACACACATTAAAAGTGGTAATTTTTGGCCCAAGGAATGGATAGCTAACAGGTTTGTTGCCTTTGAGAATCTGTCCAAAGGGAATAATATAATATCAGACCAGCAGAATCTAAGACAAAAATGGGATCCATTATCGGTTAATCACAGCACACAAATTCATCTATCTGAGAGCCACAAATTGAGGTAATTTGTAGCCTCAGATCCCAACGTGGGGAAAACTTCTGACTAAATTTGGTCAACTTTGCTCAAGACTAGCAGTTTCAGAGCATCAGAAATAGTTTTGCCCTTTTCAGCCAGCTGTCATATAGCTTCCAATATGACCAGACATGAGAATTAAATTCCAGGACTAATTAGCCATGACCCTTACCCCTAAATTTCACATTTTCTGAGGCCAAAATGCCAAATCTTCTTGTTGTATTGACCTTCACCATTTTAAGTGAGAAGGAACATTTTTTTTAAAGTCCTCTGGGTAATATTTTGCTAGAGATTTTTTAAATGTGGTACATACCACTACCACTAAAATAGTCACCGAAGAACACATAGCAACAAACTTTTGCCACACCTAATTCTGTATCTGCCCCTATCAGTGGAGCAAATGAAGCCCCCAGACTTCCCCTGCCACTGCCACGGTAACGAAGGGGAAAGGTCTGGGACAAACCAAGCACCATGGGAAATTAAATCACACCTTGCCTTCGAGTCTGATAGCCATTTTTCTCTTCAGAGTAGAAGAGAATAGTGCCACTTTTAAGTATCATATAAAGTTATAAATCTAAGATTTTCATATTAACTCCCCTCTATAACTTATTTTGGTTGTTGACACATAATCAAAAAGCTATTTCTTGGGGTGAAATAGTTACCACTTAAACATTTGGGAAGAAGAAATAATAAATCACCTAGTAACCTCCTGAAAGTAGGGTTTCAAATACAGAAATCCTAAATTCTATATGGATTTCATGAAGGAAAGTAACAACAAAAATTAAGGTTTTCGTATGTAAAGTAATATATTAAACTATAAGACTTCAAAGACTATAGAAAAATAAAGATAACAAAATAAAAATTATACTGTGTTCATTCACCTGTTGATATTTTAGTGCATATCATTTTGGATTTATATGTGTGTGTATGTGTGTGTATACACACAGTCTTTTAAAAATACTTATACTATGAAAAATACTTTCATCATATCTCTCTTAATTCACTGGGGAATACCTTTCTTTTCAATAATTATGCATAATTTTTGAATTCAATTTATTTAAATTAAAAAATGAAAATAAATAGTTCACCCACTTCTACCACCACCAACCCCTTAACTGTGGCAACACCAATCTGTTCTCTGTAAGCTTGGTTTCTAATTATTGTTTTTATTTCACACATAGAGATCATATAGCATTTACCTTTCTCTCTAATGCCCACTGTATGTCATTTTGGCCATTATTTTTCAGAATCAACATCTTGAAAAGGGTGATTACACTTAGCTGACACCAGTGGAGCTACTCCAGAGAAATGGGTACATATAGTCAACAGCTAGGGACGTATTTCTTTTACCTGGTTAACCCCAGAAACGGGTACATATGCTGCCTTCAACTGCCCAGTAATATCTAGCTTAGTCTTGACCTCCATACCTCCCAGGCCCTTGTAAGAAAATATATCAGAATCCATTGATTCATCTGACAGTATCTTTGAAGCACATAAGATGTTCCAGGAATGCAGCTAAATGCTGGGGCTGATCATGTCCCTGCCCAAAGGAGGATTACATTCCAGTAGGGAAAACAGGCAGTAAATAATTAACCAAATAAATAAACAAGTATGTAAGCATTGTGATCATCGCTATAAAGGCAATAAAAATGAATTGCTAATGAAAAGCCAGGAAAGGAGGCTACAGTAGTGAAATCTATCAAAGAAGACCTTGTAAGAGTGGGCATTTGACCAGACAGTAAGGAGGATACACAACAGACTGGTTCCAAATAGAAAAGGAGTACATCAAGGCTGTATATTGTCACCTTGCTTATTTAACTTATGCAGAGTACATCATGAGAAACCCTGTGCTGGAGGAAGCACAAGCTGGAATCAAGATTGCCGGGAGAAATATCAATAACCTCAGACATGCAAATGACACCACCCTTATGGCAGAAAGTGAAGAGGAACTAAAAAGCCTCTTGATGAAAGTGAAAGAGGAAAGTGAAAAAGTTGTCTTAAAGCTCAACATTCAGAAAACTACAATTATGGCATCTGGTCCCATCACTTCATGGCAAATAGATGGGGAAACAGTGGGAACAGTGGCTGACTTTATTTTTCTGGGCTCCAAAATCCCTGCAGATGGTGATTACAGCCATGAAATTAAAAGATGCTTGCTCCTTGGAAGAAAAGTTATGACCAACCTAGATAGCATATTCAAAAGCAGAGATATTACCTTGCCAACAAAGGTCCATCTAGTCAAGGCTATGGTTTTTCCAGTAGTCGTGTATGGATGTGACAGCTGGACTGTGAAGAAAGCTGAGTGCTGAAGAATTGATGCTTTTGAGCTGTGTTGTTGGAGAAGACTCTTGAGAGTCCCTTGGACTGCAAGGAGATCCAACCAATTCATCCCAAAGGAAATCAGTACTGAATATTCATTGGAAGGACTGACGCTGAAGCTGAAACTCCACTACTCGGGCCACCTGATGCAAAGAACTGACTCATTGGAAAAGAGTCTAATGCTGGGACAGATTGAAGGTGGGAGAAAGGGACGAGAGGATGAGATGGTTGGATGGCATTACCGACTCAATGGACATGAGTTTGAGTGAACTCCAGGAGTTGTTGATGGACAAGGAAGCCTGGAGTGCTACAGTCTATGAGGTCACAAAGAGTCAGACATGACTGAGTGACTGAACTGAACTGAACGAAGGCACATGATAAGCATTAATCAATTCAGAAAACCATAAACCAGTAATTTATGAAATTACTCATAAATCTTTCGTGCATCAATTTTATGTGGAACAACCCATTCATTTAATATCTCTTAGAAATGAGAACTAGACGGCTGGAAGTGGTTGGAATTCTGGTAAAAAGTGTCATTGGTAATGTCTAAATATCCTTCCTCCTGACTCCTGTGGTTCCAGTCAATGTCCAAATTGGTATTCAGCCTTCTAATCAATTCTGTAAACCATATTTAGTAGGAAGCTTCTAAAATGGATCCTAATGACTGCCACCTTCTCATATTAATGTCCCTGGGCAATTCCTTTCCCTCATATACAGGTTAAACCTTGGGACTTACTTCTAATGAGCAAAATGGCAAAAGCAATGGGATATTACTTTCTAAATTATGTTATATAAGATCATGACTTCCATCTTTCTCCCACACTCTGTCTCTCTGTCTGCCTCTCTGCACTTCCTCACTCCAATGGAGCAAGCTGCCACCTTGTAATCTGCCCAACAGAGAGGCCCACATGGCAGAAACTGAGGGGGGCCACAGCCAGCTGAGAATCTGAGGCCCTCGACCCAACAGTCCTTAAAGAGCTGGATATTGCTAACAGCCATGCCGCTGAGGCTGAAAGTAGATTCTTCCCCATCTGAGTCTTAGGATTTCTGTGTGCCTGGCCAGCACCTTGAACACAACACTGCAAAGAGATTTTGAGCCAGAGAATCTTGCTAAACCATTCTCAGGGCCACCGAATCTGTGAAAGAAACAGTTCAGTGGCTCCCTGGAGCAAGTTATCTACTCCACATGTTGCATCTGAGGATGCAGGCTGAAGAAACGGTGGCTAACTGGGGTATATTCTCAGAACATCAAAAACTGAAAGGCCAAGCCCAGACACACAAGTACATGTCAACTTTTGGCTAATATCATGATTGCTAACATTTCATTGGATGAAACAAGTCATGTGTCCAGCCCAAAGTCAAGAGGTAGGAATGTATAACCTGTCTACCATAGGCCATGGCAAAGTTATGGACACATATAGCTACTCCAAGGCCATAAATTATTAGGGTTAATTCTTCAATCTATCACACATCCAATAACTTTTCTTAAATTATCTAAGATTGCTTTCTCTTTGTTTGCAACCAAGAATTCTAACTGATACAATGTATGAGAGTAAAAAGAAGCCGGCAATGGGGAAAAACTATAAACAGTATGTGGGCCCAATAATAATGACCATTTAAACCATGGCATATTCATGAATGAAGTCAATAATGTGAAATTTTTAAAAATACATTTGATGTACAGTATTATGCTAGTTTCAGGTGTACTACATAGTGATCAGAGGCTAATAGAGTTCTGCCAAGAGAATGCACTGGTCATAGCAAACACCCTCTTCCATCAACACAAGAGAGGACTCTACACATGGACATCACCAGATGGTTGACACCGAAATGAGACTGATTATATCCTTTGCAGCCAAAGATTGAGAAGCTCTATACAGTCAGCAAAAACAAGACTGGGAGATGACTGTGGCTCAGATCATGAATTCCTTATTGCCAAATTCAGATTGAAATTGAAGAAAGTGAAGAAAACCACTAGACCATTCAGGTATTACCTAAATGAAATCCCTCATGGAATCCCTTATACAGTAGAAGTGAGAAATAGATTTAAGGACTAGATCTGATAGACAGAGTGCCTGATGAACTATGGATGGAGGTTCATGACATTCTAAAGGAAACAAGAATCAAGACCATCCCCAAGAAAAAGAAATGAAAAAAGCAAAACGGCTGTCTGAGGAGGCCTTACAAATAGCTGTGAAAAGAAGGGAAGCAAAAAGCAAAGGAGAAAAGGAAAGATATACCCATTTGAATGCAGAGTTCCAAAGAATAGCAAGGAGAGATAAGAAAGCTTTCCTCAGTGATCAATGCAAAGAAATAGAGGAAAACAACAGAATGGGAGAGACTAGAGATCTCTTCAAGAATGCTAGAGATACCAAGGGAACATTTTATGCAAATATGGGCTCAATAAGGACAGAAGTGGTATGGACCTAACAGAAGCAGAAGATATTAAGAAGAGGTGGCAAAAATACACAGAAGAACTGTACAAAAAAGATCTTCATGACCCATATAATCACGATGGTGTGATCACTCACCTAGAGCCAAACATCCTGGAATGTGAAGTCAAGTGGGCCATAGGAAGCATCACTATGAACAAAGCTAGTGGAGGTGATGGAATTCCAGTTGAGCTGTTTCAAATCCTGAAAGATGATGCTGTGAAAGTATTGCACTCAATATATCAGCAAATTTGGAAAACTCAGCAGTGGCCACAGGACTGGAAAAGGTCAGTTTTCATTCCAATCCCAAAGAAAGGCAATGCCAAAGAATGCTCAAACTACTGCACAATTGCACTCATCTCACATGCTAGTAAAGTAATGCTCAAAATTCTCCAAGCCAGGCTTCAGCAATACATGAACCGTGAACTTCCACGTGTTCAAGCTGGTTTTAGAAAAGGCAGAGGAACCAGAGATCAAATTGCCAACATCTGCTGGATCATCAAAAGAGCAAGAGAGTTCCAGAAAAACATCTATTTCTGCTTCATTGACTATGCCAAAGCCTTTGATTGTGTGGATCAGGATAAGCTATGGAAAATTCTTCAAGAGATAGGAATACCAGACCACCTGACCTGCCTCTTGAGAAATCTGTGCAGGTCAGGAAGCAACAGTTAGAACTGGACATGGAACAAAAGATTGCTTCCAAATAGGAAAAAGAGTACGTCAAGGCTGTATATTGTCACCCTGCTTATTTAACTTATATGCAGAGTACATCATGAGAAACACTGGGCTGGAAGAAGCACAAGCTGGACTCAAGATCGCCGGGAGAAATATCAATAAACTCAGATATGCAAATGATACCACCCTTATGGTAGAAAGTGAAGAACTAAGAGCCTCTTGATGAAAGTGAAAGAGGAGAGTGAAAAAGTTGTCTTAAAGCTCAACATTCAGAAAACGAAGATCATGGCATCTGGTTCCATCACTTCATGGCAAATAGATGGGGAAACAGTGGGAACAGTGGCTGACTTTATTTTTCTGGGCTCCAAAATCACTGCAAATGGTGATTGCAGCCATGAAATCAAAAGACACTTACTCCTTAGAAGGAAAGTTATGACCAACCTAGATAGCATATTCAAAAGCAGAGACATTACTTTGCCAACAAAGGTCCATCTAGTCAAGGCTATGGTTTTTCCAGTGGTCATTTATGGATGTGAGAGTTGGACTATAAAGAAAGCTGAGTGCCGAAGAATTGATGCTTTTGAACTGTGGTGTTGGAAAAGACTCTTGAGAGTTCCTTAGACAGCAAGGAGATCCAATCATTCCATGCTAAAGGAGATCAGTCCTGGGTGTTCATTGGAAGAACTGATGTTGAAGGTGAAACTCCAATACTTTGGCCACCTAATGCGGAGAGCTGATTCATTGAAAAAGACCCTGATGCTGGGAAAGATTGAAGGCAGGAGGAGAAGGGGATGACAGAGGATGAGATGGCTCTATGGTATCACTGACTCAATGGACATGGGTTTGGGTGGACTCTGGGAGTTGGTGATGGACAGGGAGGCCTGGTGTGCTGTGGTTCATGGTGTCACACAGAGTTTGACACAACTGAGCAACTCTACTGACTGACATAGTGATCTGACATTCACACATTTTATAAAATGATCACAATAACTCTAGTAACCAACTATCGCCATACAAAGTTATTACAATACTATGGACAGTATTCCTTATACTATAGATATGACATTCCCTGCCATGATTTATTTATAACTAGAGGTTTCTATCTCTTAATTCCTTTCATCTATTTTACACCCTCCACCTATCTCTCCTCTAGCCACCTCCTATTTTGTCTTCTGTACCTACAATCTGTTTTCATTTGGGGAATTTTTTTGGCTGCCCTCCATCACATGCAGAACTGCCCCCAAGCAGACATCAAACCCGTGCCCAGTGCAGTGGACATGTGAAGTCTTAACTACTGGACCACCAAGGAAATCCTGTTGTTATTTTGTCTTGTTTTGTTTGTTTTAATGTGTATTTTAAACTAAGGAATTTCTGCATACACACACCAATCACACATACACTTTGCTCCCATAGTAACAGTTCCAGGTTGGTCAGGTTTAAGGACACTAGCCATACTGCTAGTAAAAAGAGTATATAAATGTGTCAGCAGAGGAGCTAAAAGTCAAGTACACATGTAAGGGTACAGAAGGGATCTCTTTTTTATTGGACTAGCATTTTTCTGTGAGAAAGTAAGACTTATGAGACTGAGAATCTGGTGCCCTAACTAAAAATAAAGGAATTATGAAACCAACTAAGGGAAGATCATGCTGAAAGACAGAAGATTAAGCTGTAAAAGAAAGTGAGGTAGTGAAGAAAAATCTGATCCATATTGGATGTTTATGAGCTAAGCTGAAAACAGAGATGTCTCAGAAGCTTAACTACTTGAACAGAGGCCACCAAGCTAACTTTCTCTAAGTGGGACTGGCTTGGAAAATGGTACAATGGTATAATCTGGGTCATGATTTTATACATAAATTTAAAAATAATACAGAAACAGATATCTGTGATTTTGTACCAATAGGTTGAAATCAAAATGTGTATCTTACTTGTTTAATTATCCCCAGATTTTAACACTGTTGTTTGCTTTGGGTAGGGATCAAAGATCTGTTTCTAATAATCAATTTTAGTGAAGAAATTTCTTGAGAAAGCAGCATTTGGACTTTAGTGAATACACAGGGGAAGAAAGAAGTCATGTGAGTTAAAACAGGGCTGTAGGGAAGAAATAAACCATATCAGTTGAATCATGTTCCCCTGAAGATCTGTTCAAATCCTAACCCCCAGCACATCTGAATGTGACCTTACTTAAAATAGTTTTTGCATATACAATAAAGATGTTACAATGAAGTTATACTAGATTAGGACAGACACAGAGAGGGACAGAGACAGGGGAGGTCACAGGATGATGGAGGAAGAGACTGCAGTGATGCAGCCACAAGCTGAAGGATGCCAAGGATTGCCAGCAATTACCAGAAGCCAGGAAAAAGGACACAGAACAGATTCTTTCTCAGGGCCACCAGAAGGAACCAACATCGTCAACCTCTTGATTTGGGGCTTCTAACCTCCAGCACTGTGAGAGAACATATTTCAGTTGTTTTAAGCCACCAAGGTGATGGTAATTTCTTATGGCAGCACTAGGAAACTTAATAATACACCAACTGCATTTCACTTGATCTTTGATTGCGTTACAAAGTGCTTAACAAATAACAAAAAAAACTAACTTTTATAAAGGGTTACATTGAAAGAGAATCCATGTAGACTGGAGAATGTCACATCAACATGAGTACCTCTTATTTGAATGAGGCCACACCCACCACAGATACCCTGTGCTACAGGAGGGTTGAAGTCTATTAGCACAGGAGCACACAGAGCAGAGACAAGGTCCAGCCGCCTTGTTTTCAAGCCCTATGAGATGAGCAATGCACCATCCATAATGCTTGGTGAATGTGGCCTTGATGAGTGGTATTCAGGGAGCCTGGAAAATAAAACCAGGCCAGCCTTTCAGCACCTTGAGCAGCTGTTGGGAAGCCAACAAGATTGGGCCATCTGAACATGCCCTCACCAAGTTCATTAGGACATGGCAGTACACATTATTATAACTGAAAAGCGTAAGCCAGAAAAGACTCTTTAGGGAATAGGTTGTTATCACCATGCTGTTCAATAACAATAGCTTCTCACAGATGCTGTTAACTATATCACTATCCTTGGACAAATCTGAACTACGATGACCCTCTTTTCCAATTATAACAATCACATCTTTGCATGCAATTTTTCTTGAAATGTGATGAATTCACAAGTTTGTCAAAAGCCTAGCCTCAAAAATGAAATCTTTTCTTTTAGCAAACACTAAGTATAATTTTACAGGGAATTTCCCAGTATTAGGAAGAAGGAATACAACATTTTTAAAGTAATTATTTGATGCCATTTATTGCTATTGGGGGAGGGGGGGCACTTCATAAATTACCAGGGAACAAAACTGCATGTTCTCTTAAATTTGAGTGAAATGTAATGTTTTTAAGAGTCAGTCTTTCTAAAAAGATATATAAAGGGTTTAAGGGTATACAGGGGGAAAAAAACTAAAAGAACAAGAGGAAAAATAAATTTTTTAAATCAAGTGTATTTTGGTATTTCTGTTCAGTTCAGATCAGTTTCTCAGTCATGTCCGATCTTTGCGACCCAATAGACCCCAGCACGCCAGGCCTCCCTGTCCATCACCAAATCCCAGAGTTTACCCAAACTCATGTCCATTGAGTAAGTGATGCCATCCAACCATCTCATCTTCTGTCATCGCCTTCTCCTCCTGCCCTCAATCTTTCCCAGCATCAGGGTCTTTTTAAATGAGTCACCTCTTCACCTCAGGTGGCCAAAGTATTGGAGTTTCAGCTTCAACATCAGTCCCTCCCATGAACACTCAGGACTGATCTCCTTTAGGATGGTCTGGTTGGATTTCTTTTAGGATGGTCTGTTTGGACCTCCCTGCTGTCCAAGGGACTCTCAGGAGTCTTTTCCAATGCCACAGTTCAAAAGCATCAATTCTTTGGTGCTCAGCTTTCCTTATAGCCCAATTCTCACATCCATACATGACTACTGGATAAACCATAGCCTTAACTAGATGTACCTTTGTGGGCAAAGCAATGTCTCTGCTTTTTAATATGCTATCTAGGTTGGTCAAAACTTTAAAAGAGGAGTAAGCCTCTTTTAATTTCATGGCTGCAGTCACCATCTGCAGTGATTTTGGAGCCCAAAATAATAAAGTCAGCCACTGTTTCTACTGTTTCCCCATCTATTTGCCATGAAGTAATGGGACCAGATCCCATGATCTTAGTTTTCCAAATGTTGAGCTTTAAGCCAACTTTTTCACTCTCCTCTTTCACTTTCATCAAGAGGCTCTTTAGTTCTTCACTTTCTACCATAAGGGTGGCATCATCTGCATATCTGAGGTTATTGATATTTCTCCCAGCAATCTTGATTCCAGCTTGTGCTTCTTCCAGCCCAGTGTTTCTCATGATGTACTCTGCATAATAAGTTAAATAAGCAGGGTGACAATACACAGCCTTGACATACTCCTTTCCCAATTTGGCACCAGTCTGTTGTTCTGTGTCCAGTTCTAACTGTTGCTTCCTGACCTGCATACAGATTTCTCAACAGGTAGGTCAGGTGGTCTGGTATTCCTATCTCTTGAAGAATTTTTCAGTTTGTTGTGATCCACACAATCAAAGGCTTTGGCATAGTCAATAAAGCAGAAATAGATGTTTTTGTGGAACTCCCTTGCTTTTTCAGTTATCCAATGGATGTTGGCAATTTGATCTCCGGTTCCTCTAAATCCAGCTTGAACATCTGGAAGTTCACGGTTCCTGTATTGCTGAAGCCTGGCTTGGAGAATTTTGAGCACTACTTTACTAGCCTGTGAGATGAGTGCAATTGTGCAGTAGTTTGAGCATTCTTTGGCATTGCCTTTCTTTGGGATTGGAATGAAAGTGACCTTTTCCAGTCCTGTGGCCACTGCTGAGTTTTCCAGATTTGCTGGCATACTGAGTGTGGTACTTTCACAGCATCATCTTTTAGGATTTAAAATAGCCCGACTGGAATTCCATCACCTCCACTAGCTTTGTTCGTAGCAATGCTTTCCAAGGCCCACTTGACTTCACATTCTGGGATGTCTGGCTCTAGGTCATAACATTGCTTCCAAGGAGCAAGCCTCTTTTAATTTCATAGCTACAGTCACCATCTGCAGTGATTTTGGAGCCCCAAAAATAAAGTCAGCTACTGTTTCCACCGTTTTCACTGTGAGTGATCACACCATCGTGATTATCTGGGTCATGAAGATTTTTGTACAGTTCTTCTGTGTATTCTTGCCACCTCTTCTTACCATTTCTGTCCTTTATTGAGCCCATCTTTGCATAAAATGATCTCTTGGTATCTCTAATTTTCTTGAAGAGATCTCTAGTCTTTCCCGTTCTATTGTTTTTCTCTATTTCTTTGCACTGATCACTGAAGAAGGCTCTCTTTTCTCTCCTTGCTATTCTTTGGAACTCTGCATTCAAGTGGGTATATCTTTTCCTTACTCCTTTGCTTTTTACATTTCTATATTCTGAAGTAAATTAAAACTCCCATTTTCAATCATTGGTGAAATGCAAATTAAAACTACAATGAGATATCATCTCACATTGGTCAGAATGGCTGTTATAAAAAAATATACAAACAATAAACGCTAGAGAGAGCGTGCAGAAAAAGGGAACCCTCATACACTGTTAGTGGGAACATAAATTGGTGCAACCGCTATGAAAACAGTATGGAGGTTCCTCAAGAAATGAAGAATAGAGTTGCCATATAACTAGCAATCCAACTCCTGGGCATATATCCAAAGAAAACTATAGTTTGAATGGATACATGTAACCCTATGTTTATAGCATC
Source organism: Capra hircus (assembly GCF_001704415.2). Lineage (NCBI taxonomy): Eukaryota > Metazoa > Chordata > Mammalia > Artiodactyla > Bovidae > Capra > Capra hircus. Next base: position 54,416,486 of record NC_030815.1, on the reverse strand, counting down.
ACTATTCACAATACCTAAGACATGGAAATAACCTAAATGCCCACTGACAGATGAAGGGATAAAGGAAATAAGTACATATATACAATGGAATGCCACTCAGCTATAAAAACAATGAAATAATGCCATTTGCTGCAACATGGATGGATCTAGATATCATCATACTAAATGAAGTAAGTCAGAAAGAGAAAGACAAATACCATATGACATCACTTATCTGTGAAATTTAAAATACGACACAAATGAACATATTTACAAAACAAAAATAGCCTCACAGACTTACAGAACAGATGTGAGGTTCCCAAGGGGGAGGGATGGTAGAGGAGGGATGCAATGGGAGTTTAGGATTAGCAGATGGAAATTATTCTCTATAGAAAGGATAAACAACAAGGTCCTACTGTCTTGCACAGGGAACTATATTTAATATCCTGTGATGAACCACAATGGAAAAGAATATGAAAAAGAATGAATATATAACTGAATCACTTTGCTGTATAGCAGAAGTTAACACAAGAATGTAAATAAACTATACTTCAGTAAAATAAATTTTTAAAATTAAAAAAGCTTTCAACTTTAAGAACATCAAAGAAATGTTGCATTTTAAACATATATTTCACTTTTATATAAATGATGCCAAATAAATTGCTGAGATATCAAATCTATGTAGAATCATTCCTTTCCTAATGAAGAGGATTCATTTCTGTGATATTCCTTTTTGTCAGTAAATCTGTTAATCAAAAGCAAAACAACAAAAGAACCAGAGAGTTGCCTTCTGCAATACAGATAACAGGAAAAATAAAGGGATTATTTACCAGTACATAAAATATTGTTAAATGTGACAGTACTCATCAAATATATATGCAGGTATCTTGAGGCTAGAGAATAGCATGCCACCGTTTAAAAAAAAAAAAAAAAAAGCTAAAAAAGAAACACGTACTCTAGAACAAATGCTTGAGTATCCACAAATGCAGATTAAGGTTGACTTTCCAAAAGAACATTTCTCTGGATTCTAGGATCCTACAGTATGGTAAATATCTGTATGTATATATATGTATATATCCTAAATTCTACAATTTGGTAGTATTTAAGACAACTTCCAGCTAGCCTACATACATAAGCTTTTTATATTCTGAAAAGCTCATCTAAAAGTAAAGCAATATAGGGACTATCTTCCATAGCAAATGGGTAGATGTAGCCAACACTTACCTGTTTGTCTATCTCAATTCTACCCATCAATTCATGCGCTTACAGCATTGGTCCCTCAGAAGACGTGCCCTTGAAATGCATCATTACTCATCTGGCCTGGGTTGAGATGGTTTGGTTGTACCTGAGTTGGGTCCTTTATCCCAGTAGGACAATGAGTTTCTTCCCAGGGGACTTGGAATTAAGCCCACAATATAATAAACATGGTTTGGCTGGTTTCTTAAATGAACAAGATATAAGCTTAAGAGCAACAAGAATTATTTCTTGCTATGTATATTAGGTAATTGAAAAAATAGAAGATTGAAAATAAGAAGGGAAAGCAGGAGAGAAAATCTTATCTGGCATTCACATTTCTGATTCCAGTTTGTTTCTGAGGACCAGCAGCAACCTGTATTACAAAATGATCTTTAAAAATGTTTCCACCTTTTATTTAAGATATTTGATAAGATTTTATTATTTTCAATTAGAGAATGCCAAGAATATAGAAATTGGTAGCAAGATGAGTCAAAAGAAAGAGTGGCATGGTAGAATTTCAACAATCCCAGGTTGAGTCATCCACAATTTTTTGCCATGCTTTCTAATACAAGAAAAACTAGACCTATGAGTATCAGAGTAAAATAATTTAAAAATATATAAAGAACAATTAACCAAAAAGAAGATCTTAAAAGCAGTCAAAGATAAGAGACACTTTACCTTTAAAGAAGCAACAATATGATTGACAGCTGACTTCTCAATGGAAATAATACAAGCCCCAGGATAATGAAATGGTGGCTTTTTTTTAAAGTTCTGAAAGAAAAAAATTGCCAACCTCGAATTTAAAACACACTGAGGAAGGGAGAGAAGAAAACTCTTCTTAATATGCCAACAAATGTGGAAGCACTTCAGAATTCTGAAGCTATCACCCCATTACCACACAGATTCCTTATCAATGATAAAGGGAAAAATATATTATATTATCTATATAATAAGAGATCTGGCAATCACCATCTCAAGCAAATGGTCAAGCTGAGAATCACTAATATTAAGCAACCCCACCTTATGTGCCTCTCAATGTACTATAATATCACCTATAATGTCATAATATCATAATAGCAAGGATACTACGAAGTATCCTTATAAAAGAAAATACTAACCTGAATAAAAATCAAGTCTCTAGACATAACTAACAAGTTACTAGAATTTCACAAGTTAGAGGAACAATTAAATGAGATCATGTACGGAAAAGCAATCAAACAAATTCAAAACAAAGGGCAACCTTACTACTACTAGCCTGGATTCTTGAAAAGTCCATGTCGTTTTTTTTTTAGTAGGAAATGGTTCTAGACTAAAGAATAATCAAAGCCAGTGTGTGTAACTTGGTTGAAACATCAGTCTGTTAAAAAAAAAAATCTATAAAAGGTATACTTGGGAAAATTGGAGAAATTTTGGACTGAATATCAGAATATATTGATTTATTTTAATGTTCTTATGTGTGATGATATCATTGTATATTGTAGCAGAATTCTTTGTTTTTAGGATATATCTGCTGAAATATTTAGGATAACATGTCATGATGTCTAAAATATACTTTCCAATGATGCAGGAAACATAGATTGAGTTGCTGAAATCTAGGTGAAGAATATATTTAAATCTATTTTGCTATTCTTTCCCTTCATTAAATGTTTAAACCTTTCCCTACTTAAAAAAGAACAGGGGGAAAATAATTTTTTAGCTCCTTTTAAAGGAACTTAACCATAGGTAATTATTTGATACAAATGGCAAAATCCAATACAAAATGTTTTGGGACTGGGGGAGGCATTTATTCTTTCTCATTAGTCGAATAAATGTAATTTCAGATATGAAACCTTTCTGGCCCATCTCTTGGCTCTGTTTACACTGAGGTAAGCTTACAAGGTGAATGGAAATCACTAGAAATTTCCCATTTACATCCTACCTGTTTAGCAGTCCTGACAAAAAGAATGCCTCTTTCAAGTAATTCCAGCAAAATCCCTCAGCCTAGTTTATATCACACCTCTGATATAAACCATTGTATTAAAAGGTCGAAAATGCCAAGGGGCAAGATTTGAGAAGTGTGCCTAACCTTTACAATCATGGGTGGGGTTAGCTCTACTGACTGAAAGTGATTAAGGGTGGTTATTCACAGGTTAACAGAAGGAAAATATGGTAAATCTGGTTATTATAATCAGAAAGGGTTTTTTTTTGGGGGGGGGCGGGGGGAGGCGGGTAGATATATGAGTAAAATAATGACCATCTGCAGATTCTTTCTTCTTTAATGGGAGTTTGAGGAGTGCAGAGATTTGGACTATACCTGACATCCAAGTAGGGATTAACCTCCAACAAGGTAGGCCCAGAGAGGGAAGACTGGTAACAGAAAATTGTTTTAGCACATGTATCAAATAGGCAGATTTCAACTAAAAGACACAGAAGAACTGAATAAAATATGTGCAAAGGAAATTTCTAATGCTGACATCTTTGAGGCACCCGCAAATGCAAAGTCTCTTCCACATATGGCCTTAAAACCTGCCTCTCATCACCTGGTTTTTGGGGTCTTCTTTACGGAGACTCTTCTCTTAGAGCCCCACTGCCTTTCCAGGTGGCCCTTTTGGCAAACCCCCTTATATGTTCCTTCCAGGGATGGGCAGCTCCTTCTCCTGGATGGCTCCACCTAGCTCAGGCCAAACATCCACGCATTAATGGCACCAGAAGGTCCATGAGTGCCGCACACTGCCACCATGCTATCTTTCCTCGCTTGGATGTCAGAGTAGCTTGTTAGCCAAAGCCCTTGGCCTTTCCATTTCTCAGAAAAGGGTCAAATCCTAGTCTCTTCTGCTTTTCCAACCTCATGGGGACCAACAACAAGAGATCCATGCTCCTTTCAAAATCCTCTCCCTTGGTGTAAACTGAGGGGCAAGTTCCCCCCACCATGAGTAAACAAAATGCCATAGATCCTCCAAAAGCTTTTCTAAAAATACTCTCTCTCTTCACTTTAATATCAACCTTTTTTCTCATAAAGGAATATTGAGTGAGAGTTTATAAAACTGAATTTTGTGATACCTCTTTCACAAATTGGGCCATAGTGACTTACCAGGACCCTCCCTCCTTAGGAGTGATAATTTGCCATCTATTACTTTTCCTGAGATGCCAAGAATCCCATATTAACATCCTATTACATTTGACTGGTTTAGCCCAATAACACTTTATCCTGAGAATAATATCTTACCAACAAAACAATGGTGGAGCTATGGTTTTCAGGGAGAAAGGCCATCTGGTAGATAACTGTGTATCTCAGAGCAGAATTCACATTTTTACCTAGGACAGTACCTATTTACATTCAAACAACTGGGGGAAATGGAAACTATGCTAGGAAGTTTTATTGTCTTGGAGGGTGTTTGAAAGTAAATAGGTGCTGTTAACATTTGAATTTTTGTACACAGGCCACTAGACTCTAAGCTGCTAAGCGGCTAAGCACTTCTGTGTTTCTTAACTGCCGTATTTCCAGGACCTGGCATGCAGCCCAAGGTCTATAAAAACTTATTGATTGGCTGACTACAGACCAGTTACTTCATTATACAAGAGTTTGTTCTCAAAGAATTCATTAATGCCAATATCCTTGCATATGTGATTGCATAATATAAACATGAACAATGCATTCTATACATTTTAACTCCTGTTCTCAGAATGTTCTTGCCATGCTGTGTCATTTGTCAAGAGTTAAATTTTAAGAGTTTCTGCATAAATACAATTTAAGCCTGCAATCCAATTAACACATTAAAAGTTGACAGATTTTTTGCTAAAAAAATAACCATTTGTCATGTATTCTGTGCCCTGATATTATCCCCACAGATATATAAGGCTAAAAAAGGCCACCTATTACTGGAGAGATGTATCTAAAAAATCTCTCAGGCTGCCTGTAATAATCTCCATTATGTATAATGACCATTTTGATAATAGTCTTTAGAAGAGGTAATGGCCCTGCTGAACGGTTATTACCTGTCTGTTCATGCTGGAAGCAAGATGCAGAAGCCAGAGGGGACAGTCAAATGGTCCTTGCGGTGTATTCTGAGGAAATAAGAAATATTTAACAGAATGCAAGAAACAGACAAGCGAGCGCCTTTTGCGGCAGAACTAGCCGCCTCTCTGCCACAAGCCTTCCTGAATTTCATAATTTAAAGCAAATGCTCCCAATAATGGATCTGCTCTCAGCCTTCAGACCAATTTCATCTGAAGCATCACTAGCTGGTCTATTAAGACAAAGGGGAAACGGCAACTGAACATTATCATATTCCTTCCTGTATTATCGTTAGAGGGTAGACTCTGGATGACAGTGACTCTAGTGGGGATAAGGCATTGTTTCTGACCAGCCCTGAAAAGGAATACCTATCTGTGGCTTAGGTCAAACTGAGGGACCATATTTGATCCAGCCTCAGCCACAACTGTAACTGGAAAACATACCACCCCACCCCTCTGCGAAAGGTAATTTCACAATCTCAATAGCTTCATGCTCATGGGGCAAACATCAGGCCCCATTCTCCTGGGAACAGATTTTATAAAGCTCAGAGAAGGCTCCCCTTTATCTCTACTTAAGCCATCTTATGTTTCCACTAAAATAGAGGAGAGAATACATTTGGCTTAAGGTGCAACATAGGCTTTGGATGGGATAGATGGTCTGAATGAGACTTTCTCTGAGAGGGTTCTGCAGAATGAGGTCATGAGTTGTTCACAGACATTATTAGTGAGGGAGGGGGAGTGTGAATTCCATGGTCCAATGAAACGGGAAAATTCTGGGTTAAAGCAATGTATATATAAACAAATTGTTTTGTTTTTGCAACAAGACTTCTTAGAGGGTTTACCATGTTTGTGAACACTGTGAATCCACAAAAGGGGGATGATATAACATAGGTAGTGTTTCCCAAAAGAATTTACCCATGGGCATTTTATTTATTTATTGAAATATGTGAGATAGTATCTGCCATTGTTCTGAGTCTGCACTTTCCAGTATAGCAGCCATTAACAACACATAACTACTTAAATTTGAATTAATTAAAATTAAATCAAATTTAAAACTCAGCTCCTTGGTCACACAAGTCAGAACACAAGCACTCAATTAGTTACAAGTGTCTAGTGGCAACTATACTGAAAAGTGCAGATATAAAACATTTTTACCAGTGCAAAAAATTTTACTGGGCCACACTGTTCTAAATAATAGGTGACATTTTGAACTGAATTTGAAATGCAGCTTTTCACCACTCAACTAATATTTGTTGGAAAACATATACTCATTCTCAAAATAAATTTTCCCTCCCCCCGAAAAAGAAAATGGGAACTAGAGCTGATATTCTTACCCATCTGAAATTTACACAAATTTTAGCACTTACGGAGATAAAATATAAGTAGCCTGGAAAACTGAAGAAAGTTGGGAAGGTCTGAAATCAGAGAATCCTCCGAGGATAGCAAGCAAAGAAAAGCTCGAAGGTAAGAAGTGGAGAAAACTGACTTGGGGCAGAAGTGCTTCTGGAACAAAGGCTAAAAGAATCCATAAATCTGTTCAAACCAATCACGGATCTGTAACTGAAGCATTCTCTGTGAAATTCCAAATGGTGACTATTGCTCTCTTCTAAGGACTATAATTTAGAAAATTTTCTTTTATTGATTTTTGCTGGGCCCAAAGAGGGAAATTGATTTGAATTACATAATGCTTAGCATAGCTCTTGGCACACTGTAAATATTCAAGATATATAAGTTGGAGAACAGAAAAACTTCAATATGACAAATATTTTTAAGAATCTTATATGCTAAATAGTATGCTAAGGAGTGATACAAAGATACATGAGATTTCACCGCTGCTCTCAAAATGCTCATACTTGTTCAAGCAGAAAAACAAATGTGCCAACAATGTAAGACTATATGAAAAGAGACATAAATAAAGCATGTGGAAAGTGAAATGAGGTTGAGGCCACTTCCAGACAAGATTTTTAGGAAAAGTTTCATGGAGAAGGTGACATTGGAAATACATCTTTAACCATTAGAATTTTAATTAGTTGAGCTGAAGGAACAAAAAATGTGTATGTTATAGGAAAACCCACAAACATGGGTTTATATTGGCTCGATAAAGGTCAGAAATGGTATGGATCGAACAGAATCAGAAGCTATTAAGAAGAGGTGGCAAGAATACACAGAACTATATAAAAAAGATCGTCATGACCCAGATAATCATGATGGTGTGATCACTCATCTAGAGCCAGACATCCTGGAATGTGAAGTCAAGTGGGCCTTAGAAAGCATCACTATGAACAAAGCTAGTGGAGGTGATAGAATTCCAGTTGAGCTGTTTCAAATCCTGAAAGATGATGCTGTGAAAGTGCTACACTCAATATGCCAGCAAATTTGGAAAACTCAGCAGTGGCCACAGGACTGGAAAAGGTCAGTTTTCATTCCAATCCCAAAGAAAGGCAATGCCAAAGAATGCTCAAACTACCGCACAATTGCACTCATCTCACATGCTAGTAAAGTATCGTGAACTTTCTGATGTTCAAGCTAGTTTTAGAAAAGGCAGAGGAACCAGAGATCAAATTGTCAACATCCGCTGGATCATGGAAAAGGCAAGAGAGTTCCAGAAAAACATCTATTTCTGCTTTATTGACTATGCCAAAGACTTTGATTGTGTGGATCACAATAAACTGTGGAAAATTCTGAACGAGATGGGAATACCAGACCACCTGATCTGCCTCTTGAGAAATCTGTATGCAGGTCAGGAAGCAACAGTTAGAACTGGACATGGAACAACAGACTGGACTCAAATAGGAAAAGGAGTACGTCAAGGCTGTATATCATCACCCTACTTATTTAACTTATATGCAGAGTACATCATGAGAAACGCCGGACTGGAAGAAACACAAGCTGGAATCAAGATTTCTGGGAGAAATATCAATAACCTCAAATATGCAGATGACACCAACCTTATGGCAGAAAGTGAAGAGGAACTAAAGAGCCTCTTGATGAAAGTGAAAGAGGAGAGTTAAAAAGTTGGCTTAAAGCTCAACATTCAGAAAACGAAGATCATGGCATCTGGTCCCATCACTTCATGGGAAATAGATGGGGAAACAGTGGGAACAGTGTCAGACTTTATTTTTTGGGGCTCCAAAATCACTGCAGATGGTGATTGCAGCCATGAAATTAAAAGACGCTTACTCCTTGGAGGAAAAGTTATGACCAACCTAGATAGTATATTCAAAAGCAGAGACATTACTTTGCCAACTAAGGTCCGTCTAGTCAAGGCTATGGTTTTTCCTGTGGTCATGTATGTATGTGAGAGTTGGACTGTGAAGAAAGCTGAGTGCCGAAGAATTGATGCTTTTGAACTGTGGTGTTGGAGAAGACTCATGAGTCCCTTGTACTGCAAGGAGATCCAACCAATCCATTCTGAAGGAGATCAGCCCTGGGATTTCTTTGGAAGGAATGATGCTAAAGCTGAAACTCCAATACTTTGGCCACCTCATGAGAAGAGTTGACTCATTGGAAAAGACTCTGATGCTGGGAGGGATTGGGGGCAGGAGGAGAAGGGGATGACAGAGGATGAGATGGCTGGATGGCATCACTGACTCGATGGACGTGAGTCTGAGTGAACTCCAGGAGTTGGTGATGGACAGGGAGGCCTGGCATGCTGTGATTCATGGGTTCGCAAAGAGTCAGACACGACTGAGTGACTGAACTGAACTGAACCAATCTTTATAGTGATATTCAAGCTTCAACTTTTACACAAAGCCTATGCTAACTATCCCAATCTTCACAGGTATAGTAAAGTGGAAAAAAAACTTTAGTCACTTGCCAGGTCTGGAATTGGAAGTAGCTACAACTTTCCTGATGGAGCCTGCGGTTCATGGGTACTAAGTCACCTCAGTCGTGTCTGACTCTTTGCAACGCTATGGACAGGGGCCCACCAGGCTCCTCTCCCTGGGATTCTCCAGGTAAGCATTCTGGAGTGGGTTGCCATGCCCTCACCCAAAGGATCTTCCCGACTCAGGAATCTAACCCCCATCTCTTTTGTCTTCTGCATTAGCAGGTGGGTTCTTTACCACTAGAGCCACCTGGGAAGCCCATAGCCTGTGTCTTGAAACCCAAAACCTACATTTTTCTACTGAGAACAAGACATAAGATCTACTAAAAGGGATTGCAATAAATCTCTGACCGCAGAAATGGAATTCTAGTCTATAGAAATCATCTCATTCCTCATATTGACACTTTCATGAAAATAACCTAGAGTTTGAATGACTACAAATTCTCCCATTTTCTAGAACAATGAAAACATCATTATAAAAATAAAGTCTCTCTCTGCTTTATGATTGTTCATAGCCACCAATGCTCCACCTCCACTCAGCCCTAACTCACAGATGAACTCTTGTAACCACAGTCTGCTTTTTCCCCCTCAAGGCCTCCACATGGGTATCTCCTACTTGGGATATCCTCACAAAATAAACTATTTTGTAAAGGATGTAACTGAGGCACAAAAGGTTAAGAATTTCCAAAAACAAAGACATCAAGTCAGTGACAGCATTAGACCTAGACTTAAGGAGACCTAGGTTTAGGGTTACCTAATGATATTCTAGTCCTAAGACTAAAATTACAAAGATAATTGAAATAATACAATATGTAAAGGAAATTTTGCATTCCCTTCCAGGGTCAGGATTTTGAAAAACATACAATTTAAATGGATTTCAGATAAACTGAAAAAATGCAAATTTGTAACACAAAAACTGTATCTTTAACCTTCTGAGGTTCACATAGATATCATTTCTGGAAGTGGAACTAATGTTAAAATGTTTGAAACAAAAATATAAATTTTATATAAATCAAATGTTCATGAATTGTTCTGACTTTAGTTTATTTATTTAATATGATTCCATTTTAAGAGGAGAAGAAAGTTTTCTTGATCCTTAAAAATAATTCTTCATTAGCTTACTAATTGCTCTAAAATTGCACCTCTGGCATTTTATTTCCTTGATTCAAGATTATAATTTCTGATAAAAATGGAAATGTCCTAAGAAGTCTAAGAGTTTTAGCTATTGTCAGGTTTTTACACTTTTAGCTGCCATAAGGGTACAGTCCCTTTTTTGAGAACAGATTTGGAAAGTGAACTTGAAGCAGAAGGAAAGAGGCTTCTTAATAAATGGCTGGGTCTTCAATAACAAGTATCATCTGCCTCACACTTTGTCCTAGAGCCAGTATGACACATGTCACCACCAGAAAAAAACACAACTTGGCAAGACCTTATAATAATGAGGGGTTATTTACAAATGCGCTCCCGCTCAGCATCAAAATCATAACTACAATTGGCAGGTGAGATGTACCTGTCTACCTGCTGTTTTCTAAGCAATCTGAGCTGTAATGTCATTTTCCTAAATCAAAGCTTTGAATAGTAGCGGCAAAAAATCTCAGTCTTGAATTCTGCAATTTCTCAAAGACTTTAAAGACAACTACAGTTCTACCGTTGCAGCTATCCAAGTTTCTGTAATACACTGCACAGAATTGTGTACCTGCTAGAAATTTATATATACATTTGTACACCATGCCTCTCCTAATCTCAGGGGAGGGGAGCGTGTCTTCTGCCTACTCTCACTATTAGGAGTCTCTTTATTGTGTGACTGCTCTTAGCTTTTTAATTTGAGAAGAATAGTGAAGACTGAGAACAATGGGGAAAAAATTTTTTTCTCAATGCTTTAAAGTCATAAAATTTGTCATACTCTGAGTCATATTATTGAAACCAACTTTTCTGTTCATTGTCTTTTCCGTAATTTAAACAATTTTTAGCATGCTCTCTTTATGAAGGCCACACTAATAGGAATGAACAGAAAAAAAAATGGTGATGAACGGAAATCTTGGTTGGCATAAAAGAATAATGCATTCATGAAGGAACTCACAGCTTAAATTCAGACTTAGCTGGAAACACCCTCTGCTCTACCTGCACGAGGTCAGGTCCCTTTAGGGTAACTTCTCATTCATTTCGCATGGCCATTTGGGGTGAATGCTCACTTCCGGGGATTTGGGGTTGAATGCATATGCTTGCAAACTCAACCAGGTTGTTTCGATTCTCTGTCACTTCTGAGGGAGTCAGTGTCGAAAATGCATTGTCTATAAGGATGAGAGTATGTAACAAAACGATTCAGATACAGATGGGAGCTCCCTTCAGCCTTAACTTTTCCATTTATGAAATGAAATAAGATCTCTCTGAAGAGAGAGTAAGGGAGTATTAGAGGCACATGTTGGTCATTACCAAACACTAGTAAAGTATGATGGAAAATAGGACAATACAAGAATTAAAAGCAAGATACAGTGTTGAAGTATTGTTTACAGAATATATTAAAATGATACTAAAATTTTAATTTCTGAGGCTATTATTTGAAAGCCATAAATAAGTTTTAAATCTGAGTAGGAACAAATAATTCACCTTCTTATAAGGCTTTTTTATAACATAAATTATGAAATCCATAGAAATAACTCAATTGCAACACACTGAATAAATTAAAATGCATTATACATGATGTTAAATGTATTACACATAGTGAAATAGATGCAATGTAATTAACATATAAAAAAATGGCTAAACATTTTTGTCTAATATATCTGTGATATTAATTTTAAATGGAATCTAGATTGTTATTATAAAGTTTCACAGAATTGGTAATTTTTATCCTAACATTCATGATTAGGTAATTTGAAAAGATGTCTTAGTTTCTTTCCTGGGTAATGAATTTTTTTTTAAATGTTGTATCTCAGCCCAGTCAGTGAGAGTCTGTATAATGCTGCCTTGAGTGCAGACTTTAGCTGGAAATTTTTCTGCAGAGCCATGAGAAAACTTTTCATAATAGAAATAAAATTAAGGCAACTGAAAGCAGTGTTTTCACTTTTCCTTGGGACCAGCCATACAGTCATGACCAGACTCTTGCCCCTTCCACATCCTATGAAGCTCTCCCAACTACTTGGATTTCCAAAGCATTCATGCAAGGGAATAATGATTTGAAAATAAAAGGAGAAAGAGAACTAAGGAGTATATGATTAGCCTGACTTTAGAGAGTGCCAACAAAAGGAAAAATGAGTCAATGTTTGCTTCCAGAATTTATCTAGAAATTAAGAGATGGTTTGAATCAGTATTTTAAGAAAGGAAAGGGAAGAATTAATTTCTTATGCCTTTAAACTATTTGTGATTTTATTTCAAAGTCTGCAAACTAAAGTTCACCTTACTGAACAAATACTAAATGATATATTAAACTATAGATATTTCTTGATTAAGACAGAAATCAAAATTTCTAACACAAGATAGTCAGAAGGAAATGAACAACATTTGGTTACAAGCCCCAGTTCACTGCAGTTTCATGATACTATCTCCCATTATGATGTAAATTTATGTAGGAATACTGACACTATTTTGTTATAAAGCAGAGCAATTTTTTTATATGGCTTAACATTTCAGAATGTGAAATGCCTTTAAAATCATGTAGTACAACGACAAATTCAATGCTTGAATTCTCTTTAGAAGCCAGTAAGTTCTTTTTTTTTTTTTTTTTTTAGAATCTTTTTATTTTTATTTTTATTTTTTTAATTTTAATTTTTTATTTTTTTTTAAATTTTAAAATCTTTAATTCTTACATGCGTTCCCAAACTTGAACCCCCCTCCCACCTCCCTCCCCACAACATCTCTCTGGGTCATCCCCATGCACCAGCCCCAAGCAAGCTGCACCCTATGTCAGACATGGACTGGCGATTCAATTCTTACATGACAGTATACATGTCTAAATACAGAGTTGGAGGTGGGGTTGAGGATGAAGGTGGTGGTGACACTCTTCTAAACTTCTCTCCAGGTGTCCATGAGGACATCAATGACTACCAAACACAAAATGGAGAAGACTCTTATTTCTTATCTATATGCCCTCCCAGAATTTTATCTTGGATACAAAGATATCTTATTGGTAGGAAGCTGCCAAAGTAGTTGGAACTAATATATTTATTTTTAATCTGCTGGAGCATTGTAGTATAGCTCAGAGCAATATGCAATTATTGAGATTGTACCAAATATCAGGCATCATGCTGGCAAAGTGAGCTAGTAGAGACCATTATCACTTAACCAAGGGCACATCTTATGAGCAGTTATTCATAGCATCATGAATTTCATACCACTAACTCTTGAATTCTCATCTTCAGCTTCGACCTCACCACTGAGTTTCAGATTCACCCAACCACAACCTTGACATCCTCACGTTAAAGTGTAACAAGCATCTCAAAACTAATGTGGATAAAATAGAACTCTAATTTTCCCGTGCAATTATTTTCCGATCTCAGCTTCTCACATGCCCCAAAACAGTACATTCGGGTGAGCACAAAAGGTAGCCTCTTTCTTGGTTTCTTTCCCTTGCCCCCCATATCCAATCCATCAGCAAGTTCTCTTGACTTGACCTCCCAGAATATACCAACTGTTCTTGACTGTCATTGCCGCCGCCACCACCCTTGCTTGCATCTGGACATCTGCAATAAACTGCATTTAGTCCCCCTACAACTTTTTTTGTCTCACTCCAATCCACTTCCCACTAGCATCCACCAGAGTGGTTTCTTTGTAACACAAATGATGTGAAACCCCCAGCTCATACCAAGGCCTATAAGATTATAATGATATTATGCTTGTCAGTTACCTCCCTTTCTGAACTTGTATAGTACTACCCTCCCCCCTCATTGACTGTGTTTATGCCACGCTGATATATGCCACGCTTGAACATGGAAAAAATAATTACTGACGTCCTTTGAGTCTTTGGTTCACTCGTTCACTCTCTTTGGAGGTATTGTCTTTGATCTAAAGATGGCTGCCTCTTTCTCATCATTCAGGTCTCAATTCAAATATCCACTCCTCAGAGAGGCTTCTTGAACCGTTGTTTTTGTTGTTGAGTCATTAAGTCATATCAACTCTATGTGAGCCCATGCCAGGCTCCTCTGTCCTCCACTACCTCCCAGAGTCTGCACAAACTTGTGTACAGTGAGTCGGTGATGTCATCGAACCATCTCATCCTCTGTCACCCCATTCTCCTCCTGCCTTCAATCTTCCCCAGCATCAGGGTCTTTTCTAATGAGTTGGCCCTTTGCATCAGGTGGCCAAAATACCAGAGCTTCAGTAACAGTCCTTCCAATGAATATTCATAGTTGGTTTTCTTTAGGATTGACTGGTTTGATCTCCTTGCAGTCCAAGGGACTCTCAAGAGTCTTCTGCAGCACCACAATTTAAAAGCATCAATTTCTTGGCACTCAGCCTTTTTTATGGTCCAACTCTCACATGCATACACAACGACTGGAAAAACCATAGCTTTGACTATATGGACCTTTGTCAGCAAAGTGATGTCTCTGCTTTTTAATACAGTGTCTAGGTTTGTCATAGCTTTCCTTCCAACCACCTCACCAGACAAACTTACCTTTACCCAAGTTACTGCTAAGCATGCTACTCTGTTTTAGTAACTTCACAACACTTAAAAGCATCTGAAATTTCCTTTCATGTGTTTTCTTCTTTACTGTCTGCCTGTATTTTTCCCCTCGCTTCCCTGAGAACCTATTTGTGTATCACCTGTATTTCCATGGCCAAAAACATGACTGTCACCTGCTAGGTATTTAATACATATTTGATGAATGAGTGAACCAATGCATGCATGAATGAAAATGCCAAGAAGTACCAAATAGGCCAAGAGAAAGATAGATACTTTGTAACCTAAGTACAAAGTAGCCAGAATGAAGAGTTACTTTGTATTGACCCTCAATCCAGCTCAGTGAAAAAGAACCACAGTTACAATCTATTTCAGACTCTCAGAGAAACTCAACCTCAAAAATACAGTCTCAATGTCAGGACATGTCAGAAACTCCTCCTTCCCTTCCCATCAGGAATCTTGCCCTCCCTCAAATTCTTCCTCCACATTGCCACCAGTGTGATCTTTCTGAAATACAAATGTGAGCAAGTTACTCCCCTGCCTACATCACTTTGATATACACCCACTCCTGCAGTGCTTTCAAATAGAATTTAAACTCTCTGATATAAAAGACTCCCATGATCTGATCCCAGACTTTTTCACCAGCTTCATCTTTAACTACTCCTCTTCACCTCTTCCCTCCAAACTCTTACTCTCTATACTACAAACACTCAAAAATACATGCTGTTACAAAAGACCCTTCCATTGTGTGGCTCTGAGAATTCATACACACTTTTCTTTCCACTTGGTGAAATACCCCCTATTTCTTTTCTTCCTAATGAATTTCCATTTATCCTTCAAGACTCAGCTTAAGAATCACATCCTTCATATATATATATATATATATATACATATATATATATGCATACGCACACACACACACACACACATTGCAAAGTACAAAGTAGATAACTAATGAGAACCTACTGTATAGACAGGGAACTCTACTCAGTGCTCTGTGATGACTTAAAGGGGAAGGAAACCCCAAAAATAGGGAATATGTGCATATATACAACTGATTCAGGCTTCCCTGGTAGCTCAGCTTGTAAAATAAAAAATCCACCTGCAGTGCAGGAGACCTGGGTTCGATCCCTGGGTTGGGACGATCCCTTGGAGGAGGGTATGACAACCCACTCCAGTATTCTTGCCTGGAGAATCCCCATGGACAGAGGAGCCAGGCAGGCTACAGTCTATAGCATTGCAAAGAGTCAGATATGACTGAGTGACTAAGCACAGCACAGCATAACTGATTCACTTTGCTGTACTGCAGAAACTGACCCGGCAGTGTAAAGAAACTATACCCCAATTTAAGAAAAAAAAAGAATCACATCTCTGGCTAAACCCTCTTAAATTTCCTCTTTCTCTCCCAATTTTACTGGATTTGACTATTTACTTCTTTTTCACTTCTCATATATACTGTATGAGAAGAGTTTTGTGGTAACTGTTCGGATATTTACAGAAAGCTGTGATATACTCTTAAATTCTTCTCTCCTCCAATTACTTCAACCCTTTCTTACATAACGAAGTTCACACCAGACCAACTTTATTAAAGTTTGTGGATAGATTCGGAGAAGGCAATGGCATCCCACTTCAGTACTCTTGCCTGGAAAATCCCATGGATAGAGGAGCCTGGTGGGCTGCAGTCCGTGAGGTCACTAACAGTAGGACACGACTGAGCAACTCCACTTTCACTTTTCGTTTCCATGCCTTGGAGAAGGAAATGGCAACCCACTCCAGTGTTCTTGCCTGGAGAATCCCAGGGATGGGGGAGCCTGGTGGGCTACCATCTGTAGGGTTGCACAGAGTCAGACATGACTGAAGCAACTTAGCAGCAGCAGCAGCAGCAGCAGCAGTGGATAGATTTTACATTCTTGTTAATTCCCTTCAAGTCATATCCAAAGCCAATCACTGTACTTTTCATGCTTAAACAATAACTGAATAGAAGCCCATGTGGGCATACACAGTGCCTGTTTTATGACTATGTGTCCATCACTTACCTGACTTTGTAGATCAGCAACTAGTATTAATGAGTCAATGAAAGAGAATGAGTGAATAGGAAAGTGTGATGAGTATGATAAATGAATGGATAAAAAGTACAGGTAAATAATTATTTCCTTTCCTCTATTAATGGATAGTACTGCTGCTGCTGCTGCTGCTAAGTCGCTTCAGTTGTGTCCGACTCTGTCAACCCCATAGACGGCAGCTCACCAGGCTCCTCCATCCCCGGGATTCTCCAGGCAAGAATACTGGAGTGGGTTGTCATTTCTTTCTTCAATGCATGAAAGTGAAGTCATTCAGTCGTGTCTGACTCTTTATGACCGCATGGACTGCAGCCTACCAGGCTCCTCCATCCATGGGATTTTCCAGGCAAGAGTACTGGAGTGGGGTGGCATCGCCTTCTCCTAATAGATAGTACAATGCACTCCAATTAGTACATCATTGGATTATATCTGCTTTTAAGTATCCATATAATACAGAGGATTTATAAGTTTATAGTCACCTGATCATCCATATTTGGGCAGTTAAAGTACTGACCCAAACTTCATGGCATAACATTTTTGCCCGTTAAGTTTGGTCTTGTTAGATTCATTCCATCTTTCCAGATCTAGATATTTTTTTAACTCTTTCATTGTTAAGTAATATTTTGTGAAAGCCACATAATTGATGTGAATGTATTTATGTTGGCCTTGATATACACATGGGCAAGGAAAAGGCTGCACCTACCTTAGACACCAGTGTCTTCTCACAAACATTTGTATAGCCCCTTTAGGTGTAAAGTTCATTCTACTGGAAAGAAATGGAAAGAAAATTGGCCTTGGGCTGCTGTGCATCTTTTTATTTCATTCATTAACATAACAATATCTACTACAAGTTGCGACTGTATTGCAGACTTGGTATTTTATTAGTGCTTTTTTTTCCATGAAATTATAACCTTTTGTTAAACCAAAAATATAAATATCAATTGCTCAAGAATCTCTAACATTTGTAAAAGTTAACTCTATCCTCTAAAATACTAAAGACTTTTTAAAGAAATTCAACCACTGAGGCCTAAACTGTTCTCACAGCATTTGACAATTCTAACTATATATATATATTTTTTTTTTAATGCCTTTGTGATTTGAATAAAATTTCTTTCCTCCAGAACAGTGTAGGCCCTTTTTCTCTCTTACCAGCCACTGTTAATTTGCCCTTAGGCCGTGTTGACTGGCCTTCTTGCTTTGCTAGTTAGTGCACAGGAGGATGCTAGACTCGGCACGTGTCAGTTCTAGGAAACTCAACATCTCTTCCCAATTCTGATGTCATAGCGGTAGCTTGCAAATGGCTCCCTCAGGAGTATTTACCCATGAATCTGGCAGAGGTTACAGTAATGGAAATCTATCAACATTCCTCAGTGCTTTGCTCTTTCTGACCACTGAGTCCCCTAAGAAACTATTTGTTGTCATTGTTTGTTCCCCCTTCATCTTCTATTTTTTTTTGTTCCTTATCTGTCAAGGTGAAAATAGGAGTGGAAAATGCCTTAGCTTTTGGTACAAGAACAAAAGCAGTCATTTATTTCCAGCTTTATTAAAGTGTAACTGACAAAATTGTAAGATGTTTCAAGTGTATGTCATGGTGATTCAATATATATATACATTGTGAAAGGATTACCATCATCCTTTTTACCATCATTAATTACTATTTAATTAATATATCCATCACCACACATATTCATCTTTTGGGGGGCTGAGAAAATTTAAATTCTACTGTCTGTAGGTTTCAATATAGAGTTATCAACAACCATCATCATGTTTTATATAAGATCTCAGACCTTATTCATCTTACAGCTAAATGTCTATACCCTTTTATCAATCTTTGCCTAATCCCCACACACCCAACCCCTGGCAACTACTTTTTCACTCTCTATTTCCATGAGTTTGACTTTTTAAAAGATATATTCCATAGATAAATAATACTATGCACTTATTATCCGGATTATTTCACTTAGCATATGTCCTCAAGGTCCATCCATGTTGCCACAAATAGCAAGATTTATTTTTTTCTCAAGACTAGTTTTTCATTATATGTGCACACACACACATGCACACACACACACACACACACACACACACTTCTATCCGTTTATCCATTGTTAGACACTGAGGTTGTTTCTGTATCTTGGCCACCATGAATAATCAAAAGTAGTCATCTTTTTAAAATATACCTTTGACAGTTATGGCAGACACATGATATAACAGCAGATTAAATAAGATAGTGATTCTTGCTGTTACATAAAAGTCCTGCTGGTATGACAGTGCTGATCCAGAAAGTCAAGAGCAGCCCAGGATCCTTCTATCTTACCGTTCTACCATCCCTGAAGTACTGACACAAGATGGTCCAAGACAACTTACGCTGCAGCCAGTAGGAAAAGGAAGAGGTGAAGGAGAGGGCTTCCTCCCTTGAATAATGAAATCAGGAAGTATAACTTCTTTCTGGTTACATATTATTAGCAGGACCTGATCCCTGCCTAAGAAGTGGGGATCAGGAGACTATGAGCAGTGTCTACCACATGCCCATGTCTTTTTAAATTCTGTTTAACTATTTGAAAAACTAGCAAGTGCATATGATAAAAATTCCAAAATACAAGAATATATAGTGGAAAATAAGTTGTCCTGTCACCAGTACCCTCCAATTCCTCAGCTCCCTGACCCAGAGATAACCAGTTTTTCATATCTTGACAGAAATAATCTATGCATCAAATAAAATTTTAAATATTTTCTTTGTTATGGACCTTCCTATTTTTCTGTCAGTCTCAACTAATTCTAGTAATTTCTCTCTTGAAATTATTCTCACAGATTCCTGTTACTCTTCTTGGCCAGCAGTAGCTGAATGGCCTTCTTTCCATCACCTATGTCATTCTTATCCTCCATTTTACAAATTTATAGAGTTGGGTATAGTTTATGAAGAATTCTAAATAGTCCATTTTACTAATAGGAATCAACCCATTTGAGCCCATGTACAATCAGACTCAAAAAAGAGGAAGAGGGGCAACTTTACTGATGCAGTGGGCTATGAAGGATGTAGCCCTGATCCTTTCCCTCCTATTTCTCCATCTCTGGTTCCAAATCAAAAAAATTCTTACACAATGAGCATTTTCTCCCTTCGGAGAGTTGCTAGTCCCACTTTGGAGCAAGTGAGAGAAATCACTTTGAATGATAATACATTATTCAAACATGATGAATCTAGAATTTGAATGCAGCCCTGCTCTTGGCTGGGTTGTATGCTTATTTCACTGTTCACTTTCCAATCCTGCTTCTGTGCATCAGAGCAGGGCCAGATCCTACCAGAAAACTGTCCCCAAGACTGCTGCATAATAAGAAGGAGAGCCTTCTATTGGCCCATTTACCCGTCAGATGAACTCTGAACAGTAGCAGTTCACTAATGGCTGATGCATCTGCTTTTGCTTGTTTAGGGAGATAAAGTCGATCAAATACTACAAATTTTTATAGCCACACAGTGTTAATCAATATCAAGGTAAATGGGAATCCAGTTACCTGAAATAAAAATATTACACCAAAATATGTTATTTATCTTACTTCTTTTTCAAAGTGAAAATGATCGAAATACACATTGTGTTGTCAAAGTCCCTCATGGGATGATAAGAATCTAGTTTTCAGAACTTCATCTTGCTCATGGTTTGCCCCTAATTTCTAAAATCTACTTTTCCTAAATCCAGGATCCTCTTCCCCCTATGTCCCTTAAAAATATGTTTGTCTCTTGATAATGCCTATCACACACAATTTCTGGAACTCAGCAGGCAGGAACCTAATAAATAAATTATACTGTCACACTGTTCCTCTAATTTGATTGGGATTAGGTCTGTAGCGGTGATCTTATTGTCAGTTCTTTACTTGTGAAGAGATCATTTTACTGGGTAAGATAAGCCAAAAATAATTATATGCTCTGCTTTGGCTGAATGAGCCTCTCAAACAATATCCTGTTAAAAAGAAAACCATAGGCCCACGATGCAGATATTTATGCTAGGCCACACCACAAAACCAGGGCTTAATACCTAACCTAACTGTAGCTTCCACCTCCCCCAAAAAAGCAGTCTTAGCCAGTCAGTCAGGAGTCTGGTCAGCACCCATGAGGTCATTTGTCACATGGGTCCACGCCATGCAACAAAGGATGATGAAGTCATCTACAGTATAGACTCTTTCCACCCCTCATAGGTAGGTTCTCTTATCCTGAAATAGTTGTTTTCGTTTGCAACTTCTTTCTGTGTATGCTCAGTCACTCAGCCACGTCTGACTCTTTGAGGCCCTGTGAACTGTAGCCCACCAGGCTCCTCTGTCTATGGAGATTTCCAGGCAAGAATACTGGAGCCGGTTGCTATTCCCTTCTTCCAGACCTAGGAATCAAACTCGCATCTCCTGCATTGATAGGCGGATTCTTTACCACTGAACCCCTGGGAAGACCATGACTTACTTCCTTGTCCTGCCTTTAAAAAAATGTTTCCTTTCTTTGGAGCTGCTCTCTGCTTGCTAGATAGGATGCTACCCAATTCATTAATTGTTCAATAAAACAATTCAATTATGTTCAATTATGTTTAATTATGTTCAATTAAATCTTTAAAATTTACTCCTTTAAATTTTTGTTTCTTTAACAGATTTGGTGACAGTGGCAAGATACAAAGCAAACTTCTGATGGCTTCAGAAACTACAAAGAATATGGGCATCAATCTGAACTGGCTTTCCAGGTTGGTTAGCTTGAACTGGGAGACAGTTCTATCTGGAACCTGAGGCCCTAGCAATAGGTTCAGTCCGTAATTTCCCAGTTGTCTGAAACCCCTTGACCCTGCTGCAGTGCACAGTCCCCAGCTACTGGGGCTTGCTGGTTTAGTCCTTTTCCCAGTTTCAGTCCATAGTTCCCATTGACTGGAGTTTGCCAGCCCAGCCCAGGCTGGGAACCACTAGTGGTGGACATGGTCTTCTGTTGGCCAGTCTGCAGCAACATTGCCTTGGTTGCTGCTGGCGTGCTAAGGTGCACTTGCTTGTTTGTCTTGCTTTGTGTAGGAAAAGACTAGCTAAAAGAGGTGGGATCTTTAATTTCTAAAGAGTCAAGCATGCCACCTTCTGGCACAACTGCTTATTTTATACCTAAAATCTATAATCCCGAGAGCTATAGATGTCTACAAAAATGTCAAAATCTTACTGTGTCCTGAGAGCTTGGCCTAGTAACCATCAGGTTGGGATCCTCAAAATATGGCCAGACAGAAACCTGATTTGCATCCCAAATGTGGTTAAATATAGCTGGACTGAAATGTGGATTGTCGTCCCTTTGTGACTAGGCTTCTACCAAACTGCTCCTCACCCTCAGGGAAAGTTCAATAATCAGTATGAGGAATATTCCAATTAGACAAGATCATTTAAGAAGTACACTTAGAAGCAAGGAATACCCTTTTTCATTGCTATACAAAAGCCTCTAAAAGGCTTCCAAAGTCCAAAATAGCTTCATTGAGGTTTTACTGCATAAAGCTAATGAAAAAAATTAAAGATGTAAGAGGTACCAAAAACAAAAGATTATGAGAGGGACACAATCCTTACTGCTTCTCTCTTTCCTCTTTAAATTATTATACTTATTCTAGTAATCCTGTCTGAATTGTCTTTCTACAATGAAGAGATCACAAGACCATAAACAAAAATTGTCCAAGTTAACTGCCTTACAGACACCCCCCATGTCTACCCTTGAAGGAGGACCCCCATAAACGCCCCTCCCAGGGTTGACAGGACTCAGGAATTTTCTAGTAAGCTGCTACATTATAGTCTTAAACAGCCAAGGGAAGCTAAAATTAAAATTAACTTAAAAAACTGGAGTCTGAAACCAACAAAATATGAGAATTCTTACCAGAGCCAGCTCTCCCATGTCTCTGTAGTGCACAGTCAAATAAAGAAAATAAAATTTCACATTGTCCCTTCTTTTCCAATTGAAACACATCAGTTATTGATCCTTTCTCTCCCAAGGATATCTATCGCTTTCCTGCTTGTCCTGTTACCCGGCTTGGCTTTCAGCCTGCCCAGGACATGCACACTGTCACTTCTTTCCTTTGACTGCCTTCGGGAGTGATTCAAGGTCTTAAGAAGGTAATATCTTGTGGATCCTTTCTGAGGACACCTCTTACATTCAAGTCGTTGTTCAACGTTGCCAGAAACATGCACTGCTTGGCCTGGCTAAAACCTGACAAGACATCTGAAAGGATTTAATAACTTTATAACCAAAGTTTGACCAAACTGGAAGTTAATATTTAGAGTTGATAGAAAAAGAAATTAGGCAATTTTTTTTCTACCAAACTCTGAATAATAAAAATAATAAAATTGTTTTTAACAATTTTTAAATTATTTTTGAGCTGAAGCCAGCCACTCTATTGGAAACACTGGGTGGAGATTAGAGCCCAGAGCAGGGAAGTGGGGTGCCCTCCCAGTAGAGGAAGGCAACTGGAGACCTTCCAGGGGAGGAGATGAAGCTCTAGGTTAAGCCCAGCTTTGGGTGTAAGGAAGCAAGCTCGAGCTTCCTTGTAGACCGAGAAGACATGCTGGGAGGGGGCACGTGCCAGCTGGGCTGGGCCTGAAGACCAACAGGGGGTCCTGGCCACTGATCCTGGGACCAGGATTTTGGCTCCCTTTTTCCAAAAAAGACCCCTTCTCCCTTCTCGGATTTGCTTCGGAGAACTCAGGAAAATGCACCTGTTGCCGGATTTCCAGGTGGTGAGTGGACAGACCCCAGGACTCCAGTCCTGTTGCACATCCACATGCTGGTCTTCAAGCCAAAGAGAAGAGAAAGCAGATACAATAAATAAACTAAGAAGGAATAAACCTGGAGGAAAACGCAGCCTTTGCCAGTTCCGGGGGAAGATCAAAGGCTTCCCTTAGAGGAAGCCTGGGTGGCTGGCCTGGGGGAACTCTGTGCAGGGCCCACCCCACTGAGCCGTGCCTTGGAGGCTCCGGGCATCCAGGCCCTTCATTGTTAAACTGGCTTCAGGGAACCTGAGCTCCAGCCGGGTGAGCTCAGTGCATCAGGGAGGGACTTTGCTGCCCCCGAAGCTGAGAGGCAGGGGAGGGTCGGGCCGCCAGTACCCCCAGGCCCACCCTGGAAAGGAGAGAGGGCAGAGGATCTTGAGGCACATCTAGTTGTACCATCCTCAGCTAAAGCCCACCAGATCCGTCCAGAAAAGTCACACACCTGAAGACAGTGATAACCTTGGGTGGATGCACTGCATGAGGCAGGAGGCAAAGCCACGGGCCTTTCGTTAAAGGAGGGGCTTCTGGAGTTCCCACGCTCCATCTGGCACCAGCTCAGCCATAGCGAGAAGTTGGCTAACATCTCTAGAGGATGGCAGAGAAGGACATGCGCTCATCTTCTCCTGTGAGAACTCTAAAACTGCAGCTCGCTGCTGAACAATAGTCACCTGGAAGATGTTGGAGCCCACCAAAAAAGATACTCCATGTCCAAGGGCAAAAGAGAAGCCCCAGCAAGATGGTAGGAGGGGCAAAATGGCATTTAGAATCAAACTCCTTACCCTACAGAGATGCTCAGAGGGCTCAAACAAACCTTGTGCACACCAGGACCCAGAGACCCCACAGAAACTGAGCCAGAACTGTGTTTGAATGTCTCCTGAGAAGGTATGGATCAGCAGTGGCCTGCTGCAGGGGCAGAGGCTAAGGGTGCGGCAGACCTGGGTATGGCATAAGCCCTCTTGGAGGAGGTCACCATGAACCCCACCATAGAGCCACGAGAACTTATACAAGACGAGGGAACAGACTCTTGGAAGGCACAGACAGAATCTTGTGCACACCAGGACCCAGGCGAAAGGAGAGGTGACCCCTCAAGAGACTGATCCAGATTTGCCCTTGAGTGTCCAGAAGTCTCCAGCAGAGGCGTGGGTTGACAGTGCCTGCTGCAGGGTCGGGGGCACTGAGTGTGGCAGTGCTTGCATGGAACTTTTTGAAGGAGGTCTCCATTATCTTGCGAGAGGGCATCAGAGGGCAGACACACTGAAACCATAATCACAGAAAACTAGCCAATCTAATCACATGGACCACAGCCTTATCTAACTTAATGAAACTAAGCCATGGCACATGGGGCCACCCAGGATGGATGGGTCATGGTGGAGAGGTCTGACAGAATGTGGTCCACTGGAGAAGGGAATGGCAAACCACTTCAGTATTCTTGCCTTGAGAACCCCATGAACAGTATGAAAAGGCAAAAAGATAGGATACTGAAAGAGGAACTTCCCAGGTCGGCAGGTGACCAATATGCTACTGGAGATCAGTGGAGAAATAACTCCAGAAAGAATGAAGGGATGGACCTAAAACAAAAACAATACCCAATTGTGGGTGTGACTGGTGACAGAAGCAAGGTCCGATGCTGTAAAGAGCAATATTGCATAGGAACCTGGAATGTTAGGCCCATGAATCAAGGCAAATTGGAAGTGGTCAAACACGAGATGGCAAGAGTGAACATCAACATTCTAGGAATCAGCGAACTAAGATGGACTGGAATGGGTGAATTTAACTCCGATGACCATTATATCTACTACTGTGGGTAGGAATCCCTCAGAAGAAATTGAGTAGCCATCATGGTCAACAAAAGAGTCCAAAATGCAGTACTTGGATGCATTCTCAAAAACGACAATCTCTATTCGTTTCCAAGGCAAACCATTCAATATCACGGTAACCCAAGCCTATGCCCCAAACAGTAATGCTGAAGAAGCTGAAGTTGAACAGGTCTGTGAAGACCTACAAGACCTTTTAGAACTAACACCCCAAAAAGATGTCCTTTTCATCATAGGGGACTGGAATGCAAATGTAAGAAGTCAGGAAACACCTGGAGTAACAGGCAAATTTGGCCTTGGAGAACAGAATGAAGCAGGGCAAAGGCTAACAGAGCTTTGCCAAGAGAATGCACTGGTCATAGCAAACACCCTCTTCCAAAAACATAAGAGAAGACTCTACACATGGACATCACCAGATGGTCAACACCAAAATCAGACTGATTATATTATTTGCAGCCAGAGGGAGAAGCTCTATACAGTCAGCAAAAACAAGACTGGGAGCTGACTGTGGCTCAGATCATGAACTCCTTATTGCCAAATTCAAACTGAAATTGAAGACAGTAGGGAAAACCACTAGACCATTCAGGTATGACCTAAATCAAATTTCTTATGATTATACAGTGGAAGTGAGAAAGAGATTTAAGGGACTAGATCTGATAGACAGAGTGCCTGATGAACTATGGGTGGAAGTTTGTGACACTGTACAGGAGACAGGGATTAAGGCCACCCCATGGAAAAGAAATGGAAAAAGGCAAAATGGTTGTCTGAGGAGGTCTTAAAATAGCTATGAAAAGAAGAGAAGTGAAAAGCAAAGGAGAAAAGGAAACATACTCTCATCTGAATGCAGATTTCCAAAGAATAGCAAGGAGAGATTTAAAAAAAAAAAAAAAAAAGCCTTCCTCAGCGATCATGCAAAGAAATAGGGGAAAACAACAGAATGGGAAGGCCTAGAGATAGCTTCAAGAAAAGGAAAGATACCAAGGGAACGTTTCATGCAAAGATGGCCTTGATAATGGACAGAAATGGTATGGACCTAACAGAAGCAGAAGATATTAAGAAGAGGTGGCAAGAATACACAGAAGTGAAGTGAAGTGAAGTCACTCAGTCGTGTCCGACTCTTTGAGACCCCATAGACTGTAGCCTGTCAGGCTCCTCCGTCCATGGGATTTTCCAGGCAAGAGTGCTGGAGTGGATTGGATTTCCTTCTGCAGGGGATCTTCCTGACCCAGGAATCGAACCCAGGTCTCCCACATTTCAGGCAGACGCTTTACCATCTGAGCCACCAGGGAAGCCCAGAATACAGAGAAGAACTGTACAAAAAAGATCTTCATGACCCAGATAATCATGATGGTGTGATCACTCACCTAGAGCCAAACATCCTGGAATGTGAAGTCAAGTGGGCCTTAGAAAGCTTCATCATGAACAAAATGAGTGGAGGTGATGGAATCCCAGTTGAGCTATTTCAAATCCTGAAAGATGATGCTGTGAAAGTATTGCACTCAATATGTCAGCAAATTTGGAAAACTCAGCAGTGGCCACAGGACTCGAAAAGGTTAGTTTTCATTCTAATCCAAAAAAGGCAATGCCAAAGAATGCTCAAACTACTACACAATTGCACTCATCTCACAAGCTAGTAAAGTAATGCTCAAAATTCTCCAAGCCAGGCTTCAGTAATACATGAACCCTGAACTTCCAGATGTTCAAGCAAGTTTTAGAAAAGTCAGAGGAACCAGAAATCAAATTGCCAACATCTGCTAGATCATAGAAAAATCAAGAGAGTTACAGAGAAACATCTATTTCTGCTTTATTTACTATGCCAAAGCCTTTGACTGTGTGAATCAGAATAAACTGTGGAAAATTCTGAAAGAGATTGGAATACCAGACTATCTGACCTGTCTCTTGAGAAACCTGTATGCAGGTCAGGAAGCAACAGTTAGAACTGGACATGGAACAACAGACTGGTTCCAAATAGGAAGAGGAGTACTCAAGGCTGTATATTGTCACCCTGCTTATTTAACTTATATGCAGAGTACATCAGGAGAAACCCTGGGCTGGAAGAAGCACAAGCTGGAATCAAGATTGCCAGGAGAAATATCAATAACCTCAAATATGCAGATGACACCACCCTTATGTCAGAAAGTGAAGAGGAACTAAAAAGCCTCTTGATAAAAGTGAAAGAGGTGAGTGAAAAAGTTGGCTTAAAGCTCAACATTCAGAAAACGAAGATCCTGGCATCTGGTCCCATCACTTCATGGGAAGTAGATGGGGCAACAGTGGAAACAGTGTCAGACTTTATCTTTTGGGGCTCCAAAATCACTGCAGATGGTGATTGCAGCCATGAAATTAAAAGACGCTTGCTCCTTTTAGAAAGCATATTTAAAAGCAGAGACATTACTTTGCCAACAAAGGTCTGTTTAGTCAAGGCTATGGTTTTACCAGGAGTCATATGTGGATGTGAGAATTGGATGGTGAAGAAAGCTGAGCGCTGAAGATTTGATGCTTTTGAACTGTGGTGTTGGAGAAGACTCTTTAGAGTCCCTTGGACTGCAAGGAGTCCAACCAGTCCATCCTAAAGGAGATCAGTCCAGGGTGTTCATTGGAAGGACTGATGTTGAAGCTAAAACAATACTTTGGCCACTTCATTGGAAAGCTGACTCATTGTAAAAGACCCTAATGCTGTGAAGGACTGGGGGCAGGAGGAGAAGGGGATGACAGAGGATGAGATGGCTGGATGGCACCACCTACTCGAAGGACATGGGTTTGTGTGAACTCCGGGAGTTGGTGATGTACAGGGAGGCCTGGAGTGCTGTGATTCATGGGGTCACAAAGAGTCAGACAGGACTGAGCAAATGAACTGAACTGAACTGAACTCCCTTATTATCTCCACCATAGTTTGGCCTCAGGTCAAACAACAAGGAGGGAACACAGCCCATCAACAGAAAATCAGATTAAAAATTTCTGAGCATGGCCATGCCCATCAGAATGAGATTCTGTTTCCCCCTCAGTCAGTCTCTCCCATCAGGAAGTTTCCATAAGCCTCTTATGTTTATCCATCAGAGGGCAGACAGAATGAAAACCACAATCATAGAAATCTAAAAAATCACATGGACTACAGCCTTGTCTAACTCAATGAAACTATGAGCCATGCCATGTAGGGCCACCCAAAATGAACAGGTCATGAGGGAGAGTTCTGACAAAATGTGGTGCACTGAAGAAAGGAATGGCAAACCACTTCAATATTCTTTTCTTGAGAAACCCATGAACAGCATATAAAGGCCAAAAGATAGGACACTGACAGATGAGCTCTCCAGGTCAGTAGGTGACCAATATGCTATGGGAGATTAGTGGAGAACTAACGGCCCTGGGGTTGCTTTGGAAGGACTGATGCTGAAGCTGAAACTCCAGTACTTTGGCCACCTCATGCGAAGAGTTGACTCATTGGAAAAGACTCTGATGCTGGGAGGGATTGAGGGCAGGAGGAGAAGGGGACGACAGAGGATCAGATGGCTGGATGGCGTCACTGACTCGATGGACGTGAATCTGAGTGAACTCCGGGAGCTGGTGATGGACAGAGAGGCCTGGCGTGCTGCGATTCATGGGGTCGCAGAGTCGGACATGACTGAGCGACTGAACTGAACTGAACTCCAGAAAGAATGAAGAGATAGAGCCAAAGCAAAAACAACACCCAGTTGTGGATACAACTAGTGATGGAATTAAAGTCCAGTGCTGTAAAGAGGAACCTGGAAAGTTGCATAGGAACCTGGAAAGTTAGGTCCATAAATCAAGGCGAATAAGAAGTGGTCAAACAGGAGATGGCAAGAGTAAACATAGACATTTTAGGAATCGGCAAACTAAAATGGACTGGAATGGGTGAATTTAACTCAAATGACAATTATATCTACTACTATGGGCAAGAATCCCTTAGAAGAAATAGAGTAGCCATCATAGTCAACAAAAGAGTCCAAAATGCAGTACTTGGATGCAATCTCAAAAACAACAGAATGATCTCTGTTCATTTCCAATGTAAACCATTCAACATCACAGTAATACAAGCCTATGAAGCAACCAGTAATGCTGAAGAAGCTGAACAGTTCTATGAAGACCTACAAGACTTTCTAGAACTAACACCCAAAAAAAGATATCCTTTTCATTATAGGAGACTGGAATGCAAAAGTAGGAAGTCAAGAGATACCTGGAAAGTGAAGTCATGTCTGACTCTTTATGACCCCATGAACTGTAGCCTACCAGGCTCCTCTGTCCATGGGATTTTCCAGGAAATAGTACTGGAGTGGATTGCCATTTCCTTCTCCAGCAGATCTTCCTGACCCAGGGATGGAACCCAGGTCTCCCGCATTTTAGACAGACGCTTTACTGTCTGAGCCACCAGGGGAGTCCAGAGAGATACCTGGAGTAACAGGTAAATTTGGCCTTGGAGTACAGAATGAAGCAGGGCAAAGGCTAACAGAGTTTTGCCAAGAAAACACACTGGTCATGGCAAACACCCTCTTCCAACAACACAAGAGAAGACTCTACACATGGACATCACCAGATGGTCAATACTGAAATCAGACTGACTATATTTTTTACAGCCAAAGAAGGAGAAGCTCTATACAGTTAGCAAAAACAAGACCAGGAACTGACTGTGGCTCTGATCATGAACTCCTCATTGCCATATTCAGACTTAAATTGAAGAAAGTAGGGAAAACCACTAGACCATTCAGGTATGACCTAAATCAAATCCTGTATGATCATACAGTAGAGGTAACAAATAGATTCAAGAGATTGGATCTGATAGACAGAGTGCCTGAAGAACTATGGGCAGAGGTTTGTGACATTGTACAAGAGGCAGTGATCAAGAACATGCCCAAGAAAAAGAAATGCAAAAAGGCAAAATGGTTGTCTGAGGAGGCCTTAAAAATAGCTGTGAAAAGAAGAGAAGCTAAAGGCAAAGGAGAAAAGGAAAGATATACCCATTTGAAAGCAGAATTCTGAAGAATATCAAGGAGAGATAAGAAAACCTTCCTCAGTGATCAATGCAAATAAATAAAGGAAAATAATGGAATAGGAAAGACTATAGATCTCTTCAAGAAAATTAGAGGTACAAAGGGAACATTTCATGCAAAGATGGGCACAATAAAGGAAAAAAAAATGATATGGACCTAACAGAAGCAGAAGATATTAAGAAGAGACGGCAAGAATACACAGAAGAACTATACAAAAAGATCTTCATGACCCAGATAATTACGATGGTGTGATTACTCACCTAGAGCCAGACATCCTGGAATGTGAAGTCAAGTGGGCCTTAGAAAGCATCATTATGAACAAAGCTAGTGGAGGTGATGGAATTCCAGTGGAGCTATTTCAAATCCTGAAAGATGATGCTGTGAAAGTGCTGCACTCAATATGTCAGCAAATTTGGAAAACTCAGCAGTGGCCACAGGATTGGAAAAGGTCAGTTTTCATTCCAATCCCAAAGAAAAGCAATGCCAAAGAATGCTCAAACTACTGCATAATTGCACTCATTTCACACGCTAGCAAAGTAACGCTCAAAGTTCTCCAAGCCAGGCTTCAACAGTATGTGAACCGAGAACTTCCAGATGTTCAAGCTGGATTTAGAGGAACCAGAAATCAAATTGCCAATGTCCATTGGATCATCAAAAAAGCAAGAGAGTTCCAGAAAAACATCTACTTCTGCTTTATTGACTATGCCAAAACCATTGACTGTGTGGATCACAACAAACTGGAAAATTCTTAAAGAGATGGGAATATCAGACTCCCTGACCTGCTTCCTGGGAAATCTATATACAGGTGAAGAAGCAACAGTTAGAACTGGACATGGAACAACAGACTGGTTCCAAATTTGGAAAGGAGTATGTCAAGGCTATATATTGTCACCCTGCTTATTTAACTTCTCTGCAGGGTACATCATATGAAATGCTGGGCTTGATGAAACACAAGCTGGAATCAAGATTGCTGGGGGAAATATCAATAACCTCATATATACAGATAACACCACCCTTATGGCAGAAAGCGAAGAAAAACTAAAGAGCCTCTTGATGAAAGTGAAAGAGGAGGGTGAAAAAGTTGGCTTAAAACTTAACATTCAGAAAACTAAGATCATGGCATCCAGTCCCAATACTTCATGGGAAATAGATAGGGAAACAATGGAAACAGTGAAAGAATTTATTTTCTTGGGCTCCAAAATCACTGTAGATGGTGACTGCAGCCATGAAATTAAAAGATGCTTGTTCCTTGGAAGAAAAGCTATGACTCACGTAGATAGCATATTAAAAAGCAGAGACATTACTTTGCCAACAAAGGTCCATCTAGCCAAAGCTGTGGTTTTTCCAGCAGTCATGTATAGATGTGAGAGTTAGACTATAAAGAAAGCTGAGCACCAAAGAATTGATGCTTTTGAATTGTGGTGTTAGAGCAGACTCTAGAGACCCTTGGACTGCAAAGAGATTCAACCAGTTAATCCTAAAGGAAATCAGTCCTGAATATTCATTGGATGAAATGATACTGTAGCTGAAACTCCAATACTTTGGCCATCTGATGCAAAGAACTGACTCATTGGGAAAGACTCTGATACTGGGAAAAATTGAAGGTGGGAGGAGAAGAGGACAAGAGAGGATAAGATGGTTAGATGCATCACCAATTCGATGGACATTAAGTTTGAGCAAGCTCTGGGAGTTGGTGATAGGGAAGCTTGGCATGCTGCAGTTCATGAGGTGACAAAGAGTCGGACACAACTGAGTGAACTGAGATTATTTTTAATAATATTTATTTAATACTTTTTTAAAATCATAATCTGATTTTAAAAATTAGGTTATCTCTTTTAAGCTATAGATAACCAGAGGGAAACATTCCAACATAGGTGGATGAGCGCATCAGTCCTTTAGCATCCAGGCTATCATCCAATTCCATGAGAGGCTGAGAACAACTGTTCTTATCTTACAAATATTTGCAGAACTATTAATGCAGCTCTGCTGCTGCTGAGTCACTTCAGTCGTGTCTGACTCTGCGTGACCGCATAGACAGCAGCCCACCAGGCTCCACCATCCCTGGGATTCTCCAGGCAAGAACACTGGAGTGGGTTGCCATTTCCTTCTCCAATGCATGAAAGTGAAAAGTGAAAGTGAAGTCGCTAGTTGTGTCCGACTCTTCTAGAGGACTGCAAAATAAAA
This sequence comes from Capra hircus, assembly GCF_001704415.2. NCBI lineage: Eukaryota > Metazoa > Chordata > Mammalia > Artiodactyla > Bovidae > Capra > Capra hircus. The sequence continues at coordinate 54,384,021 of NC_030815.1, read as the reverse complement.
AGAGGGGAACACTTTTTAAAGACAAACTGCTAAAGAAGTACCCTTGCTCAAAAATCAAGTTCAAGAAAAAATTTAAAATGATAACTATAAGGTCTCTGTTTACATCTGTCTGCATATTTATGTAATAGATATGTGGTATTTTTCTACATTCAGGTGGTATTGCTAACATTAATTTGTGAAACAGTTCAAATTGATCGGCTTAAACAAGTACTTTTATATATTTAGCATTCAAACTAACTCAAATGCTTTTCAATTTCATGCGATCTTGCATAAATTTTGGTGAATAAAAGCAGGTACAAGTTTCTTGGCTTAATTAAAATAGGTTTGTGTTTAGAGTTGTCATATTGAACATTATGTAGACATACAACATTTTATTCTATTTGGGTTTATTAGTGAAACAGGTTCCTTTTATCTTTGACTAAATTTGTTGACCATAATAATAACCTAGACTGATGACTGCTTGATGTCTCATGAAGTTAACAGGGGTGATCTAAACATAGTTCTTGAAAAGAAGTAAATTAAATGGATAAAAAATAAAAGTTTCTATGCAAACGTTTTTAAAAGTTGCCCCAAATCATTTTTGAAGCTTTACAGTTTTGCTAAATTAAATGATGGATATCCAGATGTTTTCCAAATAAGATAAGATACTGAAACACTGATTACTGAACATAGGCTTCTCTAATTTTTGCTTCCTTTCACAGAGGAATTAAAGATATTTGGCTCTATCAGTAACAATGTTCTGTGCCATGCTGAGAAACATTTTTCTAGAAATTATAAAAAGTTATCATAAGTTATATACTTAAATTGTACATTTAAATATGTCATAAATTACAAATTATAAATTACACAAAGATATGTTTATTAATCTGCCAGTATGGAGAAGGCTAATATAAAAGTCCATACTTGCTTATTTATTAATTGTCACTAAAACTTTAAATTTCTAAGGGTTAAAATTGCAATATATGTAATTAAAACTGCTAAAAATAACAAGAAAAAGGAATTTTATGTGGTCAGGACTGATATATAAAGAGAATGAGTTTAACTAAGTAAATGGGTTTTAATATCAAAAGTTAACTGGTGCAAAATTGGAAATCGGTTTTGTCCCTAGTAAAAGTACATTTTTTTTAATTGGTCTGCCTGTGATAATAAGAAATTATTAAAGGCTTTTCCTTATCCTTAAGTAACCTTCTAAATCTGCCTGTGAAGGCTTTAACTGTTATTTTGGCTAAACAGATAACTATTGTTTCACAGTGACCGATGATCCTATTTGATCAAGTGTCTTAAAACCTTTTAATATTTATTTTTTATAAACTTCCCCAAAACAAAATTCTAAATTGAGTATTTTTGACCTTGAATTAACTATGGAGTTTTTCAGAGGGCTTCTGGAAAATGTCAAAATATTTGTTTTCTCTTCCTATAAAAAGGTATATATTTAACTAGTTAGATTTATTTACTATGTTTATTAAATTACATGAGAAGCATTATCAAATAGGAAGATAAAGCCCTTATTATGTTGCATTTATATAAATATATAGAAACACATATATTAGAAGTATTGCAAAAATTGTGTGAAATTGCTAAAATATGATATATTTTGGTATAATGTTATCAGTCATAATTGCAGATATGGTCTTAAAATGTTGTATGTCAAAGATTTCCTTATCAAGTCTATCAGATTTTAATAATGGGCATTTTTAAGTCTTCTGTCACTTACCGAGAGTTACTATTTTACTTTGATACTTTGCAAAGATGTTCCTGCAAAAGTATTTCAACTTCAAAAAAAATTTTAAAAAGGGCTTTTTGACAGGTGCCTGTTTTTGATAACTTTAAGATTTAAAACTTAACTGGTAAGAGCAAAGGCTGCCCTTGAATCACCTTGAATGGCACGATACCAGGTCCCCCTAACTACCCAGATGGCAGCTATACTTCAGAGACTTGAGCCTTGGGTACATATTTCACAGCTAAAGAAGACTCCTCCTGACATCTGACCCCACACAAACACTACAGACTTCCAAATCAAATTGACTAGGAAGTAAAGTAGTTGACATCAAGGTTGACTGCTTCCTCCCAAGACGCCAAATCAAGACTTCATACCGTAACTAAACATGAAGCCCTCTCGTTTTCTTTCTTTCCTTTACTCTGGCATTGGTCTGAAAAGATAATGCTATCATCTGTATCTTCCAGGCCATTGATAGCAGGGGTAACCTTTCAGACTGCAGGATGTCATCAAAAACTCTGATCTGTCCATAGAAACACCCTGGTTCATTTCCCTGTCTCTGGTTAACACCTCAAACTTGGAGAACTAAGAGTCCAAGATGTACTCAAAGAAAGGGACATAAAGCAAAAGTAACCAGAATTAAACCACCAGTGTAGTCTATAGACCCATAATACCAGAAAGCATTCACAGTTCAAAATTAGCTCTCTTTGACAGGTCCCTACTTCCCTTGTTTGGAATAAATGCAAATGAGGAACCTCTCCTTAACTCAAAGATATTGCAGATTTCAAATGCCAAGACAATAGCTGCCCCACAAAGAACCTTAGACTCTCCAGTCAAAGCTGTTTTTGATAAGAGGATAACTCTTGGTTATATTTTAGCGGAGCAAGGAGGTTCTCTGCTGTGGCCAAGACCACCTGCTAGACTTGGAGTAACAGTTCTGGGAATGTTGAAACTCAGTTATATAAGATTACTGAGCAAGCCACTTGGCTTTAAAAGGTGACTTATTCAGCAGTAATGTCTTTGACTTATTTGATTTTGATTGATTTAAGTCTGAGGGATGATGGCTCCAAAGTGCACTCCAAACATTGGGAATTATCCTGCTTTTAATAATTATAATAATCACTCTGGTATATTGTATTTTTTCAAAAGCTTTAAATATGTTTGCAGCCATTGACCATCCAGCAAATTATCCCACTAACACTGGAACATCAGAAAAGGAACAAAGATAATGATTTATTTAAAGACTGATTTAAAGCTGTGACCTGTGAATATCAAGGGGTTAAGCGAAAACATTATAACCTATGGATGCCACACAAAGGAACAATAGAAACTGAAAGAAGTTCAGAATAGTAGCTGAGAGTGGTACTAATGCCTTAAATTTTAACTTCACCTCTCAGTTAAGTTGACAGTATGGTCAAAAGGGGCAAATTGTCAAAAAGAATGAAATCTTTAAATTTACGTGGTTGAATTTTGTTTTTTAACAATCCCAATCATTACAGCCTCCCACCACTATTACACATAGTCTCTGATTAATTCTGGAATGTTTGCCTAAAGAACCTGTAGTATATCCAACAGAAGTAGTATTTCCTCCTCTCTCGCCTTTTGTCTTCACCCTGATACTCTATAATGAGATTTCAGCCTAGAATTTATAAATGGCCCCAATATTTACATTTAAATATTAATCTTCTTGACCTAGAATGCTCTTCCCACAGCTTTCTGATACATCTTTCCATCACATTGGCATGGCATCTACAACCCACCTCACTGATCTCTTGATATCTACAAAGTTGTATTTACCTCTTGGTGTTAAATATCACAAATTCATCTGACCATTGGTAGACAACTGAATTACAAATTAATATCTTATACCCATTTTCAAGTTGTTTTTCTTGTACATAACAAGAATGTCCCCGCATGGTATTTTTATTTCTACACCTGAAGCCATTCTCCACATTTATTTTTGAGTCTCATTAAGATGTTGTCTGTCTACAGTTCCATTTGCCATTTAAGACCCTTGAGTTTATCTAGCCAGCTGACATTTAGCAGGACTATTGCTTGAGTAAATTTTCATAGGCAGAAAAGGGGGAGGAAGGTCCTGCTAGACCTGGAGCAAGCCCTGGAGGAAAACAGCATCAAGCACTAAGAGAATAGTAGAAACTCAGAGAGGAGAAGGATACCATGGAAAAAGAGGACTTTAAAGGAAGTATCAAGAGGCATCAAAGACAAATGTTGACTTTTTGCACTTTAACTTAGGAGAGACCATGGACCAGGTCATTCAAGAAAAATCTTGCATACGAGTACCACCAAATATCAAGTTCAGTCATTTTACCAAAACCAAATGCATTTCCAATGAATTTTTTTAGGTACACTAAATACCAACCTTTTCCAGTTACTAAATGTCAATTTCTACATTACACTTAAATGTAAGATCATCAACTATGACAATGGATCCTGCAAGATACCATCTTTAGAAGGCAGAACACAACATATCTTGCCCTCTGTTGGGAAGGGAATCAATCCATTCAGTATTCTGTATAACCAATGCACATTTTGTTGCTTAAAATTGAAAAAAGGCACCAAAAGAAATATTTTCAGAAGAAAACACCTCTTAAGTTTTTAAAATCATTACTGAATTGATGCTTTTGAACTGCGGTGTTGGAGAAGACTCTTGAGAGTCCCTTGGACTGCAAGGAGATCCAACCAGTCCATCCTAAAGGAAATCAGTTCTGACTGTTCATTGGAAGGACTGATGCTGAAGCTGAAATTCCAATACTTGTGGTCACCTGATGCGAAGAACTGAACTTTTCAATGGAAAAGACCCTGATGCTGGGAAAGATTGAAGGAGGGAGGAGAAGGGGTAGACAGAGGATGAGATGGTTGGATGGCATCACTGACTCAATGGACATGAGTTTGAGTAAACTCCAGGAGTTGGTGATGGACAGGGAGGCCTGGTATGCCGCGGTTCATGGGGTCACAAAGAGTCGGATAGGACTGAGCGACTGAACTGAACTGAACTGAGATAATGTATATGTGAAAATTAATAAAAGAAACCTCAACTAACATTACATTTGGAAGGCCTGGAAAGGCAACTCTCATGCCCTATCACTCACTGTCATTTGCAGGCCCCAACAAGAAGAAATGTAACTTGCATATCAGGCCAGAAGTGGCACTACTTTACTACCCCTCAGGTCAAAGGAAGATTTCCTTCTTGCCCAGCAACCAGTTCAACCAACTGAAAAATCTACAGCTCAGTAAGAAACTGTTATCACCTTGAACTATTTACTTTCTTCCAGCGAATTTTCATTTTTCTTTTGTTGAGGACTTCCCTGTCCCACCCACCTTTTTATGAGTCTTCCATCTTACGTAACTTCTTCAAGCATCTCTTTGCTTGCCAGATGAGATATTGCCAAATCATGCAATAAAGTCAATTAGATCTTACAATTTACTCAGGTTAACAGTTGTTTGTTTGTTTGTTTGTTTTTTAAACACACATTAAGGGCTACTACAACATGAGGTGTATCTAATGCACTCTGAATAAATGTTGATGATCAACATCAGCTGTTCTTAATAGAAACGAGGAATGACAGCCAGGACATGGAAACAACCTAGATGTCCATCAGCAGATGAATGGATAAGAAAGCTGTGGTAGCTATACACAATGGAGTATTACTCAGCCATCAAAAAGAATACATTTGAATCAGTTCTAATGAGGTAGATGAAACTGGAGCCTATTATACAGAGTGAAGTAAGCCAGGAAGAAAAACACCAGTACAGTATACTAACACGTATATATGGAATTTAGAAAGATGGTAATGATAACCCTCTATGTGAGACAGCAAAAGAGACACAGATGTATAGAACGGACTTTTAGACTCTGTAGGAGAGGAAGAAGGTGGGATGATTTGGGAGAATGGCACTGAAACATGTATACTATCAGGTAAGAAACGAATCGCCAGTCTATGTTCGATACAGGATACAGGATACTTGGGGCTGGTGCACGGGAATGATCCAGAGAGATGATATGGGGTGGGAGGTGGGAGGGGGGTTCAGGATTGGAAACTCATCTACATCCGTGGCTGATTCATATCAATGTATGGCAAAACCAATACAGTATTATAAAGCAAACTAAAGTAAAAATAAAAATTAAAAATAAAAGAAAAAAATACCTTTCATATTCTAAAAAATTAAATTAAAAATATACTAGGGATTTTCCTAGTAGTCCAGTGGTCAAGAATCTGCCTTGCAATGCATGGACTCAAGTTCAAACCCTGGTGAGGAAACTAAGATCCCACATGCCACAGAGCAACAAAGCCCGTGTGCCCATGCATGACAAAACTAGAGAGTCTGTGCACCACAATGAAAGATCCTGCATGACTCAGGGAAAACCCATGTGCCTCAACTAAGCCCTAACACAAACAGATAAACATTCTTTTAAAAAAAATACTAAACACAGAACACAGACTAAACTACATAGAAAACATAAGAATGTGAAAATGACTACATGTGAAAGCTAGAAATACCACCACCATGACAGCTAGAAGGAGACCATCTTCCTTATTACCTGAATTTTAGGATGCAAGAGCTTCAAAATTGAGAAACAGATTTGTTCACTGGGGGAGTCCATGATAAATTTAGTGTATAAAATAAAATCAGAAGAATTCTAGAGAAGCTCTTCCTGGGATACAGTTCATTTTTCAAAAAGGAAGAAATTGGTTTTTTGATTGTAGCTCTTACCCTTAGCGGCTTGGCAATGGGTTAGAATGTTATTAAGATATCTGTCAGAAACAGCTCAGTTAGTGAGAGTTAAAGTTATGGAATGTGTTCTTAGGGGACTTTCAAACTGATACCATTAATGCAGTATTACAAAACAGGAAACAAAATGGACAACACACAAATAAAGGGTGAGGACAAAAAAAACCCATTAGCAGCTGTAGAGTGAGGCCCATAAATCTCAGGCTCTGTGATCCTTTAAGGGGTGACTCATGGTACCTGAAACGTATAAATGTGGCCAAGAAAAGAAAAGCAAAACTAAAAAAGCAGAGAGACAAAGGATATCTGTTTCTCAGAAAATTTTAAGGAAATTCCATTTTTGCTTCCAAGCACAAGCGATGAACCTAGGAGAATGAACTCTTCCATCTCAACCATGTCCCACTTCAGAGCAGGGCCCAAAGAGCTTCAGTCTAACAGTGCCACTTCCTGCCTGTTGTACAGGCTGTTCATGGCAGAAGAGGCAGGGCCATTCAAGACAGGGCAGGGATCCCAAAAACCTATCAGGAAAAGGACCATGACACCAGAAGGCCAAAGCACTGCAATCCCTAACAGCCCTTTTATTTATCCTCCATCTATCTAATAATACACATTTGGCCTCTGCTTCTCTGGACCACCATCCCAGGCTCACTGCCAGGGTACCTGAGGAAAGACTTTGGCCCAGTGCATCCTTAGAGTTTCAAGTCCTCATTCACTCTCATTCTTTGGCTTCAAAATGATATACAAATTGACAAAATAGAGTCATTTCTGCTTGGCACTGAGCTTGGCAACCAGATAACACCAGCAAAGCCAGGTCCACATTTATTCTCCACCATGTTCATCGGCATGCAAAGTTCCAAAATAGGAATTTGTTTCTCCTGCAGTTTTATGACGTTTCTGCTGCCTGATTATCCCACTTCACAGCAATTTGCATCACTATGGGCCTGTGGCAAATGAAACAAATTGCCACAAAATGTTGGGAAAATCCTAAATCATGGCTCTGTCTGGTTTGCTTGAATGATAAAACTGGGTTGAATTCAGATGGCTCGGTTCATTTTGCAACAAACAGTCTACAGGCCTTAATGGGTGCCACTGGCTCGCACATCGGGCTGCGTGGTGACTACTAAATGAGGCAAACTAATAGAATTTTTTTCCGAGGCACTAAGCAAGTCTTCAGTGAAGAAAAACACATTGATTCCAAAGTTGTTTACTACCCACTAAATAGAACCCCTATAGCTTTTCCCATGCAGCCCACATTAGAGCTAAATTAACAGCCCTCATATGTATCCATTCTACTAGTACCAGACAAAAGTGCTTACACCATTAGGAATGGAAGTTGCCTCAGTCTAAATCTTGATACAAGAGATTGTCTTTCTCATTTAACTGCCTACCTATCAAAAGTTGTGATATCAGGCATAGACAAGCCTTTAAAAAAATAATAAATGCACTGAAAGGTCATAAGTAATTGCTGCATTTTAATTCAGTGGTGATGTGCTGTTAGTTTTAAAGCAAAGGAATAGAAGACTGATGGGCTAGACATGCAAAAATGAGATTCAGGAAGGCTAATAACTCTGATAATTAGTAAGATCCTTGTTGATGATGATCTTGGTTCAGCTTTTGCAAATCTCTCCTGTGAGTAAATTTATGAGCAGAGAAGCTTCATAGTTAGCAACTCTCTAGGCTCAAAACACACGAGATTCATTTGGACAATAAGGCTGGAATAAAAGCAATGGAATTTTATTTCTTTAACCTCTTGTATCTCACGTTCTCCTAATCTCCAAATCACTCAGTGTTCTAACCTAAGACACTTAGTGAATACTCAGCCTTTCCTATACGTGAGGCAAATCTTTCAGAACCACCCTCCCATCTCCTAACCTCTCCATTAGACAGGTTTCTAGCGTCCTTTCAAACAAATAGAGGAGAATGCCCAGATGAAGTGAACCTGACAAAGGAGACTGATTGAGAACAGGATTAAAATCAAAAGGGACAAGCTGTATCAAAACTTTAGTATCCAGAAAATTACAACAATGCTGTAAAACAAAACAGGGAGTTTTGTAGAGTCTGGTTTTACTTTATTTAAAACATGCACACAATTTTATGTAATACTTAATTAAAAGAAAGTAATTAAATTCAGTTATCATTCATTGAACATTTAATATGTGTTAAGCACTTTACTGAAAAGTTTAAATGATTATTTGATTTAATCAGTCCAACATATGCACACACACACACCCGCATTTGCCACTTCCAGATAAGTAACTTAATACTTACAAAGACTAAACTTCTTCAAAGACGAACAGGCAATCAGAGGCAGAGCTAGAATCTGAACCATGATCTATTCTCACCATTAATTCCATGCTCCCTACCACTATCGTACACAGATGCATTATAAAAATCAAGTTTTCTGCTAAATTAACATTATTATTAGTCCAACAATAAACTCCACAGGATTAAAGATCCTTGCAAAATTTTAACAAGTATCTCATATTTGGATTCTCCTGGATGATTTTTATGACTCATTAATATAGCCTCTTCTTCTAACTTGTTTATCTTTTTCTTTTTCTATTTCACTCTCATTTGCTAGACAAAATATCGTATTCTCTCATTACAGAATAATGTTTTGATTCTAGATTTCTCTTTCTTTTTGCTTATTTAGGAGGTCACAAAAGCTGTGCCAATAAACCAAGCCCACAACACGAAGCAACTTAAAGGTCTTGAATATTTGTTATTTATGGCAGTTTGAATTTTTGAATGAAAAATAAATGTGTACATTTCCAGACTATAAATATTTATTCTGGTGTTCCCTTAGATTTCACATATGTTCTTTTCCTTTTGGTTTCTAAAAAAGGAAGCATAGAAGAATTTCTAGAAATCCTCACAGTCTTGAACCCAGAGGTCCTGATTTGTAGTTTAGAAAGCATCTGTTAAGTTATGAACCTATATATTACACATAGATTTTCAGACAGTCCTTTGACATATATTACATATTCAACTTCTTCCCTAAGAAGAATCACTATGCCAAAATTGTTTAGTAACATGTGAGAAACCACTCACGTGTTGGGCTTTGCTATAGCTGTGGTTTCCTAACCACCAGACCACCAGGGAAGTCCCTGTGTCAGCTTAACTGAGCTTAAAACTACATTTCCCAGAGTTCCCTTTCTTGCATAGTTCCAGGTTAACATGGGACCCAAGAGACATTTTACAGAGATCTGGAAGGCGGAAATGAAGTGGCCATATTCTCTCTGTGGTCAGAGGGTGGTGCAGGACACAGAGCACTTGGCAGCTCACACGCGCTGTTGCTGATTCGCTGCCTCACTTTGTGCGGCAGTGGTCTAGCCTGCTGCTCCTTCAGCTCCCACAGGACACCCACATCACTGAAGTGGGAGGACTGGAGGCAGGCAGATAGTAACAAGGTTTCCAGCTCATCTTTCTGTGATATTTTTTACCTGATGACTTGAAGGCCAACATCAGATATAGAAGCAACAGCACTTCAGAAATTATACTAAGTCAATCCTCCTTGATAAAGCCCATATTCTTCTCATTTCTAAGACTCTATTTCTTTGATCAAACCCATGTGTTTACCATACACATGTGCATATTATCTATAGAAAGGGCATACTGCTAATTGTTTTCTAAGATTTATCTCATTCACTCCTCATAGCAACCATGAAATGTGTACTATTAATACTACTATCCCCATTAGAGATGAAGAAACAGGGCTCACCAGGACCAAGTGACCCTTCCCGTATCACATTCCTAAATGAGTATTGAAGCTGGAACTCAAACCCTGGGAACATGATAAAGAGAATCCAGAAGTTTATATGCTGTGTGTACTGCATCTTTAGTTATGCTCCTTGGGGCAGTTTGTAAGGTTTAGACATTTACTAAGTGCTCTTTTCATCAGGGGCTTTTGCTCAGAAGTCTTTGGGTTCATGACTGAGAAAGTGCAATTGATTGAGGAATAGAATTTTTGAGATAGAAAGAAGTTTAGAAATCACTGAGCCCAAGTATAAGAAAATAAATCTTACAGAAGAGATTGTGCAAGTTAAGCAAAGTCTCTTGATGAGGGCTTTCTGCCTAAATTCTGTGCCCTTCTGTCACAACATACTCCAAAGGCTAGCAAACTGAGGTTCACCTTCAATAGTCAGTGATGCAGGGATCTGGGACATACCATGGAGCACCTCCTGAGCCAGGTTTACGACTTTGAGATTTGTTCTTGTGTGTGTAACTATCTCTCTGATGTGCTTTGGCCTAAGAGAAATAACTCAATTTCACTATTTGTGTGCTGTAAGATCCCTTTCTGGTGTAATTCAAGTCTCTTCCAACACTTCAACTGGAGGGACTATTAGGAAAATCCTTTCCAATAATTCTGCTAATAGTTTCCAGCAAACTTCAACCTGGAGCGACATTTGAATGAATTTATCTGTAGTGGGCTTCTGCAAGAATCAATAAGTCATTTTGATTCATTCTCAGTTTCTAGAGGAAAGTATTTATTTCCTAAGATGAGACTGAATAGAAATGGGAATCATTTGTATGGGGTGAAACATAGTTTGCTGATTAACATTACCCCGCTTTTCCTTTATTATTCCAGAAAGATTAAACTATGGGAATTTCAAAACTTAAAACTACAGATTTCTTCTCTCCATACTCTTAGAGAAGCACTCATTGTCCCCATGGGATTTTGATAATTTGTACCATTTTGATGTTAGAATTTTATCCAGAAAAGTACTTTGAAAACACAGCTGGCTGAAAATTAGACCATGCTTCAACCACTAGTATATAAATACATGAAAATGTGTCCATAAAAACATCAATTCTCTTATATGTTTCAGTGAAAATTAATAACAAAAATATAAATCATAATTTTGAGAGAGGAACTTATTAACTGGCAACATGAACATATGATTTTTTAAAAAAAACAATAAATATTTTCTTACAACAGTGAAAGGGTTTACAGAAGTAGAATTTCTACAGGGGAATTTACATTACAAACAAACCCCAAAAGAACAAAGGTTCTCGTGAAACTATGGTCATTCCTTTCTACCTTATAGAGACCATAGTGTAATTGGAATGAATCTGCATCAGTAAGTCTGAAAGAAATGACCACTAAAACTTGGGAACATCCCACTTCAGTCTAACTGGGAATTAATCCTTATAGGATTGAAATAGCATATAAGTTTTGCTTCCCTTGAAAGTTATAAAAAATGGAAAACTTGAGATTCCTAGGAGTCAATTATAAAGCCTATTTGACTGTCCTGGGGGATTAATAATTATGCACTCAATTTCAGCGTGTTTTTGCCCCAAGTCACCAAGCAATTCTCAGATACCAGCTGAATGTCCTTCAATTCAACTCAGTTCTGATACAATTCAACACCTACTGGCATGCCATGGCCTTTCTCTGGGGTGCAGCCCCCACTCTAGCCAAGTTTATCATCAGTCTTAGTTACTAGAGGTGAGGGAAAGCTAAGATGATAACAATTCAACATTTTGAAAAATTATTTTTGTCCAATTTTAAAATATTTTATAAAAGTATAAAAAATATTACAAAAACACATACCCAGCAATCAAAGTCAATACATTTTAACATCTTGCTCTATTTTCTGCAGCTTTCTTTTCTCTTTCTTTACAGACACAGCTAAAGCTCAATCATATTTTCTCTACCCTCCCTTCCTTCTACTTTTCTAAAGGTTACTACAATCTTGAAGTTGGTATGTATCACTCCCATGCATGATTTTCAACATTAAGTAAATATGTAGGAAATCGTTAAAAAATATATAGTATGCCTTTGTATAATTTTTAACTTATAGATATACATTCTATACAAGGATTTCTCAACCTTGGCTCTACTGACATTTTGGGTCATGTATCAATTTCTTACCGCTGCCATAACAAATTACACAAAATCAGTGTCTCGAAACAATACCAATTTATTATTTTATAGATCTGGAGGTCAGAAGGGTGAATGAACCTTACAGGGCTGACCTCAAGGTGTCAGTATGGCTGGTTTCTTCTGCAGGCTCTAGGAGAGAACTTATTGTCTTGCTTCTGCCAAATTCTAAAGGGTATCTTCATTCCTTGGCTTGTGGCCTTGCATCTCATAGCCTTTTTTCCACCTGCTCCATCATAACATTGCCTTCTTCCTTCTTTGCCCTTGTATTACTCTTATAAGGACCCTTGCAATTACACTTACTTAGGGCCCATCAGGATAGTCCAGGATCATCTCAGTATGAAGCCAGGCTTCAATAGTACCTGAACTGTGAACTTTCAGACATTCAAGCTGGATTTAGAGGAACCAGAGATCAAATTGCCAACATCTGTTGAATCATCAAAAAAGCAAGAGAGTTCCAGAAAACCATCTACTTCTGCTTTATTGACTACACCAAGCCTTTGACTGTGTGAATCTCAACAAACTGGAAAATTCTTCAAAAGATGGGAATACCAGACCACCTGACCTGCCTCCTGAGAAATCTATATACAGGTCAAGAAGCAACAGTTAGAACTGGACATGGAACAACAGACTGGTTCCAAATTAGGAAAGGAGTATGTCAAGGCTGTATATTGTCACCCTGCTTATTTAACTTATATGCAGAGTACATCATGTGAAATGCTGGGCTGAATGAAACACAAGCTGGAATCAAAACTGCTGGGAGAAATATCAATAACATCAGATACTCAGATGACACCACCCTTATGGCAGAAAGTGAAGAAGAACTAAAAAGCCTCTTGATGAAAGTGATAGAAGAGAGTGAAAAAGTTGGCTTAAAACTCAACATTCAGAAAACTAAGATCACAGCATCTGTCCCATCACTTCATGGCAAATAGATGGGGAAACACTGGAAACAGTGAGAGACTTTATATTCTTTGGCTCCAAAATCACTGCTGATGGTGACTGCAGCCATGAAATTAAAAGATGCTTACTCCTTGGAAGAAAGCTATGACCAACTTAGACAGCATATTAAAAAGCAGAGACATTACTTTGCCAACAAAGCTCCATCTAGTCAAAGCTATGGTTTTTCCAGTAGTCATGTATGGATGTGAGAGTTGGACTATAAAGAAAGCTGAGCACCAAAGAATTGATGCTTTTGAATTGTGGTGTTGGAGAAGACTCTTGAGAGTCCCTTGGACTGCAAGAAGGTCCAACCAGTCAATCCTAAAGGAAATCAGGCCTGAATATTCATTGGAAGGACTGATGCTGAAGCTGAAACTCCAATACTTTAGCCACCTGATGCAAAGAACTTAACTTTTCATTGGAAAAGACCCAGATGCTGGGAAAGATTGAAGGCAAGAGGGGAAGGGGACAAGAGAGGATGAGATGATTGAATGGCATCACCGACTCAATGGACATGAGTTTGAGTAAGCTCTGGGAATTGGTGATGGACAGGGAAACCTGGCGTGTTACAGTCCATGCGAATCACACAGATCTGGACACAACTGAGCAACTGAACTGAACTGAACTGTCTCACCATTTTAAGACCTTTCATTTAATCACACGGGCAAAGTCCTTTTTGCCATAGAACATAGAATTCATAGTTTTCAGTGGTTAGAATATGGGCATCTTTGAGGACCATTACTGAGCCTACTACAGGGCAGATAATTCTACGCTCTGTAGGGGAATGTCCTGTACTTTGCAGAATGTTTAACTGAATCCCTAATCTATATTCTCCAGATGCCAGAGACAACCCTCAAGTTTTAAGAACCAAAAATGCCTCCAGATATTGCCAGATGTCTCCTGGGGGTGGGAGGAGGCAACATCATGTTGAGAACAGTTCATCACTTGGTATATTTAGTTCTATATCATGTTTGAGAATTATTCATGTCACAACATTAACACCTAATTCATTAATTTCAACTGCTTCAAATATTTTGTTGAATGAATAAAAGCTTTTTTTCCTCTGTTTTTCTTCTATTATGAACAATGCTTCATAAATAATCTGAACATGTCTCCTCATAAGCATGACTGAAGAATTTCTTTATGGTACAGCAATGGTTCTTGCTCTTTAACATACTTGATTCTAACTTGATAAGAACCACCTAAAGAGCTCCCTGTAACACAGATTGTTGGGGAACAGGCCAAGAGTTTCTGATTCAAGAGATCCTGAAATACTGAGTTTTTAACAAGTTCCCAGGTGATGCTGAAGCTACCAGTCTAGGGACCACTCTGAGAACCACTTCTCTAAGACATATGCTTAGAAGTATGATGCCAAGTATGATGTGCTGCTGCTGCTGCTGCTAAGTCATTCAGTCGTGTCCAACTCTGTGCGACCCCATAGACGGCAGCCCACCAGGCTCCCCCATCCCTGGGATTCTCCAGGCAAGAACACTGGAGTAGGCTGCATTTCCCTCTCCAATGTATGAAAGTGAAGAGTGAAAGTGAAGTCGCTCAGTCATGTCTGACTCAGCGACCCCATGGACTGCAGCCTTCCAGGCTCCTCCGTCCATGGGATTTTCCAGGCAAGAGTACTGGAGTGCGGTGCTAATGATTTGCTAGGTATTATCAAATTGCCACCACACTGGTAATAACAATTTCACTCACCCTCAAGGAATGAATTCATTATTCTCAAAATAAAAATATTCTCTGACCAATTGGTGTAGAGAGGCTGTGATTTTTTTTTGCAAAAGTGAGGGATTAAAGTAGCATCACATAGCCTATTACTTTATATTTCCCACAGTACCAAAGTTATACATATTATCATACAATTATTATCCATTTGGGGCTCCTATAGGAAATGGCAACCCACTCCAGTATTCTTGCCTGGAGAATCCCATAGACGGAGGAGCTTGGTGGGCTACAGTCCACGGGGTCGCAGAGTCGGACAAGACTGAGTGACTTCACTTTCACTTTCACTATCCTGTATGCTGCCTGTTTTCCTTCTTTTTTTTTTTTTCTGGTTTTCTACAGAGATGGTGTTGTTGTTCAATCACTCAGCCACGTCTGACTCTTTGCAACCCTATGGACTGCAGCACGCCAGGCTTCCATGTCCATCACCAACTCCCGGAGCATGTTCAAACTCATATCCATTGAGTCAGTGATGCCATCCAATCATCTCATCCTCTGTTGTCCCCTTCTCCTCCTGCCTTCAATCCTTCCCACTATCAGGGTCTTTTCCAATGAGTCAGTTCTTCACACGAGGTGGTCAAAGTATTGGAGTTTCAGCATCAGTCCTTCCAATGAATATTCAAGACTGATTTCCTTAAGGATGAACTGGTTGGATCTCCTTGCAGTCCAAGGGACTCTCAAGAGTCTTCTCCAACACTACAGTTCAAAAGCATCAATTCCTTGGCACTCAATCTTCTTTATGGTCCAACTCTCACAACCATACATGACTACTGGAAAAACCATAGCTTTAACTAGACAGACTTTTATCAGCAAAGTAATGTCTCTGCTTTTTAATACGCTGTCTAGGTTCTACAGAAGTAATTATGGAAATTTTTCTATACTTCAGATATTGAATTTCTGTTAGTTTTACACATTTCAAGTGTATGTTTCTTGTTTTTAGAACTTTCCCCTTTGCTTCTTTTGATAAAAAGATATTTATTTTAATGTAGTCAAATTTATCCTCCTTTTTTATGGTTTTTTAAATTTTTTTATCTTAAGAAATCCTTCTCTGCCCCAAGGTCAGAGAGACATTTCTCTCCATTTTTTCAAATTTTGCCTTATATATTTTCACACTTAGTTTAACTGAAATTTATTTTTGTATATGATATGAAGCAGGGATCTATTTTAATTCATCCCATAGGAATAGCTGGTTGATTCAGCCTTATTTACCGGGCAGTTGGATTCATGATTTGTAATTCTCCTCTGCCATATATATGCATATATGAGTGATTCTGTTTTTCAGCTTTCTATTCTATTCTATTCTATTCTATTGAATATTTTTGTACCATAGTTTTAACTAATAGAGGTTTATACAGGTCTTAACATGTTTTAGGTTAAATATTCCTTTATTCTTGTTCAAAAACTGCCATTGCTCTTCTCTTTATCTTGTCAATTAAAATTTAAAATCAGCTCAAGTTCTATGGGGAAGAAGCATTTTTATATATGTTGCATAGGAATTATAAAGATCAGTTTCTATCATTATAACATCAGATTTTCCACCAAGTAACATGATCCATTTGTCCATTTATTTAAGTCTTTTAGTTATTTAATAAAGTTTTAAAAGCTTATTCTTAAATGTCTTCATTACTTTTTTGTACATTTGTTTCTAGGTCCTTAAAATTTTGTGCTATTCTTGACGTTTTATTTGCATTTTTTAATTCAGTTCAGTTCAGTTCAGTCGCTCAGTCGTGTCCGACTCTTTGCTCCTTCTCTATAGAAATGCTAATAATATTTGTACATAGATATTGTATCCAGTAGCCTTGTAGTTATTTTCTATTTATAGTTTACTCAGGAATAATTTAAGAGAAGGCAGTGGCACCCCACTCCGGAGGAGCCTGGTAGGCTGCAGTCCATGGGGTCGCAAAGAGTCGGACACAACTGAGCGACTTCACTTTCACTTTTCTCTTTCATGCACTGGAGAAGGAAATGGCAACCCACTGCAGTGTTCTTGCCTGGAGAATCCCAGGGACGGTGGAGCCTGATGGGCTGCCGTCTATGGGGTCGCACAGAGTCGGACACGACTGAAGCGACTTAGCAGCCGCAGCAGCAGCAGCCACCTTGTAGCATTTCCTGATTCATTCCAGTAGTTTTGTAGATTTCTGTGGGTTTTTCTAAATAGGCAACATGTAGATACATGTTTCTTCCTTTCAGTTTCTCATGCTTAGTGGTCTTATCATGGCACCTAGGATCTCCAATACTACACTGATGAGAGCTTCTGAAAATGAGAATCCTGGTCTTATCCCTAGCTTTGAAAATATTGCTTTTGTTATGTCACCATCAAGTATAATATTTGCTATTGCTTTTTAACTCACCAGGTAAAGAAAGTTTGCTGAGAGAGGTTATCATGGGTAAATATTGAACTTAATGAAATGTGTATCTTGTGTTTATTTGTGGATTATATGATTTTTATCTTTTAAGTTATTAATGAGGTAAATTATACTAATTTACTTAAGACAGTTTCAATTTTTATCAAAGTTATCAATAACTATATTTTAAAGGGTCAAATGATTCTACCTATTTATTGTGAAACACAGACTCTCTTCCTTTACCATTTCCTCACCCACAAATGCAGTAGCTTCTGTGTATTTTAACTGATTTTTTCAGTGCTTGTTTTCTGTATCTCTAAATGAGATGACTGTGTTGTTACTTCTTGATTTTTCAGAACTTTAGCCCTCTATTTTCACTGTATAATCATCTTTTATTCCCAGCTCTGACCACACATTCACTCTCCTCCTAAATGAGTCATACACTTATTTTACTCTAATAAATACTCTGTGTTTACATTACTATAACTATACAAACACTATTCACAGCTGAACCATACAGTACACTATGATTATTTTTCCTTTGCTGGCAAATTCATTTTCTCGGCTTGCACTATCTTGTTATTTGCTGTTTTCTGAGTTTACAAATAACACCAAACTCTTACCCAGTTCCCTAAATCTCCTTTTAAGATGATCAGATACATCAGATATTCTATCAACTTTATCTTCCTGAAGAAGATTCTCACCTGTTCCAATCTGCATTTTTCCTGTGATGGATCTCCAATACCTACTATCCATGTGTGAATTCTTTTGTTTATGCCTACCAATTACTAAGAGCAGTGTACGATACCTCTATGACAATATTTGATATACCTTCATGAAATTTGCAGTTTTTATTTTATATTCTGAAGCTACATTTTTAGGTACTTAGAGGTTCCAAATTGTTACAGCTTCCTGAAGAATTGTTCTCCTTATCATTATGTAATGATTCCCTACGTAGTATGATAAATCTAGGTACACCAGTTTTCTTCTAGTCAGTATTAGTCTCACATATCACTTCCTTTCCTTAATTTGCAACCTGTTTTATTATGCTTTAGGTGTCTCTCTTTGAAGCAACATATAAGTAGGTTTGTTCTTTTTCCATATAAAATCATCTAAACTGGTAAAAAGCCATACATTTATATTTTTGTTACTTTAGATATATCTGGACTATTTTGTGCTTTCACTTGTTCATACCTTACATTTTATCCTTCCATGCTTTGTCATTGAATAATCAAGCTTTATCTAGTTGGCCTTTCTCCTTCCACTACCACTGTTAAGTGAAAAACTTAATATCAGGCATAATCTTAGAAAGCAACCCTTCAGAGAATGAGGTTTCTGTTCTGCCTAGGATGACTAATTCTAATAGTCAAGGGGAAACTGGTTTGCCTCTGTACAATGGGAAAATAGGGATTTTTGTGTCACTGTGTCAGTAACACAAAGGCCCTCTGGGAAGCCTCATAATGCTTCCATGATCAATATAAAAGTTAATGAATATTGTGGTTCAGCTGGTAAAGAATTCACCTGCAATATGGGTGACCTGGATTCAGTCCCTGGGTTGGGAAGATACCTTGAAGAAGGGAAAGGCTACCCAATCCAGTATTTTGGCCTGGAGAACCCCATGGACTGTATAGTCCATGGGGTTGCAAAGAGTTGGACATGACTGAGTGACTTTCACTTCACAGTAACTAAAATTATAAATTAGTTCAATGACAAATCATACTCTAGAAATGGAGGTTTAGTTAACCCAACAGGTAATGAATATCTAATCAGTTTTTCCTCCATTTAATCTATGGTTTTTCCCAATTAAGAGTATTACAATATATAATTCTATTCTCATATATTTCACCTGTATCTCACTGTGCTAAAGCTGGGTACTTTACTTATATCTGTATTTTCTATTTTATGGGTCTTCTCTTCAGTTGTTTCTAATGGGATATTTAACCTCTCCATTAGGTTTTAATTTCAAATTTCTAAGTGTTTTCATTTTCAGAAGTTCAATTTCATTTTTTCCCAAATCTGCCTAAGCATCATCTTTTTTCTTATGTTTCTTGGTTTTTATTTTTCCTTTGTTAGCTATTTAAAAGATATTTATTGTATAAATTTAGATTATTTTATCTCAGGATTTGGCTTGCTAAACTTTTGTCTGCTGACACTAACTTATAACAGAACTTAAGTTCATCTTATGTGGAAATAGTTTTCCCCGTTACCTGGATTATGGAGAAAAACCTTTAAGCATACTTTCATTTATTTCTTCCTGGTATTCTAAGGATAGTACCTGCCTGGGGACCACTTTACATCAGTTTATCAATTTGGTAGTATGAAAAAGCATAGGTTTAACAGAAGTGTGGTTACACTGGGGGTCTAAGAGGCTTCTCCTTCACCATTAAATGAAACACACTTTAATTCTGGCTGTAGACAAGCCCTACCACTAGAGCTCCAATTTTCAGTGCATGTTTCATTGAGTCGTACTCCTTTGTCAACTCCCAAAGCAAAGCACATTCACACTCCAGTGAAACATAAATAAGTACAGTATCAGTTCAGTCACTCAGACGTGTCTGACTCTTTGCAACCCCATGGACTGCAGCATGCCAGTCTTCCTTGTCCATCACCAACTCCTGGAGCTTGCTCAAACTCATGTCCATTGAGTTGGTGATGCCATCCAACCATCTCATCCTCTGTCACCCCCTTCTCCTCCTGCCTTTCCCACTATCAGGGTCTTTTCCGATGAGTCAGTTCTTCACATCAGGTGGCCAAAGCGTAGGACATTCAACTTCAGCATCAATCCTTCCAATAAATATTCAGGACTGGTTGGATCTCTTTGCATTCCAAGGGATTCTCAAGAGTCTCCTCCAACACCACAGTTCAAAAGCACCAATTCTTTGGTGAGAGTCCCTTGGACTGCAAGGAGATCAAACTAGTCAATCCTACTGGAAATCAGTCTTGAATATTCATTGGAAAGACTGATGCTGAAGCTCCAAAATATTAGGCAGGGAGAAGAGCAAGTTCACAAGCAAAACTGAACACAAGTTTGGCATTTTCTGAAAACAGAGAAGAGTGAAAGACATTTGTACAACAAAAGATGTGACATGGATGGGGCTAGACAGACCAGCTGTGGTGATCTTATGAAAGTCTCCTACCAATGCAGAGTGGAAGAAATTCTGATTGGAAGATTATATATCTTGTTTTTATATAAAATTTGAATCATACCATGGAAATATGAAATGATTATATAGTAAATACTGCCTTTGATTGACTTAATCATTTCAAACATGAAAGACATGTATAATTAATAGGCTTTAGTGGTAAAAAAAGAAAGAAAAAAAAGGTCATTTCTGGCCTAATACTTGTTCTTCTTTAGTATCTTGGCAGGGGGCAGCAACTAAGAAAGATTTTCCTCTTGGCCATTGCCCAAAGAAGGACTGAAGAAGAGGAATAGGGATTGTTAGAGAGGACTGGACATAAGCCCAGCCCGGTCAACACGGACAAAGAGCATGAGAAAGAAGGGAGTAAAAATACCTGCTAAACCATATTGCCAACTATGCTCTTCAGAGGACAGGAGAACTGGGGAATCCTGTACTTTTGAGGAATGGATGCTAGCCACATACACATACTGGAGTTGTAAATTACGTGATTCTGAAACTTTTTTCAAGAAAATCCTGGATTTTATATATAGTAGACAGAACAGAAGTAGAATAAACAAGATTCTGTGGCTATGCAAGCCAGTGGTTTCTAAACCTGGCTGTACTAAGTACTGTCATCTAGGGAGAGTTCAAAAAACTATTTTTTAAGTGCCTGGGGCCCACCCTTTAGTCTAGAATTTCATTGTCTAACTTTTTAAGTTGCCCCAAGTGAGTCTTGTGTAGTTAATCCAGCAGATCAGCTCTCAGAAAATGCAAATAAAATGTTCCTTGATTATAATCTGTATTCAAATTAAAATGTTTTTGTCAGTTCTCTTTATCTTAAAAATGACACCTTTTACAAAAATTAACTTATAATTATTAAAATTATTCTTCCAGGGATTTAAAAAATGTTTACTTCATACATTCAATTTTATCTCATTTTTTCTTATTGTAAATAATTTACATGCTGATAAAGGTAGAATTATAAACCAATAAAGGAAAGGCTATTACTTAATAGCACATGGTAAGACAGTACAGTAGTCCTTTAGTATCTGCAGGAAATTGGCTCCAGCCACCCTCTCCCCATTACCAAAATCTGCAGATTCTCAAGTTCTTTATATAAAATGGGATAGTGTTTTCTTATAACCTACACACATCTTCCCAAATACTTTAAATCATCTCTAGATTACTTACAATACCTAAAACAATATAAATTTATGTAGTTGTGAATATTATGTAAATGCTGTGTAAATAACTGTCAGGCTATTGGCAAACTCAACTTTCTGGAATTTTTTTCAAGTATTTTTGAAAAACATTGGTTGAACTGCAGTTGGCCCTGGATACCTGTGGATGCAGAACCCACAGGTATCAAAGGTCAACTGGAGTTATAGTCATTCCTTATACCTAAGCCAAAATAAATTTGAGTTGTCAATATTGTAAATAAATAAAATATACTAAATATTTTAAATCTACAATTAGAAAAAACATTTAAAGTCTGATACAAAACCTAGAAGCCATAAAAGGTTATTGATAAATCTGAAAATATAAAATAGAACATTTCTACAAAGTGAAAAGAAATTATTCTTAAAATGATAAAAAGGAGATGCATACTTTTCAAGTTCTTAAAATAAAGACAACTCAACAGAAAAATGGGAAAATATGATAACAGATAGTTCTCACAGAAAAGGAAATGTCTTTAAAAATATGATAAGATGCTAAACTTCTTTGATAATAATATAAATACACATGAAAATATACATATAATCAAATGAAAAAGTGAAAGTTAATCACTCAGTCATGTCTGACTTTTTGTGATCCCAAGGACTGTAGCCTACCAGGCTCCTCCGCCCAAATTCTCCAGGCAAGAATACTGGAGTGGGTAGCCATTCCTTTCTCCAGGCGATCTTCTAGACCCAAGGATCAAACTCGGGTCTTTTGCACTGCAAGCAGATTCTTTACCATCTAAGCCACCAGGGAAGCTGTATACCATCACATAAACATACATAAAATGTAGATAGAACTTTCAACTTCTCAAAACTGACAGATCAGTTTGATAACACATAGTTGTATGACTATGGGGGAAACTGAACCTCTCACACATTCTTTGTGAGATTGTAAAATGGCATAGCTTTTTTGTAAAATGTAAAAATTGTAAAATAGCAATTTAGTAACATCTATCAATACATATTGAGACCCAGAGATTTCACTCCTAAGAAATTATGCTACAGTTATAGTCACAAGTGTGCAAGATAGCATGTAAAAGAATGTACATGATACGATTATTAACACAAGTTGGAAACAACCCAAATACCCATCAAGAGGGAATTTAATAACATAATGCTGTCATTAAAGAGAATACAGGCAGACTTACATTGAGATACAGAAGAATGTACCAATTATGTGAAAATAATTGTATCATATGTACATACATTTCATATAATTGGAACATTATTCTATATCTCAATATAAGTCTCTCTCATTCCTTTTTATGGCAGCATTGTGTTATCAAGTTCCCTCTTGATGGGCATTTGGGTTGTTTCTAATTGTATCATATACAGATAGTTTTAAGGCTTCCCTTATGGCTCAGTGGGTAAAGAATCTGCTTGCTGTGCAGGAGACACAGGTTCATTCAATCCCTGGGTCAGGAATATCCCCTAGATGAAGGAAATGAGAACCCACTCCAGTATTCCTGCCTGAAAAATCCCATGAACAGAGGAGCCTGGCGGGCTACAGTCCGAAGGGTCACTACAGTCTGAGTGACTAAACACACACATATATATTTTTATCATAAATCCTTTGGTTTTTTTTTAATTTTGTGTTGCATGAATATATTACTCATTCTAAAACTTACACATAAATTTATAGCATTTCATAGTTAGATGGCAAATAGAATGCAATACTATAAAGACTACAACAAAGCCATTATGGTGATCATACTATTGGATTTTACTTTGAAAAAATCATCTTCAATGTTTTACGTATATGTAAAACTTAGAAGAAGACTGACAAGTCAGTTTTTTAAAAAGGTATTCTTATTATTTTCCACTATGGTTTTAGTTTGCTCTACAATAGAAAGTAGTTATAATAGAAAGTAACACAACATTGTAAATTAACTATACTTACATAATATAAAAATCTGAAAATAATAATAAAATTAAAATATTGATTTTTAAAGTATTCCTGCTCATTCTATAAAGATTATAAAACCCTAAATAGTAGAGAGAAGAAAAATATATATAAAGACAATCTCCTCCCCAACTCAAAACTGCTACTAGAAGCATTTTGGTATCTTCCTATTTCTGTATATAATTATGTGCCTGTTAGTATGTCTGTTGGAGAAGGAAATGGCAACCCACTCCAGTACTCTTGCCTAGAGAATCCTGTGGACAGAGGAGCCTGGTGGGCTGCTGCCCATGGGGTCGCACAGAGTCAGACACGACTGAAGCGACTTAGCATGCATGCATGCATTGAAGAAGGAAATGGCAACCCACTCTAGGGTTCTTGCCTGGAGAATCCCAGGGACAGAGGAGCCTGGTTGGCTGCCATCTATGGGGTCGCACAGAGTCGGACACGACTGAAGCAACTTAGCAGCAGCAGCAGCATTATGTCTATAATATGTAAAACTAAATACATATACACAAAAATGTATATTTCAGAAGAAATAGTGACAGTATGTTCCCTACTACACTGTTTTTTATAGTTAGCAAAAGATGGTAGGTTCATTAAAAAATAGAATATAGAAGTAAAAATGAGAGTATTAACTAATATTTATACATTTAGTCTTTATATTGACTTTGGAGGTTTAATCAGTTTGACATTAATAGACATATGCTCCAACTGTAAATTTAAAGAGTACGCTTTTGCACAACATAGAAAAGAAACTTATGGTTACCAAAGGGGAAAGGTGGGTGGCAGGGATAAATCAGAAGGTTAAGATTACCATATACACACTACTATAAATTTCATGGTCAGAGGAGCCTGGCTACAGTCCATGGGGTTACAGTCCATGGGGTCAAAAAGAGTCGAACAGAACCTAGCAGCTAAGCAGCAGCCCATATAAATAGTGTTTGACACATCACAGAGGCCAAGTAGATATTTGTTGAATGAATGAATGTGTCCCACCTACCTATGTAGCCTTAAAGGATTTTCAAAAAAAACAAAAATGCTATAGCTTTTCTAAAACACCAGGTAGAAAAAAAAATGGGGGAAAATTGGAAGTTAGAAACTCTAAGGTAGGCAGAACAATGGCTCTTGAAACCTTTCGGTGGATATGTTAGTTTATATGGCAAAAGGGACACAGCATATGTAATTAGGTAACAGACATTAAAATAGAGAGAGAAGCCTGAATTACCCAAGTGGGCCCAATCTAACCAAGAGAGACGTTAAAAACCAAGAAATGTTCTCCAGTTACAGAAGCGGAAGTCAGAGAGATTGAAGAGCGAGAGGGACTCCATCCACCTTCCTGGAGAGCAGCCACTTGGAAAGCAAGCGGCCTATGGGTGCAGAGACCAGCCTCGGGCTAAGAGCCAGAAACCAAACAGGGGCCTCCACCCCACAACCACAAAGAGTGGAATTCAGCCAACACCTTGAATGAGCTGGAAGATTTGCTCCTAGAGCTTCCAGAAAGGAAGTTTGTCCTTATGAGACTGTTCAGGACCCAGCTAGGCCACACTGTGCATTAGCTGAACTGGGCGGGGTGAGGGGGTGTGTAATAAACGGTGCTGTTGAAGGCTGCTCAGTTTGTGGAAATATTATGGCAGTGATGGAAAACTATACTGCTGCTGCTGCTGCTGCTGCTGCTGCTGCTAAGTCGCTTCAGTCGTGTCCAACTCTGTGCGACCCCATAGACGGCAGCCCACCAGGCTCCCCCGTCCCTGGGATTCTCCCGGCAAGAACACTGGAGTGGATTACCATTTCCTTCTCCAACGCATGAAAGTGAAAAGTGAAAGTGAAGTCGCTCAGTCATGTCCGACTCTTAGCGACCCCATGGACTGCAGTCCACCAGGCTCCTCTGCCCATGGAATTTTCCAAGCAAGAGTACTGGAGTGGGGTGCCATTGCTTTCTCCAGGAAAACTATACAACCTAACCCTAAAACTCGTGCTTGGTGAGATATGTTGGAAAAAAAGAGAACTGGAGGCCCATGACTGGACAATAACAGCAGAGATTTGAGGGCACCCCTATCATAAAGCTACAGTGTTCTCTAACATGCTTGAACTCCAAACAAAACCATGTTTCTGGAAACCAGGAATTAATATTATTTCCTTCTACTTATGTGTCTTCTCATAGACTTTGTCATTAGAGTAGAATGAGGTAATCATCCTGAGATGATTTATAGGGTGCCAATCAACTATGACACTCAACAAATCTAATGATCTTTCTGCCTGCTTGGTGATTGTTAACTAGGAAGAAACTCACTATAGTTAATGCTACACTAAATACCACATGTTTAAAAAATGAGAGGCAGCTTAAAACTCCATTTCTCTGAATCAAGTTATCCCCAAGTAAGAATGCACACGAATGTGCACAAATGCAGAAGCATTGCCTATCAACAATTTTGAGGGTTTTTTTTTAATATTTTAATATATTTGCACTTAAGAATTGTCTTAAAAATGGTGTATACTCTTAAAATATGGTGACTTATCTTTCTAAAAAAAAAAAAAGGCTGCTTTTAAAGCAAGATTAGTTCCGTAGATGGAGGAAATGTGGTATTCAGCATTCAAATAGTAATATGGTGTCTTAGTCAGCTAGGGATACCATAACAAAATACCAGACTGGGTAACAAACAATATAATTTTGTTTTCTCAGAGTTTTGGAGGCCAAAAGTCCAAAAGCAAGGTGTAAGCAGGTTAGGTTTCTCCCAAGGCCTCACGTTTGGTTTCTCCTTGGCTTGAAGCCAGCCACTTTCTTGCTGCGTTCTCATGTGGCCTTTCTTCTGTGTGCATATGGAGAAAGAAGTCTCTGAGGTCTTTTCCTCTTAAGGAAATTGGTTCCTTTGGGTTAGGACCCCACTCATATGACCTCATTTAACCTCAACTTCCTAATTAAAGGATCTTGCCTGGTGGCTCAGATGGTAAAGCATCTGCCTACAATGCCTACCATGTGGGAGACCTGAGTTCAATCCCTGAGTCGGGAAGATCTCCTGGAAAAGGAAATGGCAATCCACTCCAGTATCCTTGCCTGGAAAATCGCATGGATGGTGGAACCTGGTAGGCTACAGTCCATAGGGTCACAAAGAGTCGGACACGACTGAGCGACTTCATTTTCTACTTTCTTTCTTCCCTAATTAAAAGACCTATCTTTAAATACATTACATTAGGGATTAGGGCTTCAACATGTAAACTTGTTAAGGGAGGGAGAGGACACCACACAGTCTGTAACTGGTTACTAGAGTAGAGGTAAAATGGACATGGGATTCTGCCTCCCCAGGAAAAAACTTGTTCTTGAGTGTTGAGTGACTTCTTGGACAGCTGAGGGCCAATGTGCACAGTTCATCGAAGTTCAGCCACAGGGAAGACAGGGAACTGAGGTTCTGGAGATGTTCATAAAAGGGAACTGGTGGGGGGGGGGGTGGGTAACAGAGGAGCTAAATCAGAGAAAATAGTTTTTCTGGAGGCAGAGGGTTTATCTTACAGAATAATTGTCAGTCATATTGCCAAGCCTCATTAACTTTCCTTCTTGATAGAATTTTGAAGGTGTGTAGACATTTACCATGAATATTGTTTGTCCTGATATTAGCAAAACATTCCAGAAGGACTCCGTGATGGCAACTTTGTGATTACCGTGAGAGCACTCAAACACTCGTTCTCATTGCCAGTGCCAGGCTCCAGCATGTCCCTAGTTGAGTGCTACAGAGTTCCTCTCTTGCTTCTGTCTCTTCTGAAATTTGGTATCACTAATTTGAATAAAGATTTCAAACATAATTATAAAATTTTTAGTAACAAACCATTGGGAGAGATAATGGATATACTGAATGGAAAGTTCAAGATCTCAAGAGATCTTGACAGAATGGCATGTACAAACAAAGCCAACACAATTAAATGTGACTCTGCTCACTGAGAGGTTTTGCACTGGAGGAAGGATCCTGCGCACAGAGAGAGGCGAGCATAAACTATGTAACAGAAGTGGGGGAAATCCACTGAAATTGGAGATCATGGAAAGAAAGGCATGCCAAAAGCAGGGTCATCAATGGAAATCCTCAGACAAGAAAATGACGCAAGGCAGGAACCTACAGAGCTAGTCAAAATCCCCAGCATGATGAGCTATTTCCCTCATTTATTCCCCACTCCCAGCTCCTTAGCTTTTGGTAAAGAACAACATCAATGATCCCATTTGTTTCTGTTTATAGCAAACTAACACCAAGACTAAAGAGAGGGTCAGCCTGTCCCTCGGGGCTTCCCTGGTGAATCAGCAGTAAAGAATCCCCCTGCCAATGCAGGAGACTTAGGTTCAATCCCTAGGTCAGGAAGATCCCCTAGAGAACGAAATGGCAACCCACTCCAGTATTCTTGCCAGCATAATCCCATAGATAGAGGAGCCTGGTGGGCTTCAGTCCACAGAGTTCCAAAAGAGTTGGGACCACGTCCAAAAGAAGGACATGATTCAGCAACTAAACAATAGCCTGCCCCTCATATTATATTCCAGAGTGAAACTAGGTTTATGAGCCCAAACATACTGGACTGTCACACACACACAGAGTTTGAAAGGGTCATGGACATTCAGGTCTTTTCCATTCATTCCAAGTTTCCCCTTCTCACTTCTTTGATTCAAGGTCAAACTTCATTCCAATTGCATCACTTGCAATTGCTTGAACTTTCCTGACCTCCCTCACCTCCTTTGCTCCAGCTGATTCCTCTTCCTTGAATGCCCTTCTCCCATCTTTTCTGAAAACCTACTCCCTTCAAGGCACATTACAAATGCTGCTGCCCCGAAGACATATCTTTCCAGATTTCTCTTATAACTACAAATGGATACTCCCTTTTCTTTTTCATTTGTGAACTTATATACCACTTGTGTATGCTTCTTTAGGATAATCATTCTTTATTGCAGAGGAAGCCTTCCTAAAGAGTGAGGCCCAGTTTTCTTCCTGCTGCTCACACAAGAAGTGAATGCCCAGGGACTTCCCTGGTGGTCCAGTGGTTCAGACCTCATGCTTTCACTGTGGGAGATGGGGGATGAGGGGCTGTGGTGGGGGCAGGAGTTCAATCCCTAGTTGGGGAACTAGGATCCCACATACTGCTCAGCACAGCCAAAAAAAAAAAAAAAAAAGGAGGGGGGTGGGAATGTCCAGCTTTACTAACTAGACTGGAAGTCACATTCCTCTCAAATCATGTGAGCTTCTTGCCAAAAGTCTGACAAGCCATGGCCCATCCATTAAGACCTAAAATACATTTGTATTCTTCTCTGTGAAGCTGTTGTGTCCATTTCCAGTAAAGATGACCTTTATACTTCATATAACACCTTTACATGACATAACCTGCTATTACATAAAGTTAAAATATTGCAACTGCTATAATCCCTCAGTTTAAAAACTATGCTCTTAAAAACATCAATGATATATAAATATGCTATAAAACCAAATGCTATATTAACTCTGCTTATTAGTTGTAAAATACACAATGATTCTAAATAAAATACTTAAAAACCTGCATCCCATGATCAAAGAATACCATAATTGTTAACTTGTATGCCTTATTCCACTAGATTGGCAGGTCCTCCGACATCAGCAGGAATCATGTCTCATTCATCTTATTACCAACATTTGCCCAGTGGCTAGTATATAGTACTGGTCAAGAAATATCTGTGGAGTGAATGAACGAATTGAACAGATAAAGTTTTTGCTGGCTATAAATGGTTTATGGTTTGACACTCTGCTGTAAAAACTTACATAATATAGCACTAACTGTATTTTATAGGATGTTCAGATTACAGAAAGCAATAATCACAGAAAGATTCAGTTCCATTTGGATTACAGATTTTTTTTTTTTTTTTTTTTTTTTTTGGCCAAGTCAAGAGGCACACAGGATCTTATTTCCCTGACCAAGTATCAAACCCATGCTCCCTGCAGTGGAAGCTCAGAGTCTTAACCACTGGATCACCAGAGAATTCCCTACAGCATACGTTTTCTAATTGTGTTAAATATTTTAAAGAGGACACTGACCACTCAAGATGACCAGTATGGTATTAGGCCCAGAAACATTAATATAGACCAAGGCAGATAGAATTGAGTAGATGTAGCCTTGAAAGGAGAAGCAAGTGAAAAGCATGATAGCAGTCTTCACACACCTGAAGGACTATCTCTGAAGGTATAAAAAGGCCCAGTGTATGAAGTTCCAGAGAAGCAAAGACCAGTCTGATGACAGTTCCAGAAGTGGATTTGATTCTCTATACAAAATGCCTTTACAAACCGCTGCTATAAGGCAATGGAACATACTGTCTTGTGATATTGTGAGCATCTCAACACAGGGTATATCACAGCAGAACCATAATGACTAAGAGTTACTCAGCACTAGATAGAATGGTAGACTACATGTCCCACTGGGCTTCCTGAAATTTTAAAGTTCTCTAACTCTACCAACATTGATTCCTTTTCTGGAGAGAACCCCTAAAACCATAGGCACAACTGAAAACTGACAAGTATTCCAGGAGATGACCTGAAAGTGTCCAGCCTTAGATCCACTACAGATTATCACTAAAGATACATCTATCCATCCATTTATCCAACCAACTAAATTTCATCAGTGGGCTTCCCTGGTGGCTTAGTGGTTAAGAATCTGCCTGCCAATGCTGGAGATGTGGGTTCAATCCCTGGATCGGGAAGATCCCTGGGAGAAGGAAGTGGCAACTCACTCCAGTATTCTTGCCTAGGAAATCCAATGGACCGAGGAGCCTGTTGTGCTATACAGTCCATGGGTCACATAAGAGTTGGATGTGACTTCATAACAACAAAATTTCATGAGTACCCGCTGAGTGTCAGGCACTGTCCTCAGTCCTAGAGATATAGCATTGAGCAAAATAGACCAGTTCCTGTGTTCATAAACTTAGTGCCTAGACAGGTGGTAATAAGCGCACATACATAGAAATTACAACCCATGGTGAATTCTATGAAGAAAGGCATGGGATGCTACAAGAACCAGCTGTGATAGTTGGAGGGCTCAGAAAGGTCTGTCTTGATGCAAGTCATTTAATCTTTCTGTTCATCCACGATGATTTCTGTTAAACAGGACAGAAGATTTTTACCACACCATGACTTTGAGGAATTTAGTGTGTAACCTTGGGGACCCATTGTCTTTGTACTCTTGGAGGTCATTTGACCTCTGAAAATTTCAGTTTCCTCCTCTCCCAAAAGGGAAGCATATTAGCCCCTACATCCTGATGCTGCAGGATCCTGCTTGGGAACCCAGTGTCTGCCTTGGAGTGAATCCTCCAGAAATGATGAGTAGTGTTATTAAAATAAACAGGAAATGCCTTAAGTACTTAGAAGAAAAGAAATTTCATTTACATCCTCAATCTGTTATTCTTACTTTTCTAGTTATCTCAGGTTTCCAAAGTCCCCAGGCTGTTTGGTTGGGGGTGGGGAGCATGGATAAGACAGCCAAAAAGGGCAGCAGCACCTGATCCTACTTGAGGGTAGCCTCCCTTCTCCCACTCTGCCTTTCCTTCCTTAGAGGTAGTTATCTGGTATAGGATGGAAAGCATCCTTCCTACTTGCTTTCATATTCAACCCTTTCCTTCTTCTCTTTACAAATCCGAGAAGGTAGGAAAGGACCCTTCTGGAGAAACGAGACCACCCCTGCCTCAGCCAGTGCAGCCACCGAATGAAAATTCAGAGCGGCGGCTCCCTGGAGTTCCAGGAGGAGACCAGACCGGTATGAATAAATAATCCACATTTCAAGCAGGATTACGACTATAAATGAAAGACGAAAAGCACATCAGGGTACCAATTCGACACACATCTACACACAAAAGTGCAGCCTTGTTTTCCTGCTTATCCCCAGCTTACCCCACTTCCCACTGCACTTTGTGACCAAACATACACAACCCTGGAAAAGATTTTTAAAATTGGGCCCGAGAGAGCAAGAGAGCGAGCTGCCAGCCAGCCAGACAGGTAAGCTTTGTGGGGCTCTGAGTGCCATCCATTGCCTTCCTCCCTACTAGCAGGCGGGATCCCTCTGAACTTAGGGGGTCAGATGATCCCTACCAGGAGCTTGTCTGTCACCTCAGCGAGCGGTGTCACAGAGCACCTGGTCACAGCCTGGCTGATACCTGCTGCTACCTAGTCCTCCTGTTATCTCCCACTAGTCCTGTTAACTAATACAGCTCCCCGCAGTCGCTACATCCCATTAGGTCAGAGCAATGAAAATGAATGCCATTTTCTTGATGGCTTATGCAGAATTGATATAATTTGAAGCAAGCCTCTCTGGCCCTGCTTCTTCTCCTGTCTCCATCCCCCCACCCCCTTCCACCACCACCACCCTTCCCCGTCCCCCCCCCCCTCCATGCTTGGCTGCTCCCCCTCCAGCCCCTCCCATCCCCTGTCTCTGACTTTCTTCTCCCTTTTCATACTGAATATACTGGGGCCCTGGCGGCCTGCCATTCTAACTGCACATTAGAAATGGTAGAGTTTTCCTCTATCTGATTCTATAAAATGAGTTCACCAGAAGGTGCAAACCCAGCACATTCGTGGTTTTTCCTATAAATTACTTTAACACTGTGTCCAATCATATATATAATTTCAGATTTTCAATTTCAACTCACTGCTGTGTCAGCAGAGACTCCACTGATATGTCTAACGTATTTAGCTTAAAATGAAACGGATGGCATTTCATTACCAGGAAGATAATATTTTTGAATATGTTTCCTGCATGGCGGGATCCATCATTATTCTGCCATTTTATGTTCAGTGTGTGTAATAGCTTTTTAATGCTTTGACGTATTTTATTTATATGTGTAATATTTTTCTAATACCATAGGACAGTTTAACTCATTGGACACATTAGAAAATCTTAATTGAATGCTTTTAAATATTAGCTAGAAGGGAAAGGCTGAACAAATTGCCAGTATTTTTACTTAAAATTTCATCACGAGTAACCCAAAAAAGGCACAAAAATTGTTCAACCTTTGTTCTTTTCCTTTACCTATTCTCCCTAACCTTCCCCCTGCTCCTCACCCCCTCAAAGTGGTCTCCCCATAAATATATACACTTTGGAGAGGAAATAAAAAGATAAAGAAAAATCCCCTAGTCCCCTGAGACTTAGGAGCTGTCAGGGTGAAAGCAAAGAACACAAGAAATATTGAGCAAGCCCCAGTGTGAATGGCAGAAGCTCTCTCATTGGTGAAAGCTTCTGACAGTGCTGAAACCTTTAATACCAGGTTCCCAGCTCTTTGACCAAAGTCATGAAATGTTCAAAAAGAGACTTTTTCTCAAAAGCTGTCTTTGCAAAGAAAATGCAAAGGAAAGGAAAATGCAAAGTTTTCACCTTAAAAACTTGCAGGTAGTCAGTTTGAAATGCTGAAGGCATTTCAAATTTACAGGTAAATGCTGGCGAGAGCGCTTTCTTCTAGTCTGTCCCCACTTCTATCAAAGCCGCGCCTACTCCTCCAAAAGAAAGATCTGGGAGTCAACACGGGAAAGGTACTTTGCCTTTCCCCCTTCAAGTCAAAGTGGCTCAGTCAGCAGCCTGCTGGCCTGCACACCCCACTGGGAGTCCCCAGTCTGGGCTCACTCATCAGGGAAGGGTGTGAGAATTAACATTTTCTTTGTAGAAGCTCTGCTTTTCCTGTATGTATATACATATGTAGTTTTCCCCAGCTTTCTTGAAGCATAATTGAGAAATAAATCTATGTATTTCTAAAGTGCAATAAAATGTACAATTGGCCTTTCCTTCATTTACATTCCAGCCCCTTTTTCTCTGCTGCTCTCCCAGGGAGGAGCAAGTAGACACGGATTCTAATTCTAGGCCACCTCTGATTGCCTATGGGATTCTGAGCAGTTACTGTAGCCCTCGGAGCCCCAGAGGCTTCCCTGGTGGCTCAGTCGGTAGAGTCTGCCTGCAGTGTGGGTGACCTGAGTTTCATCCCTGGGTTGGGAAGATCCCCTGGAGAAAGAAATGGCCACCCACTCCGGAATTCTTGCCTGAAGAATTCCTTGGACAGAGGAGCCTTGTGGGCTACAGTCCAAGGGGTTACAAAGAGTCAGATGACTGAGTGACTAACTTTTCACTTTTCACTTTCTAAGCCCCAGAACACTTACCTGTGAAACAGAGCTATTAGTTTCTTCCTTGGGAGTCTCTACAAGAATAAAATATCATAATGAACGCACCTAACACAATTTGTAGATTACATAGTAGACTTACAATGACAATCATTTGTTACAATTAACAACTTGCTTTGTAGTAAAAAGGGGCCAATCTCCTCTCCTCTCTCTTTCAAATTCTGCAATCTAAAAAGACTCCAATCTGCATACTAATAAAACAACTTCCTTCCTACAAATAAAAGTTGGCATAAAAGCACAAACAAGTACAGTATTTTGTTTATTCCAATAAAGCTCCTTTTGGAGTGAAACTCTCCAAGTTTTGCCTGAGGATATTTTGAAGAGGTTTTGGGGGCTTGCTGGCTTCATTTTCCCCCCTATGTTTATTTACCGCCTTGTTCTTAAGTGAAAGTGTTAGTTGCTCAGTCTGCTCTGACTTTTTGCACCTGGAGAATTTCATGGGCAGAGGAGCCTGGCAGGCTACAGTCCATGGGGTCACAAAGAGTCAGATACAACCGAGCAACTAACACTTTATTCTTAAAAGAGTAGAAAGGTATAGCACTAAACTCCTTTAAACAGAACCTGCCATTATGATTCCTTGGATCAATGTACCTACTTGAAAATTCCAGTACCTTTGTTAGCTATCAAAGAGTTGGGAAAATTATCACTAAAATGGCAGTCATATTAAAATATATATGTATGAAAGTAACAAGTACATCTTAAATTTACACAATGTTATGTGTCAAATAAATTTCCATTAAAAAGGGCGTTGGGAAAACATCATGCTGGGAAAGGGGTGAGCAATCTTTTCTAAAAAGGTTTTTGGCTTTGCTGGCTCAATCCTACCATTGTTTGTATAAAAACAGATAGAAAATATGGAATGAATGATCATCATTATGTTCCAATAAAACTTTATTCACGAAATCAAGCAGTTTTCTTGTCCACAAAATAGGAGCAGAGTCACAGACTTGGAGAAGGAGCTTAAGGTTATTAGGGGGAAGCACGGGGAAAGGAAAGACTGGCAGCTTGGGATTAACATGTACACACGGCTGTGTTTAAAACAACCAACAAGGACCTGTTGTATAGCACAGGGAATTCTACTCAATATTCTATAATAACCTAAGTGGGATAAGAATTTGAAAAAGAATAAAAAATAAAATAGAATAAAAACTACAAAAAAAAATAAATAAACCTACAGTTGGCTGTAGGCCTTAATTTGCAGACTAACCTCTGATTTAGAACATTAATATAACAATGTTTGCATTTCTCAAGGACCAAAAGTTCCAGTGAACAGAATCACAAATCAAGTGCAGAAAAAGGAAATGTCAACAATATGACCCTTTAGATTGAGCAAGTCTTAAATTATTGGATACTGTATCTCCTACTATTTTATCTATTTTCACTATTTTGTTATACACAATTTTATAGAAATTTGCCAGAGGAAGTTTTAGTTTTTCACTCTAAGCCTCTATTACAGATAATTCAAAGTTAACCTAATTTGCTGATGACCAACTGGACAATTTTGTTCAAATCAAAAATAGCATAAATCATTCATTCATTCAATAAACTCCATACACACCCAGCTGATCTAGACACCAGGAAAAAGCACTGGATACATAAGATCCACCTCCACACATTTATGTTTCAGTGGGGAAAGAAACAGTATATCATTAAACATGTCAAGAAAAAGATAAATTAATTTACCAGTACATATAAATGACAATTCAGAGTAGTGTGACAGACAGGAATGGGTCTAGGGATCAAGGGGAGTCCTAAGAGAGTGGCCTCTTTTAGGAGGGTACATGATCTGGCTTCGGAAAGACAAAAATGACCATGCCCAGCCCTTTGAAAAGCTAGGAATCACAATACAAAAGTCACAATGCAAAATAAAAGAGTTTAGCGACTAGGATGAGAAGCAAGGAAGCTGGTATGGTTGGAATTTAGAAAATGACAGAGTCACATAGAGCTCTGTAATCACAGAATTATGAGAATTATAATTACAAAATTATAAGACTCTATTTTGTTTTCATCAATAGAAAAATGTTTGCACTGATAAATTCCCAGTAATAATATTTGTTGATAACTTTGACGAAATCATCTTGAAGTGACCCCATGAGTCTTCTGAAGAACAAAATATCAGAAATTCCTAACTATTGTGTTACAGACCTTCTTCTGAACCCCATTTGTAAACTCTTGGTCTTCTAAAAGGAGGTGGAAAAATTTAGACAGGCATGTATAGATGAGCATTGCCTTAATTTCAGTTACTCTTTCATGAACCAAAGCAGAAGCAATTTGATAAAATTCCTGTTCAAAGTTATATGGCACTTTTCATCTAAGAATATCAGAGCACTCTGTCACAATTAAATCATTAATCCTAATGACAACCCCATCGAGAAAGTATCTGCTTTATTATCAGTGAGAACACTTGGCATTTACATGCTCGTCTTGAGGATGCTACTCAATCACACGCAGTTAATTAATGCATACAACGTACTCAGAAGGCAGGTCAGCATTCTGGTCCCCAGTTACAGATAAAGAAAATGTGATCCCAAAAGGATGAGGTATTTCTAGCCAATTAACCCAAATGAGAGCAGTATCAGAAATTACCTGATGCTTTGATCTTAGTTAAGAATCACTTCATGCACTGAGTTCTCAAACATTTAAGTACCTATAATTATATTACTGTTCATAAAATGGTCAATCAGATGGGCATCACCTGAAGGCACAGCCCCCATTTTTAATAATCCCAATAACAACATCTCTATAGCAATATGAAGATTCCCGAATATTTTCACACAATCTTCATTACAACCACCTAAGTCTCACTGGATCTTGATGTCACCATTTCACAAGGGACAGAATGGATGTTCAAAGAGATTATAAGATTTGCCCATCCAAATGAAAAGATGCTCAATATTGCTCATTATTAGAGAAAGTAAAAGTCACTCAGTCATATCCAACTCTTTGTGACTTCATGGACTATACAGTCCATGGAATTATCCAGGCCAGAATACTGGAGTGGGTAGCTGTTCCCTTCTCCAGGGGATCTCCCCAACCCAGAGATAGAACCCAGGTCTCCTGCATTGCAGGCAGATTTTTTACCAGCTGAGCCACCAGGGAAGCCCAAGAATACTGGAATAGGTAGCCTATCCCTTCTCCAGCCGATCCTCCTGACCCAGGAATCAAATCAGAGTCTCCTGCATTGCAGGCGGATTCTTTACCACCTGAGCTACAAGGGAATCCACATTATTAGAGACATGCAAATCAAAACTTCAATGAAGGGCTTCCCTGGTAGCTCAGTGGTGAAGAATCCACCTGCCAATGCAGGAAAAACAGGTTCAATCCCTGATCCAGAAGAGCTTCCATGCTGAGGAGCAACTGAGCCCATGCATCACAACTATTGAGCTTGTGCTCTATGGCCTGGGAGCCACAACTACTGAGCCCAGGTCCCGCAAGTACAGAACCCCACACGTCCTAAAGCCCCTGCTCCACAACAAGAGAAGCCACCACAATGAGAAGCCCGCACATTGCACCTATAGGGTAGTCCTAGTTTGCCACACCTGGAGAAAAGCCCACAGAGCAATGAAAACCCAGCAAAGCCAAAACTACTCAAATTAAGCTTTAAGAAACTACAATGAGGTATCACCTCACACCAGTCAGAATGGTTATCATAGACAATTCTACAAATCGTAAATGCTGGAGAGGGTGTGGAGAAAAGGGAACCCTCCTATACTGTTGATGGGAATGTAACTTGGTGCAGCCACTACAGAGAACAGTATGGTGGTTTCCTAAAAAAACTAAAAATAAAGTTGCCATATGATCCAGCAATCCCACTCCTGGGCATATATCTGGAGAAAATGCTAATTTGAAAAGAAACACACCAACGTTCATAGCAGCGTTGTTTACAATAGCCAAGACAAGGAAGCAACCTAAATGTCCATCAACGGAGGAATGGATAAAGAAGGTATGGCTCATGTATATAATGAAGTATTATCATGGAAAAGAATGAAGTAATGCCATTTTCAGCAACATGGATAGATCTAGAGATCATACTAAGTGAAGTCAGTCAAAAAGAGAAAAATACTATATGACATCACTTATGCATGGAACCTAAAATATGATACAAATGAACTTATTTATGGAACATAAGCAGACTCACAGACATAGAAAACAAACTTATGGTTACCAAAGGGGAAGGAATAAATGAGGAGTTTTGGATTAGCAGATACAAGCTACCATCTGCAAAACAGATAAACAATGAGGTCCTACTATATAGCACAGAGAACTAGATTCAGTATCCTATAATATACCATTATGAAAAACAATATGAAAAAGATTTAATATGCATGTATATATGTATGATTTATACATATATACATATATATCACTGATTTATACCAGAAACTAATGCAACATTGTAAAATCAACTATACTTCAATAAAGCATTTTAAATATCTGAAAAAAAGGATTTGTGCATCATAAAGAGTTAGTATATAAAGAAGACAGGCTTTGAAGCCAGGAATTTGGACTGTAAATGTAGCGTTCTTCCCCTGTACCACTGCTTTTCCTCTGACGTCTTAGATTTTTGTTCTTAAAAGATGATTTTTCCTTGACCTCTATCCAAGGCACTTTGTTGTCATGTACCAAAAGTGATGCTAATTTTATATTTACAACACCTACAAAGTTGTTCCAAGGCATGGATTTTGAGAGAAGGGTTTCCTTCAGGTGATAAAGAAACCTATCATAAACAAAGTAAAAAAAGCTGCTAGAGAAGGAAGTACAGGAACAAAACTTCTGGCAAACGTGAGAAGATGACAGTTTTAGAAGGACGCTGACACTAAAAAGAGAAGCATGAAAGACTGGGACAAGGCTCTTAATGACATCTCTGAGGCACTAATCACATCAAGCATGATCTCCATCGAGCGAGATGGACATGTTATTTAGGAGAAAAGAGTTATCTCTATTGCTCAAGTCCAGTGGAGGTGGGTTTTCTGTTAGAAGTAAGGAAAACCACTTTAATGGATACAAATACAATACCTAAGCCACACCGCCTATTATGGTGAGTGTATGAGTGTGTGTGTGTGTGTGTGTGTGTGTGTCCCTCTCCCTCAGCAGACTATGAGGTTCATGGTTTCCCAAGAGCTTCCAAAGAGCAGGGGAAAGCCCTGACATAATCCTTGTGACCCCAATCTCTGGCCCACATTAAGCTGTAGCAATAGGTGGTCACTGCACTTACTTTGAGGAAGTGCTAAAGCAATGCCATGACTTCTCAGCTTCTTCACACATAGTCCCTACCTGTCTTCCCTTCCATCTCTGGGTCAGCCCTCCTAGTTCCCAGTTGCCCAAGTCACTGACACCTTCCTCTGCTCCACGCTTCCAATCCGTACCGCCACACAAGACCAACCATTCTAAACTCCCCAAGCCAAAGTGCCCCACCTCTCTTCCTCTCCACATCTGACACCTTGCTCTGGCCAGCCTCATGACCATTTTGGATGACTGACACTGTCTTCAAACCAGTCACCTGACTCAGGTCTTGCCTCCCACCGCTTGTCTTCTCCAACCCACATTCAGAGTGATGTCTCTAAAATGCAGATCTGGCCATGTTGCTCCCAACATTGGAAGTCCTTGTTGGCACTACCCTGCTCTCAGGTTGACATGCAAATCTCCAGCCCTTGGAGATCTGACCCATCTTATCTTTCCAGCCTCATTCTTCTCCACCCTACTCCTCCCCACATATTACAGCAAGACTGCTATCACTAGCACCTCCCACACAATGAGCCCTCCCCTTGGGGCCTTCACATGTGCTACATTCTCTACCTGGAACAGCCTCCGCCCAAATCTCCATCTGCATAAATCCTTATTTCCCTTCCAAGGCCATTTCCCTACCACCTTCTCCAATAAATCTTCTATTCTCCCCCTGCCACCCAGTCTGTGACCAGCCCTTCCTCTACCACTGAAAAACAACTCCAAATTACCTCTCTCATAGCATTTGTTATAATGCATTGAGAGTGAAAGTATTAGCCCCTCAGTCAGACACAAATCTTTGCGATCCCATGGAATATAGCCCACCAGTCTCCCTTGTCCATGGGATTTTCCATGCAAGAACTGGAGTGGATTGCCGTTTCCTTCTCCAGGGCATCTTCCCAACTCAGGGGTCAAATCTGGGCCTGCTGCACTGCAAGCAGATTCTTTACCATCTGAGCCACCAGGGAAGCTCATTATCTTCAACTAATTATATGTGTCTTATGTCAGACTTTCCACCAACTGCAACAGTCAGTTGTCATCAGGAGCCATCTCATGTTCACCCTAAGTGCACAGAGCCATGCTTAGGACACAGTAGATGCTCAGTATACTCTTGCAAAGTGAATCAATGAGCTAGTGAATGAAGAAAATATTGAACAGTCAGAAACCTTCCACTTTCAACTTCATTTTCTCACTTTAAGACCTGTCAAAAATGTCTTCTTCATACAGATGGCTAACAAACACAAGAAAAGATGCGCAACATCACTCATTATTAGAGAAATGCAAAAAAACTACAACGAGATACCACCCACACAGGTCAGAATGGCCATCATCAAAAAGTCTACAAACAATAAATGCTGAAAGGGTGCGAAAGGGAACCCTCTTACATTGCTGGTGGGACCATAAATTGATACAGCCACTATGGAAGATGGTATGGAGATTCCTTAAAAAACTAGGAATAAAACCACCATATGACCCAACAATCCCACTCCCGAGAAAATTAAAGTTTAAAAAGATACATGTATACCCCAATGTTAATTGCAGCACTATTTACAATAGCTAGAACATGGAAGCAACCTAGATGTCCATCAACAGATGAATGGGTAAACATTCATCTATGGTACACATATACAATGGAATATTACTCAGCCATAAAAAGGAATGCATTTGAGTCAGTTCTGATGAGGTGGACAAACCTAGAGCCTATTATACAGAGTGAAGTAATTCAGAAAGAGAAAGATAAATATCATATACTGACACATATAAGTGGAATCTAGAACAATGGTACTGATGAATTTATCTGCAGGGCAGCAATGGAGAAAAAGACCTAGAGAGCAGACCTATGGACATGGAAGGATGGGAGAAGGGAGAAGGTGAGGTGTATGGAAAGAGTAACATGGAAGTTTACAATACCGTATGTAAAATAGATAGCCAAAGGGAATTTGCTGTATGACTCAGGGAACTCAAACAAGGGCTCTGTGTCAACCTAGACAGGGGGGATGGGGAGGGAGATGGCAGGGATGTTCGCAAAGGAGGGGACATGGGTGTACCTATGGCTGATTCTTGATGTTTGACAGAAAATAACACAATTCTGGAAAGCAATTATCCTTCAATTTAAAAAAAAATAAAGTGTAAAAAAGTCTTTCCCAAGTTATTCTTAAAAATTAATTCAGAATTGCACAAAATAATCTCCTTACAGTCAAAAGAAGTTATATTCAATAACTCCTCTGTGGCCCAGTTTCACCTTTCACTCCTGTACCTACATTACTTGCTCCGCATCAATGTCTGCACTTACCTAATTAAAGGTGAAACTCCAGGTTGCAAAGTTGGCCACCATTACAATGAAAAACACAGTATGTGAGTACATCCAAAAATAAGTCCTAATACGGCTTTCTTTTGTTTCTAGTCCCAGCGAGAGAAAGAAGATTCCTAATCAAAAAGGAGGTGTTCTCATCACTCCTGGAAGAACATACTACACCCTGACAGAAGGAGAGAGGGCATTATTTCAGCTGTCTGCCAGTCTCCCTGGGGCCTGGGGAGACACAGCTCCTCTCCATCAGACCTTTCTAGGGGTAACAGCAGCCCCCAGGCCTCAGGCTGCCCTGGAGGGATGGCCACTGGTGCTTCTGTAACCAGGACAACGAGAGAGGCCTTCTTAACAAGAAT
Organism: Capra hircus; assembly: GCF_001704415.2. Lineage (NCBI taxonomy): Eukaryota > Metazoa > Chordata > Mammalia > Artiodactyla > Bovidae > Capra > Capra hircus. The sequence continues at coordinate 54,342,379 of NC_030815.1, read as the reverse complement.
AGCCTGGTAATCAGGAGTCAAGACACCCAGACACAAGTAAATGCATCCCCACACACTCCCATCCATCTCTAAAAATTATTCATCTAAGACCATTACAATCTTACTACGTTAACTTAGTATGGCACTAGATTTCCCGGATGAAATATTGAACTCTCAGTTTTAACTGGGAGTTAGAATCTGAAAATGAATTTCAGGTGAATAAAACCTTTTCGTATTTCAGCTGAAGAGTGAACATTTTTAGTGTAAGTATGACTTATATAATATTTGGGATATACTTATACTAAAATATTATTCAGTTTATCTTGAATTCCTTATTAGGAAGTCCCATATTTTTAGTTCCTAAAGCTGTCAACTCCATATGGCATCAAAATTCCAACTGTTGCCTTTTCATTTAAAGTCTTCATGTTTCAGGAGTTCCCTGATGGTCCAGTGGTTAAGACTCCATGCTTTTAATGCAAGGAGTCCATGTTCCATCCCTGGTCAGGGAACAAAAATCCCACATGTGGCCAAAAAAATAAACATAAATGAGTACTTTAAAAAATAAAGTCTACTAGTGTCAACTAATTTAGCAGACAATTTAGTAACTACAGAAAAAAAATCTGATATAAAGCAATGATCTCAAAAGGGAATTATGCCAGGGACTTTTTACCAATACAATGATTCAATCAGGGAATATACTGTGGATTTATTTTCTGTTTGTTGATTTGTTTGCTTCGATGAAAGACCTTGAACGATGGTGGGTTTTTTCCTTTTTCCTTTCATCTGGGATTGGTATGTAAGGGTAAAACTACTTGAGCTACCAGCTTTCTCCAAGGGGCAAATATTAAAGACATTAGTGGTCCCCCAGAAGTTCACCTGTCTCTCTCAGAATCATCAAAAGCTGGCTCAGCTCTTCTTGAGAGCTCACCCTCTCATTTCTCCTGATCCCACCCAGATCCAGAGATCGATTAGTAATCTCACAAGCAAGAAAAGAAGAAATAGGTTGTGTGAGCAAAAAGACACTAAGGAAACTCTCCTGGGGCGCCTCAAAAGAAAATGAGTCCAACCTTGTGCATTAGTTAGCTTGACTCATCTGCTGTTCATGGCGAGGAGGCGGAATTACAGCAGCCTGCAATAGTTAAATAGTAATGTTTTCTTTGGCTCATTGCTCTGTGGTGAAATCTCCCCTGCAGTAACTGATGCCATCCCCAGCACCCTAAATAGCAAAAAGTGTGACCCATTCTCTCCACTGGTGCATTCACAGGCTATTGGTTAAGGTGTCTCCATCGGGGTTTTCAGGTAAGTTCCCTGTCATTTGCCTTTTATTCTCTGTGCATCATCCTAAAGAAAAAAAAAAAAAAACTTATTTCCAAATCAGGAAGAATATTTTGTAAGTCTCTTTTCTAAAGCAAGACATCCTCTTCTCTCTTCTTGATGTGTCATCAGTAGCTTTAAAAGCAATCCCCTTGTGTCTGTCACCGTGACTCAGAAAATTAGGCCAATGATGATTCTGTCATTTAGTGGTTCTGTGGCATACGTGCCCTACCATCTTCCATTTCCACACTTCAAAATACTAAGTGGGCCATACCAAGACATCTTTTTATTGCAAAGTACTCTGTATAATGGTTTTGAAACATTGGGAGGGAAAAGGAGGTGTGGAGAAGGAGGACTTTTGCATAACTGCTGTTTATTTCTGTGGCAAATCACTACTTGGGAAAACATGCATTTGAGAGACATTAAAGGCTTGGCATTTCACTCCTTGACTTTAGTCCCTGGAACTGCCATTTGCGTGGTGACATTTGAAACTTGACCATCCTGGACCACCTAGTTGTCAGACAGCAGCCACTTTGGCAAGAGGTAGCTCCAGGGGGGAAGGGAAGAGGCTGTCTTCTAAAAGAAATGAATACATGTCTGCTCAGGGCTCCTATCAGCCCAAACAAGCAGCTGCATTCGAAAGGTTTCTCCTATCTTGTAGAGCCAGAGAAGGTGAGCTGTTCCAGGGAGGGCCAGAAAAACAAAACAAAACAAAACCCTACTAGAATGCATGTGGGCAAAAAACACATTTCTTAAAAGAGACTGCTAGAGCTCAACTGCAGGATGAGAATGGAACTTCCCACCACCAGCCCACCTCTTTCTTCTTCAGTATGTATGAGCACAGGGCACACACTAAATCTACAAACGTGACCCAGACTATGGTTATTGTAAGGTCTGCCCCCGGCACGAGACCTGTTCAGTCAGGACCATTATGTTTCCTGTGTATGTCACGCACCCTATTCTCTAGATTTTGACAAGCCGTGATGTAAGGAAAGAACTCGAAATCTGAAACACTCTAATTTCTTACCCCGTATAAGGTAAGAAATTATACCCCTACATCCCTGCCCTATTGTCTTCCTTGAACACCTCTTTCCTTTTTTTGACCATCAGAAAAAAAGAAAAATGGAAAGAGGAAGGCAAGTTAGACTTAAAGGGAAGAGAAGTGGGTGGTGAGATGGGACAGGATGGAGAAAATCTACAGAGGCCCCCTACCATGGGTTTTCACTCCCTAAGTTGGATGAATTTAAAACACCCCTGGAAAAGAACACAGACACCACTCCCTCTCCTATGATAAAGTAACTATAATAACAGCAAATGCTAACATAAAGCTTGCACTGTTCTAAGCACTTCACATAAGTTTGCTCACTGAATCTTCACACATAAATACTAATACTCTCCTTTTAAGCAGATGAAGAGATGGGCCCAGAGATGGCCAATAACTTGTCCAACATCACACAGCATGTAAATTGCCAAAGAACAAGGACTTGAACCTGGTATTCTAGCTCTGCTCTGTCTAGGCTATCTCCATATGCTAGAAATGTTTAGAAATGTTCATTTCTGCCTGTACTCTCCTCCCTCCCACTGTTACACCCCATATTTCTTCTGTCTTGGGGTTAAAATATGGAGAAAGAGAAACATTTACTGTTTCACCAATTGCACTGAATGTTCCCAGGGTCCAGAAATAAGGTCTACAACAATGAAAGATAGGAAACACGTGCCAGCTTCAATCTGTAAATCAAGGTCATTCCCTGACATACCTATTTCAGTCGCTCAGTTCAATCAGAGAAGCACTAGAAAGTATGAGTAAGATTGAACCCTGCCTGACTGACAGAAGTAGACTGGGGAGAACATATCTATTCTTTGTTATAGAGACTTGAATTACACAATCACAGGGGCAGGTTAAGCACCGTCCACAAAGCCATTGTCTTCGGGAATAGCGCTGAGCAGTGCAGTCACCAGAAAAGGCTGTGGGAAGGGAAGAGATAAGATGGGGGAGATCAAGGGGAAGCTGGAACCCCAGAAGGATGACAGAAAGCCCCTGAGAGTTCTTACTGGCTCTGACCTTGATGGGCTGAGTGTCCTCAGAAGGTGGAAAGAGGGAGGAGGCCACATAGTAAAGCTAAGCCCTGGCACTAGAGGAGCTAAAGGAGGATCTCAGGAATGGAAGCAGCGGTAAGCCCAGCCACTGTCTCCCACCAACGAGGTGAACCGGCCAACAGAGACGCTGCACATGAGCTACTCTTCCGGCCTCCAAATCTCCTGTGAGGACAGCTTGCAGGGACTACCGCATCTGGACGCATACAGGAAGGGAGCTGTGGGAAATGTGGTCCAATCTTCAGAAATCGACACTTTACAAAGTCACCACGTGACCTAACAGGCTGCTGCAGTCTTAGTGGGATCAGCTCATTATCTAACCAGTTTTGCCACTTGGCAAATGTGGGAGGCAGAAAAGAAGAATGGTTACAACATAGATGTTGCAATCTGAGTTCAAATCCTAGCCCCAGTCACTTGTAGTGAGACTTCTAGAGATTTTAATTACTGTGTTTATAAAACAGGAGTGATAATACAGCAATCTTCATTGAACACAGTAAAGACTGAGTAAGACATACTTAAAAAGCACTAGTTTCTATATCTCACCCATAATATTTATAATTTTTCTAATAAACATAAAGTAACATATACATTATCAGAAATATACAGTAATAAGGCTAATGATAGCCTTTATTAATAATTTCTAATTTTGTTAAAATCATACAATAACCAGATCAATTGAAGATGCATTTTTCTCAGCCAGAGTTCTTATACTTCATGAAGAACAACATAACTACGAGGTTTCCAAATTCAACATTCCCATATATTCAGAGTTTATCACATAAAGTATGCTAAGTAAAAGTTTTAAATATCCTTTGCTGCTGCTAAGTTGCTTCAGTTGTGTCCGACTCTGTGCGACCCCAGAGATGGCAGCCCACCAGGCTCCCCCGTCCCTGGGATTCTCCAGGCAAGAACACTGGGGTGGGTTGCCATTTCCTTCTCCAATGCATAAATGTGAAAAGTGAAAGTGAAGTGCCTCAGTCATGTCCAGCTCCTAGCGGCTCTTCCGTCCATGGGGTTTGCCAGGCAAGAGTACTGGAGTGGGTTGCCATTGCCTTCTCCATCTATGATGTATAGGAGTGCTGAAATTCAGAATGGGTATGAACCACAGAAGCAACTTAACCCAACCCTGCACTGAAGCACTGTCTTCTCTAAATCATTCTTGCTAAGTCTGGAACTTAGAAATATTAATTGATGAGAAACTGACTCTACCTGGAAGCAGACCAGTCCACAAAGAAACAATCAAAATTTTAAAAATTAATATTCCTGATATAACCAGACTTTACTTCCTTGCAACTGAGAGTTATTTGTTTTAGTTCTGATCCCTTAAATCAAAGAGAATAAGTATAGCATGTTTGTCTTTAGTCTTTGAGAATCTGACTAATTCTATGGACCTACTTCACCCCAAAGTATGAATGCTGCCATATATATAAACTCTACATATAACCTCAGGAGCTCCTCAGAGCTCCCTTAACTCCTGGTGACCAAGCCTCCACAAGACCACTCCTCCTTCATTCAAAGGCAGCATTCAAGTTCCTCTTGAGCTTTCCTTTGTACAGAGTTCCATCAACTGTTGGGGGCATAATTTTAAGAGCTCTTCTATCGTGGGCCTGTTTCTATGAATCAGCTCATCTTTCCCATCTTTTTCTTAATGGATTGCACTCTGAAGTAAACAAAATGCTACTGGAGCAATCTGAAAGGTCCAGAGTATGGTGAAATCCTAGCACATAGGCCATTCATGTTCAGATTTAATACAGCCTGTTATTTCATGAGCTCCTTGGCCACCACACTGGCTACTCAGTCTTGTATTAAAAGATTAACCACTTTTCTGTTTTGTAAACTAAGATGCCTGGAGTAGAGACTTCAAAGTTCTTTCAACTCTAAACTCCCTGAGTCTAGGAGAAAGGACTTCCTGAAGGCGATAAGCTCATCAACAAATTCCAGCTGAAAGAAAATAATGGAAAACACATTGGGCAGGTTGTTGTAATCTCTGTGATACAACTTCCAAAAGGAGAGTATCAAATTGGTGATGCTTAGGTCACTTGCCCTTTGTTCTTCTGACCAGAGGAAAAGAATGAATCCTCCAGCTCTCTCAGTGGGAGATGAGTTCTGCATCTGTACACAACGGTCAACTCTCCTCCAATATAAAGACTGGAAGCTAGATAACCAAAGCTTTGGCCATGGTCATAATGAGAATAGGTATAAGATGGAAAGATATGTGATATTTACTAAAATGCCAATTAAGAGGAAAAAAGCTTTTCTTTTATCACCTTCAAAGTGATAAGGTGATAACCATTTTTAGGTTAATAAAGAGCCTGCATAAACATTAATTCAAACTATCATGCTTGGGAGACTAATTCTGAAGCTTTATTACACTATACTTATGTCCAACAAAGAAGCACTATCAGACTTCCCAGTGTCTAAGAAATGAGGGTTCCCAGTCATTACCAAGCTCATCAGTTAGCATTTATACATGTGTAGGAACCATATGAATTTTCAGGCTCCAGTTCAGCTGCTGTTCTAGGGCTGAACTCCACTAATTTAAACAACTTAAGGCCAGATGTGTTGTAAAGGAATGATTTATCTAGATTAGTCATCACACACCGATAGCCACAATTCCTTTTTTAAAAATGCACAGCACATTCCAATCCAAGGAAGCCTTGGCATTATGAATTCCTTTCACTTGGTTGAGTGTTTCATTTGCTTGCTAATATAAAATTCATTGAGGCAGCAGGCAGTTGAAGCTGTTGGGAGTTCTAGCCCAGTGCACCACAATCCCACTGCAGTAAGACTAATGGCAAAGAGGGCATCCCAAAATAACCCTCTTACTGTTTGGCGTAACAGTAGGCTTTCTGCAAATGCGAAGCATGTGTATGGGGTCTGCAATGGTTTGGGATAAATTTGCAAATCTGACCACTGGAGACCAGGAGTATTTCTACTGTGGTTCTGTAACTACTTAGCAAAAATGCTTCAGAGTGCTCAGCAGGGAAAGAAAATGTGATAATTGTGAGAAGATTGGACATTATATTAGAGTGGGCTTTTTGGCGCAGAAGAATAATGTCTGTGAAATGCTAGTTTCAAGTAATCTGATGCTGAATTTCCATCATGCTGCTTTGAGGAGGCAAAATGAGAAGGCAATCGTATTGCTTGACTCTGGATAACCAACCAGGCAACCGCCTGAGGGTCCGGGAGCAAGTCTAGAGGAGGGGCAGATAGGCAAAGGGAAGGCTCGAGGTCACCTATGACCTGAGAGTTTTAACTTCCAGCTGCCAGATTCAAAGCACAGCATTCCAGTTTATCAAGGCATGAATAAGGCCTATTTTCTTTAAAAAGCTTGTGTCATCCAAATTCATAAGAGATTAGTTTGCATGAGAAACACAGTAGAACACTTTGCAGAGAAAAACAGAGAAGCAATTTTGGAAAACCAAAATGAGATGAAACTTCTTGGTGGATATGTAGTCTTAGAGATGGGACCCATATAACCTCTTTCTAGCACTAAAAAAAACAAAAAACACTGCCTAGTATTTACCTCTAGTTTCCCTCACACAAATGTCTGAAAGTGAAAGTGAAAGTCATTCAGTAGTGTCTGACTCTTTGCAACCCCATAGATTGTAGTCCATGGAATTCTTCAGGTCAGAATAGTGGAGTGGGTAGCCTTTCCCTTCTCCAGGGGATCTTCCCAACTCAGGGATCAAACTCAGGTCTCCCACATTGCAGGTGGATTCTTTACCAGCTGAGCCACAAGGGAAGCCCAAAAGGTGAACGGAAGGCATCCCCGGGTGGACATAAATGTCTAAAACGTCACTCGATTAGTAGGTGATCGAATTAAAGTCCCAAACAGTCCTATCAGACTATAAAACTTTTATTCTTTACTCTTCAAACTCTAACCCACTGGGTAATTATTTCTAAGCACTTGGACTAACAGATACTTTTTCACTGATGCAATAGTCAGAATAGACTTGGCTATTTTGTAGTAACAATACCTGAAATCTTATTGGCTTGGCATGTCAGAGTCCAGTATGGGTCACAGATTTATCCCCAAAAGCTCTTCTCCAAGCAGTGACATAAGGACCCATACAACTCCACACTGTAACTATGCCATCTAGAACCTTTGACTCCCAATGTCTTGGGGTACAACCACCAAGAGGAGAGCATCACCAAGAGGTGATGCTGAGTCACATGACTTTGCCCTAGTGACCAAGAGCAAGGAAAGGGACAGCATGAATCTTTCATCTTTCTTGATGGGAGACAGAGTTCTGTATCTCAACACAAGGGTGGATTCTCCCCCAAAGAAAGGAGAATTGGAAGCTGAATAGCTAAAAATATTAAAAAGTGTTCATTATACCTACCATGTGCAGTCCACTGTGCTAGAAGCTGTATAGAATACAAAATAAGTTATGCATAACTGGAGTTTTGAAAGAAAATGATATTCTAATGGTCTGAGAGACTGATGTACAGAATCAGCTATAATTTCAGTGATAATACACAAAAGAAAAACAATGGAGGGGAAACGTGATGAGTATTGTTTACGAAACTAGCCAGTCTCAAAATTACAACTGCTGCATGTCAAATTCCTTCCAAGTGATAAGGTCAAGTAATTCTCACTCAGAAATGGGGGGAAACATCTAAAGAGAAAAAATGATTGTCTTATTATAAAGTCCGAAGGCAACTCAGCTTTTTCTCATAAACATAATATTTTTTCAACCATTCTCTCAACATCACTGAAACTCAATTTTTTCATCTGGAAAATTATTAGAATACATATCATAAATTTTCTCAGGTGGTTCCCACTATAGTAGTTGGTAGGCACTCGACTAAATAGTATTTCTTCTTTCTCCTGACCCTTGGTCAATTTTTTACTGCATTCAGTAAAGAAAATACTTGCTGTACCTGCCACAGGTTGGTCTCTTGGACTCATACTTTCATTGACTTCAGTTTCACTGTCTGATCATACTGGGGTATAGATCACATTCATTTCCTTAGGGTCTTGCTAAGTGGCTAGCCTGGTTATTCAATTAAATATATTTGCTACTGTTTAAATGGATGATACTTCATTATGATATTATTCCCCCAAAGTAAAATATCACATATAAGCAGTGGTCCTTAATGTCTCAGGTCAATGTTATGAGTAAACAGTAAGACTTTTCAACAATGTGTCAGCCCTGGAGGGCAATTATATACAAGTCAAAGATTCTCAATCTGAGCACTACTGACATTTGAAGTCAAATAATCTTTTTGGTAGAGGTCTGCCCTGTGCATTGTCAGACACATTCTTGACCTCTACTTACCAAAGCCAGTAGCAGCATTTCCCCTACCCCTGTGCTGTGACCACCAAAAATGTCCCCTGGTGACAGGGAGCAAAATCATCTACATATCTCCCTGCCCTACAGTTGAGAATCACTGATCTATATAAAGGTATATTTTTATTTTATGGCAAACACTGGCATTGCCTTCCAAAAGCCATTATACACTTTGTCCTTGATGACAAACTCCTGATTTCACTGAGCTACAAAGCAGTCAGACGTAATGGTGATCCTATTTCAAAATCAGAAGTAAATCCTCAGTCTTATCCAACTGTGGAAACCCCCATGCTTTTACCAAAACTGACTTAGGAACAGTCATGTGACTGAACTTTGGCTAATAAGAAATAAGGAGGGGACTGCTGCAGGGCTTGTCATGGGTTTCATGCTGTCCAATATACTCCAAGAACGACCTGTCCTCTTTTCTCATCACATGTAATTATGCTAGCGCACAATTATTAGAACCACTACAATCATGAACATGTTAGCCAGCATGGGAACAAAGGCTACAAGCTAAGAGGAAAGCACCTAGGTCTGTTGAGAAGTGAATTTAAGTGATCCTGGAACTACCCTACCTCTAGACCTCTTGTAAAGTGTATTAATAAACTACCCTTTTTAAAAAGCCAGTTTAGTCCAGGTTTCATATTAATTAGAGCTAAGCATCCTAAGAAAGTTCATGTTACAATGGACTTCATCAATATAGTGGCCATCAGCTCCAGCAAATAGGAACCTGTTTGATCAAGACTGCTTCCATACAATAACAAAATACAGGTGCTACTGAAAAATGGGCAACTTGGTGCTTCTTCTTTCTCAATGAATCATATTAAGAAAACATTTTTCAATGACTCTTTCCATTCTCCCCCATGCACTAATCCTGTATAATAAAACAAAAGTGTGCTAAATGTGACGAATGTGTACACTGTTAGTATTCCAAGAGTTAAGAACTACATTCAGATGACTCCCCAGAAAAGGACTTGTTAATTTAGCAGATATATATTGAATACTTATTTCATAAAAGAGCCTCTGTGAGTCTTAGGGAAGACAGACAGATTTGATCAAAATCACCCTGCCTTCAAGTTGCTTTCAGTGCAGTAATTTTTCTGAGCTCCAAAATCACTGCAGATGGTGATTGCAGCCATGAAATTAAAAGACACTTACTCCTTGGAAGGAAAGTTATGACCAACCTAGACAGCATATTAAAAAGCAGAGACATTACTTTGTCAACAAAGGTCCGTCTAGTCAAGGCTATGGTTTTTCCAATAGTCATGTATGGATGTGAGAGTTGGACTATAAAGAAAGCTGAGCACAGAAGAATAGATGCTTTTGAACTGTGATGTTGGAGAAGACTCTTGAGAGTCCCTTGGACAGCAAGGAGATCCAACCAGTCCATCCTAAAGGAAATCAGGCCTGGGTGTTCATTGGAAGGACTGATGTTGAAGCTGAAACTCCAATACTTTGGCCACCTGATGCAAAGAGCTGACTCATTGGAAAAGACCCTGATGCTGGGAAAGATTGAGGGCAGGAGGAGAAGGGGACAACAGAGGATGCGATAGTTGGATGGCATCACCGACTCAATGAACATGGGTTTGGGTGGACTCCGGGAGTTGGTAATGGACAGGGGTGCCCAGCATGCTGTGGTTCATGGGGTCACAAAGAGTCAGACACGACTCTTTGTGAACTGAACTGAACTGAATGATAAGATATGTGCAGAAATTACAGTAAATGAACTGAACAAATGAACTGATATGATAAGAAATTACAGTAATACCGGGGTTTTGAGTATTTAATAGTACTTCAGCTAGAATACTGTGAGCATTCAGATGAGCAAGAATATATTGCTGCAATCTCTGGTAATCGAGGAAAGACTGATTATGAAGGAGCAATATTTTAACTGAGTCTTGAATGGGTAGTATTCATTTGTTTAGACTAAGGAGTGGCATGGGTTGAGAGGTGGGAAATGCCAGACAGGGCGGACTGAGCATGTGGATGTATGAGGAACTGCACGCAGTTTAGCTTGGCTGGAATACTGATATATGGGAGGTAGTCACAGCCACAAAGACGACCCTGATTTTTGCCAGATGACGATAAGGAAAGCTAAAATCAAGGCGGGGAAAGGCAAAATAAAAATTTAAGAGGACAAAGATCCCAAATGTTACAAACTAAAGGATATGTTCATTTCCTTATGCTCAAAAGAAACATGAAGCCAAGAAAAAGTGGAGTATCAGAAACATTGATTTGGGTAAAATAATGTTAATCTAATTATCTCTAATAATCCCCTCCATAAAAGTGGCCAAGATGAGCAATTCACTAAACATCCAATGGCCTCTTTCACACTGTTTGGCATCACAAAGTTAATACCTCAGCAAGCTATAAGTAAAAATAGACTATAAAGAATCTAGATAACACTCCTAAAACTGCTACCCCTTTTCTCTACCCCAGTGAGCTCCTTATGCATAACCTGCTTTCTTTAAGGCTTATGCAAGTTTTCAACCCTCAAGTAAACACAGGTAGTGTTAGCTTTTTAAATAAAGATGATTTGGTTTCTAGTCATATTCCCAAGTTGATTCAGTAATTCAACATAGATTCTGTTCTCAAATTATAGCATAAATCATTTACTATATAGTAGGTGGTTTAATGATTTCACAGAAAATGTAAAATCAATTTCAATGCAAATGTAACTTCAATAGGAGTCACCACTTCCCCCACTTATCAACTGTGTGACTTTGGAGATATTATCTAACCTTTCCGAGTCTATTTTCTCATGAAAAAAAAAAAAAATGAAATAGCCATATCTGCCTTTGAGTGTTGGCAAAAGCATTTAACAAGATGCTATTCCTAAATCACCAAAACAAATCTGGGTGCAAGGTAAGTGCTCAGTCAAGGGTGACAAGATATGGGGAGGGTTCATTTAATCACAGCCTCAGAAACAGAAAGCCACTTAAAGTAGAATCAAGAAAGGGAGCACTTTCAAAAGGATATACAAATATCTCATAGGAACCAGGCAAAGGAATTATAGCAGGAATTCACAAGAGACTGCTAACAAGGAAAGTTAGATGACGACTGAATGATCTCTTTCTGCCCATGTTATTTCCAGTCCACCTGTCTGTGTATCTACTGGCTCCTCCACGGTCTGCAAACTGACCTCTCCTGCTTCACTGAGCATGTGGCAGAAGTGACCATCCCAGGCCCCAGTTTACATCACCACATCCTCAAACACTGAACAAGGCTTTGAACTGGTCCGAACCTGGGTCTAGTGTCAATCCACCATCCAATCCACTGGGTCAGCCCTCCTGCCCCATCACCCACTCATTTCTGAGAGAGGGATCCACTAGGAACAAGGTATGACAATGGGGAGGAAGAAATTTTCATGCTGAGGGCAATCAACAGAAAGAAAAGCCCCCAATGCCCTCTCTTTAACATCCTCCCCATGAAGCAAAGCAAACAGTGGACTGCCGTATCACTTGAAGAATCCTACTTCAAAGGCAGAGAAGCTAAGAGTTTCCAACCGCGACCTCAGCCAAGTCCTCCGCTTCCACCCCAGCTCCTCTCCTCACTGCTCTAATATATTCAGGTCTCTTCGATTATGGCTGGGAGTGTATTTCAGTTTGGCATCTCCTTCCGTCACAAAGCGGAGGTGATCATATTTCAGGAGGTGCTAGTTCCTGCATGCGGAGTTGCCTCTGTGTTATAATTGCTTTCCACCATGCAGCTGCCACACATGAGCTCATCTACATGCTGGATGGCTGCGTTTACAGCAAGCCAGCCTCACACTGAGTTTAGAAAGAGGCAGGCTCTGCCGGCAAATCTTGCTTCCTGAGGCATGTCATTTCTTTGGACGATTTGTAGTCTGATAACGACCATGTCATGATTGTGTGGTGATGACTCCAAATGCCCCAACACACTTGATGGATCTTAGCATAAATTGGCCATTAATCAGTGTGTAGGCCCTTCAGAATTTCCATATTCAAGCTGTTATGCCATAACGCTGATTAATTGTTCAATGCCCAATGTAACCTCCACATCCTGTGTTACTGGGAGGCTGCAGTTTCCCACATGACTTCATTAGATTTGCCTGAGAGGAGGAAGTGTTGGATACTCTTCAGGAATACAGGGATCTCCTGGTTTCATGGTGACCTCACAAGTTTCTTAGAGGAAAGTATAGAAGAGCTTCTGCATTTCATATATAGTCCAGTGGAAAACAGAAAGTCGGTTTAAAGATACTAAACGGACACAGCTTGCAGATTTCAAACCAGAAAACAAAAAAGCAAAAGCTTATTGTCATATCCCACATATGCCTTGTTCCCAGTTTAATGAGTCTGAACTGATTATTCAGGTTGGGTTTTCATCATTTCTAATTTATTTACCACTTGTGTCCTTTATCGTCATTAATGAAATAGATTCATTGAATCAGCAAATATTTGTTAAGTGACTACTATGTCTAGCACTGTTGGTAGCACTGGCAATACAACAGTATAAATGCTAGTAGAATATTTCAGAGATATTTCAATCTTTGTAGTAACTTTAAATCCCCCAACCCCAATCTGAATGCTTCTGTCTATATGCAAATGCTTTGGAGTTTTTGATCCATCTCTCTCTAGTTCTGAACTGTGCCCCAGATTCCATGCCCATATCCCCTTCATTAACAGATGTTGGTCTTGAGGTCTTCTGAGCATCAAAAATCCATTAAAAAGGAAACCAAGATCGAAGAATGCACACTATGAGAAGACTGGATTTGTTTTATACAGGTAAAATTATTTAAGAAGTAAGGCTTCCAATAATAGAAGAGCTGTTCCAGGAAGCGGCGAGGACCTTTTCTCTAGTTCTATTCTAATATTTTTCAGGGATGCAGTAGAATGCCTTCTGACATTCATTACAAGGAGATCAGTCTCAATGGCCCTTTCTAATTCTAAGATTCTGTTCCTTCTAAAGCCATATCTGTCAACATTCTCCATTCTGCCAATCAAAGAAAAAATACTTAGGGCTGCTTCAAATACCTCAGGCTTGAGCAAATGATGAAGTATACTTCCTCCTCCACATCTTTTCCACTGTCCTTTTCCTCCATGGGCTTCAGTATCCCGTCTCCCCTCCTTACTGGGATCTGCTCCTACAGGTCGTCTCCCTAGCAGGCCCTAGATTTCACACTCATATCATCATTCGTAGCCACGTTTCAGCACACATCACTACCTAACTGGGAATTTTCCAGTGACCCTCCATACACTGCGTATGTATACAATTTCATGGACAGCTGTTGCTGAAAGGGATCTTTATTAGTTTACTATTGCTACTGTAACAAATTACCAAACATCTAGTAGCTTTCTTCTTCTGTGTTCAGTTGCTCAATTATGTCCAACTCTTTGCAAGCCCCTGGACTGTAGCACTCCAGGGTCCTTTATCCATGGGACTTTACAGCCAAGAATACTACAGGGGTTTGCCATTTACTTCTCCAGGAAATCTTCCCAACTCGGCAATCAACCCCAAGTCTCCTGCATCTCCTGTATTGGCAGGCAGATTCTTTATCACCAAGCCACCTAAAGAAACACAAATTCATTACCTTGTAGCTCTCCACATAAGAAATTCAAAATTGGTCTCACTGGGCTAAAATCAAGGCATTGGCAGGACTGCCTTCCTTCTGGAGATTCTAGAGAAGTCATTTCTTTGCTTGTTCTAACATCCTTGGCTCAGGGCTTCTATCCATCTTCAAAGCCTCCAACAGCAGGTTGAGTCCTTCACACGCTGCATCCCTTCAAACTTGCTTGGTCCCCTCTCCCTCTCTGAGTCTTCTTTTTCCCTCTTCCCTCATTTAAGGACTCCTGTGATTAACCCTGGGCTCACCCAAATAATCCAGGATGATCTCCCTATTTTAAGATCCTTAATTTAATCATATCTGGAAAGTCTATTTTATCCCACAGCATAACTTATTCACAGGTCCCTGAGATTAGGACGTGGGGTCTTTGAAGGGTCCATCATTTTGCTGACCACAGGACCTTAGAGTTGATTAATGAAGTCCTCCATCTTATGGGTAAATAAAAAGGGGACTAGTTCACTCTAATGCCCCAGGGTACAATCAAAACAAGAATCCATGTCTCCCAGCTTCCATCCCAGTGATAGAGAATACCAACCTGTCACCTGCAGAACTATGATTTAAGAAGAAGGTAGCTCAGATGGTAAAGAATCTGCCTGCCATGCAGGAGATGCAGGTTTGATCCCTGGATCAAGAAGGTCTCCCTGAGAAGAGCATAGCAACCCACTCCAGTATTCTTGCCTGGAGAGTTCCATGGACAGAGGAGCATGGCGGGAAGGTCTCCCTGAGGAGAGCATAGCAACCCACTCCAGTATTCTTGCCTGGAGAGTTCCATGGACAGAGGAGCATGGTGGGCTACAGTCCTTGAGGTCTCAAAGAGTCAGACACAACTGAGCAACTAACACTTTCACTTTCATAGCTAAAAGCAATATTAGCAATTAAAGCAATTCTCTTACAAAGACTGAATTTTCTGAATTCTATAAATTCTTCCAGGACCTAACTGTTTTCTGAGTAAATTTTTTTTTGAAGCAACAAGTAATTTCCTGCTTGCCTAAAAGAGTTAATATCTCCTTTTAAATGTACTTGATTCACGGAAAGAATTCTCATTTCATACCAAAAAAGAGGCTGAAGAAGGCCATATTCACTTACTTTATAAAAGAATTTTCCAAATCAAACAAGTTGTTCCATTTTACTTCTCTTATAATTGTGATTAAGATTTGGGTAGCAGTTATAATTCCCCTTTGTTTTGGTAAGTGGCTGATCCATCGTTGTGGGACCACAAGTAGGTAATGTGAAGTTTCCTGTGCCTAGGAGCCACTGGCTGAAGTTTCTTAACAGTAGGCATTGTTCCACAGATGTTTAATGTATTGAAGGTGAGAAAGAAAAGCCCGATTACCTAGGCATTTAGTGCCTAAGCCCCTGCTTTCCATGCAACAGAAAACAGCAACAAAAAAATTATCCTGAATCATACTCCAGTGGAAGAGATTGCCTCCTTTGAGGACTTAGAGCTCTCTCCTGCCTTCCAAGCCTTCTCTTGTTTTCTAATGAAAATCAGCATTTTAATTCTTGGTCTACCCATCTTTAAAATGCAAACATTTTCCCAGTTACCAGCAGCCAAGCAAATTTCAAAAAGAAGAATTTTCAGTGCTCTCCACTAAAGGCTGGATTCACTAGGGTGATGAAATGGTCCAGCTGATTGACAGCTCCCCCACAGAGCAGCAGTTTGGGATTATTCCCACATCTTGCCTCTTCAACTACTTGAGAGTTAAACAATACTTAGCAGAACACAGT
Source organism: Capra hircus (assembly GCF_001704415.2). Classification (NCBI taxonomy): domain Eukaryota; kingdom Metazoa; phylum Chordata; class Mammalia; order Artiodactyla; family Bovidae; genus Capra; species Capra hircus. Next base: position 54,326,383 of record NC_030815.1, on the reverse strand, counting down.
TTACAGTATAACTTAAAGTCAACAGTAAAACAGGAGCCAGAGCCTGGTAAGAAAAGGGAAAAAAAAGAAAAACTAAACAAATCAGTCATGAAGCCAATAATAGAAAGGGAATGGAATTCAACAACCAGAGCAATGGAAAGGCAATGCATCCCCCATTGAAATTTGAACAGAAATGCCAAGTTGCTGAAGCAGAAAGAGGCCAGAAACTCTTCAGTAGGAGGCTGAGCTGTCCCTCCTTTCAGCCTGAGCACCAGGACAAGCCTTACATGTCCTCTGCAGGTCCTTTCCTCTTGCCCATCTGGGCAGCCCAGGACGCTTGGCTGCCTGTAGTAATAAGGCCGGGTGCAGCTTTGCATGCATCAGACTCAAGGCTCCTCTCCAAAGCACAGCCCCTGCCAAATGGGCCCCAGCACCTCGCCCCTTGCAGCCTGCTGATAGTCTGCAGCTTGTCTGTAATTGTTGCGTGAACATGTACTTTCTTTCGCTGATGATTTTGGCACCCTCACGGGGCTCTACCCAAAAAGGCACTGAACAATGGGATGTGATTGTTTTGAAATGTGCCCAACAGGAAGCCTCTCTCGGACAGCTCTCAGGTCCCCAGCAAACCCCGGCCAGGCTTCAGGGCTTGGCTAGATGAATGGAGTTCAGCTATAGTTTACAGTTTATCACCAACCAAGTATTGCTCTTGCTGCCAGCCCTCCCCTCTCCAGCTTCTAAAGAAAAATAAAGGAATAGAAAAGAGAAAATAAAAACGGCAGCCCCAGAACATTCATTGTATAACAATCTGAACAAGGGAAGTGGGGGTGGTGTGGAATGCCCTTAGAGACCATGAAACTGACACGGCGCCCCAAACTGGCTTCCGGCTTTCAGTGTGTCGTGCAGAGCTGTCTTCCCTCACTCTCCCAAGCCGCTCCCCCATTTATAATCATCGTTCAAAGTGGTGAAAGGCCTAATTGCCCCGAGCAGTGTGGTCAGTCTTCCTGGAGATTTAGCTGCCTGCTTTCATCTGGCAGCCTGGGAGGGAACACAGCATTTCCCTCCAGGCAATCTATATGGTCTAGCAGTTCACTGCAGAAAGTGGTGCCTTATCGATTTCTGCCATAGCTTCCATGGCTGACTCAAGGATCAGAGCCTCTGACAACGACTAACAAGTTTAAACCATTAGTCCCATTTGTAACTACTCAGCGAAAGGCTTGTCAGTCACAGTGTACCATCTACTGCAGCTTTTAGCAGATTTCTAATCCCATTCATTTTGCCCACAATGACCCCTGTAGTTAATGGGGGTTATCGGAAAACTATTTTTTCCCTTCAAAAGCGGTGCATTTTTCTTCTTATTCCTTTTGGAACATAAAAGCCATTTCAGTTGTGATGTTTCAAAACAGTGATGCAGGAGATGATCTGTACCCCTCCCAGGAGAAAATCTGTATCCTGGTGTGCAGGACATTATGTCTGAACCTGAAAACCAGCACCGAGAATTGGGTGTCTGATAATGGTTCATCATGTACAGATTCTCCCCATCCTACTCTTAAATAGGATTGTCTTAACACCTCCTCCCCCTCCCTCTTTGATGGTGCGAGATTCATTTTGCTATAAGAAACCTCTCTCTTTCTGGGTATCTAATCACCCTGCAGTTGGTTCAGCTTAAAGCTTTGTGTTACTCAAAGTATGGTCCCCAAACCAGCATCACCTCAGAGCTTTGCAGAAACACTGTTTCAAGTGTCACTCTAGACCTACTGAATCAGAATCTGTATTTTAACCAAATTCATAGGTGATTTCTATGCACATAAATGTTTGAAAACCACTGGTTTAAAGAAGCTATTTTTTTCACTGTCACATTTTCATAATAAATAAAGCCTTATATCAAATAAAGCCAAATTTAACATTTCCAGTGTGTGGGTTAGAATATTTTTAAGAAAAAAAAATGAGTTCTTCTGCATATCAGTTCCAGTGACTTTCTCCTTGTAGATCTGACAACTGAAAGCTTTCCATCTTCACATCTGCAGTAGCGTACCCAGTGCCTTGCACACAGTAAGCACTAGATGAGCAGTTGTTGAATGAATGATTTACAAGAATGAACAAATGAATGACAATGAAGACGGAAACGTGCTGTTTCTGTCCGTGATATAAGGAATCAGGCATTATTGACACAAAATGATTTTTAAAAATGGGGAAAGTGACTCTTAGGACTCATCAGGGAATAAGACTCTCATTCACTTTTCATTCCCTTACTTAGATGCTCTCACCACCAACTTGATCCTGTCCTGAGGATGAAAAAACAATCCTCTTATTTCCTCTCGTTTCCATGTCTAGCCCTGTTCCATCCTTGTCCCTTTCTGCTGCTTATTTCTCTTCTCTCCCCATCATCTACTGATTATCAATTCCCATCTTCTGAAACCCTATACCCAACCAACAGACACTGAAGTATCTGAAAATCAACTCATAGTAAAATAAAAGTGACTGTTAAGGCCCTAATATTTTGAGGGTTATTTCTTGGCATCACAAATATCATATCACTCAGGCAGTTGATTTGATCTAGGGGTCAGATCAGTTCTGCCATTGCTAAATTAACACTAGAAAAGTGCTAAGTAACCTTCTTACAGGGTATCATGGAGGAGATTTTGTTATGTAGCTGCTGCTTCTCTAAGTCTGATCCCTTCCACTTCCCAGAGAATGTATTTGATCACATGGCCACCCTTGTCTTACGGTCATAGGTCTCTATTTTGACAATGCTCATTAACCAAAAAGTATTTGTGGAAAAGCTCTTATCTAAAAAAATAAAAGTATAAGTTTAAATGTAGGGCAAGTTTTATATGAACAAGTATTACCCATCTCTATCAAAGAGAAACTTCACACCATGATTGTTTTTCTCCAGCTTAAAACAAGAACTTGGGAAATAAAATTATCTTCTTCCAGTGATTACTTCTGCAACCTATAATTTATGGAGCTTCCATGCATGGACTGCCATGTTGTGACTACTTAATTGCCATCTGAAATGCAGAAAACTGACTTGTGTTTTCAATTTAAGGTACTCTTTTGACATTTTGAATAGTTACATAAATAGGTTGTTTTGTGTGTTGCTAGCAGGGGCCAGCAGGAAATATTTCACTTGGAGGTAGATAGTGTTGGTGACTAGATAGAAATGACTAGGTGGGCTGCAGGGCAGGTGTAGATCTGTGCACAAACAAGCACAAAAACTGAGGATGCCAACGATTCTCTGTTGTCTTAACTCTCAGCCTGAATTTGTATATCTTAAAGACATTATTCACAGATTTCCCACACACAAGTTAAAAAGTGCCTTCAGGGTGGGGTATCCTCCTCCCTCAACCCCCCCACTACAGTTTTAAAATGCAATTGGAGAGCATATAAAATAAATGGAAATGTCATCTGGCTTGTAACAAAAGACCTAAATCATAATGGATTATTGAGCGGCATCTTGTGGTTAAACATGAACATGACACCCATAGAAAAAGCTTGACTTGCCAGCATGCCACTTGAAAACACTGCCTCACATCTGGCTTTGGATGGTGCTAATAAAGGGCCATGCAAGGTAATCAATGCAGCCTTATCATCATGCCACCTTAAAATATTTCTTGTGAACCAGTACATTAACTTATAATTAATCATCACACCTTAGTATAAATGTATCCATATAGGCAAATTTAATCAGTGTTCTTTCTCTTTCATAATATTTTATTGATAGTAACAGAGCATTAAAGAAGACCTACAAGATATAAAGTTACATGAGCAGTGTTTGTAATCTAAGCCAATTCAGCAGAATTTGAAAATCAGTGCTTCCTTATGAGATGAAAAATGAAACCATTCAGTCATTCCCTCACTGAAATTCATTTTCTCTTTATTACCCAAATCCATAAGGAAAGGAAGAAGCTGTCCTTTCCTGGCACCTGCCTCTTTCTCTGTCTCATATATGGTTTTGGTCAGTATATGAAATGAGTGAATGGGCCTTCATAGAAAGAGACACAGCTGCTATACAGCCAGGACTATTTCTGTAAGACAGCAAAACAGCTAGCTGTCATTCAATTTTCAAAAATTAATTCAACATTTTAAAATCATGCATATCTTACCAAATTTCCCATTCTGGGCATCCTTTAGGAACCCATAAATAAATATAAACCCGAAAAAGTTCAGAAAGGCAGCATGTGAGCTATCAAGTCAAAAACTGATACTGATTTATTTGCATTTGTTTAGTGGGGGAAAAATCATCTTTCAAAAACAGTACTGGAATAAATCAGAAATTTTAATATATTTTATATTGTGCTCAGTCCCTCAGTTGTGTCTGAGTCTTTGTAACCCTGTCGCCTATAGCCCACCAGGCTCCTCCGCCCATCGACTTTTCCAAGCAAGAATACTAGAATAGTTTGCAACTTCCTTCTTCAGGGAATCTTTCCAACCCAGGGATCGAACTCACATCTCTTGTGTCTCCTGCATTGGCAGATGGATTCTTTACCACTGCGCCACCTGGGAAGTCCATATTTTATTTCTCTAGTTAAAAATATTAATGTTAGCTTAAAAACCTTAGCATATACTGAAGAAGCGCATACTACTTCTTAACAGTTTACTGTGGCCCTTGAGTGAATGCTTATGGCTAGCAATTGCTTAGCCTTTCTAGGTCTTTAGTTTTTCACCTGAATAAAGAGAGTACTTCCATGTCTAATGTTGCATATTATTTTTAACTATGCAAGCACTTGCTATGCGTATCAAACAAGGTCTCATAATGAAAAATGAAGCCATTCAAGTATTTCAAGCAAGAGGAATTTAATGCAGGGAACTGGTTCCACTGAGGACAGAAGAGCTAAGAAACTCAATGGTGAATGGCAGACAATGAAGCAACCCAAAGATTAACAACAGCAGGAAGCCACCAGCATCTTATAAGACAGACACAACTTGAGGAGGCAAAGGAGATGTCCCTGGGCCAAAGAACGAAAGATGAAAAGCCCTAACATCACCCTTCCACCCACCCTCCAAACTCCTCCAGGTGCCTCCCAGAATACAGTAAGTTAACAACTAATTCTAAAAGAAACAAAAACAAAACCCTATTTGTGGCACTTGCCAACTTCTATAGTGTACATACTCTCACCTGGCAAATTTGTAGTGACTTGTGCAGTCACTGAATGTGAATCACACACCAATACAGTGTTTTCTCCATATAGATATAAAACCATAATCAACCTCAAGTGTACAGACAGTCAAAAAATAGTAGTAAAATAATTAGGAAATGATGAGTTTGTGGGATGCATATTATTTCTGCTTTTAAATATAATTTAACTATAAGTAAAGCTTGATAGTTGAACGTTTAGTGATGATATTAACTGGTGTTAACAGCCAGTTCACAGGATTCTGAACATTTAACATTAGGTACTCACACTGATGAAAGCCAGGTCCAGGAAACCTGGTCTAGTTAACAACAACGGCTGGAAAAACAACCCAAAAGTGGTCCATTGACTATGACACAGAACAGAGCCAAGGAAGAGTAAGGAATGAAGCTGAGGGCAAACAGATCCAGAAATAGTACATTATAAATCAATGAAAGGCAAACAGATTAAGGATTACTTAAATCTCTCCAACAAGAAGGAATTTAGCATCTCTATAGCTGACTCCTCGCTAAACCACAGTTAGACAAATCATAATTAAGCTCACAGAATACTTTCCAGGATAAAATCCGTATTGTCCAATCCCAATGTGTCATTTCCAATTTTTGTCTTTTTTTTTTTCTTTTTCATTGTCTTCTGAAGATGACAATCTCCAGATCATCACAGATTGAGAAGTACAAAGTATACCAGAGATTTTTGGTGCTGACAACATTTTGATCACTTTCACTATCACATTTTTTCCCAAACTGATTCATCATGGTAAGTCTATGGAGAAGCAAGATTCCAGTATAGCACAAGGAACTAGTCAATATCCTATAATAAACCATAATGGAAAAGAATATGAAAGGAATATATATAGACAGATATAGATATATGAATTACCTTGTTTTATAGCAGAAATTAACACAACATTGCAAATCAACTATACTTGAATAAATTTGTTTAAAGTGAGTCTATGGTGGGAGGTCCAATGACAGAAAGGATTCATAAATGCCTAGAGAAGAGAACTGTTATTTGCATTTTTTTTTTTTTTCTTTTACAGGCCTTGGGAAAGTCACATAGACTACCTGGGTCTCAGTTTCCTCATTGGCAAAATGAGAAATGAGGGAGTTTAATTAGATAATCTCTAAGGTCATTTCTGGCAATTAAGTTCCATAATTTTATGATGGTGTATGTGAATTCAGTTTGAATATTTTATTCTATTTCTCTTTGTTTTACTTATTCCTCTCATTAACTCCCCATTGTCACTGGCAGAGATTGCTCCTCCTTTGATCAAAAGCCCAAGTGAAGAAGATGTAAAAATACAAAAAAAACAATGAAAGATGAGTGAGAGGTCTCCATGACCATCAGGAATCTTTTCTAAATAGCCACATCTTGGGAAAGCCTCATCCAGCTTATTTCCTGGGTACTAATGATCGGCTAAGATGAGATTCTGGGTAGGCCACAGAGGCAAGGACCATTAACACTTGATTGTCACTAATTCTGAGTTAATGTCCCATTTCAAAGTCATTAGTGGTATTAAAAACTCCAACAGCACATACACTCAAAGGAAAAACAAAAAAGAAAGCATTAGGATATGTCTGAGATTAACATAGTACTACAAGAATACAAAAGAAAGGACCACGAAAAGCTCTAATTTAACAAATGCCTATTCAGAGAATTCTTTGTATAAATTCTATACTAAGCATGATATGATATACAAAAACATAAAAAATAAGAAATACTTCCTCTGCCCTCAAGAAGTTTAGATTCTCCACAATATCATATCCATATGGATGTGTATTTACTTGGCAGTGATGATCTTTCTAAAATTTCCAATTTCACTGTTTTCAATTATGTAACACAGTCAGCCAGCCATAAAAGCCACATCAGAGCCTGTTTAATTTACCTACTTAAATCTAGTTATTTGCTCCATCCTATATGAAATGATGTTTATGCATTATCTGCTAAGTGACAGTCACTGTATTAACAAAGCCAACCACCCAGTGGGAGAACAAACAAATAAGAAGTCCATTGATCATTATAAAAATGGGGGTAGGGGGGAAACAAGTGACACTTTTGTGACTGAGTGGAAAGGCCACTGATTTCAAATTTGAGGCGTCATAAATCATGGCTACAGTGGTCCTCTGCTATGTTCATCATACAGCATCCTTTTCTCTCTTTTTGAGCACCAGTACCTAATTTCCTTTTGGAGAACTCTATTTCCCTGCAGTTGGAGAACTCTCCATTAATTACTCAGGGCATTCCTCTGCTCATGAAGTAGATCTGTAACCCAAAGTAGATCAATCATCAGATGTCTTCTCCCAGAACTGTTAATCTCGGGTAGAGTGATACGAGATCAAAAATAGTTGGAGTTTTTCCAATGGCAGAACAATAAAGAGACAATACATTGATTTCTATCACTTAAGTTCCTGGAGCTGCCTTCAATTCTGTCCCTCTCAAGTCCTGAGATTTTGTCCCTTCATTTGTTTCTTTGCAATAATATCCTGTGCCCATCCAAACAATTCTTACTTAGTAGATAAGCCAGAGTGTGTTTCTCTTGCTTGCAACCTACATACTCTGCTACATACCCAATTTCCAATAGAAGAACTAAGCCGAGTTACTCTTCACCTGTAAGAATCTGCCTGCAATGTGGGAGACCTGGGTTCGATCCCTAGTTGAAAATCAGGTTGGAAAGATCCCCTGGAGAAGGGAACAGCTACCCACTCCAGAATTCTGGCCTGGACAATTCAATGGACTGTACAGTCCATGGGGTAGCAAAGAGTCAAACACAACTGAGTGACTGTCACTTTCAAGCCAGGCCCAGGAGATACTGCTGCCCTCATAAAGGGAGTGGGGGGAGATAGGGTAGTACTTGGTATATTTCAGAAGTCAAAGAAACTCTGGCTGCTGGAATATAAAGTACAAGATGGAATTTCATGAGAGAAGCCAGTGAAGAATAAGACCATGCAGGGTTTTATAAACATGCTGAGACCAAAGGGAAACCACTAAAAGTCTTTTTGAAGGAAAATGTTTTAGAAAGATCACTCTGATATTGAGGTAAAGAACAGACTGGAGGTTTTATACTATAGACAGGGAGACCAGTAAGACAACTGTTGCAGTAGTCCATTTAATACTAATAGCAATTAGCATAACAAAGAGCAGCTGAGGAGGAATGAAGAGTTATTCTGACACAGGGTCAGGGAAGGCTTCTCTGAAGAGGCGGCTTTTGAGCGGAGTCCGAAAATGTGGAAAGGGGCCACTCGAAACTCTTGACTCTAGTCTACAGTAAGACCGGCAGTTGATACAAGTCTTTGGGCAAAATGAACTCATCCTGTTTGAGGTTCAGAAGGAGCGGCATGGTTGAGGCAGAGGGGAGAAAAGGAAATTAAGAGAAGAAAGTAAGGACAGATACTATTAGCTCCTGAAAGTCAAGATGAGTTTATATTTCTTGCTTATCAAAGTGTCTAGCCACTAGAGGATTTAAGTAAGGAAGCAATGTGATCTGATTCACTTCTTACTAGAAAACAATAAACTTAATCTTCATCCTAAAACTTGAGCAGATCTTGTGTTTTTTTAAAAAAAGGAACTAAAACATATACAGTTTTCACTATCAGTGAGTCTGCTTCTTGTGCCTCATACACTAAGAACTGTCCTTTTATTTTGAAGAAAATAAAAGTGAAAACCTTGACCAGTAACAGGCTGTGTTTCTCGCCATCCAGTCAATTCAAACTATAAAGCACAGTTGTCATCAGATCTTTTGCCAAGTCCTCTCTCCCGGATTGATTTGAAAACTTAAGAAATCATGAATGGAAAACTTATCATATTTTCCATTCATAATCAAGAGGGCCATCAAGATGGTTTTCAAATTCAAATTTTACCAAGAAATATCAACAGCCTGACAAAGATACTATAAATTTCACTCAATATTCTTTATTTTAAAAATGTGGATTCCAAACTATTATGCTTCTTTAAATACTTGTTAATAAATATTTGACCTATTCATTTTCATTTAGTTTTTGGAAGTTCAATATTTAAATTCTAGAACTAATGAATGATTAGCATTCTGAGGCATTATACTGAAAAGTTATTAAGGGTTCAAAATATATAAACCATTCAACTTATTAATGTAATTCCTATATAATCTCATAAAATAGAATAAAAACAACTGGCTGCAAAAGTTCCACATAAATATATTTCTATAATTTCAACTAATAAAAAATGAGAAAGAAAAGAATATCATTACAGTTTTTCAATTTTAATGTTTCTATTAATCACTTGGACAAAGACATTGTTGTCAGGCTGATCTAATCTGCAGATGAAACAAAACCGAAAAGCTAAGTACTGAGTGGGACTGAAGAAGCAAATTTTCAAAACAGAGCAGTGTACAGGGATGACAGGTCAAACCTTATCAGATGGAAATAAGACACCAGTAAAAGGATAGGATGAGGAAGATATGTCTCATCCTCATCAATAGAAGCACTAAGCCAAGCTTTACCTGTAACTCAGCTGATAAAGAATCTGCCTGCAATGTGGGAGACCTGGGTTCAATCCTTAGTCGAAGATCAGGTTGGGAAAATCCCCTGGAGAGTGGAACAGCTACCCACTCCAGTATTCTGGCCTGGACAATTCCAAGGACTGTATAGTCCATGGGGTCGCAAAGAGCCGGATACAGCTGAGCAACTATCACTTTCAAGCCAGGCCCAGGAGATACTGCTGCCCTCTTAAAGGGAGTGAGGGAAGATAGGGTAGTACATGGCGCATTCCAGAAGTCAAAGAAACTCTGGCTGCTGGAATATAAAGTACAGCAGATGGGAAAAAGAGGTACAATTAATGGCTATTATACTATGCTAAATACTAGAGATCTCAGCTGTAAGCCTGGTGATCCAATATAACCTTGTATAAATCTAGTAGAAGAATTTTGGTGTCTCACAGAAGAGTGCCAGTGATCTCTTTCTACAATGCACAGACTGGATCTTCCCTAGAATAATTTTGTCCTCAGGGCCAAATCAAGAGTAATGATTGCAAACTGAAATACTGGCAGACAAGATTTACAGTTTTGCAAGAAGTCATATGAGGAAATTCAAAGACATTTGAGGTCACTGAGCTGGAAAAAAGAAACTAGAGAATTGGACAGTGGCCTTTGCAAATACTACAAAACTTCTAAGGAGAAGAGGGACAAACTGTCTTTTTATTTAGTCTTAGATGGGAGCCCTACAAGCAATGGGTAGAAGTTAAAGGTGAATTATGAACTAATATACTTTCCAACAATGAGATGTATTGTAAAACAGACAGGCTTCCTCAGTCTATAGATAGTGCCCTGTCACATGAATCGTTCAAACTCAGATCAGACACCAGACTGAGGCTATTATCTGCACTAGGATTAGATCAGTTGTTGTTTACAATCTTTTCTCATCTTGAGATTTTACATAAACTATTAGAGCTTTGTAATTAACCTGCTAATGTTAAGAAAAAGTTCCTCAAGATACTATTTTCTAAATATTTATGGTAGAAGGTAGAGATAGACAATTCCAGTTACATCACAAAAATCATTAATGAACGTACCTTTCCCTGCATCTTTGAGGAATTATTTAAATATCTCCATATTAATAAAAGTCACATAGGTGATGTTACTAAAACCCAAGCAATGAGTGTGTGCATTGCTCTTTCATAGAGATGTTCCACTCCTCAGCACAAGCCTAAAACTTCCTGGAATGGAATGAATTCACATGAAGATTTCAAGATCCAAAGCACTGGAACCACTAGAACAAGCCAAATTCAGGATGTTGGCAACAGAATTCCCAAGGGGAATCTAAGCCCTTCCAATGAATAAAGTCATTGAACTGACTTACTTGTAACCCATTATTATATATTTTCTTCTGTGTAAAAAAATAAGAGCACTTACTGAAAAATATACATTTTAACCACTAATCATAAGATCAAGGTAAATAGCAGACCATATTTGAAGCCATGGGACCTGATCATTAAAGATCAGCATCAAATGAGCCTCGTTAATCAATCTCTAAAGCAGCATTTTCCAAACTGTGAAATCAGTATTTACAGAGAAAGAGAAAAGAAACAGTGATTAAAATGTTTTGAAAACACTGTACTAACATAAAGCTAAACTGGCTTCCCACTGAAGGACTTCTCAGAGTTTTGACTGTTTCCTCTGAAATCTCCAAGACAATGTACAAAAAATACTCAATGTTTAGAATAAGGCACCACTATAGTATGCTTTGAAGAAATAATCTCATAAGGCAGAGAATGGAATGCGATTCTAATTACGCTGTGTAAATAATCAGAAATGGTGTATAACAAGTAATGTGAACTTTCAACAAACCTGAGAGGCAAAAAAAAAAAAAAATACATGCATGTATGTACAAACATAAGTTTATCTTAAATACACAACAAATAATAAAATATACAACACTTCATTACAAATTTCATATAGTCAATTAATCCTCACAAAATACTTTAATTTTTGGCAAACTCTTAGATCTATAGTTAACCTATGGCTGCAAATACTGAACAAGCATGGCTCCAAAATAAATATTGGTTGATATTTTAGTTTTCTATGAGTGAGATGAAAGAGAAACAATGAATTGATATATCAGAATATGCTGAGCAAAAATTTTTGTTCAAACAGATAACAGTTTTGAACACTAGAAAACTATTTCTTCAGTTTTTTCTACTTTTCACAATATGATGGCTACCTAAACAGTACATTTTTAAGTTCAATTTGCTTTGCTAATATTTTCCCTATGACTTAGTTAAGTCTAGACAATCAGCAAAACAAACTGAAGCCTGATTTATAGTGTCTTCTGCTGTCTATGGTGTAAATATTCTCAGCATGCTCCGTTTCAGCCTATGAGCATGATGTCACTGGATGCAGAGCTGGAAAGAGATGTACAGCAGTATGCAATTATAACAAGTATTTTTCATTGAATAGATATAGTAGATGTAAATAACATCATAGATGTAAATAACATCAAGGTATAAGTAATTACAAAACAGAAAAATAATCAGGAAGAAGTGAGTTTTAAAATTTTATTACTTTTGTTTAATATAACATTCAATTGTGCTTATATAATTTAACATTTAATAATGACTATATTGAACAACCAGCTCGATAAACTCCTAACATTGGAGTGATATCATTCACACAGCAACATAGGTCATTCCCAAATGCAGTCCCCTCTACAAGAAGACCAAATAGTAACTATCCATAGACAGACACCATTGTGAAAGTTCCAGAAATAGCGGTAAGGCTGAAGTACCCACCTTGGACAACAGAGACCTAGGATGACCACATAATAAGGGTAAGAAAGGCAGCTACATTTTTAATGAATTACCCATTCCCCACATCAGCCCAGCATCATATAGGCAAGGCCCCCCCGAGTCTACAGTTTCTTCCATGGGAAAAAGAGAACCCAGGATGGACATCCAGCCTCCCCAGCACTGCAGGATACTTCCTGGGAGACCCTCTCAAATATCACATCACAGGGATCACTAAGGAATCTGAAGAGTTAAGAAGGGAGGCTAAGCTTACAATAAGCAGCACTCAGATCTTCAGTTCAGTTCAGTCGCTTAGTCATGTTCGACTCTTTACGACCCCATGGACTGCAGCATGCCAGGCTTCCCTGTCCATCACCAACTCCTGAAGCTTGCTCAAACTCATGTCCATTGAGTCAGTGATGCCATCCAACCATCTCATCCTCTCTTGTCTCCTTCTCCTCCCGCCTTCAATCTTTCCCAACATCAAGGTCTTTCCCAGTGAGTCAGTTCTTCACATCAGGTGGCCAAAGTATTGGAGTTTCAGCTTCAGCATCAGTCCTTCCAATGAATATTCAGGACTTATTTCCTTTAGGATGGACTGGTTGGATCTCCTTGCAGTCCAAGGGACTCTCAAGAATCTTCTCTCTTTTGAACACCACAGTTCAAAAGCATCAATTCTTCAGTGAGCTCAGCTTTCTTTACAGTCCAACTCTCACATTCATACATGACTACTGGAAAAACCATAGCTTTGTTGAACCTAGATGAACCTTTGCTGGCAAAGTAATGTCTCTGCTTTTTAATATACTGTCTAGGTTGGTCACAGCTTTTCTTCCAAGGAGCAAGCATCTTTTAATTTCATGGCTGCAGTCACCATCTCCAGTGATCTTACTGGATTGTATTCCTGCTCACAGCAGCACTCAAGTAGAGATTCCAACCAGAGGGTCTGCATTTTTGCAGAGCCAGCCAAGTGGACTCAAGGAGCTCAGTAAGCAGTTCAGCTTGATTTGGATCCCCAGCCAACAGACCATACCAGCATCAAGCCCAGTCTAAAACCCTACCAGGGCAAGAAAGCAAATTCCCAATCCCACTCAACTTCTGACCATAGCCTCTAGCTCCACGCCTGTGGGAAGTGCTGCTCCAGATGACCAGTAGCTGTGCAGCACATTCTAGGGCCACTCAGGCAGAGATCTAAGTTAGCAGCTCTGTCCAAATACTCAGTAATAGTATCCTCTGGACCCATAAAAATAGGGAGCATTAACAATGATGCTCAGCAGCCTTGGAGCCAAGTCTCTAGTACCACCTAGCCATGGATTGCAGCCTAAAACCCCAACCATCACTGGAGCCCAGCACACAGCCCTATTTAACTGTTGAACACAGCATGTGGTCTCACTCAGGCCAGGAGCCCACCTGTGACCCCATTCAATCAGAAAGAAGAGTGTGCTACTCCACCAACCAGAGAGACTTCTCAGTGACCTCACCCAACAGCAGAGCACAGCCAATAGCCTCCATGATCACAAAGCCCAGTCTTCAGGCATGCTCAACTCTGGGGCACAGGCTTCAGGCCTGCCTGATTGCAGAACACATCCTGCAGCCCCACCCTATCAGAGAATCCAACCACTGGCACCACCCCACCAGGGAACACAAGCAGCAACCTCATGCAATCAGGGCACCCATACAGCCACCCTGCCTGGATGTAGATCCAGTTAGCAGAGGCAAGGACATAATAAAGATTAAAGCAGAAATAAATGAAATAAAGTATAGGAAAGCAATAGAAAAGATTAACACAGTTAAGAGTCACTTCTTTAAAAAAGATACAATTAGCAAACCTTTAGCTAGACTAACCAAGGGAAAAAAAAATAAAAAACAAAGAGGACTCAAATAAATAATCCAAAATAAAAGAGGAGACATAACAACAGAAACCACAGAAATACAAAGGATTAAAAGAGATTGGTATTGGTATAAAATTGCCCTATAAAGAAAATAAAATTGTCCTAGAAGAAAATAAATTCTTCTAGGACAACCTAGAAGGAATGGATAAATTGTTAGAGACACATAACTTACCAAAACTGAATCATGAAGAAGAGAAAATCTAAGCAAACCAATAATGAGTAAGGACATTGAATCAATAATCAAAAAAATTCCCAACAGAGAAAAGCCAGGATAAGCTGGCTTCACAAATGAATTCCACCAAATATTTCCAGAATAATTAATACATTCTTTCTCAAGCTCTCAAAAAACTGAAGAGGAGGAAATATTCACAAGCTCATTCTACGAGGCCAGCATTACCTTGATATCAATTCAGACAAGAACACTACAAGAAAAAAAGACCACAGATCAATAGCTCTGATTAATATAGATGCAAAAATTCTCAAAAAATATTAACAAATTAGAATTCAACAGCACATTAAAAGAAACATCCACCATAAACAAGTAGAACTCAAGCCTACTGCAAGGATGGTTCAACATATTCAAATCAGTAAGTATGACACTTCACATTAATAGAATGAAAGATAAAAATAATATAGCCATAGCAACAGATACAGAAAACATATGTAACAAAACTCAACATCCTTTCACAATAAAACACCTCAAACACCTGTGTATAGAAAAAAATGTGCTGCAACATAATAAAAGGGGTGTGTGTGTGTGTGTGCCAAGTCGCTTCAGTCATATCCAGCTGTTTGCAACCCTATGGACAGTAGCCCACCAGGCTCCTCTATCCACGGGATTTTTCAGGCAAGAATACTGGAGTGGGTTGCCGTGCCCTCCTCCAGGAAATCTTTCTGACCCAGGGACTGAACCTGCATCTCTTACATCTCCTGCATTGGCAGGCAGGTTCTTTACCACTGGGGCCACTTGGGAAGTCCAATAAAGGGCATGCATAGGACAAACCCATAGCTCACATTATACTCAATGGTGAAACGTTGACAAGGAGTAAGACAAGGGTGTCCATTCTCACCACTCCTATTCAACCTAGTCCTCTAAGTCCTCAAAGAGCAAACAGTCAAGAAAAAGAAAGAAAAGATATCCAGATCAGAAAAGAGGAAGGAAAACTGGGTTCAAAGATGACATACCTTATACATAGAAAACCCTAAAGACTCCACTAAAAACTTGATATTATTAATAAGTGAACTTCCAAAGTTAAAGGACACAAAATCAATATACAAAGATCAATACCTTATTATATACTTGAAAGTTTCTACTCTCTTGAAAGAGAGTAGATCATAAAGTTTTCACCACACAAAATATTCATAACTGATGGATAATTTAAATAACATTGCATTAATCATTTCATAATCTGCATATATATCAAATCATCACATTGTATACCTAAGAAAGTTATATATCTCAATGAAACTGGAAAAAGTTAAATCAAATTTATATAATAGGAAAATAAAAATAAATTCATGAACATTTAATGATCAATTCATCTAATATGAGCTGGCTCCAGCACATCATTGTTTGGACCAGAAAGCATTTTTTTAATCTCTCTGAACATCATTTGGGCCCAGTATCCTCTGAAACTCACTTTAAGAAATATTGCTTTAAAGGAGATATCGCAAGATATGTGGACCATGATCTCCGAATGTCTATACTTTACCGAACAAATATTAAAATAAAAAGTTCTTACATGTGTACCTCCAATTTATATTATATGACTTTTAAGAATAATTTTCTTCCACATTCATATTAGAACTTGTTAAATATAGCTCTTGACATACAAAAGCAGCCGTTAGAATTTAAAATATCTGTTGAATTCTGTATGTTTTGCTCATTTAACTTTTAAAGTATAATGAACTGGTTAAATTAAAATCAAATGTATTCACAATAGAAAATACACAGAAATTTACTCATCAGATTCATTTATAAAGCATATTTACAAGCATATCTACCCTGAAAACCATAACTCTTTCTCAAGGTAGTATGTTTCATGTAACTGTCAGGGTCTTAGTTTAGAAAAAAGTAAAAATCACTTAAATAACAGCAGTTGCATAAGCTGATAATGAAAGGAAGCCATTTAAAATTCCTTTTGAAACAAGGTAGGGGAAAGAAAGTCTTTAAGTCTCTTGATGGGGCTCTGATGTTCTGTAATTGGTTTGTTTGAAGGTTAGGTCAACCCTGCTGACAATTCACTTCTAAAGTTAAATTACAGCAGTAGAGCAAGGTCCAGCCAGTGGGGAAAAGGATGAGAAAAACTTCTTGCTGGATAGTCATCTCTCACTGCTAAGACTGGGTAAGATGCCCCAGGAAATCTGTTAGTGGAAAGTAATCTTGAATGGTGGCAAATTCAGGCCTTGAATATACTCCTGGAGGAGAAAAGTCAAAAGCAAGCCTCCTTCCCATGAATGTTTCTTTGGATGGAATGGCATCACTGGACCTCATATTAAAGTGGGAGGTGAGTGAACATACCCTGAATGCAACAGTGAGAGGCCAAGAGAAGTCTGCCTTTCAGAAGATCAACTCATTCACTGGGGAGAGACCATAGGCAAAACACTTGCTGCCAAATGCTCTATTTGGAAAGCCACTCATTGAATGATGGGTTTTATATCCTCTTCATGTTTATAATGGCTTCCATCAACTCACCTGTTTTCTGAGAATTTGGATTTCTCTTCTTTCAACTTTTTTCAAGGAAGTATGTTTTATGCTTAAGTACAAAGTTTATCATTCCACGTTTTCCTAAATTTCATCCAGACTTGGAATTTTGATGATACTCTCTCAAGGCTGAGACCATTTAAAGATAATCCTAGTACTTCATACTCTCATTTTTTTTAAAGGCTAAGCTTGTCAATAATTTTACATTTTTCTTCAATTTTTTCAGCAATTTTTATAGCAAGCTGTTTTCTCCTTCTTACATAACACCCTATATTTAACTCATCAAAAACTTCTGAACAAGAACAAGAGAACTATATGCAGTGATTGCTATACCTACCACTACTTCCCAGAACTCAATTTCGAGTCTTTAGACAACTTTACCAAAACCACCTGGTCTCAAAGACCAGCCCCAAGTTAAGTTTTACTTCCTTCGGCACCAAGTTCTAATGTCTCCCAGCAGAATTCTCTGTTTTGGTTGTGCCACATGGCACGTGGGACCTTAGTTCTCAGACCAGAGATGGAACCCTCACCCCTTACAGTGGGAGCTTGGAGTCTTCACCACTGGACCACCAGGGAATTTCCCCAGCAGAATTCTTAATAGATCTCCCAACAGGAGTCATGGCTTCATCAGGCCACAAAGGACACCCCACCACCACTGCACAGCATTTTTCCAAGAACCCAAATCCACACTGAACAACTAGAACAAATTGAAGGAGGATTGTTTAAAGAGAAGTACAAGGATGTGAAAGAATTCATATGCACACTCTAATGCCTAATGCTCCATCATTTCTCTACTTTTGAAATCAATATTTTAAAGAATATAGATGGTAATATCAAGTCCATCATTTGATTATCAGAAATTGGACACATCCATATAACTGCTGCCCTAACCAAGAAAGATAATAGTATCTGCCCCCTCCCCAGAAGCCTTGCTTGTGTCCCTTTGAAACCTCTGTATATTCTTTACCAAAGTAATAAATATTCTGACATTTGATGCCATAGATTAATTTTAACTTGCTTTCAAATATATAATACATATTGACTCTAATTCCTTTTGCCAAACCTTACATTTGTTTGATTATGTATTTATTTATTCTTCCACTGATGAATATGAGTCCTTCTCAGTTTCTATTATCAAAAAATATTGCTATGAATATCTTATATATCCCATCACTAACATAAGCATTCTTTTTTGTTGCATTTATTCCTGAGAGTGAAATTAATCAGTCAGCAATTATGTACATATAGGTAGATACTGCCAAATAATTTCCAGAGTGGTTGACTAACTTCTACTCCTACCAGCACTTATAGGAACTCTGGCTGCTCTACGTCCTCTCCAACTCTTATTAGTGTTAGTCTCTAAATTTGGACTTTCTCATGAATTGAGATTTTCAAGATTCACAGTATTTTAATACTGTGATTTTTAAATTGCATTTTCCCAATTACTAATGAAATTCAGAACCTTTCTGTATCTTTACTTTCTGTCTGAAGATCATCTTTTGTGAAGGGCTGCTATGGTTCTCTGAGCCATTTTTCCACTAGATTGTCTTTTTCTTATTGATTTATAGGAACTGATCATACAAATCCTTGTTTGGTTATCTGCATTTCAAGTACCTGCTTCCAAATGTGGCTGGTGTTTTTCAATCCCTAAATTGGAACTTTTTATACATAGAAATTCTTAAAATTGATGTGCTATGACCAAACTTGGCAATCTCATTTAGAGTCAGAGCTTTTGTATCATGTTCAAAAATCTTTGCCTACTCTCAGGTCATGAAGTTATTCTCTTACGCTATTGACTATTGCTTTACTATTTATGTCTATTATCTGCATGGATTGATTTTTGCATTGGTATGAGGTAGAAGTTAGGTTTCCTATTTTTCATATGGATATATAATTGGCACATCATTTATTGAAAACAAAACTCTCCTTTCCCCACAGACCTTAACTGCAAACTTTGTAATAAATTAGTCTACATTTATTCATGGATCTGATTCTGGACTCTGTTCTAATCTATTAACATATTCATATAGCAGTATATCAATACCACACTATCTTGATTACTAGACTTCTTCATATGAATAAAATAATCTCAAACTACTCAGGACAGTCCCTGTTTTCGGTTCTTTGCATTTCCATAAAGATTTTAGGTTAGATTCTTAATTTTCACACAAGCACACATTAAAAAGAAAAACATTCTGGGTTTTGACAAATAAAGACTTGAATCTATAGATCAACTTAGAGAATGACATCTCATGAGTCTTCCAATTCATGAGAACAATTCCTTCATCTATTGAGGTCTTCCATATATTGTCAATGTTTTATTAAAAACAGACTGTGTGAAGCTTTCTATTTCCTCTAGTGTCAATTTTATAGGTTGAATTTTTCAACAAATTTTTCTATCATATCACTATCTTCAAACTACTGCATTAAACTGTATACTGATGAACCATTTTCATTCTTCAATTGTTGTTCTGTCTTTTAACAGCTGAAAAGTCTGGTGGGGACTTGCAAATATTATTAGTCTCCTCAAAAAACTGGCTTTGTGATTCTTCTCTATTGTATATTACTTTAATTTTTATTATTTTTCTAAGTTTAACTTTATTATTCTCTCTACCCAGTAACTTTTACTTTGCTACTCTCTTGCTGACTTCTTAAAAGAACACTCTTAGATAATTTATACATTTTCCATATATGGCCCTAGCTATATTCCACAAGTTCTGATATGTCATTTTTATTATCATTCTGTTTAAAATATGTTTCTAGTTCATGTTGTGACTTACTTTTTGATCCACAGATAATTAAAAGTGCTTAATGTACAGGTGGAGAAGGCAATGGCACCCCACTCCAGCACTCTTGCTTGGAAAATCCCATGGACGGAGGAGCCTGGTGAGCTGCAGTCCATGGGGTCGTGAAGAGTTGGACACGACTGAATGACTTCACTTTCACTTTTCACTTTCATGCATTGGAGAAGGAAATGGCAACCCACTGCAGTGTTCTTGCCTGGAGAATCCCAGGGACGGGGGAGCCTCATGGGCTGCCATCTATGGGGTCGCACAGAGTCAGACACGACTGAAGCGACTTAGCAGCAGCAGCAGCAACATAAAAGTACTTCTCTAGTTATCTTTTCATGATTTCTAATTTTGCTGTAGAATTTAAATGTTTTAAATCCCTTGAAATCTGTTGAGACTTGATCTATAATTGTGTCAGTGACCCATGTACACTTGAATTTATCTTATATCCTGTCATTTGTAGGTATAAGATTCTATATACATGTATCAGGCATATTATACATGTTGTTCAAATCTTATAACTTTATTGATTTCTGGAATTTTGCTCTTTCAGTTACTGAGATAGGTATGCTAAAATTTCCTAAGTTGGATTTGTCTTTGCTAGGCAAGTAAGTAGGTAGGTAGGTAGGTAGGTAGATAGATAGACATTTATAGAGAGAGATATACTAACAGAGAGAGAAACCAAAGGCAGAGATGATACACTGCATAAAAAATTAGATTTGTTCTGTTTTGTGACATTCTTTTTGCATCCTTGTATTTTAAGTCTATTTTTTATAAAGTAGAATTTTTCTATTTTGCGTTTTATGCATCTAGTCAACAGAAGAGTATTTCACCTATTTACATTTAATAAAAGCACTGATATATTTGGGTTCACATCTACCATCTTACTATTTGCTTTCTATTTATTTCTCTATATTTATGATCCTCTTTCTCTCCTTCTTATTTCAAGTTAATCATATATTTTGTATTATTCTATATTTTTCTCTCAATTAGCTTGTTCAGTATATATACTTATTCTAATAGATGAAGGTCCTCCCAGAAGTTACAACATATATTTTCAATTACTGATGTATAATATACATTAATCCTTTGATTTTTTTAAATTTTTAATATAAAGGTATATTTATTCTCACTAAACATAACAGAGATATTTTTAGTTAGAATGACGTGATTAAAATATTTCACTATCTATGAAAACCCAGGTTTAACACTTTGAAATACAATATTTAAAATACCATTTTTTTAACAAGTTTACTTCAATATTTGGCTGTCTTTCTTAAAAACCGTAACTTCAGGATGGTATGTAGATCCAAATGGAAAAGCTCCTCACACTTACTAAGATCTGACATGTTTTTCAATCTCATCCTTCAATTAGGCAAAGATTTGTGTGAACATTTAGCAAGTACATTTTTTATCCTCCCTGAATTCAATCATTAGTTTTTACAAACTAACTAAAAAGTGTTGCATTCTTATTTTTAAAGAATTGTTTTGAACACATGTGATATTGTTCAACAAGTCAGAAAACATTATTTCCAATTTTAAGTATACTGACTATTTTGATGATTTCAGTAACAAAATCACAGAACAATTATAACTTACCCAAATGCCATTTTCAAAAGTGTTCTTTCCATAACATGAGTTTGTTTTGAAAAGCATTTAACTCCTCATTCGCTATTAAAACAGCACCTTTCCATTGAAGGGACCAATTAAGAGTGCATATTTTTAAAATATCTTTTAAGTAACACACTGAGGAGAGCTACTTGCTATCATATTAAAAGTCAGCAAATCTAGAGCAGTTGTGTTTGTGAAAGAATAAAGCATAGCTCATCTTATACTTTTACATTTCTTTTAGGCAATTTGCCACAGAATTAAGAATAAACTTCCATACGGTTAAATTATTTTCACAGTCACTCTCCATTTCATTAGAATTGCACTGATAGGTGCACTATTTAAAAGTCTTACTTAAAAGAAAAAAGTAGCCACAACAATGTCATAATGCAGTATTTTGATCATATCTAGTTTCAACGTCTTTGCTGCAATGTTCCTGTTTATGAATGGTGCAGAGAATGAGTTTCAGCTGTGGTTCTTTCTCTGGATTTTATCTTCACAATCCTTTATTTTTCTAAAATTCTAGTCAAAGCAGCAACAGCTTTTCCAGAAAATAATTGTTTTAAAGAAATCAGTTAATCTATACAAAATATCTTACTGAATATATTCTATTCTATGGATTACAAAGTCATTTTTTTTAACTGAAAGAGAATCTAATACATACCATAAACTGAGACAGGATATAGCCAATTGCACTATGAAACAGGACATATAACAAACATCCCACGTTTGGTCTAATACTTGTTTCTTCAAATGATCAGCAATGTTTTCTCTGGGTTTTCAAAGGCAAATGAATGCATATTAATTTATCACCATATTATTTGCCATACATAACAGTAATCATTTTTACCACAACTACAAGAATAGGGAATTTCCCAATATGTGAAATTTTCATTTTTTACTATTAATTTAACAAATCTATTAATTGCTACATGCCATATACTGCTCTAAGATCTGAGGGTGTAGCAGTGAACCAAGTAGAATAATAAATAATGCCTGCATGCAGAAAACTGTTCTTTAAACATCAAAAGATGTTTCTAAACATCTAACATGAAGTAAATTTTAGTAAAAGATCAAGTATCTCTTGATTTTAAATATCACTAAAAATTCTACAGGTTTTTCTTCATGTTTTTGTTGTTTATTTTTAATCATCTTGTTAAGTGCTTTGAATTATTACTATTAATTCATATCTCAGGGAACAATACAACCTTGGGGTGAGATTCATCATTAACAGTAGTGGATGACTATCCATTTTCAATCATCCTTTTTTCAATTTATTACTCATCTGATTAGATGGTCATTGTTTTGTCAACACTATTATTTTCTTTACTAATATGTTTGCATTATTAAGATGAAGTTAACTCATGGTGTCTCTATAAATTAGAGTCAAAGCAATAAATAAACCATTCTAGTTATTTTAGCAGAGAATTTAATAGAAGAAATTGGTTCAAGGGGTATTGGAAGACTGAAAAGGAAAAACAAGACTCTACTCACAGAGATAGTAACTTCAGGAAGCAGCTTCCATCCACTCCCGGAGCCAGGGATCAAAGGGAAGAAAATGAGCTTAACAGACCCAGAAGTCTGGGGACCTGGATTTCCGAGACAGCTTGCTGGTTCCTCGGATGCCTGGAGGAAGGATCCACAGGTCAGGACTCACACTCCCAGCATGATAATAAGGGGCATGAAGCTTCTGGTTTGGGAGTGTGGAAAGAAGCTAGGGACTGAAACCAGTTGCCACTGGAACCTACTGGGGTGGTGATGGCAAAATCAGCAGACAAACTGGAAGGAACAAGTACTTGCTCCTGCTTCCTGCCTTTCTAGTTGTCAAAAAACCTGAAGCAGCACACTAACAAAGCAGAAATGGGATTTGCAGCCTCCCAACTCCCATGGTCCAAAGCAGGGTGTGGTATGAGGCAGGAAACAATAGCATGATACCCAGTGGTGTCTCTACAGAAGTATTTTTAAACCATTTGATCATTTTGTGAGGCTTATCTTACTTAAAATGAAGCAATGTAATTCATAGCATCACATAACTAGGCTACAAAGTCTGCATTGCATCACAATGTATTAGAAGAAGCAGCAGAACGCCTGTGAGCAGCACAGTATACGAAACTCCTACCTGACATACATGACATGTGACCACTCAACAAACGGGCCAAGAAAGAAGGAAGGAGCCAATGCCAATCTGGATAACGATGTAAGTAAAGATGCATAAATTTTATTTTGAATATAGATATAAGCTTAAGTTCTCTTTTTTTTGTGTTTTTACCATATTCATTGATCACATAAAAATGGCTGTTCTTCCCACTGAAGACAACTGGTCTAGGCCAGGGTTGGAAAATAAACAGAACATGAACCGAATCATGCCGGTTGCTGTTTTTGAAATAAAGTTTTATCAGGACTCTGCCTATTCACTCACATATTGCCTGCGCCTGCTTGCACACTACAACAGCAAATGTGAGTAGTTGCTCCAGAAACCATATGTCTTTCAAAGCCCAAAATATTTGCTAGTTGGCCCTTTTCAGAGTAAGCCTGTGGATCCTTGGTCAAGACAGCAATGTTCAGTCGAATTTTCTGAAATAAATGTTCTGTGTCCGCATCTTCTATCACAGGAGCTATTGGCCACATGTGGCTACTGAGAACTTGAAACATAGCTAGTACAACTAAGTAACTAAATATTCAATTTAATTTTCACTTTAACAGCCACACATAGCTAGTGGCTTCGCCAGTAGAGAACACGAGAACAATAAATAGAAATAAGAAACGTGCCTGCTTTCAAGCCATCTAGAGTTAATTTTTCACTATGCCTCAGTCTTGGAGGAGGTATACTGGAGTGCGCTGTCACTTCTGCACCCTGCGGCAGGCATGACTCACACACTCCAATATCTGGTTCTCGTCTCCTCCCCAGCACAGGGAGGGTTATGATCCCTCAGCCCTTAGAAGTTAAGTGTAGCCACCTGATTGGTCTCGGAAAATAATATGCGAGCAGAAATCATGTGTTTTACTTAGAAGCTGAAGCTCATTCATACCCGTGCCTCAACCCTCCAGCACACTCTTGTCCAGCACAGGCTAATCCCAACACCCTATATGTTGAGGAGTCAGCGTTAGAAGATCATGGAGGCACCTGTCTCCATCTGAGCCCTTGACTGACAACTTTACAGAGGAAGGCACTCCTCCAACCCCAACTGGACCTGTGGCATGAGAGATTTGTGAGTTTTTTTGTCTTAAAGAACTAGTGTTTGATAGTTAACTTCGCCCTGGCACAATTCCCTAAAAGAGCATTTTTAATAGCCTCAGAAACCCGTCCCTGGCCTCCTTGCCTACAGTCTGCCAAATCAAGCTAGAAGTGCACTACACAAGCCAGGAAGACAAGGCTGCAGAGGGGCTATTCCATTAGCTTTGAGTTTCTGTAGAAACAGTAAGCTCTTGCAGCTCGGGGCCACTGTGGTTTGGAGTTGGCCTGTCCCCTGATGCAATAAGTGACTTTTAACGGCCTCTTCTGCCTTTTCCAAGTTCCCGCTCTCATTGTACTGGTGCATGAAGGGAGGGTTAGCTTTGGAGTCAGACAGATCCAAATTTGAGTCCTGACTCTGCCATTTAGCAGCTCTTTCCCTCTGGCTGAATCACTTGGCTTCCTTGAGCCTCCATTTTCTCTTGTTTGAAATGTGCCTATTTAGAGCAACTTTTCCTGATTGTCACAAGCATTAGCAATAATTTCTAATGTCTGCTAGCATTCCTGTTACCCCTAAAACATTCCACATGCTCTCCAGGCACTGCACCTTGGCCCCTGTTCCTCCTTTCAGCCAAGATTCCCTCTGCATGCCACAATGCCTTTCTTAAATGGAAGTCCTTCTTACTCAGCAATACCATGTCTTGCTGTATTAGTTGACCATGAGGTCTCCATCCTCTAAACTATGTCTCTCAACCCTTAAGTAGTTCCTACTCATTAGTCGAAATCCAACTCAACCGTCACCTTCTCAATGAAGATTTCCCCCATCTGAGGCAAAGTTCACCCTCCTCCTCCCACCCTATGCTTCAGTGCTCACATCTGCCACAACTGCAGGGTGTTTTCCACTCATTCTCCTGACAACCCACTTAATGGAAGGACTGTGTTTCTCTCATCTTCATCGTTACAGCCCTGATCCTACGCTGCTCTATAACTTGGAGAATTCCTGGCATTCAGAAGTCCATCAATAATCATAAGAAGCAAGGAGGGAGGGACTTCCCTGATGGTCCAATGGCTAAGGTTCCACGCTTCCAATGCAGGGAGCCCAGGTTTGATACCTGGTCAGGAAACTAGATCCCACATGCTGCAACTAAGATTTCTCATGCCACAATAAAGACCAAAGATCCTGAGTGCTGTAACTAAGACTCAACGGAGCCAAATAAATAAATGATTAAAAAAAAAAAAAAGCAAAAAGGGAAAGAAGGAGGAGGAAGAAAACTTAGGAAAGCAGTGGGGAAAGAATCAAGAAAACAGAAAAATTAGACAGCTCTGACTTCTCTCATAGAGAAAATAACTTGGAACTGTAGTTTCCCCTTCCAAGAAAAGCATAGCTTCCTTTTAAAGCATTAATTCAATCATCTTTCTCACTGAGTCATGCAGAAATTTTTAAATAATTTTTTTGAGCTGACAGGTAATCTATAAAAGGAAAGAGTTCATTGCAGGTTGATGAAAAGGAGGCAGCATCTTTTCTTCCTCTTAGCTCTTTTGCCCGCATTTTCATAATTATTTATATTTCATCAATCAGTTAACTATAAAAGGAAATTCAAGAGGTGAAAAAGAACATATTTGGTTACCCACATTACTAATGCTACCAAAGAATGAACTGGCAGAGATCTAATAGCTAAGGCCCAACCCCAGTAGAGAAGAGTATCCATAAAAACGATGTCAGGCCTTCTTTATTACAAATGCACTTTCTTGTTGGGGAAAAATGGCCCCAGCAACATACTATAATAAAACATTAAAATTTCTTTAAGTAAAAAAAAAAAATCAAACAAACCCTTTGACATGTAGCTTTAAAATCAGAGGAAGAAGCTTATGAACATTTTGGGGAGCGCAAAAGGTTGTAGACAAAAATCATCAATTTCTCCTTGCCGCTGCCCCAAATATGCCACCCACCCCACTCTATGGTGGGTACAAGCAGAAAGTTATTCCTCCCAGTAAAGGACATGGGAGTAAGAACCAGAAAGAGAAACTAATATTGGTTATGAAACTCAAGGAAAATCAGTGCTGAATTATTTATGTCTAAGTTTAAATGTTCCCTTGCTGTTTTCAGCTGTCAGGAAGTCTAAAAAGAAAGTCATAAAATTTCCTCCCTCCAGCCAAGATGGAAACCTCTCTGAAAAAGTGGCCCTTGGAGATGAAGCCCCAGAAGTCTCCAAGGTACAGCACAGAGCTCAGGGTTAGTTGGGGTGGCAGTTTAGATGAGAACTATTTCCAGGTGGGCAGAAAAGTCAGCACTATCAAATCGCTCTGGAACAAGAGTAGCCAACAGAGAATTGTCTGTCATCCTCAGCAGTCCTCCCACAATTTTAACAAGGCCAGGTGTCTCTCAGTTCATAAAATGGTCAGCAATTGTGTGCAGTCAACCATACTCTCTCCATTCAAAATAATGAAAGAGACCAAAGTTCAAGAGAGAGAGGTCAAACCGAGCCATTCAGCATCTCGGGAAGATTTCTACTTCTTTATTAAGTGGATGGCACAGACGGGGTCTCAGCCTAATCCAGTGACATTCTCCTGAATGGTCAAAGTTCATCGTGTGCTGATGGTGGGGATTCAGCATTTACAGGGAGGTGAGATAGAAGCCAAACTCTTGTGACCAAAATGCATTGCTCTCAGTGGCCCAAGAGAGTGAGCTGATGACCCCATTCATCAGTGAACCAACTGGATGGACGGTCAAACAGAGCAGAGCACTATAGGTTTTCACCTTCACAGAAATCAGCTGCTGTCATTCTTAGAAGACTACAAATATTATTCTAGAAGTTCTCTGTGTGAGGCCCGTGACTGCTGCAGTGAGACCCTCAGACACCATCAGGCATGCTAGAGAATCATGGGGGAAATTGATATTCCAGTACTCTCTACTGAGAGGACAAATTATCGAAAGAAAGTAAAATCAAGTGTGCAGGCACCAGAAGATTAAGAAATTGGTTAAGAACCAAGGAAAGGTTCTCAGTGGAGAGAAATATACCATTATCTACTTACAATTAAGTGGCTAAGTACAGTGAAATATAATCAATCGGCTCTACTATAAATCAACTCATCTCTCCCAAAATACAGTAAGATGTAAAATAGAAATCTGATAGACCTTTTCGTTATCTTCCTAAGATTGATATAAATCTAGCCTCTGTGCTTTGGCTATATGAGTCAGATAACCACACTTCCTGATTTACCTGAGACAGTTTTCATTCCTGCCTACTGGCCCAGCATAATTATTAATAGCATCCTCTTTCATTCTCCAAAGTGACCCATTTGGACAATTACATGGACATATTACTTATAAAGGGTTTCTGCTGAATTATAAGTGCTTTGTTACTCCTTATTTGAAAGGCAAAGGGAGTTTCTCTGTAAATAGAAAACATCTAAATATAAAACCATGTTACATAAAACAATAAATAGGTTTAGCCTCACAACTGGACAGCAGAACAATACATCACATGATGCGGAGATTAGGCTAATAAAATTATCCCCAATGCCTTTACCAGTGAAATTTCTCCCTCTAGCTCTCTTGGGTCACGTGGTACTTTTTAATTTGACATAATTGATGTGATCATATAAAACTAAGCTCAGATTTACAGTAAGAAGAGAGAGAGGCGGCTAACAAAGCTCACATCTGCAGCGTATATGTTAATGGCACGTGTTGTTTTCCCCTCCACTGAAGTCTTCCTTTGAACATCTTTCATGTTTCAAGTTATGCCTTCAAAATTGCTCACGACAGCTGGGTCTTTTGCCTGTTTTGTGTTAATTAATTTTTGTATTTAGGCCTCTGCTGTTATTATCACTTGTTTGTTGATGGCTGTCATTATCATAATATTTTGTTTCTCTCTCTAAAAAAGCTAAATACTAAGATCCTGAATTGCATACAGGAAAGTAATATAAAGCTTCCAAAGGAAATTAAAAGAGAATGTTGGAAAATCATATAGGACATTATGTTCCTGAAAATGACTTAAAGGAATAGATTCTCATGACACAGTTGAAGAAAAAGAGGACAAATTCAAGTAATGCTCTTCCCTTGACTGGAAATTGGCAAGTGAGGGTCAGGAAAGTCACTGAACAGGATGCTGAGTGTGTTTCCCTTCCTGTTGATGGTCTGTAGGGAAACCCTGGCCTTTGGGGATGGCATGAAAATCACCAAGTGTGGAGGCCTTCGCTTTTCTTGCAGCAATCCAGTGCTCAGGACCAGTGAGATTCTACAACACCTCCCTTGGGACCATGCCCAACCCCATGGCAGAGCCTTGGAGCTAGGAATCTGGAGAGAGATGAATGTAAGTCACTTCTCCAACTCTTTCTTCCCAGTGACCACTTCCAAACTATCACCAGACCATCTTGCTCAAACTTGTGCACATGTGGTACTCTCTGAAAGGACTTGTCATCTAAGTTCCTACTATAAATCAGAGGTAATGACAGACCCAATGACCTACTCAATTAAAAAAAAATGGAACAGCAGCAGTGGCATGTTAGCAGTGAAAAGCTTGTTTATCGTGCTTTACATGCTAAAGAAGCATCATCCTGATTCAAGATCTTGTCTTTTCCTTGGGCAAAATATTCCTTAATATGAAAAAGGAAAAATGAGAGAATCCACTGGCAAGATGTGAGCCAACCAAGAAACCAACCCATGAATCAGATAAACACATTAGTATTGGCTCTAAAAAGGAACCGGTTACGAAAACCTCCTCCTCCATGCACTCCTTTACAAACAGGTCATCCTTTTTACATGTGTCTTGCTGGGGGACCAGTTATGATGTGTGGGTGATACGCTAGACCCTACATTTTGGCCAAAATGTTTGAATATTAAATACTAAGCAATTTTTGTATGTTTTTAGTATACTTTCTGAGATTAATATTTGAAGGGCAGAGAAGAGGACTGCATCACTCAGGACAAATTCTTCGTTTTTCTTATTTCTTACTTCTACAGAGACTTGTAAATTTCACCTTTTAAAGAATTTCAGAGTTTTATTCTTTTACAGTCTGAAAAGCTTTATCCACACATGCCCTTTCTCCCAGAATAATCATTTTTTTCTTCTTTCTAAGCGCTTTTGTAAATAGGAACTCAGACTTCACAAAGGCCCCATGAGATAGGCACTACTATAAATGGAGAAAACAGAGCCAGAAGGATTAAGTAACTACCTGAGAGCACACTGAGATTGAATTTACTTTTAATTAATTTATTTTTTTATTGAAGGATAATTGCTTTACAGAATTTTGCTGTTTTCTGTCAAACCTCAACATGAATCAGCCATAGGTATACATATATCCCCTCCCTTTTGAAACTCCCTTCCATTTTCCTCTCCATCCACCCCTCTATGTTGATACGGAGCCCCTGTTTGAGTTTCCTGAGCCATACAGCAAATTCCTGCTGGCTATCTATTTTACATATGGTAGTGTAACTTTCCATATTACTCTTTCCATGCATCTCACCCTCTCCTCCCCTCTCCCCATGTCCATAAGTCTATTCTCTATGTCTGTTTCTCCATTGTTTCCCTGTAAATAAATTCTTCAGTACCATTTTTCTAGATTCCGTGTATATGCATTAGAATACAATATTTATTATCTGACTTACTTCACTCTGTATAATAGGTTCTAGGTTCATCCACCTCATTAGAACTGACTCAAATGTGTTCCTTTTTATAGCTGAGTAATATTCCGTTGTGTATATGTATCACAAATTCTTTATCCATTCATCTGTCGATGGACATCTAGGTCGCTTCCATGTTCTAGCTATTATAAATAGTGCTGCAATGAACAATGGGATACATGTGTCTTTTTCAATTTTGGTTTCCTCAGGGTATATGCCTAGGAGTGGGATTGCTGGTTCATACGTTGGTTTTATTCCTAGTTTTTAAGGACTCTCCAGTCTTCCATAGTGGCTGTATCAATTTACATTCCCACCAACAGTGCAAGGGCATTCCCTTTTCTCTACACCCTCTCCAGCATTTATTGTTTGTAGACTTTTTGATGATGGCCATTCTGACAGGTGTGAGGTGATATCTCATTGTAGTTTTGACTTGCATTATTCAATAATGAACAGTGTTGAGCATCTTTTCATCTGTTAGTCATCTCTATGTCTTCTTTGGAGAAATGTCTATTTAGGTCTTTTTCCCACTGTTGTGATTGGGTGGTTGTTTTTCTGGCATTGAGTTGTATGGGCTGCTTGTATATTTTGGAAATTAATCCTTCGTCAGTTGTTTCATTTGCTATTATTTTCTCCCATTCTGAGGGTTGTCTTTTCACCTTGATTATAGTTTCCTTTGCTGTGCAAAAGCTTTTAAGTTTAATCGGGCCCCACTTGTTTACTTTTGTTTTTATTTCTCTTACTGTAGGAGGTGGGTCATAGAGGATCTTGCTTTGATTCATGTCATCAAGTGTTCTGCCTATGTTTTCCTGTAAGAGTTTTATAGTTTCTAGTCTTACATTTAGGTCTTTAATCCATTTTGAGTTTATCTTTGTGTATGATGTTAGGAAGTGTTCTAATTTCATTCTTTTACATCTAGCTGTAAAAGAATGTAGCTGTTTAGTTTTCCCAGCACCATTTATTGAAGAGGCTGTTTTTGCCCCATTGTATATTCTTGCCTCCTTTCTCAAAAATAAGGTACCCATACATGCATGGGTTTATTTCTTGGCTTTATATCTTGTTGCATTGGTCTATATTTGTTTTTGTGCTAGTACCATACTGTCTTGATGACTGTAGCTTTGTAGCATAATCTGAAATCAGAAAGGTTGATTCTTCCAGCTCCATTCTTCTTTCTCAAGACTGCTTTGGATATTCGGGGTCTTTTGTGTTTCCATATGAATTGTGAATTTTTTTGTTCTAGTTCTGTGAAAACTGCCATTGGTAATTTGATAGGGATAGTATTGAATCTGTAGGTCGTGTTTGGTAGCAGAGTCATTTTCACAATACTGATTCTTCCTACTCAGGAACATGGAATACCTCTCCATCTGTTTATGTCATCTTTGATTTATTTCATTAGCATCTGATAATATTCTATGTACAGATCTTTTGTCTCCTTAGGTAAATTTATTCCTAGATATTTAATTCTTTTTGTTGCAATGGTGAATGGGACTGATTCCTTAATTTCTGTTTCTGATTTTTCATTATTACTATATAGAAATGCAAGTGATTTCTGTGTATTGATTTTGTATCCTGCAACTTTGGTAAATTCACTGATTAGCTCTAGTAATTTTCTGATACTATTTTAAGGGTGTTCTATGTATCATGTCATCTGCAGACAGTGAGAGCTTTACTTCTTCTTTTCTGATCTGGATTCCTTTTATTCCTTTTTCTTCTCTGATTTCTGTAGCTAGGACTTCCAGAACTATGTTCAATAATAGTGGTGAAAGTGGACATGCTTATCTTGTTCCTGATCTTAGGGGGAATTGAGATTGAATTTAGAGTCAAATTCTTATCTACTACACCAATTTCAATAGCCAGGTAAAAGCTGTGTCTAATGATAAGTTTTCATCATTGTGCAATATCCTAGGAGGCAACCAATATACAAGAGCATCTCCAAATAAATTTAAGTCAATTAAGCATTTATTGAGCACCTACTATATACCAGACATTGTGCTATATGTCCGGACAAGCAAAAGTGATAGACAAGGGGCATTTTATGGGGGCTTCCGGGGTGACACAGTGGTAAACAATCTGCCTGCCAACACGGCAGATGCAAGAGACACTGGTTTGATCCCTGGGTCAGAAAGATCCCTTGGAAGAGGAAATGGTAATCCATTCCAGTATTCTTGCCTGGAAAATGCCATGGACAGAGGAGTCTGGTGGGCTACAGTCCAAGGAGTCACAAAGAGTCAGACATGACTGAACACATACACACCTTTGGGAGGAGAGACTAACTACATTTGAGAAAGGGAGGAGATGGTGGGATCCAACAAGCCTCCTGGGGATCAGAAAGAAAGACATGCAAACATCTTATTATTTTGTTAAAACTTATTTTTCCATGGTTAATCCCTTTTCTTTGGGCTACAGTACACTTATCAACAAAAGTTTATCCACACTGATACATAAGAGAGACACAGCTCAAAATTTCCATCTGACTCACAAACAATTAAATGCTCTGTTGAAAACAAAATGTGCCCCCCAAATAGACATATGAATCAATGGAACAGAATAGAGAGCCCAGAAATAAATCTATACATCTACAGTCAATTTTCATCAAAGGAGGCAAGAATATACAATGAAGAAACATCTTCAGCATGTGGTGTTGGGAAAGTTGGAGAGCCACATGTAAATCAATGAAGTCAGAACATACCCTCACACCATGCACAAAAACAAACTCCAAATGGCTTAAAGACTTAAATATAAGGCATGATACCATAAAACTCCTAGAAGAGAATATAGGTAAAACATTCTCTGATGTAAATAATACTACTGTTTTCTTATATCAGTCTCCCAAAGCAACAGAAATAAAAGCAAAAATAAACAAATGGGACCTGCTGCTGCTGCTAAGTCACTTCAGTCGTGTCCAACTCTGTGTGACCCCATAGACGGCAGCCCACCAGTCTCCTCTGTCCCTGGCATTCTCCAGGCAAGAACTCTGGAGTGGGATGCCATTTCCTTCTCCAATGCATGAAAGTGAAAGTGAAGTCGCTCAGTCGTATCCGACTCTTCGCGACCCCATGGACTGCAGCCTTCTAGGCTCCTCCGCCCATGGGATTTTCCAGGCAAGAGTACTGGAGTGGGTTGTCATTGCCTTCTCCAAAATGGGACCTAATCAAACTTAAAAGCTTTTGCACAGCAGAGGAAATCATAAGCAAAATAAATATACACCTACAGACTGGGAGAAAATATTTGCAAATGATGCAACCAACAAGGGTTTAATTTCCAAAATAAACAGCTCATATAACTCAATACCAACAACAATAACAACAAACAACCCAATCAAAACATAGGCAGAAGACTTATATAAGCATTTCTCAAAAAAAGACATACAGATGGCCAACAGGCACATGAAAAGATGCTCAACATCATTACTTCAGTTGTGTCCGACTCTTTGCGATCCCGTGGACTGTAGCCCACCAGGCTCCTCCATCCATGGGATTCTCCAGGCAAGAATACTGGAGTGAGTTGCCATTTCCTTCTCCAGGGGATCTTCCCAACCCAGGGATCGAACCCAGGTCTTTTGCATTGCAGGCAGACGCTTTAACCTCTGAGCCACCAGGGAAGCCCCTCATTAATTATTAGAGAGCTGCAAATCCAAACTACAATGAGGTACCACCCCACACCAATCAGAATGGCTGTCATTTAAAAATCTACAAATAACAAATGCTGGAGAAAGAGTGGATAAAGGGAATCCTCTTACATTGTTGATGAGAATGTAAATTGGTGTAGCCACCATGGAGAACAGTATGAAGGGTTCTTCAAAACACTAAAGTATAGTTACTATATAATCCTAATCCAGCAATTCCACTCCTCAGCACATATCTGGACAAAATGTAATTTGAAACGATACATGCACCCCTATGTTCACAGCCGTGCTATTTGCAATAGTAAAGACATGGCAACAACCTAAATGTCCCTCAGTAGATGAGTGGATACAGAAGATATGGTGTGTGTGTGTGTGTGTGCATGCGTGTATACACATGCAAGAATATTACTCAGCCATAAAGTATAATAATCCCATTTGCAGCTACGTGGATGGACCTAGACATTATCATACTAAGTGAAATAAGTTAGAAAGACAAATACCATATGATATCATTTGAAACAGAAATAGACCCACAGACATAGAAAGCAGAGCTGTTGTTGCCAAGGAGGAGAGAAAGCTGGGAAGGGTTTGGATTGGGAGTTTGGGATTAGCAGATGCAAATCATTATATACAGAATGGATAAAGAACAAGGTCCTATTGTATAGCGCAGGGACCTATATTCAATATCCTGTGATAAACCATAATGGAAAAAATTTGAAAAAGACTACACACATACACACATACATATCATTAATTTGTTGTACACTAGAAACTAATACAATGTTATAAATCAACTAAACTTCAATAGCTGACACAAACAATAAAATAAAATAATATTGAGTCAAGTTACCTCTGTAATAACCTATATAGGAAAAGAATCTGAAAAAGAATGAATATATGTATATGTATAACTGAATAATTTCGCCATACACCTGAAAGTAATGCATTGTAAATCAACTATACCCCAATATGAAACAAAAATTAAATTAAGTAAAATGTGCTCATATATGTAAAACTGACTCCACCTGCCTCCCTATTCTTTCACCCAAAATACCTCTTCCTTTTCAAGGGCTCCAAAGAGAGATGTTTTTCCCTCTCAGCCTTTTCAGTCAAGTTTTGTACACATTTATCAACTCTGGAGTTTCCAAGTCAGGATGTCTGTCATTTAACCTTCATCCTCCTTGAATTTTCATCCTGATAGGTTTGGATTAAACCACAGACTGATAAATGAGCACTGCTTTGGCGACACAAAAGAGCAGTCATTAAGGAAACCTCTCTGAAAGTATGAATCAAAGCCAGGGATCTTTTGGTGTTTTCCCCCACTTCTTGTTCACGGATCGCCTGCAGTAGTGTGTTTTTATTATTTGTATTTATTTCTTTTTTTCCCCCACTTCAGTTTCCAAATGGTTTTCATCATTTCCTACTTGTTTTTCTAAAAGAATAAAAGTGTGTCCTGACAGCAGACAGCTCTGTCTTTATGGCACTAATGTGGCTAGCAAAAGCATTTTATCAATTTGAATTTAATCCAGAACCAGAAAACACAGAGAAAAAAAAAGAAAATGAATTAAAATTAAGTAACAAGCCCCCTGATGTGAATAGCATGTCTCACTCATAAAGACAGGATAATTAGGGAGGTGATTTTTTTTCCCCCTAAGGCAACTGTTTTGCTAAACTGAAGCTTTTACGAGGGCAGGGTGGAGGGGGCGTTCCTTTATATAGCTTCTAGTTTTCCGATTTTTAGGCCACCACCTACTTACATATGGTGCTTGGTTTCTTTTTGGTTCAGGAAGCCACACACTGTCTTAATCCTTCTCTGAATTCCTCTCCACCAAACTAAAAGAGACCAAATAGCAAAAAAAAAAAAAAAAGAAGAAGAAGAAAGAAGTGAAAGATAGCAGGGCTTCCCAGAGATAACAGTTGTATCAGATGTGACAAGTGGAGAGAGCACATCGGAAACGCCCGTCCTGGGCCATAGAAGGGAACGGCGCGGCACTGGCGCAGTCGCAGCTGTGCGTGCCTGGCTGCTAAGCTTCTTTGTCCACTCCTGAAAGAAAATGCCTTTGGAGTCAAGGGACTTTCATGATGGTCCAGTGGTTAAGACTGTGTGCTTCCAATGCAGAGGGTGTGGGTTCAACCCCTGATCAGAGAGCTAAGATCCCACATGCTGTGTAGCACGGCCAACAGATTTTTTTTTTTTAATGCCTTTGGAGTCAAAATAATGTTTCACTTTCTGATTATAATATTAATAGTTACAATCCAAATGTCAGCTAAATTTGCTTGAGGTTTCAGAATTCTCATTATTATTCAAGATTTTAGCAAGACTGGCTTAGTTCTCCATTTTATATAATATGGGAAACACCACCTCCTGAAGCCTCTGGGAGTTAGGATACAGAGGTGAGAGAAGGCTTCCATTTATCCTACGCAGCTCTCAGTTTCCCCTTCTGCTGAATTCTCAGCCCCATTCTACATACAGCCAACTATTCATGTAGCCCTCTGTCCCGCTGGTACTCTCTCTCAAAGTCTCACTAATGCAAAACCATGTACAGCAAACCTCCTCCAAATTCAGTGAGCAGCAGAAGAGGATAACATAACCTTATTCATGGGACTATTGAAAGAGTTAAAGGCCACAAACTGAAAAATCAGCTCCACGAAGGCTCAGAGTCAGTCATTAGCTGGGCTGTACATGTATGTGAGTCTTCAATGTGACTCATGCCTAAGTTGGCAACAGTGATGGCAGTCAAGATCCCCTTCACCACGTTAACAGGAAGCAAAGAAAGGAAAGGAGGCTGACCCGTGCTGGGCGGCCACTCGTTTAGCAGACATGTATCAAGCTCCTGCTACATTCTAGTTATCACCACGATGGACCCAGGGTCTGACACAAGTAACATAAGAAATTGAGTGCCCGTAACCAGAGAGTACCAAGTACTAAGAAATGAATCATTAAGGAAATGCATATTGTAAAGACTACTTGCAGCCTCTGAAGACATTCTCTGAGCCTTAGGTGCAGGGTTCCTAGAACCTGAATTCCTCCTCAGAGCTCAGATCTCAGGCTGATGACAATAGCAAAGATGCCTTGCATTTGCAAGAGCTGGAGCCACAGGACAGGCCAAGGGTCGTGGTGTGTAAGGTATGACCTCCACCAGTGGATGGGACACTGCCACAACCACGGCACAGGAAGAACAAGCTTTCCAAGCCAAACACAGACGTCATCACTTCCCTACAGCCAGAGGATCCCATTCTCCCAGGGAGCTTCCAGTCACACGTGTAAAGGCCCAGCACCGCAGGCCATGGCGGCTGGCGCCACTGAGACGGTGCGCTCCAGACTGTTTAACACCAGCAAGAAATCCCACATTTCAGCACCTGAAGAAAAGATGAGACATATCTCATTGCAATCATCCTATGAACAGGTTCCAAGCTAATTGCTGATAAAGACCAAAAGTAGATGCTCTTACCACAACCTGGTGGGGGGTTTGTTCACCCTCAGAGCCCAGCACATCCAAGATGCATGTGTTACCGGCCTTCACTTCAGAGCAAAAAGAGATGAATGAACCCACAGGCCTGGTAACGATGGTCACGCACTATTCCTGAAATAAACACTCCAAAGGACCAATACACGGTAAATCATCAAAGCTTTACAAAAAGCCCTGAGAGAAAGAAAAACTGTGTTATTAGAAAGATTAATTCAAGAGTCCTGATGATCCCTATTTTTCTTGTGCAAGGAAAGATTAAGATTTAAGATGCAATTTTACAACTGAAACTTTTATTAGGATTGAGAATTAACCCCCCTCATAGAAACATCTGGAATCATACTAAGTAACAGAATATGGGTACCTGGGGGGAAATACAGACTGACACAAATGTCATGAGAGCCGCATGCTGGACAAAGTTAGCAATCACTGTAATCAGACACTGGATCAAAGTCCCAGCTCCATCACATCTTGTGTGCCCTTGAGTGGGTTACTGAAGCTTCATAAGCTGGTTTCCTCCTCAGCAAAATAAATGCAGTAACGTCAAATTCTGTGTTTTCTAAGATTTAAATGGGATAAGATGGCAAGTGCCTGGCTTAGAACAGAAACCACTGGAAAATTTCCTTCTGAAGTCCTAAGACACTATCTCAGCCAACACAACCTTATAGGTTTTAAAGGCACATTTCACTGTCCTATGACACTTTTTCCAGAATATTCAAGTTAATTGAGTTTTTATAGACATCTAAGTTTTCCAATCTGTGGCTGTATTCTTCTTAACTATCAAAACCTGTTTTCAAGTCTCCCTTCAAAATGTATTACTATCTTTTCTCTTGC
Source organism: Capra hircus (assembly GCF_001704415.2). Lineage (NCBI taxonomy): Eukaryota > Metazoa > Chordata > Mammalia > Artiodactyla > Bovidae > Capra > Capra hircus. The sequence goes on along the minus strand of NC_030815.1, from coordinate 54,288,313 downwards.
TACCCAATTTTTTTCGAGTGATGCATCTGGTCAGATTGCATTTTTTAACACTATCAAGGAAATGAGTTAGAGGGCTTTTCATCCCCTGACAGATGACTGAAGGGAAGCAACTCTTACAGATAACTTCTGCACATGATTCAGGATCTGAGGCAACCCTGTTCCTTTCCTGTGGTTCCAGAAAGGACTTCTGGGCAGCAACCCCAGCCCATGCAAGAACAATTCAGCCTGCATGCAGACGATGAAGGTACAGTGTTGGCTACCCAATCTGCTTTCCCCTCTTGCATTTCACTGAACAAAGTAGAACTGTCTTTGATTTCTTCTGGTTTGGGATTTTGGGGGTCATGCACAGTAGATTTCTATGCCCTAGCTGGTCCAACACCCCCATTCCTGCCCTTCTCATCCACATCACCCAGAAAACCAGGGTTACTCATAACACCTCTTCACTTCATTGCTTCCTTCCTACCATTCTTCCTTCTCTCTCTTCCTTCTTTCCCTTCTGTCTTTCAATCAGAAAGAGAACAACTATAGGATGTGAGATCAAGCTGTAGTCACCACGGGTAACCGCTTTGCCTATAAAGTAGGTCTGTGCCAGTAGATGACAATCGCAGCTCCTCCATCCGATTCAACAGACAATTACAGGATATGTATCGTGTCCCACACTGTGCTGGGAACACAAAGATAATTTGAGACATGGTCCCTAGCCCCATGGGGTTGTATAGATAAATGGAAAAGTCAATAACATAGCAAACTACAGCACTCTATTATAATAATATAATAATACCATAATGCTCTGTGATGCAGGGTGTAATCGGGCTACGTAGTAACTGCTTTGGGTGGGGAAGGTCTTCAGGGAAGGCTAGCCTTCATTTGGAGTTTTATCATCTCATAGAAAAAAGTTGGAGAAACTTACTTAACCTCTCTCAGACAGTTTTTCAACCCACTGTAATAATCCTACATCAGCTTTGTAAAGCACAGTTTAAGCCAGACCCTTCTCAAAATCATTTAAGGCACCCTGTCGCCCTCAGGATCAAACTCCTAACATTGCTGGTGTTGACGACACCCACTCCTCTGTCCTGCGCTTCACAGACCCTTCCGTTCTCCACACTGCTGCTCCGCTATCCCATGCTTCCTTGCACCTTTACAGCTTTGCACATATTAATTCCTCTTGCCACAAAGTTCTACATCCCCTCCATCTCCCATCCCTTCCCTACCTGGTGCTATTCTACTTATTCTTTGAAATGTTCCTCAAACATCAGCTCCTCTGTGAACCCTCCTAGACACCCTACAACCACCCACATACTCCCCCACCCAGGGAATGAGTGCCTCTGACAGACAATGCTGGGTGGCTCCAAGAACACCAATTCCCAACCCTACTATTACATCAGTCAGGGTGCACACAGGAGACAACGCGGGGTATTTTGAGAAGAGCTTCACCAAGGGCCTATTTACAAAGAACTGGAAAGAGAGAAAGTCTAATGAATGCTGCAGTACACACTGGGGATGGGAGGTGAAGAGTACGAGTGGTAGGAGGGCATCTCTAGACCGGAAGGGAAAGGAAAGTCAGCTGTCACCTGCCGAGGAGGAGACGACCACCTGACGGAAACTGCACAGGCTGCCTGCCTGCTGCAGCCACACAGGTGGAGCCAAGGGGAAAGACGCTCTCCTCTCCAAGACCGTTTTCTTGCTCTCCTCCTTCCCTCCATCTGTCCAGCGCTGCCCACAAACCAGACCCAAAAGAAAGGGAGCCCCTGGTGTCTCATCTGTTAGCCTCCTGGGGTAGACAGCAAGGCTTGGACGGGAGACCTGGAAAAGCCAAGTTCTCACTTTCTTGGTTCCCCTCGTAGCTGGTGAGAAGAAGGCATGCCACCGAACACAGTTGGGGCTTGTGCGATGTCAGTGGAAATCTGCCTTGTGGCTTAGAGAAAGGGTTTTCCTGCCATGATGAACAAGCTAATTAGTTACCAGTAGCCTCTCCTTTGTTCTGGAAGCAGATGGACAGCTGCCATCTTCAAACACTGAAAGAGGGTTCAAGAAAATCAGAGATACCAGCCCTCACAGATTTGAGGGGTTAGACCCACAGCTGCCTCCTTCCTGACTTCTTGGTGTGAGAAAAATCTAAGACTATTTATTTAAACCACTGGTGTCAGCTTTTTCATTACTTTGTAAAGGAAAGCATTCCTAACTGATACAGCTTCCTTGTGCTTGCCTCCCTTATGGCAAGTCCTACTGGTACCCTCTGAGTAGGCGTCTGTCTTCTCCCCTAGCATGGGCATTCATGGGATCAAGGATGGCATGTGACAGGCAGCCAACTGCTGCTTGTAAAGTGATAAATGAATTAATGTGTCAAGGGCTGCGGGGATGTAAGTAAGACTAGATGCCATCCTGGTGGTTCTCCCAAGCTCTGGCTCATTTCCTTACTTCATTTTACCCTGAGAAACTCTCTTCAGTGCATTGCTCCCTGTGTTTTCTCACCTTCCCTTTGCCCTCATTCATCCATTGTACATCAAGCAGACTTGAATAGCCAAATTGTTTGCATTCTGTTTAATACCCATTTTTAAAAATGATTCTCGCTCTAAAAGAGATGGGCTGATTAATGCACTCCAAATATCTTGCACTACACAGCCAATTCCTTTATCCTTGTTCTATTCATAATGTATAACCCTTCTTTCTTCCAATGTGCATAAAAGGATCCGTCCCCCACAAGCATTATTTGTAACTGCAGAGCTTGAGGTAGTACCGGATGTCAAAAATGAAAAATTGCTAAATTCAAAACTGCTTCTCCGTTTGTTTTAAAGGTGACCTGCAAGTCATTTTTTTACTTTTTTAATGAACTAATTGTAGGATTATATGCTGAATGCCCCAAATGCAGGGAGTGAGAGAAGAACACTCAGCACATACCTGCTACAAAATATTCGGTATTGTTTCAGAGCCTCTGCAAGCCTAGACTGCTGACACCTACTCTCCCCACAGCCCCACCAAGGAGACTGACTCAGATGCTGCTCTGCTTTCCAATCGCCATACTGAATCTTCAGGGCAACAGTGAGCTGGGCTGGTAGCAGCCAAGCAGTTTGGCTACTTGCTAAATGACCTTGGCTAGACTGTCCTATAGGCCAGCAGCTCAGCTTCTTCACCTCTGCCAAAAGGCAACCAGCTCCAGATTTCTCTGGTGGTCCCTTGGTTAAGACTCCGCATTTCCAATGCAAGGGTGAGGGTTCAAACCCTGGTCGGGAAACTAAGGTCCCACATGCTGTGGGTGGCCAAATAAGTAAGTAAATAAATCAGTCAGTCCTTGCCTCACTGAATTAAAAACAAAAAAGACAATCATCCCCTTCCTTTCGTGCCCTCCCACTGAAGAAGAACTGATGGTTATAGACTTTGACTTCATGTTCAACACACTACTTGCATTAAAGGAGGCTGTCAGAGCTGCAAATTATGTTCAACACTCATTAGCCCCACATGAGTTTTGCTTGACTGAAGAAATCTGAAAAGTAAGTAGTGAACTTGCCCCTATTTCCCTATTTCCCGCCCTGCTCCCTCTGGTCCCCAATGCCACACGAGATCAGGCTGGCCTCAGGAAGACCTGGATTCCTGTCCGGTGAGGAGACAGAAAGACACTCCCTCAGGGTGACTGGGGCACTTCAGGGCACCTCTGTCAGGTCATCTCTGTTGAGAATCGGGAGTTCATGGCACCTTGTGGTGTGAGGGGGAAATACAGAAAGGCCCCCTCCTGCCTGAAGTCGGTGCCCTGTCACTGACTTGAAATTTCACCTTTACTACAAATCTATTCTTATTATTGACTCTGTCTCCCGTTACCTGTCACCTCTTCAAATGTGCATAACCCTTCGAGGGTAGCACATTACATTATTCATTACCTACTGTTACACCTCAGAGAGAATGAGCTGTTCCAATTACATTCCAATGAGATGGCTACTTCAGCAGCGGCAGAACAGCAAGCAGGACAACTGTGCTACGGACGCCAAAGAAATGAGAAAAGCGAGGCAGGTTGCATGGCAATGTGAAGGCACCAAAATGACGGATCCCCAGCCCTGGTCAATTACCTATTCATTCATTCATCAAATAGTTATTAAATGCCTGCTTTGCCATGAACTGTGCTAAGAGTGGGTGATACACTAGGAAGTGAGTTTCTCATCACAGAAAAGACTAAGATCACGAAAGACCAACTTGTCCATGGTATAATTAAGCCAGCAGTCCTTAATTGCACCTCTCTGGGAGGAGGAAAGTCCTGGCTTCCATGCCTGGGGTTTGCAAGATACTCAAGCTGGCCTCCTGAGGAGCAAGCAACACTCTGGCTATCTGAATGCAGTTCCTCTCTACTCCCGCCTCTCAGTGGAACTGTTTCCATGAGACTGTGCAAACTCCAAGCATCCCTTTCATTAAGCAGTGTTTGTGTCCTTACCCTGGTGATGTGGCAGCAGTATGGGCCTAACAAAGACCCTGAAGAAGGAACACTACTTACTAATCAAGAAAGACAGGGCTAAATCACTACATGCACCATGAAGTGAACTTATCAGCCCTTCCCGCACACAAAAACATAAACCATCAGCAGGACCATGCTAAATGGGACCCCATCTTCATCCTCTGAATTCTCTGGGAGCTCCTGAGACTTGAGACAGACTCTTGTGGGCTATATCCATCCTCTGCCCTGAGCAGTTCCTCTCCAGTGGCTTGCTAGACCCAGGGCTCTTTCAGACTTTGTTTTGTTTCAGTGTTAAATCTCCTGACTGGAAAGGTTGCTATTCAGGGGCTTCTTTTTTTTGTATTCAGGGGCCTTTTTCGGTTTTGTTTTCCTATAAGGTAACAGAAAAAAAGCCCAGTTTTAACTCTCTGGGTCCTGTCATGTGCACACAGGGAAACCAGCCACTTTGAAAGCATCAGCAAGTTGTATCTCTGGATTCAAAAATGCCAAGCTGGTACCTTTGTGTCTAATGGAAATACCAAACTGAACTCTGTACCTTGGGAGCTTAAGACAAATTAAGCTACTGCTGAGGTCTTACCTGGGCAGAATCTACCTGCAAAATGAACTGCAAGTACAAGCCATCCACAATCACGTAATTCCCATCAAACACCTAATGAGAAAATAACTCGGAAGCCACCGATAGCTTTTGCCCAAAGAGACGAATAATGTGGAGAATCCTTGGCTGCAAGAAGAACAGAAGAAATTAATTGCTGGAACCTTCACAGCATGATGAAAGCCAAGAATTATCCCCTGGATCCACACTTATAATTTACAACAGCTGACTCCTTCAGACAGGCCAAAGTGACTCTCGAAGGAGCACAAAGCACAGCTGATTGCAGCGATGAATCTGGAACCGGGTCAACACTCAGCCATGGCTTGCAGGATGCCTTTTTCCAGCACCTGCAGCACCCAGCCTGCTGCCCGAACAGCAGCCCTTACTCTGCAGCTGGCACTTACCTTGCTATGATACAAAACTCCGTTCACCGTACTGCTGCCATAATAACTCTTTTAAAATTCCACTGGGAGATTACTGAAGTGTAGTCTATTTTCCAGCTACTGGAAACTGCATTGTGGAAACACATCTGATGCCCTTTTGTGGACTCCTAGCTGGATGGCAATAGGAGGGACAAGAACCTATTGGCAGGTCAATGCCTACAAGCTAAGTCATTGAAAAGAGAATGCAAATCAAATATACTTTAAAAAAAAAAGAAGAAAGAAAGAAAGAAAAATTAAGGGGGAAATGGTGGCCAACAAAGTATTAGGTTGGCCAAAAAGTTCCTTTGGGTTTTTCTGTAACATCTTATGGAAAAATACAAATGAACTTTTTGGACAACCTAATAGGATAGAGGAGAAAAATCTGGAGAAAATAGAACCAGAAAAGACAGAGAACTAATAAGCAAAATATAGATTAAAAATAAATAACTGTTGTAAGGGGGAGGAGATTATACAGCAGAGACTTTGAAAGGCATGGTTTCTCCTAAAAATAGCCACAGCTTCTGTGTAAAGGAGACCAAAACCTTTTGTAACACAAATCTGACCACTTTTTTGATTGTTCATAACTAAAACTAATGTTTCCATCCCAAAGTAAGTTAAGTGTGAGTCACCCACTCATACCTGACTCTTTGTGACCCCATGGACTGCAGCCCACCAGGCTCTTCTGTCCACGAGATTTTAAAGGCAAGGATACTGGAGTGGGTTGCCATTTCTTTCTCCAGGGGATCTTTCTGACCTGGGGATCAAAGCCGGGTCTCTTGCACTGCAGGCATTTTCTTTACTGACTGAATTACAAGGGAAGCCTGAGGATAGGGTTTAAAGGCTGTATGTAGAGTGAACTTGTCCACCAAACCATTTCTACTCACTAATTTACAGTCTCAAATGCAGAGAACAGAAATGTAGTGAGCGGGACTTCCCTGGTGGTCCAGTGGTTAGGACTTTGCCACGCAAATGTGGGGAGCATGGGTTCCCCCCCCCCCGGTCTGGAGCTAGGATCCCACATGCCTCGTGGCTGAAAGACCTAAACATAAAACAGAAGCAATATGGTAAAAAAAAAAAAAAAATGCAATAAAGACTTTAAGAACAGTCCATGCCAAAAAAGCAAAAGAAGTCTTAAAAAGTAAGAACATGCGTGCTGAATGGCAGATTTTTTAATTATTTTTAAGACTTGTAGTCAGTCTTCACATTAACAGATCTGAAGAACTGGATTGCGGTTTGGTTGTGGGTTCTCAGCAAAGAGAAACCAAAGGGCATTGTTTATAGAAAGGCCAAGTTCTTCAGTCAAGACCCCTTGAAGAGGCTAACTATGATGATCTCATGTCTGCCTGAAATTCCAAAATTAATCAGATTGTTTTGCTTAAAGGGCCAGCTACCCTTAAAGTTGGAGGTCCCTAAAATACATGAGATACAGAGTTTCATCAGTCATTTAAACCTTTCTACTAATAAGCATGTGTTGATTAGGCCCTTTTCTAGGAATAAGCTCTAGTAGGAAAAAGCATATATGTGGTCAGTGGCTTCCTGGGGATGAAGACAAGGGCATATACACCAGAGTGAAACAGGCTCTCTCTTCAAGGGCCCTGTTTTTCCTGAGGATACTGTATTAACATAGAGACTGAAACATTTAGACATTTCAGAAGGACTTAGGTCATATTTTAGTGATGTGATCGTTCAGTACATCAAAACCAAGGAGGGGCAGATGAGATGGTGCTAGGCAGGATGACCAACTTTCCCAGATCCAGTGGTCTTATATCACAGATAATGTTCCTCTGTGCTCCTGTAATGATCACATCTTAGCCCCACAAACAGGGAGAGGATTCCAACTGCACAGAATAACAGGAGCTTAGAGATGATAGAGATATAGATAGATGTATAAATATATAGACATATGTCAACCATCTATGTGATCCTGGGAAATAATTGAAAGATACACCCAACCTGATCCCATGGATAATTTACGGTCTATTTTTACTGTTGTTAGGATTTATTTCACCTACAGCCATCTCCTTACCAAACGTACTAGCCATGAAATCACCCATTCTTGCCTAAGCCCCTTAACTCAATCTTTTTCCCTTTTACCCCAAAAGAAGTGTAACCCCATAAACCGTAGGCTAACTACCTCCATTATAGTTGCTAGACGCAGAAATGAGACACAGCCTTAGAGACCATCTCCAGGGCAGGACAGACTAGCAAACCCGGACTGTGCTGGAGTCTACCCCAACAGCGACACCATGTGGCAACAAGAGAAATGGCAATAGTATCAGTTCAGTTCAGTCACTCAGTCCTGAGTCTTTGTGACCCCATGGACTGCAGCACGCCATGCTTCCCTGTCCATCACCAACTCCCAGAGCATACTCAAACTCATGTCCATCATGTCGGTGATGCCATTCAACCATCTCATCCTCTCTCGTTCCCTTCTCCCGCCTTCAATCCTTCCCAGCATCAGGGTCTTTTCAAATGAGTCAGTTCTTCACATCAGGTGGGCAAAGTGTTGGAGCTTCAGCTTCAGCATCAGTCCTTCCAATGAACACTCAGGACTGATTTCTTTTAGGATGGACTGGTTAGATCTCCTTGCAGTCCAAGGGATTCTCAAGAGTTTTCTCCAACACCACACTTCAAAAGCATCAATTCTTCAGCACTCAGCTTTCTTTATAGTCCAACTCTCACATCCATACATGACTACTGGAAAAAACCATAGCTTTGACTAGACAGACCTTGTTGGCAAAGTAATATCTCTGCTTTTTAATATGTATAAGGGCAGGACAGACTCCAGTTCCTTCCATGCCATCAGCTTGCAAGGATGGGCGTCAGATGAGGACCAACACAGACCACAGACCACATCCCCCACTCCCTCACCTTGACCTGAGCCAGCCTCTGTGGCCCTTGTACACATTCATAGGAGAGACTGAGCTTCTGTTGTTGATAAAAGAGGTAGGAGCTCCAGCATTATTTGGGAAGGTTATATTATCATGCTCAAACTTATAGAAAAATCTTTCCTTTCTACTTCCTGAAGGAAATATGAGATCAATTCAGCAATCCACGACACAACAAAAATTTGACATAAGCAAAAACAAAACAAAACACACAAAACAATGCCTCGCACGCACCGTCAAGACCCTTTCTCCCATTAGTACTCCCATCTCCTTCAAACACCTTTCCTGCATACTGCCACCTTCAATCCCCACCGCGTTCCTTGTTCCCCTCTCACACCTCATCTGTTCCTCCTGCTAAAATATTAACTGCTAATTAAGGTGTCAAGTAATAGTAATGACTTCACTTGAAGACACCTGGGAGAATTAGCATTTTTTTTAAATGACTTAGAACTGCCTCCCTCCTGTTGACACCTTAGGGGGCTGTCCTGCGAGCAGTCGCCACCCCTTCTTTCACTCCCCCCACATAAGGAGTGAGATGAGTAAAGGTTTGGCATTCCACCTCTGAACAATGCCATCCTTTGCACTAAATGACTCTGGCCCCATGACGCCTGGTGATAGATACACTCTGCCTAGATCTTTTAAATGGAAATTGTTTAGAATCATGATTCTTCTTCTTTTTTTTTTTAAGTTCAGCTGTCCTGGTATCTTCTATTTGGAAATTTTTCAGATGGATGAAATCAAGGCCTCCAGTCAATTGGTCAGAACTGCCCCAAAGAGCTCAAAAGCTTATGGAAAGAACACTCCATTATCAGTGCCTAGGACTGAGAACCCTAATTACCACTCTGCAATTTGCTGGGGAAGACAGAGCAGCAGAACCCACAACTTCCTATTTTCATAGGAATTTTCCTGTTTTGATCTGAGTCCCCCAACCCAGGATAGAGGATGATTTCAGAGAAGTATGGAGCAACTCTTCTTGAAAACTGTCCAGATTTTTCCCTTAATACCCAGCATTTTACTGAAGGGTTTATATGGGTATCTCACACCACCAACCTGAGGCCCCATGGGAACAAGGTTTGATTTGTCCTCCCTTGGTAGGGATTCGTTAATGTTTGCTGAGTGAATACACAAATGACAAATGAAAAAATGAATGTATATGGCTTCCGATAACAAGTGGCGGGGTGCGGAGGGGCGGAGAAAGGTGTTCACCAATTTAATCTTCAAAATACACCAACTACCACATGTAAAATTTGCAGGACTCCCTGCAATAAGATAGAGAAGGCAATGGCAACCCACTCCAGTACTCTTGCCTGGAAAATCCCATGGACACAGGGGCCTGGTAGGCTGCAGTCCATGGGGTGGCAAAGAGTCAGACAGGACTGAGCGACTTCACTTTCACTTTTCACTTTCATGCATTGCAGAAGGAAATGGCAACCCACTCCAGTGTTCTTGCCTGGAGAATCCCAGGGATGGGGGAGCCTGGTGGGCTGCCGTCTATGGGGTTGCACAGATTCAGATACAACTAAAGTGACTTAGCAGCAGCAGCAGATGTAATAAGAACATACAAGCTTGGTCAAGGGGGCATGGCCAGGCAGTACTATGATAAAAAAGATAATTCCATGAGTTGAAAATGAATTGTCGCTATGCAAACATTTACGGAGGAATAAATAATAACAAACTTCTATATACTGCATTTCCCCCTGGAGAAGGGAAAGGCAACCCACTCCAGTGTTCTTGCCTGGAGAATCCCAAGGACAGAGGAACCTGGTGGGCTACTGTCCATAGGGTTGCACAGAGTTGGGCCAACTGCATGTTAGGGTGTTGCAGACTGTGTGCTTTGCACAAATGAGTACATTGAGTGTACTTTGCCTGAGAGCTAGAGATGGACTAAGAGTTCTTTATCCACATATAAAATATCCACAATGTGTTTATGCCCGAATTATGTATAATGGCTTGAAGTGTGTCCCCAAATGTTCATATGTTGAGGTCTTAACCCCCAAGTACTTTAGGATGTGACCATATATGGGAATAGGACCATTATAGATATAATAGGTCAAAATGAGGTTTTACTGGAAAAGGGTGAGCCCCTAATCCAATATGATTGGTGTCCTTATAAAAAAAATGGAAATTTGGCCACAGACACATATACTGGAAGAACATCATGGAAGATAAAGGCAGAGATCAGAGTGATGAACCAGAAACCAAGGAACACCAGAGATGGCCAGTAACCTCCAGAAGCTAGGTGAAAGGACTGGACTCTTCCTCAAAGCTCTAAACAGAAGCCAACCCTGACCACACCTTGATCTCAGAGTTCTAGCCTCTAAAACAATGAGAAAATACATTTCTGTTTCTTTAAGTCACCCAGTTTGTGGCACTTTGTTACAGCAGCCTCAGAGAACTAAGACACGGGGCTATCTCCTGCTCTTGCCTAATTGCCTTCTCTCATCTCTCCTACCTCTCAATTAAATGGCCCCATGGATACAAATACCACCAGTGCAATGGACATGAACTTGGGGAAACTTTGGGAGATAGTGAGGGACAGGGAGGCCTGGCCATGGGGTGGCATAAAGTCAGACATGACTGAGTGAATGAACAGCAACATCAACAACATGGATACAAGAGTAGATTCTCAGGGTATATCAGCCTGGATACCTTAGGCCACCACGAAGCCAAGTTGCATCCTCCCAAGTGGGGCAAAATGTCCACCACATTGTATTCCCAAGAGCTTCTTTAGCGACACCAGAATGCTCACCATGTTCACTCCTGCTTCAAGCTCTATCATGTGTGTGCCAAGTTTAATCAGCTAGGCATCCTCTACGCAAGCACGAGCACCTCTCCATCTAGACAGGCAGTATTATTTTCCTGTACCTGACTTGCATAACTAAGAATCCTTTAGGAGAGTTTAATTTATAAAGCATCCAAACCCAGACATTTCCTAGAGGAGAAGAGTCGAAGACAGAAGTGTCCCTGCAAAAAGATGAGCGACAGACGGAGTCTGTCTACAGAGTGGAGACACGAGGAGATGGGGCATTTGTGATGGATCCATGCCCAGAACCAAGCCTACATCAATATTCCAACCACAGGCTTTACAGCTGACCTGAGTCTTCTTATCTGGGACCAACCATCCCAGTGAAATCAACCTAGCCCTCCATCACCCTTCTCTCCTCATATTCCCAACAAGAACCCACCAGAAAAAGGGCACTTCAGCCACTTGCTAACTTGCTTGACCACATGAGGATCGGTCAGTCACATAACAGAGGACCTCATTATGGCAGGAATGATTTGTGGGACTAAGGATAAGAAACAAAATTCCTGCTTCTCATAGACATTATCCTAAAGGGGAGAAAGAATAAGCAAGAAACATATAAGCCACAAACATAAGCAAGAAACAGAATGTGTTCAGTTCAATTCACTCAGTTGTGCCCGACTCTTTGCTACCCTATGAACCACAGCACACCAGGCCTCCCTGTCCATCACCAACTCCCGGTGTTTACTCAAACTTATGTCCATTGAGTTGGTGATGCCATCCAACTACCTCATCCTCTGTCATCCCCTTCTCCTGCCTTCAATCTTTCCCAGCATCAGGGTCTTTTCAAATGAGTCAGTTCTTCACATCAGGTGGCCAAAGTATTGGAGTTTCAGCTTCAACATCAGCCCTTTGAATGAATATTCAGGACCAGTTTCCTTTAGGATGGACTGGTTAGATCTCCCTGTGGTCCAAGGGACTCCCAAGAGTCTTCTCCAACACCACAGTTCAAAAGCATCAATCTTTCAGTACTCAGCTTTCTTTACAGTCCAACCCTCACATCCATACATGACTACTAGAAAAACCATAGCCTTGACTAGATGGACATTTGTGGAAAAAGAAATGTCTCTGCTTCTTAATATGCTGTCTAGGTTGGTCATAAGTTTTCTTCTAAGGAGTAAGCATCTTTTAATTTCATGGCTGCAATTACCATCTGCAGTGATTTTGGAGCCTCACAAAGATAAAGTCTGACACTGTTTCCACTGTTTCCCCATCTATTTCCCATGAAGTGATGGGACCGGATGCCATGATCTTAGTTTTCTGAATGTTGAGCTTTAAGCCAACTTTTTCACTCGCCTCTTTCACTTTCATCAAGAGGCTCTTTAGTTCTTCACTTTCTACCATAAGGGTGGTGTCATCTGCATGTCTGAGGTTATTGATATTTCTCCCAGAAATCTTGATTCCAGCTTGTGCTTCATCCAGTCCAGCGTTTCTCATGATGTACTCTGCATATAAGTAAATAAGCAGGGTGACAATATACAGCCTTGACGTACTCCTTTTCCTATTTGGAACCAGTCTGTTGTTCCATGTCCAGTTCTAATTGTTGCTTCCTGACCTGCATACAAATTTCCCAGGAGGCAGGTCAGGTGGTTTGGTATTCCCATCTCTTTCAGAATTTTCCACAGTCTGTTGTGATCCACACAGTCAAAGGCTTTGGCGTAGTCAATAAAACAGAAATAGATGTTTTGCTGGAACTCTCTTGCTTTTTTGATGATCCAGCAAATGTTGGTAATTTGATCTCTGGTTCCTCTGCCTTTTCTAAAACCAGCTTAAACATTAGGAAGTTCATGGTTCACGTATTGCTGAAGCCTGGCTTAGAGAATTTTGAGCATTACTTTACTGGTGTGTGAGATGAGTGCAATTGTGCAGTAGTTTGAACATTTTTTGGCATTGCCTTTCTTTGGGATTGGAATTAAAACTGACCTTTTCCAGTCCTGTGGCCACAGTTGAGTTTTCCAAATGTGCTGGCATATTCAGTGCAGCACTTTCACAGCGTCATCTTTTAGGATTTGAAATAGCTCACCTGGAATTTCATCACTTCCACTAGCTTTGTTCATAGTGATGCTTTCTAAGGCCCACTTGACTTCACATTCCAGGATGTCTGGGTCTAGGTAAATGGTCACACCAGGGTAGTTATCTGGGTCATGAAGCTCTCTTTTGTATAGTTCTTCTGTGTATTCTTACCATCTCTTCTTAATATCTTCTGCTTTTGTTAGGTCCATACCATTTCTGTCCTTTAGTGAGCCCATCTTTGCATGAACTGTTCCCTTGGGATCTCTAATTTTCTTGAAGAGATCTCTCATCTTTCCCATTCTATTGTTTTTCCTCTATTTCTTTGCACTGATCACAGAGGAAGCCTTTCTTATCTCTCCTTGCTATTCTTTGGGACTCTGCATTCAAATGGGTATATCTTTTCTTTTCTCCTTTGCTTTTCTTTTTTTTTTTTTTTTAATTTATTTATTTATTTATTTATTTATTTTTTTAAATTTTAAAATCTTAAATTCTTACATGCGTTCCCAAACATGAACCCCCCTCCCACCTCCCTCCCCACAACATCTCTCTGGGTCATCCCCATGCACCTGCCCCAAGCAAGCTGCACCCTACGTCAGACATGGACTGGCGATTCAATTCTTACATGACAGTATACATGTTAGAATTCCCATTCTCCCAAATCGTCCCACCCTCTCCCTCTCCCTCTGAGTCCAAAAGTCCGTTATACACATCTGTGTCTTTTTTCCTGTCTTGCATACAGGGTCGTCATTGCCATCTTCCTAAATTCCATATATATGTGTTAGTATACTGTATTGGTGTTTTTCTTTCTGGCTTACTTCACTCTGTATAATTGGCTCCAGTTTCATCCATCTCATCAGAACTGATTCAAATGAATTCTTTTTAACGGCTGAGTAATACTCCATTGTGTATATGTACCACAGCTTTCTTATCCATTCATCTGCTGATGGACATCTAGGTTGTTTCCATGTCCTGGCTATTATAAACAGTGCTGCGATGAACATTGGGGTACATGTGTCTCTTTCAATTCTGGTTTCCTCGGTGTGTATGCCCAGCTCCTCAGACAGTCATTTTGCTTTTTTGCATGTTTTAAATGTGTTAGGGATAAGTGGTTAAAACTAGTGAGAGGAACTGGGATATTTAGCAGAACTTATTTTGAAGAGTTTCGTTTGTTTTGCAGTTTTAGATGGAGCACTAAGTGAAGATCTTATTGAGAAGGTGTCATTTGAACAATGACCTGGAAATTGTGAGGGAGGAAGCCACAAAGATACCTAGGGGAAGAATCTTTCAGGTCAAGGGAACAGCAAAAGCAAAAGCTCTAGGGGATGTGAAAATCGCAACACGCTATGCAAACACAAGCTAATGGTGTTATTGGAGAGTGAGGTAAAAATAAATATCTATTCAGCAAAATCTTCCAATTCAGATAAAATAGGAAAAGAAAATAATTTAACATCTACTAAACTCATGACATTGTTGCTTTGCCCACTCTGCGTACATATCTTAGACCTCAACACGAAACACAGGTATCCAACTTACATGAAGAAAATGAAGTTTCTAAGTAACCTTGGTAGTGAGCTTGTTTTCACAGCCAAGTTCAGCCTGATATTGATAGAAGGGTATAAAGAGAGACAGGAATTGTACAGGCTACAGTAGGAATAGTTGCTGAAAATAAGGTTTCTTTCCCAAGTTAAAAAAATGAACTGAGTTTCAACTGTTGGAAATATATGAAGTAAATTTATTCTGAAATATCCTTGAATATAGATATAGAGCTGAAAGGTGGATTTCAAATCAATGCAAAACAAAGGATCAAAACAACTGCGTAACAATCAAACCAGCCCAATACCCACTTGAGGAAACAGACCTCCAGAGATGCTGCAGAACAGATGTCAGTGCCAGGGCTTGAGAAGAAATCCCTCTTTTCTGTAAGATTCAGAGCTATCTGAATAGCTCATCCCCCTTAGCAGTTCCTCATGGTCTCCTACCTCCTGGCTTTAGGACTGGTGTGGTTAAAATCTACCAATATCCAGCCCATGTTGCCAGGGTTGGTGAGCCTGTTTTCATTTGAGTAGTCTGTTTAACTCATTGTTCTCATCATCAGGTGTCTTGTTACTGGAAAAAATAAAGTATTGTGGTTGTCTCATTTTAGGCTGTTGCTAGTGTGTAGACTTAACAATTACATCAAAAACAGATATTAGGGAATGAAGATTAGCAGGGTTAATAGTGGCAAAGATTCCCAAATATATTCATTTTTTAAGTACATTTATAACTTCATTGAGACTCTTCATGACAAATTTCTAATAAATGAAAGATGAGGATACCTTCAGTGTTTGTTAATAGTACAAACTAGATGTTTTTCCTATTATTAGAGAAACTGAAAATCCCTTATGTGGGAACTCTGTCCTCTTGCTTGCTTTAGATGGGGTTGTGATTATGATGGTCTAAACAACAGCATTTGCTAGTTGCTTAAGCTGATTTAGAACCAATTTTTATTAAGACCCTACCAATCAAATAATCATTCACTTACTCATTTCCTGCACAAGCTAGAGAAAAATTCAACTATCCCTCCACAAATATTAGGTTTATCCTGCCCCTAGACCACATTTTCATACATTAGGTTTTCAAGCAGATACCAGCCTTGTATTAATACATGGTAGCCCTCAATCAACGTAAAACAACAATATCTGCACACCTCTTAGGGAGCTCTATGATATTAAAAGTTTTTCATTACTTTTCTCACATTCTCTCTTCCATTCAGCAAAGCCTACCCTATGGGTGTATTTTTTTTTCCCCTTGAAATGTCTTTATGCCATATCCTTCTATTCTCAGACTGAAATTCATCTGTGTTTATTCCTCAAGCTCTTGCACTTATATATTTTATTACAACTTCTTCGTACCCTTTCCCATTCCCAAACCTAATCCTTTTCTTCTTTACCCTGAGGGCCTCTGCCAATATAACTTCAGGTGAGGCAAATGAAAACAGTAGCTTTTGCCTCAGGCTTCGGGCTTCCTCCACCAAAATTAAAACATAGAAACATTACATAGATATTAATATTATATTCCCTGCCCTGCAAACCTTTTATAACATTCCATGGTCAGTCAGTCAACAACATTTATTGAGTGTCCACTCAGAAAAGTTAGTTGGTGCCCTTCTGAGAAGAGACAAAGGAAGAAAGGGCATTGCCTTTTTTTTTTTTTTAACTAGTAAAAGTTCCACCTTGTTCTTCGTTTCCCTCTGCTTGTAATTCCTCTATTCCAGCACCTACTTCCAACCACTGGAGCAACACTTGCAATATTTCATTCTTCTCAGGCACCCATTGTCTTGGCTTCCCAGAGAACTCTTCAGAACACTTAGGTCCAATCCATAATCAGCTATTATATACCCCATTAGATCCAGAGAAAAGGTCATAAAAGAGGTAGGGAAACAAAACCTGTAAACTCCATTGATGTGCTAGGAATTACTGTAGATACTTCACATTCCATATGTCATTTATTCCTTCAGAAGAGGAGGGATGTGCAAGGCAGCAAATGGTCCCATCTCACAGAGCTTATGAGTCAGGATCAGAAAGCCTAAGGAACTTGCCTGGGGTTTCTAAAAGTGGCAGAGTGGAGCGCAAACTCACAGCTGGCTGATTTGGCAAAGCTTCCACAGGAAACAAACACATTGCAACTGGGCCAAAGAAAACTGCACACCCTTCTAGGAAAATTCTGTGTGCCAATTAAGAAACTCAGAGTGTAAGGTGGACCAGTGCACTTCCAGCATGTGCTTACTGATACATCACACTCTAAGTAGCAGAAGTGATCAGGGTACAGAAAAAAGAGGTTAGGCTTAGACACGGAAAGAACACGGAAAATCAAAATGGAACCTAAGTTAGCAAGGGCTTGAGGAAGAATGCAGGTGGATTTCAACAGAATAATAGGAGGATTTCCTGGGAAAGACCCAGCCCACTTTTGAGGCAGATGTTCTTGGGCAGGGCATTGGGAGTAGCGGCAGCAGCTGTGATGACACTGTTCTCGAGGGCAGGTCTTCTTTCCTGCTGGAGGCTCCCCTGTATTATTGCCCATCTGGATGCTTCAAGCTTCAAGGGACTAACCACAACTCCAAATGGCTTCAAGAGAGTTAAGACGGTCAAAATCTTTGGTGTTTGGCGCTTCTGTTAATAACCCAATCTCACGGCACCACTGTAACAACAACTAGCTATACCACTCAAAGCCCAGATGGGCCAAGGCAAAGCCACATGTAGGCACTTCATGACATAAGGAATTGGGCATCAAAACAGACGAAGTGATTGGGGAAAATGCTCACACAGCAACTCAAAAGGGAGAGATTATCTCTCAAAGTCACCACTCAAACCCTCTACTTCTGCATTTATAAAATAAGGAGGTGGGGAGAATCCCCTAAATGCTAATAGGGACAGGCAGGCCACATGTGTAAGCAGCAACAGGAAATAGGAGGACCTTTAGAAAATGCCTCATTTAAAGAGCAGAGCCACTCTCCAGCGAAGACAATGGCTGACAAGTGAGAACAGATGTCCCACATTGCCAGATTTTCTCATCTTTCAAGACAATCTGGAAATATATAACTGATGTATATTCACTGGAGTTTTTAATTTGGCAACTAATAAGACTTTTTTTTTTTTGCAGGGGGAGGGCATGAGGGGGCTTCCCTGGTGGCATAGCTGGTAAAGAATCTGTCTGCAATGAGGGAGACCCAGGTTTGATCCCTGGGTCAGGAAGATGCCCTTAAGAAGGGAATGGCTACCCACTCCAGTATTCTCAAGTGGAGAATTCCATGAACAGAGGAGCCTGATGGTCTACAGTCCATGGGGTTGCAAAGAGTCAGACATGACTGTTTGGCTAATATAAGACATTTTTATTGGTCAAAACTGAGCTGGGAACTGTTCTGTGTGACCCACGGGCCACAAATTGGGATCCTCATCAAAGTTCTCCTTCATCCTGAATCTTCTTGCTCTTATTCTCCTTATTCCCAATACAAGGTGTCCCATCCACTAAGGTAAGTTTGGGCCTTCATGACCTCTGTGAAGCCCAAGCAGCCACTGCCAGTCCTCTGATGTACCCTCTCCCAGTTCCTTGCATCTCATTTATCAGCATTCAGTTGTCCTAATCTGAGCAGCTCAAATACATCCATACACTTCCCTCCCATGATTTGAAAGTTGCTCAACTAAATTTATTGGTAGAAAAAGGTCTGCTACACCTTTTTCAGGTTGTCACTTAAGCTTCAGTAGCCACCAAATCCAAATACATAATCATCAGTATCATAAGCAAACCTTTACTAGGTACCTTTTACCAAGCTAACTGCCATATACATATCCTACAATCCAATTTATGTTTCCATGTAGGTAGTGTCATAAGTGATTGTCAGCACTGTTATCTGGGTCAGACTCCTCAGATTTGAATCCTAATTCCTCCACTTACTAGCTGTGTGACTTTAAACAAATCAATCAACTTTTCTGGGCCTCCATGGCCCCAACTGTAAAAAGGTAATTATAATCATATCTACACCAAAAGTAGGTTGCAAGAATGAAAAGAGTTATTACACATACAGACCCTTCAAAATGATGCCTGTCCTATTGCATGGCTTTGCCAGTGTTATAAATGCAAAAGAACTAAGTGCTGTGATCAGTATAGGTATCACCAAACCGGGATGCTGGTGAACAGAGATGGGGAATTAGAAGACAGAACAAAGCTCTGGGCTGCCTCACCAAACCTCACTATTACCCTCCCTCCATCAGCCACACTTCCGCACAAGGTCATAGAAAGAAATGCACAAAGGACCAAGCAAGGCAGCACTGTGCTACTAGCTGGGCTCCAGTCAGCAGACCACTGAGGCTGAGGTGGGCCTGCCCTGAGGCTCAGGCTGGGCTTCCAGGCTCCTGTGTTGAACTCTGGAGAACTAGACTGGAGTACACAGAGGACCCCTGTGGCCCAGCCTCTATAGCTACAAGTTGTCTAGAAATAAAATATATCAAAGGCAGCTATGCCTTCTTTTCCCCAAAACCAAAACTTATAATACAGTCCCAGCTGGAGAGAGATGGGGCTCAAAGTCCATCCCACTACACACACACACACACACACACACACACACACACACACACAGCCTTCTAGAGGCTGCAGGTAAACAAGAGGGCTCTGGTTTCCATTGTACAGAAGGAAATTGGTATATGCAACCATGTCTGGTCTCTTCTGGATGGGTAGAAGTTTCTGGAAGGCTTTTGGGATAAGGGAAGGGAGAGGATGCATAGAAGGCCCTCTCATGTCCCCAGGTTTCTAGATGAAAGAAACAACTTCTAAGGGAAATGTCAAGGCAGTCCCTCCCCTAGAGCTGTGGACACTTCATTGGCCTGGCACTTGGTCATCACTGTCTCTTCCTCCCTGGAAATTGAGTGACTACCTGGACCCTGACCCATCTTGGAGAGGAGGAAAGAAGGGAGGGAGGAGGAAGAGAAAGGAACATTCAGGTCCTTCCAGAGGCCAAGGGTAAGCAATAAATGCAGGAGTGACCCTGACACCCCTTTGGTCTACTAGTTCCCCTATGTGTAAAGTGAGGACCATACTAGTGGTTAATTCCTTCTCGCTCTAATACTCCATAAGCTCTAAGGCCATGAGCTCAAGTATAAAACCTATACGACTGTAACCTTGGTGCTTAAAAGAGGCCCCAACAAGCTGAGTCACTGAACTTCGTCCACCTAATTTTACGCCTCACTCCCTTTCAAGAAGTGCCTTTACTGTACTCTGCTCGTGTTCCTTGAAGAACTTCAAGCACCCACACGGGGAGCTTTAGGATGTGGAACTCTGAGTCAAGCAGAAAATCACCTCTGAAAACGAGTTCTCTGGGTCCCAAGGAGGAGGGCATGGCACTGGTCAAGCGTGCAGGGACTTTAGGTGCCTCTGACCTGCTGAATCAATTACCACTTGTTCTGTGATTCTTCTTGCTTATTCTCAACTCAAATTCCACCCAGACGTTTCAGAGTTAGCAGAGCATGTAAAGGGGGGTGTTTTTCACCTGCTCAGACATTTTTCAGATGCTTTTTGTAATTGGATAACTTAAACATAGCTTTGTTTTAAGCCTTCCAACATGCTGTGATATTGATGGGAAAAGGAAGTTGACAAGAATGGGAGATATTTCCCTCATTTGGCTCGTACATGAAAGGATGGGGAAGACCTGAGGTTTTTAGTTAGTTTACCAACATGAATATGGCCCCTAATGAAAGAAGCTGCTCAAAGCATCACACACACACACACACACACACACACACACACACACACACACACAATGGCTTCACGTGGGACATAAAAAGGACAGAATCACCAATTCAAATTCTATGTGACAACCTCGATGGTTTCTAACACAAGGACAGTTTTAGGTTATGCAAAATTTTTCTTTGCAAGGGAAAAAAAAATTGAGAGCTGGCTGTAATTTCTGATACACCATATTGTGAGGCTGTTATTCAGAAAACTAAACATATGTATATATAATTTTTCAAACAAAGATGTTGTTGTTGTTTTAAGTGTAAAGCCCACAGCATTTTCATTTGTTATAAACATTGGGCCTAATCCAGAGTCGGGGGAAAATTACTTTTTCTGCCACAGGAAGTGTAACTTCCTTGAGCTCTGGAACATGCCTATTTTCAAAATTACAGTCTCTCTCCCTTTGGACCCCAGGGAAATATGAGAATGGGGAACTGGCTTTGGATCTTTTCTCACAAAACTTACAACATTTTAGAGAGTAAGGAAGGATTCTGGAATAATGCTTAGAATCAACTCACTTTTTTCCTTCCACTTAAGGACCAAAAAGAGGAGAAAATAAAGTGGGATGGATGTCAGAAGACGGGTATAAGATGCTATTATTTATTGCTGCTAGTAAATAACATTTACTGCATACTACTGCATGCCAGTCCTAATCTAGGCACCTTTATGCATGTTTACTCATTTAATCCATACAACAGCTTTCTGAAGCAAATGCTATTATTATACCCATTTTACAGGTGAGGAAATTGAAAAACAGAGATGTTAATTTTCTTAGTAAGGGAAGAAGATAGAAGGCAAACCTGGGCAATGTCTCTGTACATTTTTAAACACTACAGTTTTAAATCAGGTACCCACTACATGCAATGCTAAGACTTCACTAGGTGCTTTAAATTCCTCATGTCATTTAATCCTCAGAGCACTGCAGGTTTCCACACACCCAGTTATAGATGAGACAGATCAAAAGACTAAGTAACTAGACAAAGAGTAAGCAGCAGAACCAGGATTTGAACCCAGGCTTGAGAGATTCCAAAATTTATTGAAATTTTATGTCAAGTACCCTGGGCTGGGAATTCATGGAAAACATAAGACATGGTCCCTGCATGCCCAAAGATTATGCCCTATCTAGAGAGGAAAACAGATAAGGAAAGATGTTACACTACAGTATGATCATTGCAAAGGGCCCTGTTTTATAAGCACTTGACTTAGAACTCAGAGTTTAACAATAGCATCTTATTCATCTTTATAGTTGTGCCATTCAACATATACCCCAGATTAGAACAGATCTGTCATGTTTATTTGGATGTTCTTCTAAAGTGTAGAAGCAACTCCAGGCAATCTAGGATGCATCTAGGGACAAAAAGGAACAGAACACAAATTCTATCCCCACACTTTTCCAACAAAGCAAGTTTAGCTTGAGTTTTTCAAAATAAACTCAGTAGTGTTGAGAGATTAGACAAGTTACTTAAATACAAAGAACTCCAAGACAGCATTGAAGAGTGAAAGAAATAAGGGGGGGAGAGGAAACAGGGAGTCCTACCAACTTGGTCCTTGGGACCAGATATTTCATTATGGTTCTAAATTTGGTTCTGGAAGTGTGAGCAGAATCAGGAATACATATTCTGTCTGTGTGGATTAACACTGGTCCTTCTGACTTCAAGGTGTGAGTCAGAGGGTGAAAGGGGAGTGGGAAATGTACATATCTGCTTGGGTGATTGATGGTGGGGAAAAAATCCCATTTTTCATAAATTATGGGCCCTTTTTTACTGCTAGTAATGCGCAGAAGATTAAAGTGAAGTCTATATTTCACAAATGGGAAGACCAAGTGATTTAAAACCGTTATAATGACCTACTTTGGAGTGAAGAATCAATTTCTTTTACAGCAAGTATCTGTTAATTTAGGGAGAGAGGGAGGCAGGAAGTGCATGGACTGAGCAATGGAGAAAAGGAGAACAAGGGGAGAGAGAAAAATAGCTTAGGAAATTGAGTAGGGCTTCTCTTGCTCTGTTTTCGTATACTGAGCAGTTTAGAGGTCATTTTGCGTAGAGCGAAGAGGACAAATTTTGGACTCCCATTTTCAGTCATGGCTCTGTCCCTTAGGTGATGTATTAGTTTCCTGTTGCTGCTGTAACAAATTAACACAAATTTAAAGACTTAAAGCAGCACAGATGTACTATCTTATGGTCCTATGGGTGTGGAGTCTGACACTGGTCTCAGAGGCCTAATAGAGCTGCGTCCCCTCTGGAGGCTCTAGGAAAGAAGCCACCCTCCATCTCATGACTCATGACCCCCCTTCATCAATAAAGCCAGCAATGGCCAGTGGTGTCTCTTTCATATCACATGATTTTGACCCTGTCCTCTTTTAAGGGCGCTCATGACTACTCTAGAATGACCTAGATAATCCAGAGTCATCCCCCTCTCTTTCTGTCTGCTGCTTAGTAACACATTCTATCTGCAAGCCTAATTCCCTTTAGCCACGTTACCTAACAAACCCACAGGTCCTAGGGCTTAGGACACAGACATCTTTGGGATGCCGGGAGCATTATTCTGCCTCCCAAAGGCGCTGGGCCTTGGCAATGTAGCTGCAAACTTGTTTATTCATCTATCAAATGGGAATTTTAAAAATGCCTCATAGAACATCTGCAAAAATTCAATGATAATCTATCTGTAACACATCATGGGGAGGGGGGCGGGTGGGCAGGGTGCGGAGGGCTGTCAGTAACTAGTGCCTGTCACAGCAATATCGATAAGCCCTTTCCTAATGGCCCAAGTAGTCATTTAACAGTATAAGTGAACAACTCTATTTTATGCCTTTTTTCCTCCTTTTTCATCATATCAAGCTCTTGAATGTTTCTGACAAGCCATCTTCAGCATAATGACATCCACATGCCCCCACAGCCAGGCACAGGCCCAGCAGGAAACAGCAAATCTGTTTCCCCTTAAGCCAAGGGACTTCTTCCACCTTTGCTTTCTACACAGAACACTGCATGGAGTCAAGGGGAGCTGAGAAAATGGAAAAGAATTTCAAGTGATATCTTAAGTGATTCGGCTTCCCTTGTCACATGAGAAGCAATGAGATCTCCCTGGTAGGAGCCCCTTCACCTATCAGCAGGTCTGACACCCACAGGTGACCTGCCAGGATGAACGGCAGTGTCTTACATTGGAAATATGGAAAGTTCTAAATTGTAGGGGAGAAAAATAAGAGAGTTACCAAACAAAGGCAGCTTTCTCCTTGCAGTATTACGGTGAAGTGGCTCAGATATTGCCTAATTGTCATCCAAACAACCCATCCCATCAAGCCCCGCTCTGGTGGAGCTCAGCATTGCTGAAGTTCTGCCAGGTGCCCACCAACTAACTAGATCCTTCATTTTACTCCAACGGGGCCTGCCAGAAATTCAAGGGAATTGCTCCAAGGAGCTAGACAGCTGCAAGATTTGGTCAAAGATAAACAGCTTTTGGAGATTCAGCCAAACCACAACTCAACAGGGATCCAAAGTGAGGAGTTTCTCTCCGGTTCCCGCGAAGCTGGTGACCTCTAATAAGCACTTCCAGGTCAAATCAGTTCTGCTCCCCAAAAGCATCAATTCTAGGATTAGTCACTAGTACACAGGAGCCCAGAACTCTAGGGATCTTAACTCCCCATGGCTCTCCTGACAGGCAAGACCTTGTCCCATTGGCTCCAACCACTCAGCCTTTTGGTACAGATGCAGCGGCCTTCCCATCAAATCACTTCACTTTTTGTTGGGTGAGAACGAGTGTTTCAGCTATGGTCATCTGATGAAATGGAACAGACCTGAAACCCAAACTACATCTTCTTATTTTGTAACTTTTTCCCATCATGCCAAGATGACCATTCAAATTAAAGAAGAGGAGGAAAGAGAAGGAAGAGGAGGAGGAAGAGGAAAGGAAAAAAAAGAGAGGGAGGTACTGTGGAGAAGAGGAAGAAGCAGGAGCAGCAATAGCAGCTGCTGCCCAGACAAGAACACGCTCCAGCCAGTATAATACATAGAGCAATAGGGGTGCTGCTTATAAATGTTTGATATCATTCACCTTTGACAGGATTAAAACATTGGGTGTTTCCATAATCCACTGATAGTCTATTCTCTTAGAGAAAACAAACTCTCCAAAATTATCTGCACCCTGTCCCTGCCCTCTTACCTATTCTGGAAGGTTCAGGGAAAAGCAGCATTCCATAGCAACTTCAGCCAGCATCCTGGGAGTCTGAGAATTTCTCAGAGTGGCAAGAGCAGTAACTGGGTGAAGGCAGAGCCCTCAAGGCAAATACACACACACACCCTCACGCACACACACACACACACACTCACACACACCCTCAGGCAGCTGAGGTTACACCCAGAAAAGTGAGAGGCAAAGATTCCAGGGCAAGAGGAGTGTTGGCCAACCAGCTGTGCATCAGAGGACAAGTGGCTATCTCCCTCTGATGCATGTGTGGAAGAATGGAGCAGACAGAAAACAGCCTACTGTCAAAATGGCATAACTCTATGCAATCGCTGAGACTGCTAATGGAGCTACAAAAAGAAAACACACACACAGGCCTGTGAAATATAGCCTAACACTGCCTTATGAATTTTCATACTCCTCTGTGATCCATCACAGCAAGGATTTCCATCACAACTATTATCCATCTTCAGGAGCACCACAGGCATTGCGCTGGGGGGACCCAGCACCCAGGGAATTCACAGCCTCTACTCCCTGAGGTGACTCCCCCGATCCCCTGCAAGTTATAAACTGGGAGCTCATTCAGGAACCGACTAATGAAGCAGGCATTTAGTGGTGCCTACCTGCTAGAGGGTGGTGGTAGACAAGACACTATTTTCCAGTTTGTCTGGGAATTCACTTGTATCATACGTGCAAATGATATGACCCTGGGAACACAGGGTCAGCCCTCAGCAAATTTCTACTAACTAAGCAAAGTCTTGCCTTCCTCTCACACATGAAAGTATGCCACTCTCACACATGAAAGGCCCTGGTAAGGTCCCAGTCCTAAATTCCCCAATGTAGCCTCCACTTCTTCCATCCATGAAACAGATATTTCTAAGAAGTTCTGAACTGAGACTCCAAAATTTCCATCACATCCTTCCCTAGCCTATCAATATAGGGGTTGAAGAGGAACAGTGAGAAAAACTAAACAAGAGAGGGGAAAGAAGAAAGGGAGAGAAGGCAAAAAAGACTGAACATGACTATACCTTATACCTCCTTATTTATTATCTCATTCATCCTTGCAACAACCCTAACAAGAGGTTTATTTACTCTCCTTTGACATATAGTGAGGAAAAAAGACTCAGATAACTTGGTTTATCTCTCATGAGATAATTTTATACTTTCCTTATTTTCTCAGAAAGTCAGCTACAGCTAAGGACGACAGGCTTCAATCACCCCCCACATTCTCAAAAGGAGTAGATGGAACCATTCCTGCAGCTCTTGCTCAGTAGTGGAGCCCACCACATATTTCAGCCTGTGTACTTGGAGCTGGAAGCTGGCTGAGAAGCAGAATGGGTCGGAGAGTCGCCAGCCTAACCAGGAGGTCTGCAGGATAGGGAGCTGGAAGGCCCCATCCTTAGCTGGAGGCAGGAGAGCCAAAGAAACTCATTAGCCCACCCAGGTGCAGCCACACCAGTGGGGTGCAACTGGAGAGTGCTAGCAAGGCCTGGCATTTGATCCCTGGTATCAGGAGCTTAACAAACCATGATGTGGTTCCTCTCAAAGCCAGAAATGCCGAGAATTGTGAAGGTGGTGAGATTTCAGCTTGTTCTCCCTGTGGGGCCTCCCACCGGTCCAGTGCAGGCTGAGAAGGGGACCTGGCCTTTCCTACCTGGAGAGGTAAGAAGACTCCAACAACTAAAAGGCTAAGGGCCAAGGTAGTCCACCACAGACAGGACTTGCAGGAGGATTTAAGAGAACACCACCAGAATGCTATGCCCTGCAGGGGTCCCCGTGAGATGCCTCTGAAGGCTCTGTGGATGCCATGGAAGACAAGATAGGAGCTGAGGGAAACTGATAAACAGGGCCAGCCAGGTAGAGACTTCTGTATCTTTTCTTTCAACCTTTCTCCCTAGCCCTGGATCTGGAGGCTCCAAATGACAGGGAGGAATAAGGAACAAAGTAGAGGGATGGGGCTTCAATGGTAGCACAGTGGTTAAGAACCCACCTGCCAACGTGGGTTCAATCCCTGAGTTGGGCAAATCCCCTAGAGAAGGACATGGCAACCCACTCTACTATTCTTGCTGGGGAAATCCCATGAACAGAGGAGCCTGGCAGACTACAGCCCATGGTGGCATAGAGAGTCAGACACGACTGAGTGACTGAGCATACACACAAAGAATTACATAGGATTCTGTAGTGCAAATCAGTCCATTTCCATATAATTTTTTCCACTACTGGGTCAAAGCTGGTGAGCTGAGCACACCTTGGCTGGCCAACTTAGCAAAAGACACAAAGAAGTACAGCTGGCCCTTCAACAGCACGGGGGTTAAGGACACCAACCCTCGACTTCTACAGTTGAAAATCTGAATATAAATTTACAGTCAGTCCTTTATAGCTAAGATTTCTCATCCTTGAACTCAACCAATCATGGATAATATAGCAGTAGAGTAGGTATTTAGTGAAAAAAAAAAATCTGCAAACAAGTGGACTCACAATTTAAACCTATATGCTCAAGGGTCAACTGTACTCAGACTCCTCCCTTAACCAAACTTAACTTAGACTCCTTCTAGCCCTCTGGATGAGCCTGAGACCTTCGGCTAATTTTAGCAAGAATTCTGCCACATCAGTATAGTGAGTATCCTCCACCCACATCAGACCAAATTCCTCATCCACACCCTTGATATCTAAATCCTTGACCCATCTTTAGCAAGAGTCCTATTAGTCCAGTTCAGCAAGAAACAGCCAACTGTTGGCATAGTTATTTTCCAAGTACTGAACCCCTCACTCTAGCTATAAATAGCCACCTGTCTTTGTATTTTGAAGTTCTTTCTCTCTCTTCTGTTGTAATAGTCCTGAATAAAATCTGTCTTGCCATCACAACTATCCAGCAAATAATTTCTCTTTAACGGTAGCAACCCCAATAGCCATCTGACTTAATGCTGAAGGGCAAGAACAGCTACCTCTGTGATGTGTGTTTATGGTTTTGCCAAGCCTGTTTTCTTCCACTGTTGCCAAGCACATTCTGAATTTTCTCATCCTTTTCAGTTGTTTTATTAAAGAGAAGAAAAAAGCTTGAAAAACAAAATTTTCAAAATGAAGGAAATATTACCAAAAAAGCTGAGGGGGAAGGACCAATTAGAACATATGACAAAGAAAGGCCCTGCATTAAAGGCTAGTGAGGAAGGGGAGAGCAGGGACAGGAGAGGGAGAAGAGAAAGGAAGGTTTCACTAAGTCAGACTTATGGACTAAATGTTATAGCTTTATAAATTCCCAGGAGTGCAAAAAAGATCTCAGTATATATAATGCTTTTAAAAGTCACAGAAGGAAAACGGAAATGAATTCAACTCACTTGCTTTTGGGGCTGTCTTTAAGAAAAAAATAAAGGCAGATAAATGCTGCTAAAAGAGCTCTTCGCAATGTTTCAAAATGAATAAATAAAACCTTCCCTGCCAACTTTTTTTATTATTATGTCTGTCTCTGACTTTTTAAATGCTTACCTTAAAAATGTTTTCACTTCCTTTTCCCTGAACGTTTTATAGTTCACCTTCTTAAATTTCACTGGAGACCTGCAAATCAAGTTGCATCTTGCTGATTTGATAGCTGCTTTTACGCAGCCCAGCGGAAGGCAATGCCTTGGCATCACTCTTGCTGGGAAGAGAGTTTATTAGCAAGCCCTCCTCTGCTTGGCTGGCAGAAGGACGTGCTAGGAAGGCCAGACTAGGCTAGGCCTAGCCCAGGGGCCAGCCGGCAGGTGTCTGGATCAGGTGGATCAGGCTCCTCAGGGTGACCTTCAGTCTCATAGCAACAACAAAGGAAATCACCACTTTCTCCAAACATCATTAGAGACCCTTGCTTCCCACCCTGGTTGGGAGAGGGGAAGGGAAAATGGGCAGAGGCAAGAAGAAAAATCCTTGTTTTGCAATTCCAGTAATTAGTCCTAGAGGATCCCTCCAACTGCTACTCCTGGCAGGAAGGCCTAGGAAAGAAAAGTCACCAGGCTTGCTACACAGGCCACCGCAGAGCTGGCTCTCTACTTGAAATTCAAATGAGAGCTGCTCTGACCTTTCCTGTCACATATTTTATTTCAGAGACAGTTTACAAGGCCTTTCCACCATGCAGGTCATGTTTTAGTTTAAACAGAAATCCTCTCGTAGGTGTTAGATGCGAGTTAATGATTACACTGAAATCATTCTAATTAGGCTCTGTTGTTACATGCTGCCCTTTGGGGGCTACTGCTGTTGTCACATAAAGTATTTTGTAGAAAAATAATTGGTCTGAAATCCCTTCCTCCCTCTCTAACATACCCATCCCTTACTCCCTCTTGTTTTGTTTTGTTTTGTTTTTTTCTAAAATAATTATTGATCTTTCAGCCCTTGATCAGGAAGGTCATTCACCTCTCAGTCCCTATGAACCTTCTAGAAATTGTCAGGACTGGCAATAGCACCCAGGAGGGAGGTAACTGTGGCCCATCCTTTGCCAGTTCAGGCCTCCATTACAGTATCAGAGGGGAAGTGAGAATGAGGTTTCTATCAGGACTCTTCCAAAGCGTCCTTAATTTTGTTGTTGTTGTTGTTGTTGTTTTTCTGGATATTTGCAGAGCAGGTGGGTAGAGGATGAAAGCTTTGTCATCCTCCTGGGCTGTGCACAGTGCAGAGAACAGTTAAGTGGGAGATGGTGGCCCCGGTTTCTCTGTATGGTTTATTCATCATTAATATACATACACCATGCCCAGTTCAGTCTCCAGCAGTATTCAGTCTTGATACTGCTAGAATAGCCAATATTGAAATTTTGTTTTTCCTTCTCTCAGTTTTGTTTCTTCTCAATCACCTGGAATAACTGACCCAGCTGCCTTATAGAAGAAACTCTTAGCAATTTCAGTTCAGTTCAGTTGCTCAGTTGTGTCTGACTGTTTGTGACCCCATGAAATGTAGCACGCCAGGCCTCCCTGTCCATCACCAACTCCCAGAGTCCACCCAAACCCATGTCCATTGAGTCGGTGATGCCATCCAACCATCTCATCCTCTGTTATCCCCTTCTCCTCCTGCCCTCAATCTTTCCCAGCATCAGGGTCTTTTCAAATGAGTCAGTTCTTCGCATCAGGTGGCCAAAGTATTGGAGTTTCGGCTTCAACATCAGTCCTTCCAATGAACACCCAGGCCTGATCTCCTTTAGGATGGACTGGTTAGATCTCCTTGCAGTCCAAGGGACTCTCAAGAGTCTTCTCCAACACCACAGTTCAAAAGCATCAATTCTTTGGTGCTCAGCTTTCTTTATAGTCCAACTCTCACATCGATACATGACCACTGGAAAAACCATAGCCTTGACTAGACAGACGTTTGTGGAAAAAGTAATGTCTCTGCTTTTGAATATGCTGTCTAGTTTGGTCATAACTTTCCTTCCAAGGAGTAGTGAAGTCGCTCAGTTGTATCCGACTCTTTGCGACCCCATGGACTGTAACCTACCAGGCTCCTCTGTCCATGGGATTTTCCAGGCAATAGTCCTGGAGTGGATTGCCATTTCCTTCTCCAGGGGATCTTCCCAACCCAGGGATCGAACCCGGGTCTCCCACATTGTAGACAGATGCTTTTCCAAGGAGTAAGCACCTTTTAATTTCTTGGCTGCAATTACTATCTGCAGTGATTTTGGAGCCCAGAAAAATAAAGTCTGACACGGTTTCCCCATCTATTTCCCATGGAGTGATGGGACCAGATGCCATGATCTTAGTTTTCTGAATGTTGAGCTTTAAACCAACTTTTTCACTCTCCTCTTTCACTTTCATCAAGAGGTCCTTTAGCTCTTCTTCACTTTTTGCCATATGGGTGGTATCATCTGCATATCTGAGGTGATTGATATTTCTCCCAGAAATCTTGATTCCAGCTTGTGCTTCCTCCAGCCCAGCATTTCTCATGATGTACTCTGCATATAAGTTAAATAAGCAAGGTGACAATATACAGCCTTGACGTACTCCTTTTCCTATTTGGAACCAGTCTGTTGTTCCATGTCCAGTTCTAACTGTTGCTTCCTGACCTGCATACAGGTTTCATAAGAGGCAGGTCAGGTGGTCTAGTATTCCCATCTCTTTCAGAATTTTCCACAGTTGATTGTGATCCACACAGTCAAAGGCTTTGGCATAGTCAATAGAGCAAAAACAGATGTTTTTCTGGAACTCTCTTGCTTTTTCCATGATCCAGCAGATGTTGGCAATTTGATCTCTGGTTCCTCTGCCTTTTTTAAAACCAGCTTGAACATCTGGAAGTTCACAGTTTATGTATTAGCAATTTAAGGGGATATATTTAATGCTGGAAGAAAATTAAACCAAGTTGGGGGACACAAGAACAGCTTTTGGGCCACAGCTAATATAGTCTGTTCTAGACAATGGACAACACTGCGAAAGATAAAATGGATCATCACTTGGAGAAAACAAAATCCTTTTTTTCAGAATCTCTGACAGTTAATAGATTGGTTGAAGAATTCAGAGGAGCAGGAGGAGGTTTCAATAAAGGCAGAAGGAGTCCAAGTAGTCAGAGTGTGATAATCTAATATAAAAAGGAGGCTGAGAGGGCACTTAATACCCTTGCCTATAACTGAGTTGGCAAACCTTCTGAAGGTGGTTTTCAATCTTAAAAAAAATTTTTTTAATTATCTGAGGCCAACCTGTCCCAGCTACTTTAAATCTATATCCAGTATCATCAGATAACTCAGAAAAAAAAAATTTTAATGAAGTTTTTACAGCAAAAAGCTGTTTCAGACACAGTGGCAAAAGTATTCTCATTCTAATAACAAAAATAGTGGTAAAGAATCAAAATTACAACAAGCACAACTATTATTAACCTATCTTAAAAATTCAGTATCTCTAGAATTTGTTGTCTTGTCCAATAATCCTTGCTCCTCAAAGTGCGGTCCGTGGACCAGCCATGCTTGCTTCACCTGGGAAGGTGTCAGAAATGCTGAATCTCATGCCCCATGTCAAACCACTGGTATGAGAATATGCATATCAGCAAAATCCCATGGGCTCTTGGGCACACTAAGTCTGAGATGCTGGTTCCTCCACATTCCTACCTATCAGAATCACAAGATTTTCTTACTCTCCACATCAGCAAAGGATTCCCTGACTCAGACTCTACCGTGGGAAGAGACACCATCTCTAACTCCTAGCTCAGTTTGCCCAAGAAACTAAAAAGAATGAAACAGAGATGTTGACTGGATTTTCGAAGGGGGAAAAGGCAGCAAGGAAAACTTCTCTTTCTTGAGAAATATGTTACAGTGTTTTGCTTTTATTTTCTTTTTGTCATGGGGGTGGTGGTATTCAGAGAGCCTTGAATCCCTTCAAAGAGTCATAAAATCAGAATATTGCATTCAAGACCTCATGCTCTTTTTATCTTCTCTCAAGAGCTAATATGAGTTTTCAGCCCACAAAAATCCTTGCTTTGATGAATGAACATTCCACCAGTGAGGCTAAGAAGTCAATTAATGTTCTATGTGAGTGTGAGAGGACTAGTTTTTCACTGATTTGATTTGCTTGCCCTTTGTTAGGATAAAGTTTTGGAGGTTTTTCCTGATGTGTTTTAGATAAAAAATACCTTCAGACACTATATATGGAGAACATATTTTTATATATGTAGATAGATTAATCAGTAGATACAGATAAAGATGCTTGTTCTCTCTTCTAAACAAGTTTATTTCAAGACCCCCTACAAACCCTAGATCTTCATGCCTGTCAAGGCTTCCAACAGCAGTGTGTGTTGGTAATACCTTTGTCACTGCCTAAACAAGACATCAATAATTAAATTCCCATTTATAAAGAGAGGAAATTATTCATGCCATCAGCACTCCCCATCAATAACAGGAGGAAACCTAACTATCTCATTACCCCATCACACTATGTGCAAACAGAACTGCCCGTTGTTGACAATACATATTTGATAAGTGAGGAAACAGGAAGGAGAAGCCAAGGATGCAGAGAAGCTGCTTGAGCTTGCCAAGGATCTGGCCCTGGGGTTAGGGTTTGCCTCCTGCACCCTCCTCCAGATCAGTTTCTAGATTGGCCACAAACCGACCACAGCTGAATGGAATGCAGACTCTCTGGCTGTTTGGGGATCACACACCCTTTCTTTATTCATCTAAAAATAAAGTTTAACAATCTTGTTTCCCCTTTATCCTCCTTTGCTTTTTCAATAAATTTCTCAAGAAGTTTCTCAATGAACTTTTTTAAAGAAGCCTTCATATTTGAAACATTCTACTCAAACTCAACATCCTGACAGGGTGTTTAGGGGGAAAGGCAGTGGTTAATGAAGTCCATGCAGTGATCAATGATCAGCGATCTATAGACACACCCTGGGCTTTCCCAGGGACCTGCTGGGGAGCCTTGGGGATGCTGCTTCCTTTTCGTGTTGCAATTTCCTCAACCCTAATTTGAGACATTTGGAAGACCCAATTTCTCTTTCAGCTGTTAAAGATGAAAAGCTTCTTCTTGTGGTAAGCCTTGCTTCCCTAAAACAAAACACAGTCAGTCCCTCAACATCCACAGCGGGTTAGTTCCAGGGTCCCTGCAGATACCAAAACTCAAGGATGCTCAAGTCCCTTATATAAAATGGAGTAATACAGTCAACCCCTCTCATCTCCAGGTTCCATACCCACAAATCCCAGATATGAGAGGCTGACTGTCCAGGAAAATCACAAATGACCAAAAAGCAGAGAGTATCATTTTCAGTCTGGTACTGACTTTTGTGATCTTGGAGAAATAATAACCAGCCCCTGTGTTTCTTCACTCTGTCAAATTGCTATTAATATAATGCCAATTATTTTCTTTTGCAAAGTTATTCTCTGTTCCAACCCACCATCTACTCTTCACTCTCTGAGCCCCTCCAGTAGCTCAGGGAATTGACCTCTGTAGGCAGCATCATCCACACAGCCTTGTTTTCTGGCTTCCTATTGGAATGGGCCAATGGGAAGTTTCCAGAAAAACTTCAGATGGTGCTTGAGAAATGCTGGAATATTGCTTCTTCACCCCTCCCTGTTTCTATAACCCTACTATGACATCAGCCATGTCTCCCCATAACTGCAGCTTCCACTGGACGGCCCCTCACCCACAGCTCTGCTTCTCACTGGGATCTAGAAATCTATTTCTTCCCCTTCCCACCTTAGCCCTAGACATAGCAGGGGCTCCCCATACTGTCTGCTAGCCTCTGGCTTCTGTGGTCCTGAGCACATCTTTATAAGTAGCCCTTTCAATAAAGCTTCTATTTGAGCCATCTGAGCTCCCTTCCATCTCATGCCAGAAATTTAAACAACACACAGGGTAAAGAGTAAGTAACTAGTTCAAAATACTTTAGATAACTGTTTTGTAAGGGCTGCCATAACAAAGTATCTCAGACTGGGTGGCCTATTTTTTCACAGTTCTGGTTGGGAGTCAGGATCAGGTTGCTGGCAGGGTTAGGATTTCAACAGGATACAATTCGGCCCACAACAGGCACTTTCAACCTAATTAGCCATATGTTTTTAAGTATGAAACCTGGGTGTGTTTCCAGCATATTCTCCAAGTGAAGTCTCCCAAACCATAATTCTCAACCACAACCAGCACCACATTCTCAAGAGGGTAAGCAGCATCAACATGAACTTCAACCACACATCGGTAACAATGTGGTGCTGGGTTTACCCCCCTCAGAAAAGGGGGTGTGCCACGGTGGGAAAGCCTAGCGGGGAGGCAGAATTTGGGGCTTCTCCCCGCATGAGCTTGACATCACTCAAAGTCTCAAATGCTTCACCTTTTCATTCGTAAAATAATAGTAATGTCAACTATCTCGTGGAATTACTAAAAGAACCAAAGCATGTACCCACCATGGAAAACAGTATGGAGGTTCCTCAGGAAACTAAAAATAGAACTGCCACATGGCCCAGCAATTCCACTCCTGGGCACGTATCCAAATGAAACTATTGTTCAAAAAGCTGCATGCACCCCTATGTTCACAGCAGCATTATTCACAGTAGCCAAGACATGGAGACAACCTAAACGGCCACTGACACATAAACAGATGAAGATGCGGTGCATATGTGCAGTGCAATACGCAGCCGTAAAACGAACGAAATAATGCCTTCTGCAGCAAAAGGACTCCAACTAGAGACTATCATACTCAGTGAAGCAAGTCAGAAAGAAAAGACAAATACTTTATCACTTATATGTAGAATCTAAAACATGGCACAAAGGAACCTACAGATGAAACTAACAGAGTCACAGACACGAAAACAGACCCGTGATTGCCAAGGGGAAGGAGGTTGGGGAGGAAAGGAGGGCTGACGTTAGCAGATGTAAGCTTTTATATATAGAATGGATAAACAAGTTACTACTGCACAGCACAGAGAACTATTATCAATATCTTATGATAAACCATGGTGAAAAAGACTGTATAAAGATTATGTATATATATATATATGAATCACTTAGCTGTACAACAATAATTAATATAACATTCTAAGTCAACTTGAACAAAAAACAAATAAAAGAACCAAAGGAAAAAGTATATGAAAAGTCTATTGCAAACTTAAAATATCATCCTGTACAAACAATAAAACTGTTCTGAGTTCAATTCTATTATTTCCTGTTGTTCAGAGCATTAAGAGTACAAATAAATTCTTCAAACGTACGAAATCTTGTCATACACTAATATTGTTCCTTTCAGAGCTCCTAGCTGGGCACACAGTAGCTTGTCAGTAAGTATTATTTGAATTAAAGTTTCAGGAATATAATGTTTATTAAGTTGTTTTTAATTAAAAAGCGAAACATTGAACAAAAACATCAGTTCTGAAAGATGAAACTAGAAATATCTATTAGCTTACCCATTAAGTAGAGTTTCTGAGAATTTCCCAACATTTCTGCTAATATCTTTTTGTAATTATAGCACATCAATACATTTAGAGCCCGTTCAGAAAAACGTTTATCAGTACTCCTTCCAGAACCATACATCACATGTGGTATATGGTTCTTGTCCAGTGATAGGAGATAATCCTCAGTTTACTAATTAGAGACAGCCTTTAAAGTAATTGAAACATGTACCCAATAACAGCTCCATCCTCTAATCAACACACCATGGCTTCACAGTTATTCTGAAATTTTATGTTGAACTGAGCTTTGCATCATTTTTACAATACAATAAGTAGCAGCGATTGCTGAAATCCTATTTCTTCTTCAAATGTTTGAATGCTGGAAAGTTTTATGAGAAATACTACGGAAATCTAGCTGGAGGTAGGAAGGATCAAGTGATGAGAAGTGGAGATTACAAACTGGAACTTTTCACTCCAGGAGAAATACTTCCTTGAATCTTATTACCTCGTTCTGATCTTTTTCTACAAACCCTTCATTCCAATTCCCTATCACCTCACCCAGAGCATTGTAATAGGTAGTCTTTCCTTGAGATAGGGCTGGTAGATTTTTTTTGTCTAGTTTTGCATAATATCATGATGAAAAGCATGATTTTAATTTAAGCAGAACAATGACATATGCTTCACAGTTTACATAGCTGCTATCCCATTTGGAACCCTTCCTATTTTATAACATTCCTCTATCATGACTACAAATCCACAAAGAGAAAGAATTATGAAGAGTTAAATTAACCTCCAAAATCTTCCTCCTTCAGATGCTATATATTATGTTACCAGGAATGAAGAGGAGTTAGGAAAAGCTGAGAAAGAGGGAGGAGGGTAGAAAACAGCAGCTGTTTTAATGAAAAACAACAACAACAAAATTTCTCTTGTTCTTGGATAGGAGAGTTTAAGGATTGATGCGAGGATGAACTGAATACAATGCGAGCTCTGAGGACAAACTAGCTGGTTCAAAGACTGGCTCCACCCTTGATGAGCTGTGTAGACTTGAACACACTTCTAAACCTCTCTGTGCCTCAGCTGCCTCTTGGAAAAACAGGATAATATGAACACCCACTTCATCTGGTTATTCTGTGGATAAAAAATAGCTAATTATTATAAAGGACATAGGCTAAGCCTGGCAAATAATAAGGTCTAATAAATATTAACTGGTGTTATTGTTACTTTAAAAAATCTTTAGTCTTCCTTAGATCAGATTTTTGCCGCGGGTTAAGATTTTTCCCAGTGTGGCTTAAAAGTAGGAGGCACATCTGCTAGTCCTTTGAAGGTAAGAGCAGTGGTCTGGCCTGGTCTTTCCTGGCGCTCACAGTCAGTGCGCCAGTGAGGATATCAGATCCACCAACCCCTCAGGCTATAAATATTCTAGAACAGGGAGGAATTCTTAAGAGTAGCCCATTCCCATATTTTCTGATGAAGAGACAAACTCAGGGAAGCTCTGGCTGGATTTCTTATCAAGGTCTACACGCCAAGCCTAGGCCTGGAGTGGTGATAACCTGGCTGAGTATGTCCAGGTCCTCCTCATGACCCACCCCACCCTGGCCACAACATACCCACTGTATTTTCTGAGTGTTAACTGAGGACTTCTGAAAACTAAGCTATGCCTGGCTAGAGAGAAAAGGGATCCAGAAGACCAAAACACAAGTTTCTTGAACACCAGACTGTATCTTATGTTTATCCCATTTCTCACAGAAAACCTAGTGCTTTGTCCCACTCTTCACAGTAGGTCTTACAAACAACGTTGATTGAAAATGCCAACTTAGTTTGATTTGCAGTAATATACTGTCATCCTCTCCTCACCATTAGCATGAGTTAACTTATGGGCATATGGAAAAGATCATGAAGAAAATAGCACAAGATAAGAACTTCAAATTCCTTTTTATTGCAGAACTCCTATCATGTCCCTTATTAAATATAAAGGTTAACAGACTACACACACACACATACACATACAGGTTTCCTGAGGGGGTCCCTGCATCAACACATTGATATTCCTCAAGTCTTTCCACCCTCGTGCATCACCAGCTGCCCACCTTGGAGGACCCATCCACTAGCACGCATGAAATTACTCTGTCAAGTCAAAAGGCATTTTTTGGCTTCAAATGAATGGCAAACTTTGGATGGCGGCCAAATCCTATTTATCAATGTAACAAACCATATTTACCTATTGCTTCATTTCCCTAAATTGTTTTCCAACCTTAGGACGTGTTGTTTGCATCTTAATTTAGCACTAGTTTCTCCGTGCTGGAAACTTCTCCCACGTGTTTTACCTTATTCCTTCTTCTGACAAAAGTAAACACTGACTACAACAGCTCTGGCAAGCAGCTATTACAATGGATTAGCACCTTCTGCCTTAAGCACAGTCTTTTTTCTGCCCCTTAGGAACTGCGCATCTCTCGGATATAATTTTGATTTTTCTGATTTTAGCAATCATGCATGGGAGACAGAAATCTCTGACAACACAGTGGAACATGTTCCAGTCAAGGACACAAACACAGTTGATTCTAAGATGGAGAATGCTGAAAAGGATGGCATCTGTGGAAGAAGACTGCAGGAGAAAATTAATTCAGAATTCAGGACTCAACTTGGGAGATGGCTAATCTGCCAATCATTGCTGGAGGTTCTGTTTCCATATTTACTGAAACCTGGACATCTAGGACCAGAAACGAAGAAAGCACTGGACACAAGTGGAGATGGCAATGTGACTTTGAAGTACAACTAACACAGACAATAAACATGTTTTGCACAAGAGGACACCTCAGAGTGGCCCCAAATTAAGATCTTTGAGCTAGATCAGCAGAAGCCACACAGAGGAGAATGTAGGTAGGTAGGTTAACCTGGCCTGGATGGGGAGGGGACA
This sequence comes from Capra hircus, assembly GCF_001704415.2. NCBI lineage: Eukaryota > Metazoa > Chordata > Mammalia > Artiodactyla > Bovidae > Capra > Capra hircus. The sequence goes on along the minus strand of NC_030815.1, from coordinate 54,250,000 downwards.
GGTCAGAAATCAGACCCTGGATGTCTCTTCCTCTAATACACCCAGCAATGCCAATGCCAAATCCCCCCACAGCACTGATTGTGTATTTCTCATCAGCTTAATGGGCTCAGTGTCCTCCTTTTGGCCAATCCCTGCATCTCTTAGGCAAACACTTCTTTTTTTTTTTTTTTTTCAAATTGAAGGATAATTGCTTTACAGAACTTTGTTGTTTTCTGTCAAACCTCAGCATGAATCAGCCATCAGTTCAGTTCAGTTCAGTTGCTCAGTCGTGTCTGACTCTTTGCAACCCCATGAATTGCAGCATGCCAGGCCTCCCTGTCCATCACCAACTCCCAGAGTTCACTCAAACTAATGTCCATCGAGTCCGTGATGCCATCTAGCCATCTCATCCTCTGTCGTCCCCTTCTCCTCCTGCACCCAATCCCTCCCAGCATCAGAGTCTTTTCCAATGAGTCAACTCTTCACATGAGGTGGCCAAAGTACTGGAGCTTCAGCTTTAGCATCATTCCTTCCAAAGAACACCCAGGACCGATCTCCTTCAGAAAGGACTGGTTGGATCTCCTTGCAGTCCAAGGGACTCTCAAGGGTCTTCTCCAACACCACAGTTCAAAAGCATCAATTCTTCAGTGCTCAGCTTTCTTTACAGTCCAACTCTCACATCCATACATGACCACAGGAAAAACCATAGCCTTGACTAGACGGACCTTTGTTGGCAAAGTAATGTCTCTGCTTTTGAATATGCTGTCTAGGTTGGTCATAACTTTCCTTCCAAGGAGTAAGCGTCTTTTAATTTCATGGCTATAGGTGTACATATATCCCCTCCCTTTTGAACCTCCCTCCCATTTCCTGCCCCATCCCAACCCTCTATGTTGATACAGAGCCCCTGTTTGAGTTTCCTGAGCCATACAGCGAATTCCCGTTGGCTATCTATTTTACATATGGTAATATAAGTTTCCATGTTACTCGTTCCATACATCTCACCCTCTCCTCCCCTCTCCCCATGTCCATAAGTCTATTCTCTATGTCTGTTTCTCCATTGTTTCCCTGTTAATAAATTCTTCAGTACCATTTTTCTAGATTCCATAAATATACATTAAAATATGATATTTATCTTTCTCTTTCTGACTTACTTCACTTTGTATAATAGGTTCTAGGTTCATCCACCTCATTAGAACTGACTCAAATGTGTTCCTTTTTATGGCTGAGTAATATTCCATGGTGCATACATACCACAACTTCTTTATCCATTCATCTGTCAATGGACGTCTAGGTTGCTTCTATGTTCTAGCTATTGTAAATAGTGCTGCAATGAACAATGGGATACATGTGTCTCTTTCAATTTTGGTTTCCTCAGGGTATATACCTAGAAGTGTGATTGCTGGGTCATATGGTGCTTTTATTCCTAGTTTTTTAAGGAATCTCCATACTGTCTTCCATAGTGTCAGCCCAGCACTTCTTGATGCTAGCATGTGTCCAAACCCTCTGTAGAACCACTCAAAATCCCCATCCTCAGAACACTGGGGACTAGGGGTCCAATCATTATCATTTTTAAGAGGCTTAGTGTGCGAGTCCAACACTGATGTGGTCCATCTCACATACAGGAAAACAAGTGACAACAGATGTTAGACAGCTTGTCCCTGGCCACACAGCTCATGTTTGCCAGAGACAGAGTTGGCCTTGACTCTACATCCTGGCCTCGACTCCAGTCTCTAGTCTCCTCTTGATCTCCTGCTTGCAGGAATGAACCTCTGCTCCTGACAGTGTCCATGATCAATGCCTTGGCCTGACTTTTAAGGTCCTTCTTAATGTGGCACCATGCAACCCAAGTCTCTCCAGCCATGCGCCTCCCACTTCCCTAGGTACTCTCTACTTCAGGTGAGCATCCCTCTCTCCTTGTTTTGTGCCCCTCAAGTGTCATCATCTTCACATGCAAAATCCTCTATTCCCTACCCCATCAGTTTTCCCACCCACTCTTCAACTTTCTACTCAAACCCCACTTTTCCCTCCACACCTCCTGTGACTATTCCACTCGCACCCACCTTCCTTTTCTCATCTCCTATCACATATTAGCTACAGGGTGGCCGTTAACTATACATTCTTAGTGTATGTCATGGTTAGTTTTCTGTGTCAATTTCACTGGGCCACAGGATACTCCAATAGCTGGTTAAACATCATTTCTGGGTGTGTCGACACTACTTCTGAGTGTTCCTCTGACGATGTGTCCAGAAGAGATCAATGTTTGAATTAGTAAGCTGAGTAAGAAGATAGCCCTCCCCATGGTGGGTAGCCATCATATAGTCAGATGAAGGCCTGAATGGATGCAAACTCAGGGGATGGCTGAATTTATTCTTTGCTTGAATGCACGAGCTGAAACACTGATCTTTTGTCCTCAGTGACAGAGGTCCTCAGAGTCCTCAGGCTCAGACTGAAAACTATATCACTGGGTCCCTGGCTCTTAGGTATTCAAACTATACCACTGCTCTTTCTGGGTCTCCAGCTTGCAGACAGCAGACAGTAAGACATCTCAGCTTCCATAACACTGAGCCAATTCCTATAGTAAATCCCTTTCTAGATATGTGTGTGTATGTTCTTGTTTGGTCGCTCAGTCATGTCCAACTCTTTGAGACCGCATAGACTATAGCTCTAGAGAAGGCAATGGCACCCCACTCCAGTACTCTTGCCTGGAAAATCCCATGGACAGAGGAGCCTGGTAGGCTGCAGTCCATGGGGTCGCTAAGAGTCGGACACAACAGAGCGACTTCACTTTGACTTAAGGAAATGGAAACCCACTCCAGTGTTCTTGCCTGGAGAATCCCAGGGATGGGGGAGCCTGGTGGGCTGCCATCTATGGGGTCGCACAGAGTCAGACACGACTGAAGAGACTTAGCAGCAGCAGCAGCAGAAGACTATAGTTCGCTAGACTTATCTGTACTTCACCAGCTCCCAGAACTTGCTCAAATTCATATCTGTTGAGTTGATGGTGCCATCCAACCATCTCGTCTTCTGTTGTCCCTGTCTCCTCCTGCCTCCTATCTTTCCTAGCATCAGGGTCTTTTCCAGTGAATCAGCTCTTCAAATCAGGTGGCCAGAGTATTGGAGCTTAAGCTTCAGCATCAGTCCTTCCAATGAATATTCAAGACTGATTTCCTTTAAGATTGACTGGTTTGATCTCCTTGCATGTGTATGTTCTAGACAGATATATATTTTAGATATATATATATGCACACATATGTAAGTAGATATAGAAACATAGATATAGAAACATATATGTGTATATATATATACATCCATAAAGATATATAGATATCTCTGATTATCAGAGATATTAGAAAGATATACCTGAAAGATATATAGATATCTCTGTTTCTCTGGAGAGCCCTAATACAGTTTCTTTTGTTTCTTTTTGTGTTATTTATATTGTTTCTTTTAATATTTTTCCCCAACAAGACTGAGTTTCCCAAAGTCAGGACCAATCCTTTATGTTCTTTCAGTATCTCTCATAGCACCTAACATAATATTTAACAAATAGGAAGAAACCAACAATTATTTCCTCATTACTTATTATTATTCTGTCCTCATTACATTGTCAACTCATATACGCTTGCCCTGTGTCGAAGATAGAATCTCTTCAAATGAAGATTTCCCCAAAGCTGTGGGGAACATAGGTCAAGGTTTATCGAGTACTGACCTTAGGATATATTTTTTTATCCATCAGAATTATTTTTTAATTGACCATTAATTCAAAATTAGAACATGTCACGTAAAATCTGAACTCCAAACTTCTCTTGGAAAACCTTAAAAACCAGGAATTCTGTGCTCACATTCCTGCAGGCCAGAAACTGCCTTGGGATAAATAAAACCAGCTGCCTCCTTCACATGGGTTTTGTGTGGTCCAATCTGCTGTAGTCACCACCCCGCTTGCGGTGCTCCCAACACTTGAACTGAGTGTCAGAGGTCATTTCTTGTCACATGCTGTGCTGTGCTCAGCCATGACCAACTCTTTATGACCCCATGGGCTAGAGCCTACCAGCCTCCTCTGTCCATGGGATTTTTCCAGGCCAAGAATACTGGAATGGGTTGCCATTTCCTCCTCCAGGGAATCTTCCCAGCCTAGGGATCAAACCCGTATCTCCTGCATTATCATGCAGATTTTTTACCACTGAGCCACCAGAGAAGCCCACACATTTATTGTCACACTCAGTTCAGTTAAGTTCTGTCGCTCAGTCATGTCTGACTCTTTGCGACCCCATGAATCGCAGCAAGCCAGGCCTCCCTGTCCATCACCATCTCCCGGAGTTCACTCAGACTCACGTCCATCAAGTCCGTGATGCCATCCAGCCATCTCATCCTCGGTCGTCCCCTTCTCCTCCTGCACCCAATCCCTCCCAGCATCAGAGTCTTTTCCAATGAGTCAACTCTTCACATGAGGTGGCCAAAGTACTGGAGCTTCAGCTTTAGCATCATTCCTTCCAAAGAAATCCCAGGGCTGATCTCCTTCAGGATGGACTGGTTGGATCTCTTTGCAGCCCAAGAGACTCTCAAGAGTCTTCTCCAACACCACAGTTCAAAACCATCAATTCTTCGGCGCTCAGCCTTCTTCACAGTTCAACTCTCACATCCATACATGACCACTGGAAAAACGATAGCCTTGACTAGGCAGACCTTAGTCGGCAAAGTAATGTCTCTGCTTTTGAATATACTATCTAGGTTGGTCATAACTTTTCTTCCAAGGAGTAAGTGTCTTTTAATTTCATGGCTGCAGTCACCATCTGCAGTGATTTTGGAACCCAAAAAAATAAAGTCTGACACTGTTTCTACTGTTAGACTGCTATTTTACAACTAATAGAGAAATGGCTGCTGGGCCTATCAATCTATCACAGGAGACAGATTAAAAGATAGACTACAAAGGCTACTTGTTTCAAAAAACTGAATAGAGAATATAAGCCTTTAAAAAACCAGTGCATACATTGGTATGTTCAGCATGCAAACAAATCACGTCAGTGTCTTTTCTTACATCCCACCCTCCTCAATCACTTTATATTGAGTCTCAAGGGCAATCACATTTGTGACTCCTGATACAGGTCCTAAGTAAGTATATGAACTAATGGTAGTATATCAGTCAGGTAGGCTAAATTATGTTGCAATAAGGAAAAGCCCAGTAACAACAAATATTATTTCTTATTCATTCTACATGTCCAGTAATAGCAGACTCTGCTCTAGGTTTCTTAGATCTGGCTAACAGAACAAGCACCATCTCAAATATACCAGTTACAATTACAAGCAGAACAAGGACTCTATAAAGAGGTGATCTCCCATTGGCAACTGAATGTTTCAGTGTGAAAATGCCACATATCACTTCTACTCACAACTCTTAAACCAAAATTAGTCATATGACCCCAATCCAACCACAAGTAAACACAAGCCCACCTTGTGCCTGAGGACAAAGAACTACAAGTAATGAATAACATTGATGACCACCCTCATGAGGCCAGCGGCACTTGACCTTGAGAATGCTAACCCTGTCCTTGGAGCATGAAGAGCAGCCAATGATGGTTACTTTGTGCTCCCTGGATCTTCAGCTGGATGAATAAGGTCCAGCAGAGCTTCTATTCACAGCTATTGCATAAGGAAGAGTTCTACTTTGTTGAGTTTATTTGAGAATTGCCAGAGAAGTATAATAGAGAAGGCAATGGCACCCTACTCTAGTACTCTTGCCTGGAAAATCCATGGATGGAGGAGCCTGGTAGGCTGCAGTCCATGGGGTCACTAAGAGTCGGACACAATTGAGCAACTTCACTTTCACGTTTCACTTTCATGCATTGGAGAAGGAAATGGCAACCCACTCCAGTGTTCTTGCCTGGAGAATCCCAGGGATGGGGAAGCCTGGTGGGCTGCCATCTATGGGGTTGCACAGAGTCAGACATGACCGAAGCGACTTAGCAGCAGTAGCAGCAGCAGAGAAGTATAAGAGAACTGAACAGTTCTTTAAAATTGTGGCTAATCCTGAGTGCCTACATACCTGAGCCATTGACAGCACATCAGTAAGGACAATGTTTTGGCCTCTAGTTTAAGTCACCCTGTTATGCCTGGAGCAATGGCAAGACTACCAAGCCATAGGGGTAAGACCTTTATCAAGAGGGATGGAATTTGTTCAGAAGGGAAACAAAATGAGAAGAGGTGCACATCCTCATTGTGCAAAACCATGTCTAATTCAACATTTTGTCTGGCACCTTGCATAGTATTGCTTTAAATTGTTGAACAACTTTAATAATATCCTTGAACCTGATTCTTCAACAGGCACATCATAAAAGCCATCTTCAAAAGTGATGTTAGAAAAATTACACTTACAGCTTAGTGTTATTTCCAACAAGTACTGAACACTACTTGTAATGTGTAAAAAGTACCCATTTAATTTGCCTTTTCAATATAACAATGAAAAAAATCAAAGAATAAGAATGCATTTTTGAAGCCTGTAATAAGGCCTGACCATTCGGAGTATCTATGTAGCATCTCTGCATCCACCTCCAGAAACCAGCAAACTCTCTGGAACACACTCAGCATGACTTGACTTGAGTCCTCTTTATTCACAGCGTTGAAAGTATCCACACACTCATTTTATTATATGCACTGACAATTCTCCCAAAGTCTCCTTGTGTGGGACAGAAAACACTTTAATCAGAATTCAATATATCATAGAGAATAATGAAGGCTTTTTAAAAAGAAAAAAGCACAGATAAAGATAGCTTTACAAATAAGCCAGGACTTGCATAAATTGCTACCTGCTGAAAGCACACAATGAGGGCCCTGTCATAAAATCACAGTGAGATAATAACAGTTTTATTTAATAAAACTCGGTGACCAACTGAACACATGTATTAAGAATTATGCAGTAAGAATGCCTTTTTGTAATTTCTTACCTGCCACGATGTCAGAAATCGAGACGGTATTCCCAGTGAGCCCAGCTGGAACACGCACAGCCAACCGCAGGCCATCTTGATGTCTGTATTCTAAAGTCTAATCTACCTGTTTGGTCACTCTCAGTGTATGACTTACACAGGCAAGACATCTGAAGTTTCCAAAGTTTGGTTCATAATAAACATCCCTATAACAACAGCCAAGAAGAAAATGGCTTTCTATTAATTCTTTTAAAATGGGAATCCTAGCATGTATTCTAATATGACCTAAGAAATAAAAACAGGAAAAAATATGGATGGTACTTGCATGTGAAATTTCCATGGAGGACCATGAAAACCTCTATTACTAATATCATGAAAAGATATTTCTCCAAATCATACATACACACACACACAAATGACAACAACAACAAATCCCAGAACACACTGAATACTGAGGACTACTCCAAGGTTTCAAAGGACTTAATATTCCATTGAAATGGTCCCCTTTTGCCATCAGATAGCCACACCTGGCTCTCCAGAAAGGTTCAGCCTGTGATATTCCAAACAAGTATAGCAACCCCAAAGATCCCAGAGGATGATACAGACAGAGAGGTGTTTAAGCTCAATGATTTGGAACCATCATGACATGTGGGGCCCCATGAGTAAGTCTGGCAGGAGAAGGTGGTGAAGAAAGGGAGGCTGTGAGGCAATGGAGTGTCCCCTGGCAAAAAAAAAGTTGATGCCCAATTAGATTTAGAAAAAGTGACAAAGAGTTGATGCCCAATTAGGTTTAGAAAAAGCTCTTCTCTGTAAACCTCAATTACCTGTGATGCCTTATGACATTCAGCATTTACAAAGTATAATTACACAATAGTGTCTGACATTTAACGTCTATAGATAATTTAAAAGACTTCTACTTCAAAAAGGCTGCTCATGAGCAACAGTAATCACTTCAATTAGCTTGGCACCATTACAATGTAACAAGACCATTTGACTGCCTATTAGAAGCAGCCAAGCTCTTCAAGTGTGTTAATTTAGCAGTCACTGCTAATTTCTGGGCTTTGCTGTATTTGCATAGGAAAACACAACCCTCTAAGCAAGAGAGGAAGTTTCATTCCCAAACTGGCTTCCTATTCTTAGAGGGGCTTTTTATATTTTCACATTAAAAAAAAAATCAGGGACATATTCAATACGTGGGCATCTCTAAATAGTACTGATAAGACTCTTACCCAATTTAAACAAAGCATTAGTCCTCCAAATTTCATAGCATATCTATATGTACATATAGTTATATAATACATAAATGTATATAAATATATAGATTAGCCTATATACAACATACATTGGGACAGTATATATTATTATAGCCAATATATTTATAACACCCATTATACATTATCTAATATCCAATATATAAGATACATATTAAAATGTATGGAAAGTCAACTAGATAATATTGAAGCTGGAAAAAAGCAAAAACTTTCACTTCTAAGAAAACAGTCTTCAATGGCAAGCCAAACTGCCAGAGCTGGAGTTACCAATGTACAGCCTCCTTTATTATTCAATTGACACTGTTGTTACTGTTATGCTTATCATTGAGAGTACTTTGCATAAATAAATGGGACTTTTAAAAAATCATATTCTTAAACATGGATATAATTTGCCTCTTACCAAAAAGACTCTATTTTCTAGAGAAGGAAACTTACCCACTGTGTTGCAGTGTTGCAGTATCCAAAGTCTCTCTCTCTCTCTCACACACACACATACACACACACACACACACACAAATATACACACACACCCCTAGAGATTACAACACAAGCCTTTCAACTTAAAGTTCAGTAAAAATATATTTGACATGTTTCATGGCCAAGCACTGATACCAGAAGCTTGTGAGCAGAAAATTTTATAAATAACTTTTGAAATCATCTGGACTCCTGGTCGAGTGCTCTTTTGCCAGAATGCAATCTTATTTTCTAACTGATATTCTCCTGATTCTAATCTCTTTGGGCTCTGACTTCAATTATCACTATTAGCTACTTATTTAGGCAGGTATATCCTCTTTTGATGCTGAAAAGGCTTCAAAGATTCCTCTACTTTTCTATGCAGTATAGCTCACACATCTCATATTACATAAAATATCCACTTACAAACCATGGTGTTCCATGCTTCTTATACTCACAAAGTTGTATAATCATCACCACTATCTAATTACAGGATATTTTTTAACCCCAGAAAAGAAATCCCACACCAATTAGCTGTCATTATCATTCCCCCTCCCTTGAAAAATTCATCTACTTTATGTCTCTCTGAATTTTCCTTTAAAACATTTTACATAAATGGAATCATATCATCTGTGGCCTTTTTTATCTGGCTTCTTTCACTCAGCATAATGTTTTCAAAGTTTATGCATGGTGTACCACATATAAATGCTTCATTCATTTTAATGCCTGAATAATATTCTATGTTATGGCTATACCACATTGTACTTATCCATTCATGACTTCATGGAAACTTGAATTGTATCCACTTTTGGGCTACTTTAAATAAAACTATTAATACTTATGTACAAGTTTTTGTGTAAGTGTATGTTTTTATTTCTCTTGGATAGTATTGCTAGGTTATAGGGTAAATCTATTTTCAATCATTTAAGACACTGCCAAACTGTTTGTCAAAGTGATTACATCATTTTGGACTCCTGCCAGCAGCACATGAGGGTCCTAAATTCTCCATATCTTTTCCCACATCTTAGTGGGTATAAAATGGTACCTCATTGTGACATAGGATGTCTTTCCATTTATTGACATTTTCTTTAACTTCTTTCAATAATGATTTATAGTTTTCAGTGTCCCAGGGGCATGACTTCTTCTCTCAGCCAGGTAATTGACAACTCTGCCTTAGCCTTCACTTCCAGAGCCTCAAGGTCTGCCAGAGTGAGAGTGTAGGGACTTCTTGGGCCTTTACTATTGGTGTGTAGATCCCTCAGCATGCACACAGCCTACATCTGTGTGTGGCCTTACAGATTCCCAAGAATACATCAAAGTTTTTCAAAACCCTGATGAGATATCATTCCTCAACTTTTTCTTCTCAGCATTTGGCTACTTTTTTTTTTTTTTTTTTTTTTTTTTGGCCCTATTATCCCCACTTCAGGGATCCTCAAAGCTAAACTAAAAATACTTTTGACAAATGCCCTTGGAAAAAAACTTATTACTAAATGAGCTTTGAGTCAGAACAAATAAAGGTAGCCTTAAGTGGGGTGCTCCAGGGAACTGCCAGACAAGTCAAATAACAATTTTCTAGAAATAAGGCTTTGAAAGAACTCCAGCTCCCTTCTGTGCCCTTTGGTGGTTTCCTGGGTAACAGGTTTTCAGTGTGATTGTGGACTGCTGGCTTTAAACTCACCACAAAGTTCAAGTGAGGGGAACAGGAATAAGGCAAATTCAATGCCACAATGATCACTGTTCTTGCTGAGATTCAGCCAGTTTTCTTGAATAAATGCTCTTCAGATTGCTACAAGCTTTTGTTTAATTTCCAGAGCTCTGAAAAGTTGATCCTGGCAATTTTCCCCCCAGTTTTCTCATGGAAAAGTGAAACAAGAAAATTTCTGGAGCTATTTATTCTATCAGTTTCACTCAAGTCAATCCAAAAATCCTCCTTTTCTAAAATCCCAAATCTTCAATTTGATTCAACCTGTCCCCAAATTATATTCTAATCACTTACTTTCTTCTCATCCTCCTCCAATGACCAGAATTCTCCACTCCAATCAAACTGATTTCCTTTCTGTTGCCTAAATACGTCGGATTCATTCCTGCTGAGGCCTTTTTTATGTTCTGCTCACTAGCACTGTGCCCTTCCCTGCTCTGTGACCATCAAACTACTGGGCACCCACGGAGTCCTGCTCACGGCCACCCTGTTTCCCTGAGCACTCCAACCCACTCTCCTCCTCTCTTCTGACAGAACCTAAGACTCTCACATTCACTGTTTCAGCTGACTTTATTTTCTGATACACAGCTCTTTCTTCATGAGTCATACCTTACCTAATAAACAAGACTTTAAGCCACTTGAAAATGAGTCCACCTTACAAGTCCACACTTAAATTACGATTACTCCTGAACTGAACCAGGCAGAAGTAGACCAGATTCGTTTGAAACTGGTTCACAGCCACTTTCACACCTTCATTCTTCTATCTGTATTTTCTTAAACACGATGTTCCTTCTGGGCACAAATTAGATGAATTGGCATTCCTTCTCTGCAACAGGAGGAAGAGAGACTTTTAAGAATTGCACCAACTGGCTTTTTTCTATGATGAGCTTCAGAAAACATTAGACAGTAGCTTGAAAAAAATATGAATAAGAGTGAATCTCCCGCAAATTTTTCAAGCAGGTAAATATGGAAAATGAACAGGTATTCTCTTAAGGTTGATTTTTACCAACTTAGCATATGGCTTATTTAATCTGTTTGATACATTTTTCTTCTTAGTTTCATTATGCATGTCCAAGGATTTACTAATGACACAGTAAATTCAAATCAATTTGCTTACTTATCCATTTGAGTAGTAAGGGGTGTGTGTGTGTATCCAACGCTCTGTGAACACCTAGGTAGATGGTAGTTAAACAAAAGATAATAGATCATCATTATCAATATCATCAATAGCAGCAGAGAAAAGAAATTCTGACCACTGAGATTCCCTGAGCTTGTCATAATTCAAATTCCAAGATGTTCAATATGGAAAAGAAAACAGTTATTAGGAGGCAATAGCAAAATAAGGTATATTAACAGCAGAACAGAATCATGCATATATAACATGACTGCTGCTGCTGCTGCTGCTGAGTCACTTCAGTCGTGTCTGACTGTGCGACCCCAGAGACAGCAGCCCACCAGGCTCCCCCGTCCATGGGATTCTCCAGGCAAGAACACTGGAGTGGGTTGCCATTTCCTTCTCAAAACATGAAGGTGAAAAATGAAAGTGAAGTCATTCAGTCGTGTCCGACCCTCAGCAACCCCATGGACTGCAGCCTTCCAGGCTCCTCTGTCCATGGGATTTGCCAGGCAAGAGTATTGTAGTGGGGTGCCATTGCCTTCTCCATATTACATGACTATAAACAATTATATTTCTATATACTGAATGTTTGTCACCCCAAAATTCCTATTTTGAAAATCTGACCCTCAATGTGAGAGCATTTAGAGGTAGGGTCTTTGAGAGTGACTAGGTCATGAGGGTATAGTCATCATGAATAGCACTGGTACCCTTATAAAAGACACCCCAGAGAGATTTCTTGCTCCTTCTGCCATGTGAGGACACAGTAAAAAGATGGGTGTCTATCAGCCTGGAAATGCGTTCTACCAAGTATCTAATCTGCTGGCACCTTGATCTCGGACTTCCAAGCCTTCGGAACTGTGAGAAATAAGCTTCTGTGTTTATAAGCCAGTCTCTGGTATTTGGCTAGAGCAGTCCAAATGGTAAGACATCTATGTAACATTGTTCAAATAGTAATTAAATCTTAGTCATCAGTCCATCCCCCAAAACAGGCTCTCATGGTAAGCAAAAGAGAAATGAAAAATAATGGACACTTAAGGCTACATACTAACAGTCTCATGAAATAAAACAGTGCTTTTTAATAAACTTATTCAAGTTACTCTTCCTAAGAGGTAGCAAGACCACTTTTCTCAAGTTCCTTTTGATTAGATTTTAAGTACATCCACCTGCTTTGAAAAACTCAAGTGGCTGAGATGAAATAGGGCATCAGTGATCTTCAACCATCCTTCAAGGATTTGTTTTCCTAGTTTGAATGATGGTTCAGGTAAAACCTACTTTTACCCCGAGGTGTCAAATATTTCAGGAGAGTATATTTTCCTATGTTGAAGCACCAAGACTTCTTTTTCCATTTCGCCTTCTAACAGCTTCTGTCAGCCTGGCATGGCTCCCTCTCTGACTTCATGCGCCCTGACTCTGACACCAGTGACATCGGGCTTCATGTTCCTGCCTCAGGGTCTGTGCACTTGGTGTTCCCTTGTTACCGTGAAGGCTCCTCCCTCAGGTTCCTGCAAGGTGTGCTCACCCCTAGCCTTAGGTCTCGGCTCCAGCGTCACTCTATCAGGAAGGCCTTCCTTGGCAACCTATTTAAACTAGCAACCACCCCAACCTCAGCACTTTGCACCCCACTTCCCTGACTTACTCTCTTCCTTAGCAGTCACCACTAACTGAAACAATATATCTTATTTGTTTATTGCATGCTTCCCCAAACTAGAATGTAAGCTATACAAGATCAGGGATTTGCACCTCTTTCATTCACTGCTTTATCCCCAGCATCTTACACAGAATAGATGCCTACAAGATACTGCAATGAGGGACTTCCCTGCTGGTCCAGGAGTTAAGAATCCACCTACCAACCTTGGTCTAGGAAGATCCCACATGCCTCGGAGCAGCTAAGCGCTCAGGCCACATCACTGAGCCTGTGCTCCTCAACAGGATAAACTCAGATGCCTTCAGGGGTTAGGCAGGTAAAGCAAATGTGAGAAAAAGCAGCAGGGATGAAAGCACAACAGACACATTCAGAAACATGATGGGCAGAGCTGACATGAAAGGACACAGCAACCACACTGTCTGCACAATCTGTAAAGCTATTCAATGCCAAAACAGTAAGGTGGCACTATGGTGGGCCGCAAAGCTCTCAGAAAAGATGTGGGTCCAAGGGCAAAAGGGCCAGTTTCTTTTTAAGGCCACCCCACAGACAAAAGCATGGCTTTGGATGCTTTTTGACCAGAGCCAGAAACAATCACCTTGAAAATGCTCTGAGTCTTGAAAGGCTGCTCCATCTGTGAAATTAAAATTAAAACAGAAACAAAAAAGCTTCCACTAGCCGGATACTGAGAAAAAGAAACTGTCAATTTAGATGTCTCAACTCTCCCTCAAAAGTGAAAGTAAAACAAACATTTTCATTCAAAAATATGAGTTTCCTACTCACAGATGTTTCCTGAGAGAACTATGAAAGGATGTACATGAGTAAGAAGAAAACTGGTTCTGAACATATGGAGGAAGATGTGAGAAGCATCAGTGAACAAATAAATTGGTTTTTAAAAAGTTAGAAACTAAGCATGAATGGATGGTAAAAGTCAAGAATGTTAACTAATTCTAGGAGTTTTTCCTAAAGTGAAAACTAAGCTAGATATAAATATGGAAGAATACAGGGAAGATATTGAAATTAAAGAATTCTAAGATCTTACAGTTTGGGAGAAGAATATAGAGATACTGGTTCTTAGCTTTAATCAAAGTATGGATGTGGCAATTGTTTCATCAAAAGAATAGAAATGCATATCTAAGTCTCAAAGAGCAAACAAGTTAGACAAATATAAGGGAGAAAGTGATTTTAAAATAGAAGCGATGTAAATAGAGAACACAAAATTACTATACAGTAGAATAAATCCAAATGTTTTAGTAACAACTACAATAAAATAAATAAACACAACAGCTCAAAGAAAGAGATGCTGAGATTAGATTTTTAACTCTTGTATTTTCCATTGAAGTGGTTACCTTGAGGTGGGAGGGAGGAGGTTACTGACATGAATGGAAATTTTTTGGAATGATGGAAATTTTCTATCTTCATCTGAGTTGGGGCTACAGAGGTATATACATAACAATTCAGGGAGGTTTACTTTTAAATTTTGTATATTTTCCTATAAGTAAGTTTTTAAACAATGTGACTGTTAAATACATATTTAAACAAAGTTAAATACTAAACATGCTTTATATTATTTATTAATTTCAACTGATTTTTAAAGTATTTTCAAGGTAATACATTTATCTGAATCTCCCTTCAACATTTGTTTTAACCTCCCAGCCATTATAATTTGAAGGTATACATGCAAAAATGTTTGTACTAGTTTGAAATGGCACAAAAAGGGAAGTAGAACTTACAAAGTGTCAGGGGAGAGTTTTTTTTTAGTGGGAGAATCAAGTCAGGCTCCTGGCAGGAGGTGGTCTTAGAATCAAGTCATGAAGGTTGGTTAAGATATAGAATAGCCAAATGGGGCAGGTAAAGTGAAGACATGCCAAGTGGAGAAATCCAGTTGGGCACCCATGAAGGAGGAAATGTTAAGGAAAGATTAGAACCAAGGGTTTTTAGTGTTGGTTTTCTTAAGCTTTCCTTCTTTATTTATTCCACAATTATCTATTATTCACCATATGCTAAGCACTAGAAATAGGCAAACAGTAGGATATACAGCCTGTTATCAAGTAGGTTACAAACTATCCTCATGATTTGTAGATTCCATATTTGCAAATTCACTTAATTAATTTGTAACTACAAAATCAATACTTGCGGCACTCATAACTATTAGAGAAATGCACATCAAAACTACAACAAAGTATCA
Source organism: Capra hircus (assembly GCF_001704415.2). Lineage (NCBI taxonomy): Eukaryota > Metazoa > Chordata > Mammalia > Artiodactyla > Bovidae > Capra > Capra hircus. The sequence continues at coordinate 54,234,734 of NC_030815.1, read as the reverse complement.
CCTCACACCAGTCAAAATGGCCATTAGTAAAAAGTCCACAAACAATAAATGCTGGAGAGAATGTAGAGAAAAAGGAACCCTCCTGCACTGTTGGTGGGAATGTAAATTGATGCAGCCACTATGGAAATATGGAGGTTCCTTAAAAACTAAACGTAGAACTATCATGTGATCCAGCAATCCCACTCCTGGTCATTAATCTGGAGAAAAACATAATCTGAAGGATACCTGCACCCCAGTGTTCACTGCAGCACTAGTGACAATACCCAAGATATGGAAGCAACATAAATGGATAAAGAAGTGGTACAAACATACAATTGGATAATAGCCATTAAAAAAAAAAAAAGAAGAATGAAATGATGCGATTTCCAGCAACAGGGATGGACCTACTGATTATCATACTAAGTGAAGTAAATCAGACAAATACCCAAATACCCATATGATATCACTTATATATGGGATCAGAAATATAAAACAGATTTATTTACCAAACAGAAACAGACTCACAGACATAGAGAACGGGCTTTTGGTTACAAAGGGAGAAGGGGAGGCATGGATTAGGAATTAGAGATTATCACATGCAAAATATCACATATAAAATACATAAACAACAAGATCCTACTATACATCACAGGGAACTAGATTCAATATCCTGAAATAAACTATATTGGAAAAGAATAGGAAAACGCATATGTATTTATATGTATAGCTGAATCACTTTGTTATACACCAGAAACACAACATTGTAAGTCAACTATACTTCAATAAAAAGAAAATACTTGTGGCAGTTTCACAGTCATCTGTGGACAGGGGTATGAATGGGATGCAATTTGAGTCACTCAAATCCATTTCTGCCAGAGGCCAAACAAGCCAATGCTCTGCCTTCCTGTTTCAGCTTTCACACTGTAAACAAACATCCATTTTGCACTCTATTTAGTGCTACAGTTCTCATATCTTTACACTTTCCATGGGTGATTTCACTATTTTTAAGCTTTTTATTGTAATATGTTTGATATACTGTATATATTTAAGGTGTACATGCTGATTTGACACATTGACACACAGTAATATGAATGCCATTGTGTAATTAGCAGGGACAGAGGGATTTGAGAGTGGGCAAGCAAGGGTGTTCCCAGGAAGGGGCACTGTGAGAATGAAAGAACAGAGAACAAGACCTGTTAGGGGAACAGCCAGGAAGGAGAAGAGGAACATGAATCACAATGGGGAACCCCAAAGGTTTCTGAGTGGGACAGAAATAAGGAGTCTGCAGCAGAGTACAGGGGCTGGGGATGTGGTATGGAGGCAGCTGGTGAGCCTTGGCAGCAGGGGGCAGAGCCATCAGACAAAGCTAACGTCCTCTGTTCAATCCACTCAACAACGCAGAAGTGGAGAAAAGCAGACAGGTACCCAGTCCTGATAAACACACTCTGAAGTGCGTATCTGAACATGAATGCAGGAGACATTCTCTGAGGCCAGAGATAAAGCCAGAGAGGCAGCCCACAAAATAAGCCAGCTCCGCAAATACCAGACACCAGTCTTGGGGGTCAGAACTCTCTGTTTAGGAACTTCACATTTTAGAAGAAGAAGGCAAAACCTGGGCCCCACCCCAGACAGAGAGCTGAACTGGAGACCCCTTATGAAGCTGGACTCTCAAAGGGCCACACCCACTAGACAAGAGCTAACAGAAAAAGTTTGTGCTGCAGAAACATGCAGTTAGGCGTCTGTGCCCACAGGCCAATCCTTACTCTCATTGTGTGGGCAGAAGTGTTCGAAAGTGAGAACTTAAAGTGAACCCAAAATGACAGTGCTCCTAGGGCCCTGGCAGAAGCACCTATCAAATCAGCCTCAAGGAATTCTCTTGAAGTTTCAGTTAACATGGACTCACAATTAAGTTTACAAAGTTCACAAGGGAAAAAGGCACCGTAGACAAGAGTCAAGAGAAATAACTATCAATACAAGCAGGCCCCAGAAGACTTCAGGTATTAGAATTCTCAAGTATAAAATATATTGAATGATTAATATACTTAATATTTAATACACTCAAAGAAATAAAGAATTAAAACCCATGATACAGCACTCTGGGTAAGATGCTTAATTAAATTATCATCTAATTTGTCCTTCTAAAACCCAGATTAACTTGCAGAATTATAAAGCTAAGGAACAAGCAGCACCACCTACTTTTGGAATAGGAGGCTAAGAGTTGGGGAGGGAGGAGAGAGAAGCCAATAAGAGAAGGATTGGGTGAACCCTGTTTGAGAATCACTTAGGTCCTAGATCTCCACCTCCTCCCCAAAGCCAAAGGCTAATAGTGTTTCTCCAGCTCTGAAAAAGCTCTCCAAGTTTATTCTGTGTGAAACAGAGAGTCTTTGAACTGGGGTATGCAAAGTACATTTGAAGGCCTGTATCCTGTACCAAATGGAAATATTTAGATTAACTACCACATGCTTGTAATAGTGAGACCTTCAGCCTCCTCCCAGCACCACCCACAGGAGCATCAGCAGCCAGACCCTTATCTAAGATAGCTTTGTAGGTATTTCTTTGGGAAGCTGACCTAACCTGAGGGAAAACCTAAAGAAAAATGACATCAGGGGTTCCACAGAAAATAATTCACCCACATGACTCTGGAGTGAAGCTCAAAGTCAAGTTTCTCAGCTCCCACAGGATCAGAGCCAGTGTATTTTTCAGTTCCTCACTATAAACAATGAGCAAGCAACCGAAGATTACCAGAGATCAAAGGAAGACTTTGAAATGGGAGAAAAATAGAAAAATAAATGAACAAAAATAACTTGGAAGAAATGTAGACTTTGCAGGGGAAAATAAACCTAAAGTTTTAAATATATTATTAATATCCTCAGAGATAAAAGAATCTGCTGTATCCATGAAGGGAAGGGACACTCTAACAAGAAATTAAAAGAGCTCTCAGAAGAATTTCATGTACTGGGGGGAATAATAGTTAACGAGTAGATTCATTTATATTGTACACTTTCCCCTTGAATTATTTTTTATTCTTACAGATTTTTTTAAAGCTCAAGATAAAGACTCTTCTCCATTCCATCAATGTGAAGTCTGTGGAAGATCAGAAAGATGGCAGAATAACCATAGGACAGTTCCCAGGATGCTGTATTGAACACCCGACTGGTGAGCACCAAGTGCTGACAGGGATGATCACCCCAAGGCCCACTCTCTATCCCTTGAGAAATACTGACTCTGTAATCCCAGGATTGACTCTCGTAATGGTGTCCTTTATATTGTTAACCAAACAACAAAAATCACAGTCTCAAATGATAAAAACCTCAAGGCTGATTCACCGACTCAAAACATGTTGTCTCAAAAGAACGAATAGTAACCTCTGAAGAATACTGCAGCTTGCCTTATATGGAAAAACCCAAACAATTTGGGCAACTGAATACTATATACATAGGAAAGCCACGTACTCTGAAACTGTGACAGTATCATTGTTCTGTCACCACACACTGCCAACTGTGTACCCACAGTCAAGACCGAGATGTACAAACGGTTTTCCTTGACCCAATAATGAAGTGAGGAAATGGACAGAAAAGGGAAAGGGAAGGGGGCATAGAAGATTTTAGAAAAGTTTTGCAGTTCTCATTCATTTTCTTAGTCAGAAGAAACTACTTTTGAGTCCCTGACCAAAATAACCCTGAACAGTAGACTGAGAAGAATTTATTATTGTTCTGAGTTTACAGATGGGAAAGCTGAGATTCAAAGACTTGATGACTTTCCCAAAAATCACACAACTGATATGTGAGAGTTGGACTGTGAAGAAGGCTGAGCACCGAAGAATTGATGCTTTTGAACTGTGGTGTTGGAAAAGGCTCTTGAGAGTCCCTCGGACTGCAAGGAGATCCAACCAGTCCATTCTGAAGGAGATCAGCCCTGGGATTTCTTTGGAGGGAATGATGCTGAAGCTGAAACTCCAGTACTCTGGCCACCACATGCGAACAGTTGACTCATTGGAAAAGACTCTGATGCTGGGAGGGATTGGGGGCAGGAGGAGAAGGGGATGACAGAGGATGAGATGGCTGGATGGCATCACTGACTCGATGGACGTGAGTCTGAGTGAACTCCAGGAGTTGGTGATGGACAGGGAGGCCTGGCGTGCTGCGATTCATGGGGTCACAAAGAGTCGGACACGACTGAGCAACTGAACTGAATATGCTAGAAAGCTAAAATCCACCACCAATTCTGATTATAGACAGTGCATTCCAACTATAACCTGCTACTACTTTCATAAGCTTAAAAAAAAAAAAAAAGAATTTGAAAGACCTAGCTACAGTTAAGAGTTCCTGGCAAGACTATTCAAGGTTCTTTCCAACAATGCTATTAGCTTCATTGAGTTATGAGTCCTTAGGCAAATCAACGGAACTCTGTGTAATCAGTTTCTCCATTCAGCAATTATGATTAAAATATTAGCTAATATATACTTCTTTAAATATGATGACATGATGCAAATAGAAGGATATATTGCACAGTGTTTGTCAATTAAATTCATTAATTAGATGTTTATAATCCTATTTTAGTGTGGCGGGGACAATTTTGGAATTGGGATTTTGTTCCATTTGGATTTTGCTCTGTGGGGACGCAAAAGGCTTTCAAATTTTTATCTTCTGTCACAGAGATTTTTCATCTTACCAGAGAGGTTCTGCTCACCCTGCTGCAGGGGCAGGACTATTATGAAAAGGGATTCTTAGCATCGTGGCAAGGGATTTACACTGTACCTGGAGGGAGAAGGGGGTATTTTGGTGGGAAGACAACTTCAACACACATGTCCCCTCACTGTGTCCATGCTGGAATTGCTTGCACAATTCTTTCTGGTTCACCATTAGAAAATCACAACCCTTTTCTTACATGCAGCTCCACCAAAACCCATTCAAACACCATAGAAAACGTGAAACTGTTACCCCCGAGGAGGCTACACAGTGCAATGCCAACAACATGAAACAGATTCATCTTGAGCCTTCCTTCAGGTCATCAATTTGAAAGGCAGTCATCATGCTTATCAGTCACTACCACCAGCACTGTGATCACTCTGAGTAATTTTCAAAATCAATGCTCACTCCTCCATAATGGCACAAAATGGTGCTTCCCTCGGAGTGCAGTGCATCGTCATTATCCGTTTTACCTCTAGGTCCACACTGGCAAGGGCTTCCCTGATGGTTCAGGGAGTAAAGAATCTGCCTGCAATGCAGGAGATCCAGGTTTGATCCCTGGGGTGAGAAGATCCCCTGGAGAAGGAAATGGCAACCCACTCCAGTATTCTAGCCTGGAGAATTCCATGGACAGAGAAGCCTGGTGGGCTATAGTCCATAGGGTAGCAAAGGTTCAGACACAACTGAGCAACTGATATGCACACAGCACTGGCAGTATTCTCATCCCCTTTTTCTGGTAACAGTCCTACCAATCACAATCTAATCTCCATTTCATCCCTCCCAGTCAATGACTGGCCCAGGATATGCGTGTGTGATATCAGAGTGATCCTGACTGGTATAGGCCATCTCCAGAGGACAGTCTCTATCCATTACATTGTTAAATGGGGCGATTGCCATCTGGAGTTCTAGTGGTCAGGAAAGGTGGCCACTTGGGGGAATACTGTACAGACTAGGAAAATAAGCCAACGCGTGTCTGCTCTGGCTGCAACACAAACTGCCACAGACTGGGTGGCTCAAATAACAGACATTTATATCTCAAAGTTCTGGATGCTGGGGAGTCAAAGGTCAAAACAGAGGCTTCTTTTTTTCCTTGGCTTGTACATAGCTGTCATTTTGCTGGGTGCTCAGATGACCTCTTCTTTGTGTATGAGCAGAGATAAAGAGGAAGAGAGGTAGAGAGAGAGAGAGAAAGCCTTAATGTGTTTTCTTACAAGGACACTACCCCTAGCACCTCAAAGTGTAGGTATCACTCAGTTGTGTCTGACTCTTTGTGACAGAATTCTCTAGGCAAGAATACTGGAGAGAGTTGCCATTCCCTTCTCTAGGGGATCTTTCCAAGCCAGGGATCGATCACCTCAAGGCCCTATCCTAATGACATCATTTAACCTTAATTACTTCCTTCAATTCAGTCAGTTCAGTCGCTCAGTCCTGTCCGACTCTTTGTGATCCCATGAACTGCAGAAACCAGGCCTCCCTGTCCATCACCAACTCCTGGAGTTCACTCAAACTCACATCCATGCAGTCAGTGATGCCATCCAGCCATCTCATCCTCTGTCGTCCCCTTCTCCTCCTGCCCCCAATCCCTCCCAGCATCAGGGTCTTTTCCAATGAGTCAACTCTTCACATGAGGTGGCCAAAGTATTGGAGTTTCAGCTTTAGCATCAGTCCTTCCAATGAACACCCAGGACTGACCTCCTTTAGAATGGACTGGTTGGATCTCCTTGCAGTCCAAGGGACTCTCAAGGGTCTTCTCCAACACCACAGTTCAAAAGCATCAATTCATCAGTGCTCAGCTTTCCTCACAGTCCAATTCTCACATCCATACATGACTACTGGAAAAACCATAGCCCTGAATAGACAGACCTTTGTTGGCAAAGTAATGTCTGTGCTTTTGAATATGCTATCTAGGTTGGTCATAACTTTCTTTCCAAGGAGTAAGCATCTTTTAATTTCATGGCTGCAATCACCATCTGCAGTGATTTTGGAGCCCAGAAAAATAAAGTCTGACACTGTTTCCCCATCTATTTGCCATGAAGTGATGGGACCAGATGCCATGATCTTAGTTTTCTGAATGTTGAGCTTTAGGCCAACTTTTTTACTTTCCTCTTTCACTTTCATCAAGAGGCTTTTTAATTCTTCACTTTCTGCCGTAAGGATGGTGTCATCTGCATATTTGAGGTTATTGATATTTCTCCTGGCAATCTTGATTCCAGCTTGTGCTTCTTCCAGCCCAGCATTTCTCATGATGTACTCTGCATAGAAGTTAAATAAGCAGGGTGACAATATACAGCCTTGACGCACTCCTTTTCCTATTTGGAACCAGTCTGTCGTTCCATGTCCAGTTCTAACTGTTGCTTTCTGACCTGCATATAGGTTTCTCACGAGGCAAGTCAGGTGGTCTAGTATTCCCATCTCTCTCAGAATTTTCCACAGTTTATTGTGATCCACACAGTCAAAGACTTTGGCATAGTCAATAGAGCAGAAACAGATGTTCTTCTGAAACTCTCTTGCTTTTTCCATGATCCAGTGGATGTTGGCAATTTGATCTCTGGTTCCTCTGCCTTTTCTAAAACCAGCTTGAACATCTGGAAGTTCACAATTCACGTATTGCTGAAGCCTGGCTTGGAGAATTTTGAGCATTACTTTACTAACATGTGAGATGAGAGATATTATTATCTCCAAATACAGCCACATTGATTTACGGCTTCAGTATATGAAGTTCAGGGACACATACACGTTAATTCCATAATGGCACATAAAATCAAATCCTAACATAGAGGAGAAACAGTTGAACAGCCAGGCTTTGCATCCACAGCTCCAGGCCCTGAGGCCACACCTCTTTCAGCTGATCTCTCTTCTTTGCTTGCTACCCCGGTTTTTTCCTAACCATGTTAGTGATATCATTCATGTTAAACCCAAGCTATATCTGGTTAGGCTTATGCTGGTGGCAACTAAAACATCCTGATTAATATGTTGGATACATTGACAATCCGAATGTAGAATTTCCAAATGAGGAATACAAGCATGCCAGCTTCATTGGAAGAAACAGCACCCAAGATCCTGCCACACGCTGGGCAGCAGTCCCCATGAAGTTAAAACTCTGACCCCCACTTTCCCCATAAGAGATGGATAAACTGAACTTCCCTAGCTTCTCTTCCCTCTTCTGAAGCCTCAGGTTGAAAGAGTTGGTTTCAGAGTGAGAAGCACTCAAATTCTAACCCTGGACCTGCTCCCTACTTGTGTTCTGATAAGTTACTCAACAACTCTGAACCTCACCTGTGTCATCTAAAGGATGAGAGTAACACCAACATCACCTGCTTCCCAAGGATGGTGTGGGAGGACATGAGAGAATGTGAGTATAGAGCCCACCCTTGTGACCAGCACCTAGGAATCACCCAAGATGCACTGCTTCCTCTTTGCACAGACAGGCAGGTGCCCGTGCCTCACACAGGAAGGAACTTCAGCACTCTCGTTGGCTGGCCAGCACCTAAAACTCCTCCTGTGGGAAATTCCAGGCCTCCAAACATTCACAGAGTTCCTGAGAGGAGGCCAGGCAGGTCTCAGAACAATAGGCTTTTTCATTCTCCTGCTGGAAGATGCTGCGGCTCCACATAGAACCTTTCACCCCGGACTCTGTAAGCCAAGTCTAAATTCAATTACTGTGAAGTTAACTAAGCATTAAACAAAAAATCCCAACCTGGTAGTTGTCACTGCTAATTAACTGGTTCCCACTCACTGCTGCTGCCTGCCTTTCAGCAGTGGGCTGACAAGGAGAGCTGTCAAGCACTTGCCTGCGGGGTGGGCTTGAGCCACCACGACTCAATTTGAACTGACAAGGCACAGACAGCTAATATCAGAGCCCTCTTTAGGCGATCCATGTGACACTAGAGCACACTCACAGGAGGGGCAGAGCAGTGGATACACGACTGGCCAAGACAGAGAACAGACACAGGTCATGGTGAGGAAGGGGTCAGAAAGAGAGGTGATGGCCCCCAAAGAAAGTAGGGTACAAAAGTGGTTAGTCAAGTTGCAATTCAGCATTATACTAGCATCATCTTGATATATTTATGATTTATCAGTAATTACTGCAGGAACTTGGCAAATATTGGTTGGATGGATAGATGGAAAGATAAATGCCATAAAATTGTATGGAACAGCCTTCCATTTCCATCTCTCATGTTTTTAAAGAGCTTCTGAAATTCCATCTTTCCTCCTTCAAGGAACCAATTTGCTTAAAGCCCATTAAGAAAGATATTTATCGCCAAACTCTGAACATCCCTACCTTAGATTCCCCATTTCGTGTCCCATACAGAGTACAAGGGCTATACTTACCAACTTGTTTGAAAAGATGTGTATGGGTGTCTGTCTGTCACATATAACAGAGAACTGGCCACATCCGCATAATTTACTATGCACAGTGGCCACATTAACAGAGGTCACAGCAAGCAGGAAGAGGCCTGGTTCAGACATGTGCTACTGTGGGTAGGGTTTTGCTCATTCAGTAGGGCAATTCCACTTACCATCTGGGTCCACCCTGTCCAAGATAACTATCTCTAACCACACCAATGAGATTCTCTTCTGCTTCCTAGTAAAGTGAAGTGTTAGTTGCTCCGTCGTGTCCAGCTCTGTGACTCCATGGACTGTAGTCTGCCAGGCTCCTCTGTCTATGGGATTCTCCTGGCAAGAATACTGGATTGGGTTGCCATTCTCTTCTCTAGGTGATCTTCCCGACCCAGGGATCGAACCTAGGACTCCCACATTGCAGGCAGATTCTTTACCATCTGAGCCACCAAAAGGCTGTAAGGACAGGTCAAAGGACCTATTCAGTTCATTTCAGTCACTCAGTCGTGTCAGACTCTTTGTGACCCCATGAATCACATCACGCCAGGCCTCCCTGTCCATCACCAACTCCCGGAGTTCACATAAACTCATGTCCATAGAGTGGGCAATGCCATCCAGCCATCTCATCCTCTGTCTTCCCCTTCTCCTCCTGCCCCCAATCCCTCCCAGCATCAGAGTCTTTTCCAGTAAGCCAACTCTTCGCATGAGGTGGCCAAAGTATTGGAGTTTCAGCTTCAGCATCAGTCCTTCCAATGAACACCCAGGACTGATCTCCTTTAGGATGGACTGGTTGGATCTCCTTGCAGTCCAAGGGACTCTCAAGAGTCTTCTCCAACACCAGAGTTCAAAAGCTGAACAATTAAATTACAACTAAAGAAGGAACTGTAAACAGTTTGTTAAATAGTTAAGAAAGTATACACACTGTATGGAGAAGATTATTTTGAGGATCTTGAATTAAATAGTAAAGCCTCAAAAAAAAATAGTTGTCACAAAAAGCCCTCTTTTCAGCATCACACAATGGTAACAAAAAGGGTTCTGGAGTTCTCCCAGGCTCCTGTTACAAGAGAACATATTACAGACTTGTCCCCATCCATCACTCATTCCTCAAAAGAACAAAGTATTAACCACCCCAAAGTAACTATGCACTAGTTATGACCTGTGTTGTTCTAATGGGCATTTCCAGGGCTGTGGGGTTTTGGTTCAGGGAGAATTAACTGTTCAACTCTTTCACATCTTCCCCTATGGGGAGAACTCAAGTTAATTAAGAGTGAGGATGGTGCAAAGTCATCATCACAAAGTGGGACTTGAAGAGGGTGCTCTTTCATTCACCTCACTATTTCCCTCTTCTTGCTTTCCACCCTTTCCAAGCCAGAGATCCAACCCCTCCTCAACTGCCAATGACTAAATGTATTTGTACTCAAGGGCTTCCCAGGTGGTGCTAGTGGTAAACAACCCACCTGCTAATACAGGAGACATAGAGACTCAGGGTTCAATCCCTGGGTTGGGAAGATCCCCTGGAGGAGGGTATGGCAACCCACTTCAGTGCTCTTGCTGGAGAATCCCAAGGACAGAGGAGCCTGGTGGGCAATAATCCATGGAGTTGCAAAGAACCGACTACAACTGAAGCAACTTAGCACACACGCAAGCACACTGTGCTCACAAATGGGACCAACGGAGCCATTTCAGCCACCACGCAGGCTGCAAGTCTGGAGTGATATTCAGTGACAGCCAAGGAGTCTACAGAAGTACATCAAGGGCCGCATTTAAAACCAGTCTGAAGCCAGTCTAGTTTTCCGAAACAAGCTGAAGCAGTAGTCAGGAAACATGGTAACACAACTCCAACAACTTCTGTGCACACTTTTATTGACTCAGGAAGTGAAGGCTTCAAGCCTTACCTGCTCAGAGTTGCCCTGCTAGCCAGCTCTCCAGTATTTAACAAGTCCATGCTAGTCTCTGAACTGACATCCCCAGGATAAGCATTCTAAGCATTCTCTGGGAGAAAAGAGGATGTG